>NW_026901876.1:0-641919 GCF_033783945.1 Neopsephotus bourkii | reverse complement strand
TGTTAAGGGGCAGTTACTGGAGTACTGGCTTCCCATCCAGACAGGAGGGAGATGCCTTTTCATCAAGCTAGGGAACTAATGGTTATATTTCTCATCGGGGTAATGGGTTACAACTCAAACAGGGGAAGTTTTGATTGGATATAAGGAAGAAATTCTTTCCTGTTAGGGTGGTGAGGCACTGGAATGGGTTGCCCAGGGAGGTTGTGAATGCTCCATCCCTGGCAGTGTTCAGGGCCAGGTTGGACGAGGCCTTGGGTAATATGGTTTAGAGCGAGGTGTCCCTGCCCATGGCAGGGGAGTTGGAACTCAATGATCTTAGGGTCCTTTCCAACCCTGACGATTCTATGATTCTATGACTCTATGTTCCTGTAGCTCCATGTAAAGTAGGATTTGGCAGCTTTTGAGGCATTGCCACAACATGGAGATGTTCTTTCCCTATGAACAGAACTTCATGGTGTCAGTTGTGTAAACACCAAGGAGCCACTGGCTGCTCTTTACTGGAAAGAAAGGTTTCAGCTGTGGCTTGAGAGGTGAACCAGGTTTCTTTTGGGATCAACACCTCCTATCACTTCCCAGGGTTCTCTTGGAGACGCGGTGATCGTTGGGATGTCCAACTTGGAGCAGCTTGAGCAGAACCTCAACTACAGTGAAGAGGGGCCCCTGCTCCCGGCTGTGGTGGAGGCGTTTGACAAGGCCTGGAGCCTGGCTGCCTCCGACTGCCCCAATTACTTCCGCTAGAGACCAGGGTAGGGACAAGGAAATGGGTGCTATGGGGGTGGATGATCGAGCACTGGAGAGGTACTTGCCAACCCTGCCGCTTTTATCAATGTGCAAATGGGTTTTTTCCTGTACTAATATTAACAAAGCTTTGCAGGATCCAGTCCCATTGTCAGCACTTGGTGTGTTGGCCGTGCCTTCGTCCTCCTGCCCTCCTGCCTTCCAGCTCTGTGCAGCACACTGTGATGTACGCATGTAGTTAATCAGGGGAAAATGAACACATAACTGGATGGACAGGGGAAAATGAACATGTAACCTCAGTTCACCCTTAATATGAGATTTTAAGTAATTATGTACAATAAAACCTTTTTCTCACACTGCCCCCATCTCCTAACCAGTCTGTCTCTTAACCCACAGCCTGGCTGGCTTATCCTTATCCATGCTCTTCAACCTCGAGCTTAACAGCTCCTCTGGGTCAGAAGATGGGAGCAAACCCTCTGCAACATGTTGGAGGGGGTCCAGAGAAGACCCACAAAAACAATGGGGGACAGAGCACCTCTCCTGTGAGGAACAGTTGAGAGATCTGGGGTTGTTCAACCCGGAGAAGACTCCAGGAGACCTTATTCTGGCCTTTCAGTTCCTACAAGGGGCCCATTAAGAAAGATGGAGAGACGTTTTAGCAGGGCCTGTTGTGACAGGACAAGGGGTGATGGGTTTAAACTGAAAGAGGGAGATTCAGGCTGGATGTGAGGAAGAAACCCATTACACTGAGGGTGGTGGAACTGGCACAGGTTGCCCAGAGAGGTGGTGGATGCCCCATCCCTGGAGATGTTCAGGGCCAGGCTGGATGTGGCTCTGGGTAACCTCATCTTGATGAATATGTCCCTGCTCATTGCAGGGGATTGGACTGGATGAGCTTTGATGGTCCCTTCAACCCAAACCGTTTTATGACTCTCTGATCTTCCCCAGTAGCAGGCGCACTGTGTCTAACCTGTTACATTTATGTGCTTTCCTGTTTGGAGGGAGCATTTCCTCACATCCCAGGGTACTCCAACAGTAACAGGCAGCAGAAACAACCATCTGAGGTTTTATATGTACATTTATATATATAAAAAAGCATAATTAGGTCATTTCTATGAAGAGTGTATTCGAGCAGATTGTCCTTGTCCTCCAGATGCAAACAGGGAAGGGAAACATCCTCCTCTGTTTCTAATAGAGCTGTCTGGTGTCCAAGCACAAGGACTGCTGCTAGTCCTCATTGCTGTCATCATCCTCCTCCTCTTCTTCATCCTCCTCCTCCTCTGCTGCATCTCCCACAAGCTTCTGGAAGTCTCCAGTCTCCGAATTCCACAGAAATTTAATGGTGACTTTAAACTCTGCCATCTCATAGCCAAAGAGTTTCTAGGAAAGGACACAAAGTTGTCATTGCTGCCTTATTTCCATGGCCTGCTTAGCAAAACTATGTCAAGGAAATAAGTACCACTTCCAGGTGGGAAGTGCAGCAAAGCAGGAGCCAAAATAACTGCTGCAGAGTTTTAGCACTTGCGTTAGGAAGGGGTAAGGAAGTTTGCACACCCCACTGACCAATACCCAGGAGTGCTGCTCACCTTCACCCCAGAACACACACCCTACACCACAATTAAGCTGAGAAATTAATGGGGGGCTCAGAGAGATGCCATGTTACAACATTACTCACCAGGACCCGGGCTTGCTCAGGGGTGAGAACATCCCCTTCTTTGCAGACTTCATAATCTGAAAGCAGCGTCACCACTCCTGCAGGACCAGAAGCTCTTGAAATAGGCTCAGAAATCCTGGAGGAGCCCAGGGAAAAAGCAGGGCTCTCACAAACACCACCATTCCATGCAAATATTGCAGCTCTCCAGGAAGCTGGGTAAGATAAGCTCTAAAAGCCCCCATGTCTAGTTTCTGAACAGGATACAGATATGCTGGTGGTCACCACTGAAGGAAGGCACTACCTGATTGAGAGTTGGTTGCTTGCTCATCCTCTGACAATGGTTTGGGAAGAGCAGCACAAGATACAGTGAGTTCCAGCACCAGCCAAAGAAGAATAAAGCTGCCCATGGGATTTTCTCCTAAACTCTTATTTAACATTCTCTTTCAAAGACATTACCTGTGCAGGTGAAAGCCAGGCTCGCCCTCAGCCCCATCACGTACCTTTTTTCAGTGCCGTTGGCAGCCCCAGCTGCCGTAGCTGTGGTTCCATAGAGTGAGGAAACTGCTCCAAGGGTCCTGTGTCCAGGCTCACCGTGTATGTCGCCTTGTTCCCCGCACGGGCAAAGTCCACCTCTTTGAACTTGGAGAACCACCTGGGACAGGGATTGGTCACAAGAGCTTAAGCTGCAGTGAGTTCTTCCCTGCTGTTGGGAAGATGAGTGGAAAAGCCTGACAAGATCCTGACTGCTTGAAGAGAAACGTCAGTGAGTGATGTAGACAAGGGGAAGGAAACCAAGCAGCTGCTCTGTTTCACACCCTCACTGCACCGACGTGTACTCACTCGTCCACCTCATCTTTGGTGCGGTTGGTGAAGAGCAGACCGACTTCTCCCCGCAGGTGTTTGCTGACCTGAAAGACAGAAGCCATCACGGGACTCAAGCAGTGTCCAGGGATCAATCCTGCACCGGAGCCGCGCTCTGCCAACGACAGGGATGGGTGGCACAACACGGGTGGGTTCTGTTACAGCACGAGGGGGAGCCCAGCTTTCTGGGGGCAAAGCTTTCAGGACACAAACCCTACCTTGTGCAAGTTCTCCTTGTACTCGCTGCTCGGCTCACGTCCCAGCGCCACCATCATCACTTTGTTCTTCCCAAAGAAGATCCTGCACAGGCGGGAGGAGGAGGAAGGAGCCATCAGCTCCCGGTCCACGCTCCCCCCTCGACAGCAGCCACCTGCCCACACCGCCTCACCTGCTGTGCTTCCAAGCGTTTCGCACGTCCTTCAGTTTGTTGTTCCTCATGTTGGCAACGGAGAAGACGAAGATGTATTTGTAGGTGTCCACGCATCTCCGCAGCTGCAAGGCAGCCGTTAGCCGGGGCCGGGGCACCGCGCGGGGCCGGGCCGGGCCGCACTCACCTCGGCGATGAGCGCCTGCTTGGCTTCCAACCCCTTCCTGGGCGTCCGCGTCAGGGAGACTGCGGGAGCGGAGCAAGGACCGCGTTGGTGCGGGAGAGGGGCAGGGATCGCGTTGGTGCGGGAGCAGCGGGGCCGGGGCCCCAGGAAGCGGCGCACTCACCCTTGCGGTCCCGCTTGGATTTCGGCATGGCTCCGCCGCCGTCGTGCTCCGAGGCCCCCGCGGCGGCGCTGTGCGGGCTGCCGGGAGCGCCGGCGGGCTGCCCCTCACAGTGCCTGTGTGTTCGCCTTGCTGTTCCAAGCGGGTTTGCGGCGCAGGCAGTGGCGCGGGCAGCCCAGCGGCATTAAGGACCCCTGGGTGCCGGGAGCGCGGCCTGGCGCTGCCATGGCGGTGGGGCTGTGGGCGCTGCTGCTGCCGCTGGCGGCCGCTGTCTATGAGGACCAAGTGGGCAAGTTCGACTGGTGAGTGCGGGGCACCCGGGGGTCCTCCTGCGAGCCTGGGGCCCGCCGTGCTGCCTCCAGCTGCTGCGGCCTCGCTGGGGCTTTCCCCTGCCCCGGTCCCGTCTCACCCGCTCGCGTTTGCTGTCCTAGGAGGCAGCAGTACGTGGGGAAGCTCAAGTTCGCCTCTCTGGAGGCCTCGCAGGGTTCCAAGAAGCTCGTTGTGGCCACCGAGAAGAACGTCGTAGCTGCCCTGAACTCCAGGAGTGGTGAAATCCGTGAGTGAAGTGGGTTTTGTTGTGCTGGGGATAATGGGTTGGTCGGGTTGTGCTGTGTGGGACTTGTAGCTCCGTGCTACCTAGGGCTTGAGGGGTGTTGGTTGATGAGAAACTGAGCATGACACAGCTCAGTGAGCGCTTGAGCCCAGAACCTGGCCGTGAGCGGGGCTGCGTCCCCAGAGCCTGAGCAGCAGCCTAGGGCGGGGATCCTGCCCTACCTACTCTGCTCCCGTGGGATCCCCATTGCAGCACTGTGTGCAGTGCTGGTGTCCTCAGCATAAAAAGGACGTGGAGCTGTTGGAGCGAGTCCAGAGGAGGCCACGAGGGTGCTCAGGGGCTGGAGCAGTTCCTGTATGGAGCCAGGCTGAGAACACTGGGGCTGCTCAGCCTGGAGAAGAGAAGCTGCGTGGAGACCTCAGAGCAGCTTCCAGTGTCTGAAGGGGGCTGCAAGGATGCTGGAGAGGGGCTCTTCATCAGGGACTGTAGGGATAGGACAAGGGGTGATGGGTTCAGACTGAAACAGGGGAAGTTCAGGTTGGAGATAAGGCAGAAGCTCTTCCCTGTGAGGGTGCTGAGGCGCTGGCACAGGGTGCCCAGAGAAGCTGTGAATGCTTCACCCCGGCAGTGTTCAAGGCCAGGTTGGACACAGGGGCTTGGAGCAAGCTGCTCCAGTGGAAGGTGTCCTTGCCCATGGCAGGGGTTGGAGCTGGAGGAGCTTTAAGGGCCTTTCCAGCACAAACCGTTCCACGATTCTATGTTTTAATACTGAGAGGGTGATGCTGGCAACATTGTTTTGTCAGACTTCATCCAGCAGTTCAGAAGCTGTTGCTTAGGGCAGGCTGACTGTTCTCTGTGTACACTTATGGCCAGAAAGAGCCTAAGTTTAAAAATAACCACAAACAAATGCTTTGGGGGAGCAGATCTTGTTCTCACGTCACTCTGTTTGTTTCAGTGTGGCGCCATGTAGACAAGGGAACCTCTGAAGGAGCAGTGGATGCGATGCTGATCCATGGGCAGGGTAAGGAGAACACATGGGTGTTGTGCTGGGCCTGATGGTTGCCCTCATACATAGGATCTCAACCATGTGTTAGACCATGAGCTGAACTTGCCAGAACTTACTGCCTTGTTGACCTGTGCTGGGTACATATTCCATGTTTGCTTTCTCTTCATTTCCTGGGCAGATGCCATCACTGTGTCCAATGCTGGACGTATTCTGCGCTCCTGGGAGACCAATATTGGAGGGTTGAACTGGGAGACATCCCTGGACACAGGCAGGTAGGCTTTCCTGTTTGTAATGCTGCTCTAGAAGGAAAAAAGGGGTTGTTGACCTTGTCTGGACTTGCATTATGGAGAAAGATGGGTTAGATGGAAGTACATTTCCAAAATAACATTGGGATGAATTTTTTAGGAAGGGCTGAACCTTCCAGTTAAATCTATTTCTATTGCTTAGCAAACCAGTAAGAGGAAGAGATGCATGTTTTTTACATAGATTAATTTTCTCTTTAAGTATACAACATGTTCAACGTGCATCTGGTTTGGGGTGCCTGGATTCAGCCAAGTGCTCTCTGTGGAGATCAGCAAGGGTACATAAAGCAGGATATAAATTGTACTTCGTGACTGATGTTGAGTGTTTGGAGTGGTTTTATTTTCTCCTAGAAGAAAAGAGCTCTCTAACTCACTGCCTCTGACCTGTGCTTAGTTTCCAGGTGGCTGGTTTGGTGGGGCTGCAGGACGTGGTGAAATACGTGGCAGTCCTGAAGAAAGCAGCCATCTCTCTTCACTACCTTTCCAACGGGCACCAGAAATGGGTGGAACACTTGCCAGAAAGGTAAGAACACCTTTTAAGTGTAAACTTCTGGCAGGAAGCTTGGTGTCTTGGAGAGGAATGGGTGCTGTGCTTGCCTTTTGCTTTTGGAAACTGATGTGAGAAGATGGTGCTTCATGGTTGCTGCCTCTCTTGCAGTGAGAGTACTCACTACCAGTTGCTGTATTCCCATGGGACGGGAGTGATCCATGTGCTCGGAATTGTTCCCCAGAGCCACCTGAACATTGTAACCTTCAGTGTAGAAGATGGAGAAATTACAAAACAGGTAGTGTTTGATTGTGGATCCATAATACCGAAGTTGATGTTAACAAATGTACTTCTAATTAGATGGGCTGTGGTGTGCAGAGTAATTGTTGTGGTATGATGAAATTCCCTTTCACTATGGCATTGCTGCAGGCCAGTAAATGGGTTTCACTGCTGAAAGCAAAACCTGGAAATCTCAGTTTCACCCAGGGTCATGAGTAGGAAAAACTCTGAGTTAAAGTCTTAGTTGTGTCCAAGTTGGTTCTTGGAAGATTTAGTTCTGTTGACACCTTTGTTCATGTCTCACTTGGCAGATCAGAGTAGCAGCCCCATGGCTGAAGACCCTGAACGGCGTGTGTGGCGTGGTGGGGGAGGCAGTGCTGGTGTGCATGGACATGGACACACGTTCACTCTATGTTTGCTCCTTGGAGACCGAGCAGGAGATGAGGCAGATCCCACTGCAGGTGAGAAGTGCTTAGAAAGAGTTGTATGTAATTCATTGTCCAGCTGGTTTGGTGCTTGGCAGCAGAGGGGGTTCTATCTTTAAAATACAGAGTGATTGAAGAGATAGGGAGGACATTGTAATCCGTACATTGGGACAAGAGAGAGAAAACTCTTTGTCTAATCAGTCATTCTGGATCAGTGCCTTCAGATCTTGGCTCCAACAGGATGCTTAGCCTCCTTGCTTCCGCTTTATTTATCCTGACACAGGGAATCTCTTCACAAAGCTTATATTGCTGCTGATAAAAGGAAGCTATTAGCTTCAGTTGAGAAAACCCAAGTTCTCATGAGCACGTGTTTCCCCTTCACAGTCACTTGACCTGGAGTTTGCTGACGGCTTCCAGCCCAGGATACTGGCCACTCAACCCAATGTAGTCAGTGCTTCACGGACTCAGTTCTTCCTGCAGCTGGCTCCGAGCCACTTCTCTCTGCTGCAGTACAAACATGGGCTGCTCAGCCACCTCCGGGACTTCCAGCAGGTAACCAAGATGAACGTACTCCAGTGAGAGGGCCAAATACAGCTTAAAATTCCTTAAAACCTCCGTACTGAGCTTTTTGAAGGAGCTGCTGAGCTGCTTATTTCAGTGTGCTGCAACACTTGAACACCATTTGGTTTCATTTATACTGCTTGAACTATTTCCAGCAACTTTATTGTTGCCAACAGCTGTCAGCACTGAGGTGCTGCCCTGGTTTTGAGGTGGGTACAGATGTGTGTCTGAGTGGCTGGTGGTGTAGCAGTACTTTTGGTACACCAGCTGAGAGGTTTTGAAAGCAAATGAGCTTTAAAAAGCCAAGGAACACTGGACATAATGGTTCAAAAACCTGTGGCAGGTCAACTGCTTCCATGTTTGAGAAGTGTTAGTACTAGTATTAGTTCAGTCTTAGGTGATTTCCTTTGGTGAAACAATGACATTTAAAGTCTGGCTGTGAAAGATCATCAGTATGGTTTAGTTTGGTGCACAGATAGGTTTTATGGGGTTTGGGGTGTTTTCTTGTTTCTTTTGCAACTTCCTGCTCTTTTTTCAGGCAGCTCTGGTGAGTTTTGCAACAACTGGGGAGAAGACTGTGGCTGCTGTCCTGACCTGCAGGAGCGAGCTGGTGAGCACAATTTGCCTGTACTATGGAACCATCACAGCTCTAGCATGGATCTGCTTGGGGGGGTGGGTTCCATAAGGGCTTTCCTTCATGGAGGAGGATTTAATTAGCTTCTTGGGTACATAAAGACAATGATAATGCAAGCAGGCCTTGATTATTGCTGTCTGTGGCTTGGTGAAGCATCTTGTCCTGTTTGTAGCCTGTTTGAACCTTGTCTGAGATGAGTATGTAACCAGGAATCAGCTTCACTGACTTGCAGAGGATTTCAGTTCTGAGGGGTACTGAACTTAGCCAGGTCTCATTTTAATCAGAAATAGAACAGAACAGACTGTTTCCTGCCTGGTTTCAGAGTCAGGCTGAACGTGACTAGTCAGGCACTCAGAAACCTGTTTTATTTTGTCCTCTTACTGCCATGTTATCTCTTCTCATCCTCATTTCAGAAGCCTGGGAGTTCTGATGGCCTGCATGCTGGACGTGCTCTGGAGGATTCCCAGAAGCAGGTATGAAGGGTTCCCAAGAACAGCAGAAGTTCTTGACAGTCCTTTTATTCCTTTGTGTGCAGGAAGAGAAGGCAAAAGGTGTTACACCATCTTTTTGGATGTAGCAGCTCCACATGTATAATCTAAAGCTCTCCTGCAGCCACAGAATATGAAATCCCTCCGCAGAACTTGGTGTGGCACTTGTGTTTAACTCCGCTATTTTCTGCCTGGTGTTACAGGACTCCTTGACCTGTTCCAATCAAACCTACAACATTAATCTGTACCTGGTTGAAACTGGACAAAGATTGCTGGATACCACAATTACCTTTAACCTGGAGCCGAGTGGTGCCAAGCCACAGCAGGTGAGTGAGGAGAGATTATCACACTTGCAATGCCCTTCCTACCCTGCTGTGGCAGACTTGATAGAGCCTTCCAAGGAGCTGTGCCTGTGGAGGATAAGAGGAAAGGCATTCTAAGGGTGTGCTGGATTACTGCACACAATCATGCTGTTTGCTCTTGATTTACCCAAGAGTTCTGTTTTCCCTAAGGACATGATGTGATCATTAACCTCACTGCTTCATTTGCTTTTTGTTCCAGCTATACATCCAGGTTTTCCTGAAGAAGGATGACTCCGTGGGCTATCGGGCCTTGGTACAAACAGAAGACCACATGCTAATGTTCCTCCAGCAGCCAGGTAACTGGCACAAACAGCAGCTTGCTCCGTTCTTAACAGTACACACCTTGTCACTGTAGGCCAGGGGAAAAATTACAAGTCCCAAATGATTATGTTTTACCATTACTTTCTTTGGAAACCAGCAAAATGGATTTAACTGGTCTAAGTCCCATTCCCTCAGTGCCATGGGTTAGTGGTGGCCTTGTGAGTGCTGGTGTGAAGGTTGGATTTGATGATTGTAAGGGTCTTTTCCAACCTCATTGATTCTATGAAAGATCCTGGAGACTCTTTCACCCTCACAAGGCATCTCATCTGAGAAAACAGTTCTGCCATGTTCTTTGTGGTAGGAGGAGAGTCCAAGTCCTGTTATAGATCTTCCTCAGAGTTTCTTTGGAAAAGATCCTCATGGCAAAAATGTTCATTTGCAGGAAGGGTTCAGAGTCCTTCTCAGTGACATGAACATTTTAGGGCTGAAAAAGGAATCCAGTTGTTCACACTCTGTATCTCATACTTTAAATAGACTTAATGACTGTAACCCTTTTAAAACACCACATCATAAAATCATACCATCATACAATGGCTTTTACTGATCCAGTGGCTTTTCCCCAAAAGTGGTTCCAGTTGTGTAAAATATTTGTCTTTTATGACAGAGGTAATTGCATGATACTAGGTAGGTAGATGGATGGGTGGATGGATGTTTCGTATTTCATTACCAGCAGTGATTTGCATCTGAAGGGTCCTCTGGAAGATAATTTCTATAGCGAGTGAGTCTATTTCCAGATATTAAATTTCTTTTTCCAATATTTGACCCCTTTCCAGGAAAAGTTGTGTGGAATAGAGAGGAGTCCCTAGCAGAAGTGGTAAGCTTGGAGATGGTGGATCTACCTCTGACAGGTGCCCAGGCTGAGCTGGAGGGAGAATTTGGAAAGAAAGCGGGTAAGCCATAGACATACCAAGATTACCCCTGTGAGTTTGGTTTTCTTCCTGAATGAATGTATTGATTGTTTTCTTTGTCATCTGAGCTGAGAGGATTCAATTTTCTACTGATGGCAATTAAAACAAGCAGAAACAAGCCCATTTCTGCCTGAACTTTGGAAGTCCAATGCCAAATGCAGATGACATGAGTGTATTACGTTGTTACATTAAATAACCAGCCAGCAGCAGTAGGAGGGAATTTGGCCACCTCTCCTAAACATTTCCCTTTGACTCTTTCTGTAAGACTCATTTGCAATAGCCTTTTTTTCCCCTTTGTTTTGTTTTTCCTTGCTGTCCTGGATGCAGCCATTCAAGGTAACCTCTGCATGCAGTGTTCCTGGTATTTCTTACCACTGCTTCCTAGTGGAGTCTGATCTCTGCTTGCCTTCCTAAGTGCTTAAAGATAATCGAAGTCTGGTGTTCTCTTTGTTTCAAGGAGCTAAATGTAAACCTTGATTGGGCAGAATTAAGTATTTCTTTACTTCAGAGGCTTCTCTTGCTCTGAGTAATGAGTACAGAGGGAGATACAGACCTTTGAGGTGGGTAAGCTTTAGGTAGGCACTTAACTGGGAGTGTACAAGTGAGAAAGAAGGGATACAAAGGAAGAGATGCTGCATTCTGCATGAAGGTTTGCTTTCAGTTGATGGGGATGTCTTCTGGAATGAGCTGTACCAGTGTCAAGTGGGAAGAGGTTGGTAAATGCAGAGTCTGCTGTACAAATGGTAACTGGAACTGTGCTATTCTGGAGTGGGAGCCAGAGGCAAGGAGTTATCGTAGGTCCATGCATGGCAGCATTTCTTCTTTATGGTTGAGACCATCATTTCTGTTGTGGAGTGGGGCATAATGGTTTGTTATGTTGTTACTGTGTTGGTCCCATTTGCAGATGGCTTGCTGGGGATGTTTCTGAAGAGGCTCTCCTCCCAGCTCATCCTGCTGCAAGCCTGGACTGCTCATCTTTGGAAGATGTTCTATGATGCCAGGAAACCCCGGAGCCAGATTAAAAATGAGATTAACATCGACAATTTGGCCAGAGATGAATTCAACCTCCAGAAAATGATGGTGATGGTCACTGCTTCAGGAAAGGTGAGGAAGCCAGGGTAGGAGTCTGCTTCTAGCCTGCAGCAAGGAGTCTCAGCTCTGGTGTTAGTCAGGCTCTGGGCAGAACATGGCGAGATGATGTGCAGAATGCTTTAGAGAGGGACTAAGTCTCTTCTTTCTTTGTCATAGCCTGAAGAAAGATGCAGTGCTTGAGTGCCAGAGATGTGTTGTTCTAAACTTGGGTTTTCCTGTGTCTCTGCTCAGCTTTTTGGTATTGAAAGCAGCTCTGGCACCATCCTGTGGAAGCAGTATCTCAGGAATGTGCGACCGGGCTCCTCCTTTAAGCTGATGGTCCAAAGAACAACAGCCCATTTCCCACATCCTCCACAGTGCACCTTGCTTGTAAAGGACAAGGTGAGTCCCTTTCCTCTCTGCCTCCACTGAGCTTGCTGAGCTTGGAAATGTGTGCTTTGAAGGAGTGGAAAAAAGTCTCTTTTTTGGGTATTGTCTGGTTGTCACTGACGTGGGGACAGGAGGAGAATGTGAACACCCTGAATCCAGGTTGTGAATAATTGACACTAGTAAGCAACAGATAGAAAATCAGCTCTTTTTTTCTGCCTTAGAAAAAGCTTTGCATCTTGTTTGTTTTATAGGAAACCAAAATGAGCTTCTTGTATGTCTTTAACCCCATCTTTGGGAAGAGAAGTCAAGTAGCTCCCCCTCTTTTGAAGCGTCCAGTTCTTCAGACTTTGCTTCTGCCTATTATGGATCAAGATTATGCCAAAGTACTACTCCTGATTGATGATGAGTACAAGGTAAATTGCTTTGCCTGGAGACAGTTTTCCTCATGTTCTGATTAATATTCGCCTCCCTTTGGAACAAGATTAAAATGCCATTGAGTCACAGTTCCCACAAAACGATGAGGTTATTCTGGTAAAACAGACCTCATCCTGATAAACGTGTTTGAAACAATCTTTCTGTGCTGCTGTTTTCTTGGGTTTCTGTGGTTTGGGGTTATTTTGTGTGTCAGTTGGTCTTTAACCTCTGTTTCAATTCGTCTTGTCCAGGTTACAGCTTTCCCAGCGACTAAAAATGTTCTTCGCCAGCTAAGAGAAATGGCTCATTCCATCTTTTTTTACCTAGTCGATGCTGAGCAGGGAAGACTCTCTGGATTCAGGCTGAAAAAGGTATGGAAGACTCATTACAGTCCAAGTCCTGAACATCCTCTGGCTAATGGTAGCTCTCTTCATTGGATTTAAGGCATTTTGCTCCAGATAGAAACAGTTCAGCCTCAGAATGTGCCCAAGAAACTTCCATTTCAGAAGCATTTTACAGGCAGAGGTGGTGTCTTTTGAGGACAAGATAAAACCTTCAACATGGTGCTTTGTTCCTGCAGGACCTGACAACAGAGGAGAGCTGGGAGGTGGTCATACCCACTGAAGTGCAGAAGATAGTGAGTGTGAAGGGGAAGAGGTCCAATGAGCACGTGCACTCCCAGGGCCGGGTGATGGGAGACCGCAGCGTTCTCTATAAGGTGCCTTTGCAACTTTTTGTTGGCTTTTTGTTGCTGCATTATCTCAGGGGCAGATCTCAGCGCTGTTTCTAGGTGCTATGTGGAGAGCAACTGCCCTGTGGTGCCATTTTTGCTCTATATGGCTCACTGACCACATACTTTGTTTATTATGTGCTTAGTTCCAGATGAAATGTGTATAAATAAGGGGTATACAGCACTAAAGTGAGGGTGATTCTCTCTTTCTCTCTAGTCCCTGAATCCCAACCTGCTTGCTGTGGTGACAGAGAGCACAGATACACATCACGAGCGCACGTTCATTGGAATATATCTGATTGATGGAGTCACAGGCAGGATCATCCACTCCTCAGTGCAGAAGAAAGCAAAGGGACCTGTCCATATGGTTCACTCAGAGAACTGGGTGGTGGTAAGGAGTTGTTCTTAGCTGGTTCTTTATGTCTGGGAGGTTGGGCAATTGCTGAACCTGTGTGGAAAAGACTGATCATTCTCTGGGATTTTTTGAGATGTGTCTCTTGTGAGACCCCACCTGCAGTAATGTGCACTGTTCTGGTGACTCCAACACAAGAGGGACATGGAACTGTTCAAGCAAGTCCAAGGGAGGCCACAAAGATGCTGTGCAGCTCTGCTCTGGAGCCAGGCTGAGAGAGCTGGGCTGGGGCAGCCTGGAGAAGGGAGGCTCCTGAAGGGGAGACCTTAGAGCAGCTCCAGTGCCTAAAGGGGCTGCAGGAAAGCTGGAGAGGGGCCTGGGACAAGGGCCTGTAGGGACAGGCCAAGGGGAATGGCTTGAACCTGCCCGAGGGGAGACTGAGAGGAGCTCTTAGGCAGAAGCTCTTCCCTGTGAGGGTGCTGAGGCGCTGGCACAGGGTGCCCAGAGAAGCTGTGGCTGCCCCATCCCTGGCAGTGCTCAAGGGCAGGTTGGACACAGGGGCTTGGAGCAAGCTGCTCCAGTGGAAGGGGTCCCTGCCTGTGGCAGGGGTTGGAGCTGGAGGAGCTTTAAGGTCCCTTCCAACCCAAACCAGGCTGGGATTTCCTGCTACCTCTCTGTATCACTGATGCTGCTTGCCTTGTATTCCTAAAACCCTTTTCTCATTTCAGTACCAGTACTGGAACACAAAGGCACGTCGGAACGAGTTCACTGTGCTGGAGCTGTATGAGGGGACAGAGCAATACAATGCCACAGCCTTCAGCTCCCTGGACCGTCCCATTTTACCTCAGGTTCTCCAGCAATCTTACATCTTCCCATCTGCCATCAGTGCCATGGAGGCCACCATCACTGAGCGGGGCATCACCAGCCGGCACTTGCTTGGTGAGTGTGTCCTGCTCTGTTCTGCATGTGCTGATGCTGCCTGCACAAGGCAGTTTCACACTGAAATTCAAGCAAAATCAGTTTGCCTCCAAAAATGATGCCTGTGGGCTGCTCTGGCCTCTTGGCAAGAGCAGGGATGGGCACCAAGAGAGCATTCATGTGAGCTGGTAGGAAACGCAGTCAGAAAGAGCCATTCTTAAGATGTGTTTCTTTAATGCACAGTTGGGCTTCCCTCTGGAGCCATCCTCTCCCTTCCCAAGGCTCTGCTGGATCCTCGCCGCCCAGAGATCCCCACAGAACAAAGCAGGTAAGGAAAGCAGGATAACCACTATTCCTGGAGAGCTTTGAGGAGGGATTTGTTTTGTGTGTAGTAGAGTTGTGTCCAGTAGAACACCTGGTCCTGGACAGATTCAGGGCAATTCTTGCATTAAATGAAGTGAGGTCACTTTGTTCCCAGTCTGTGACCATGGAAAATGTTTGTGACACAATAGATATTACCATTAGCAAAATGAGCGTTGTCTCCACTCTAAGAGGTAGCAGGCAGAGTGAGTGCCTGAAGGTTTTAGAATTACACTTCTAGCACTTCAGAGGGCTGTTGCAGCGCAGTCTGACCCAGTGGCATGTTTGGTTTTCCATCTTGCATCAAAAATGAATCTGCACTGGGAAAAGCCACTAAATTTGCTGTTTCAGGTCAGCTTGTGATGAGCAGACATGAAATGGACGTGATGTCCTCCGTGTGCTGGTTGACTGGGTTTTGATTTCTCTCTAAATGCCTTTCAGAGAAGAGAACCTGATTCCGTACTCCCCTGATGTGCAGATCCATGCTGAGAGGTTTATCAACTACAATCAAACCATATCCCGGATGAGAGGCATTTATACGGCCCCCTCTGGCCTGGAGTCTACTTGTCTGGTGAGCACAGCCTGGAAGCTTCAGTGTAGAGATAAGGAGGTTCTGCAGCCTGTGGCAGGGAGCTCTGTGACTGCTGATCAACAGGCTGCTCGCTGCTTCTGTGTTTCTTTTAATCAGAACTATAGACCTCATTCAACCAGTTTTGATGTATCTAATCCTGTGCTCAGCTCTGGGCCCCTCACTGCAAGAGAGACCTTGAGGTGCTGGAGAAGGGCACCGGACCTGGTGCAGGGCCTAGAGCACAAGTGTGATGGGGAAGGGCTGAGGGACCTGGGGGGTTCAGTCTAGAGAAGAGAAGGCTCAGGGGGGACCTGATGGCTGCCTCCAACTGCCTGACAGGAGGATGGAGCCAGGAGGGGCTGGGCTCTGCTCCCAAGGAACAAGGGATGGGACAAGAGGAACCGGCCTCAAGCTGCACCAGGGCAGGGTTAGATGGAGCTGAGGAACAATTCCTGCCCCAGAGGGTGCTCAGGCATTGGAACAGGCTGCCCAGGGCAGGGCTGCAGGCACGGTCCCTGCAAGTGTTCACGCACTGTGGAGACGAGGCCTCAGTGCCATGGGTTAGTGGTGGCCTGGGCGGGGCTGGGGAACGGTTGAATTGAATGAGCTGAAAGGGCTTTTCCAACCCGGTTGATTCTGTGATTCTATGACCTGGTTTTACACCAGATTTACACTGCCCCATCCCTGGCATTATTCAGGGCCAGGTTGAACAGAGCCTTGAGCGCCATGGTCTAGTGTGAGGTGTTCCCTGCCCATGGCAGGGGGTTGGAACTGGATGATCTTAAGGTCCTTTCCAACCCAAACCATTCTATGATTCTACACTAAAACCTGCATTTACCAGCTCATGATCTCATCCCTGTAGGTTGTTGCATACGGCCTGGACATCTACCAGACCCGAGTGTACCCATCGAAACAGTTTGACGTCCTGAAGGATGACTATGACTACGTGCTCATAAGCAGCGTCCTCTTTGGGCTGGTTTTTGCTACCATGATCACAAAGAGACTGGCGCAGGTGAAGCTTCTGAACCGGGCCTGGCGCTAAGGCTGTGGGGACGGGGAGGGCTGTGGCTGGAGAAGACATCTGAGATGTGGACTGGCTGAAGATCTGCCCCCCCATGTTGGGTTCAGTTCCATGTTCCAGCTTGCATGATGGGTGCAAACACCTGTATTACGTTTTTGCTGGAGGATATTTGGGAGGAAAAGGTGCTGGTGCAACAACACAATATGGTGCCTATGTCTCCAAGCAAGAAGAAATGGAAGAGAGATGGAACAGAGACTGTTATAAAGTAAATCTCCCCAACCTCCATTAACGCCCTAAAATCTGCCATGGCATCATCGCCCCGATGTTAGTGAAGATCTAAGGGTGCACATACTCCTGATCCTCATCTCTTCCTCAGCAAGAGGAGGACAGAGGGATGTTGTGCTGTGTGTGCATGGTGCCACTTGAGCTACTGCGGGCAAGGACTGAGGAGATGTTGGGAAGAAGGTTAGAACTTGGATGGATGCTGTTGGAAAATGGCCCCATTGGGTCACTCAGTCACGGGGCTGTGGGAGGAATTTGAATGTAAAATCTCTCCATGTTCTTTATTTATTATGATGTTGGTTTTAATTTTGCTGTATTTGGTGTATAACACTGGCGGTAAGGTCTCATCGCGGTTGGGGAGTGAAGAACCTCACAGTGTTCCCCCCGATAATGGCCGTTTGCTCTTTGTATATGGATTTAGAATCATGGAATCAACTGGGTTGAAAAAGCCCTTTCAGCTCACCCAGTCCCACCCTTACCCCAGCCCCGCCCAGGCCACCCCTAACCCATGGCACTGAGGCCTCGTCTCCACGGGGTGTGAACACTTGCAGGGCCGGTGCCTGCAGCCCTGTCCTGGGCAGCCTGTTCCAATGCCTGAGCACCCTCTGGGGCAGGAATTGTTCCTCAGCTCCATCTAAACCTGCCCTGGTGCAGCTTGAGGCCGGTTCCTCTTGTCCCATCCCTTGTTCCTTGGGAGCAGAGCCCAGCCCCTCCTGGCTCCATCCTCCTGTCAGGCAGTTGGAGGCAGCCATCAGGTCCCCCCTGAGCCTTCTCCATCCGAACCCCCCAGGTCCCTCAGCCCTTCCCCATCACACTTGTGCTCCAGGCCCTGCTCCAGCCCCTCAAGGTCTCTCTTGCAGTGAGGGCCCCAGAGCTGAACACAGGATTCGAGGTGCGGCCTCACCAGTGCCCAGTGCAGGGGCACAATCCCTGCCCTGGCCCTGCTGCCGCACTGGTGCTGATCCAGGCCAGGATGCTGGGGGCTTCCTGGCTGCCTGGGCACAAGCTGCTTGTGTTCAGTCAGCACCTCCAGGTTCTTTCCCATGTGCAGTTCCCAGCCACTCTTCCCCAAGCCTGGAGCATTCTATAAGGTTGTCATGACCCAAGTTCAGGCCCTGACACTTGACCTTGTTGAACCTCATCCCATTGGCCAGAGCCCAGTGCTCCAGCCTGTCCAGATCCCTCTGCAGAGCGTCCCTGCCCTCCACCAGATTAACGCTCCCATCCACCTTGGTGTCATCTACAAGGCAAGATTGTCACAACTCATCTTTATCAGCGAATTGTGCCCCCAGGAGAGGCTGTGTCCTGTCAGGCACTTCCTGTGTGTGCAGGGAGCCCCAACAAGGCTGTGTCACAGAATCAGACTGGGTTGGGTTGGGTTGGAAAGGACCTTAAAGCTCATCCAGCTCCAGCCCTTACCACGGGCAGGGACCCCTTCCACTGGAGCAGCTTGCTCCAAGCCCCTGTGTCCCACCTGGCCTTGAGCACTGCCAGGGATGGGGCAGCCACAGCTTCTCTGGGCACCCTGTGCCAGCGCCTCAGCACCCTCACAGGGAAGAGCTTCTGCCTAAGAGCTCAGCTCAGTCTCCCCTCGGGCAGGTTCAAGCCATTCCCCTTGGCCTGTCCCTACAGGCCCTTGTCCCAAGCCCCTCTCCAGGTTTCCTGCAGCCCCTTTAGGCACTGGAGCTGCTCTAAGGTCTCCCCTTCAGGAGCCTTCTCTTCTCCAGGCTGCCCCAGCCCAGCTCTCTCAGCCTGGCTCCAGAACAGAGCTGCTCCAGCCCTCGCAGCATCTCCATGGCCTCCTCTGGCCTCGCTCCAGCAGCTCCAGGTCCCTCCTGTGCTGCTGGCCCAGAGCTGGGTCAGTGCAGGGGGGGGTCCTCCTCACTCCCGGTTATGGAAGCTCCGGCACACTCACGCACCCCCACAGCCCTCACCGCGCATGCGCCTCCCGCAAACTTGCTGACTCATGTACTGCGCACGCGCCCGGGCCGTGCCCTCCTCTTCCAATCAGAGGGTGCGAAGCGCATTCGGCCCTCGCGTCACTTCCTGTGTAGCGGCGTGCGGGGGGGCGGCCCTTCCTGCCCGCCGTGTCCCTCCTCCTCCGCCGCCGCGGGCCCCCCTTTCTCCCCCCCCCCGCCCCCTCGCCCAGCTCAGCGGCAAGATGGCGGCGGGCGGCGGCGCGGGGGCCGCGGCAGAGCCGGGCTGGGAGGTGGCGGTGCGGCCGCTGCTCTCCGCCTCGTACTCGGCCTTCGAGATGAAGGAGCTCCCGCAGCTACTCGCCTCGGTTATCGAGAGGTGAGGGCTCACTTGTCCCGCGCCCGGGCCCTGCCTTCCCTCTCAGCGGCCTCCCCTCAGGGCGGGTTCCCGCCGGCGGGAGGCTCCTCGGGGGTCGCGCTGAGGGAAGCGGGGCGCAGAGCGGGTGCCGCCGGCGCGGGCTGAGGAGCGGCCGGGCTCGGGGCTGGGCAGCAGCGGCTGCCGGCGCAAATAGAGGAGCCCCGAGCAGTGTCCGGCGAGTTACTCACGCCCAGCCCGCTGCAGGTTTCCTGGGGACTGGGAGGCTCTCGGGGTGGTGCCCTTGGGATCTAATAACGGGGATGATGATGCACGGCCGGAGCGGCTCTGACAGTCACCCCGCGGACAGGCTTTGGGACGGCTCTGCTGTTTGTGCCTTTGTCCAAGGGGGATTTCAGGCTCTGCCGTGCAAACTCTTGTCTCCCTTGGCCTGGTGACATGTCCTGGGGGGACATGCGGTGGCACCGGCTTCCTCTGCGTTCCTACCCATGGGGCACTGCCCGCCTTTTAAAGAGAAATAAAGCTGAAGCACATCGAGCATGCCTTTGCTAACAGCAAAGCTGGACTCGGAGCAGGAGTGTTTAGTAACTTACAGCTGATTGTACGACCTAAAGCACTAGGTGTGAATGCCGCAACGTTGTGCTCAGAGATACAGCCCTGACCACACGAAGTTGTTAGGAAACACAAGCTAAACACTGCACTGAGGAAGGTAATAAAGTAAAGCTTTGTGGTGGTGTGCTCAGCGTGGAATGGCTGATGTACAAGCAGTGTCAGGGTGCTGTGCAGATCATATGCTAGCGGTCACCTAGAATCTGCTTAATATTGATGTGATTTGGGCAGTGCTGAGGCTAGCGTTTTCATCTGTTATTTTCTGGGGGGGTTTAGTCTGGAGCAAAGAAGGCTCAGTGAGGACCTTATTGCTCTCTTCCAAACCAGTTGACTCTATGATTTGGTGACTTAGGGACCATTTCAGTTTCGCTTTTCCTTGTGGAGCTCTGCTGTCAGTGTGCTTAAAGGTCGTTACTGGAGTGTCAGCAGTTGCAGAACACACAGGAACGCTGAAGTGGATTCACTTGACTGTCGGGAGAGGTCTGTTTCCTCTCCTAGTGACAGGAAAGGTCTCACTTGAGACACGAGTGTGTTGCCTTTAAGTAGTGTTGCTCTGAGGCTTGGAGTCCTGTTCCTGATGCTCACTGTGATTCAGAACCAGCAGGAGTTAACATGAGCACAAGTCTCTTATTTCGTGCCTTGATGTGGCAAATCACAGAGGGGGAAGAAACCTCCAGCTTGTTGTGTTTGGAGCCATGCTCTTCCGTGCTGAACAAATCATCTATCTTTAGATTTCTAATCTAAAATATGTTATCTGGTGGAGTTATTTTTGGAAGATGGTTGTTGGCTCTTGCAGTGAGACTGTTGGTTGACACCATCTGCAGAGTGGCTGGATTTCCTCTCAAACAAACATGGTGTGATGACAGCAAAATCCCAGGATCATGAGGGTTGAAGGGACCTCTGGAGATCATCCAGTCCTGCCTCCTGCCAAGGCAGGGCCACCCAGAGCAGGGCACAGAGGAACGTATCCAGGCAGGTTTGAGATGGCTCCAGAGAGGGGTACTCCACAGCCCCCCTGGGCAGGCTGTGCCAAGGCTCTGCCACCCTCAATGGAAAGATGTTCTTGCTCATGTTGAGGTGAAACTTGCTGTGGTTTAGTTTATGGCTGTTGCTCCTCATCCTGTTGCTGAGCACCACTGGAAAGAGTCTGGCACCATCCTGCTGGCACCTGCCTTAAAAGCATTAACATAGTTCTTTCCATAATAAACTAGTAAACTCATTTGTTTTAACAACTCTTATAGTTCATTTTGAAGTTCAAGGATCACTGAGTTCCTGCAGTTCCCTTAGCAGGTATGTTCAGGAACTGATAGACTTTGGCCTCTGGTTTGACATAAATGATAGAAACGGTGGCTTAGAAAGATGCAGCTGAAGTGAACGTGGTTTACAAAGCCTGTGGGGGTGCAGTGAGGCTGGTTTGCAGGGAAGGGTTTTCCACAAGGGAGAACTCCTGCACCTGCTGCTGTGTCTTCAGGAGGAAGAGGTTGTTCTTGTGCCTGCTGCCTTACATAAAGGCTCTATTTTGGGCCTGTTTGGGATTTGGAAGCAGAACTGAGGCAGGAGGTGGTTGTTGCTGACGGGTTATATTTGATATTGACACAGAGGCTTCTCGCTTAGCGTGAGTAATGAGCTTCCCTGGGAAGCAGAAGTTAGGTAAGCAATAAATAGCAATACAGTAGCCTGAAGTTGTTATTAAATCTCACTGTAGATGCAGTATAACACTAGCACATCACAGATTAAGCTGTTATCTCTTACTTATGTTTATTTGCAAGGACTTGATGGTTCGTTGACAGATGCCTTCCGCTTTTCACCACCATAACAGATCCAAGCCTCTTCTTGCCCAATCCAGATGGAATTTCCAATCTTGTTCTGGTTTTTCACACCTTGTAGGTGTTGTGCCTTGAACTGCTTGACCTGTACAGTAGAGCAGTTGTTGAGGAGCTGCCAGCTGCTCCTGTACTGTGTTGTTCCCAATTTGTTCTATTAATATATGTTGTATACATCTGCTGCTGCTGATTTATAGTTGGCATAAAGAGGTAGGTGAGCAAAATCAGTGTCTGAATACAAGAGCACAAACATTTTTGCACATTCAGTCTCTGGGCTCATTGCCCATCCATGTGCTTTGGGCAGGAGGTGGAGAGGTGAAGGCTGGTGAGCAAGATGTTGAAACTCCGTCAGTATGCTGCTGATCTTTATGCAAAGCCTCTCATAATGGCTGCTTTTCTATTTCACCTTTTTAGGTAGGCTGTGTAGGGTGCAGAGAAGGACAGTGGAGCTGGTGAAGGGCCTGGAGCACAAGTGTGATGAGGAGCGGTTGAAGGACCTGGGAGGGGGTTAATGGGGGCCTTGGCAGTGCTGGGAACAGATGGACTTGACTGTCTTAAAAGTCTTTTCCAACCTGGTTGATTCTAACCAGGAAATCAAAGCTACAAAGCTGATGAGTATTTCTCCTTGCTCGTTTTTTTCTGGAGAAATGATAAATTCTGAAGTTTCTTCTGTTTCAGCCACATCTTCCATTGTGACTGGAAACAATGACTTGGGATAGAAAAAAGGGAAGGCAACTGCGAATGGTGTGCCCTTTTCTCCCTCCCACCCCACCAAAGCTGACACTGTCATGTGCTGGTGGGCCAAGGGTTTGTTCTACTGTGATCTGCAGCAGTGCTGCTCATTGCCAAATGTTAGACATCCTGGGTTTAGCTGGGTATTTAGCTGATGCCCTCTGCCCCCCACCTCCCCTCCAGAAATCATCACTGCCACCAGAGGTGGAGAGGGCTCTGTTTAAAGAGGTAAAGTTGAAGTGGGTAGCGAAGTTGAGTTGTATAATCTGTTCTTCCACCTTGCTCATTGAGTGAAAATGGGAAATAAAGTAGTTTAAGTATGTAATAGGCAGATACCCACATTCACAGTTGTCTCACAGGAAGCATTAGGGGCAGAACCAGCTATGGAAGCAGAGCTTAGTTTCTGTTCTTGGAGTGGTTGTCCTCAGGTTTCTGTGCAAATGGGCTGTGGTGTGACACTGCAGCAACTTTTGATGTGCCATTTCTGTCTATCGATGTTCCCCGTGGCCAGCAAGCGTCACGGGGAAACCTCAGAGACGTGATTTTCAGTGTGTTGATGTGTGTTTTGCTTTATGGTGTTCACTTCTGGTTTGAGTTGGTGCTGAATTTTCGGTCCCTCTGAGATGTGTGTTGGTCTGTGTGTGGGGCAGGGTGCTGCCGGTCTCTGAAATGCCACGTCTCTGCCCACGAGGCTGATTCCGGGGGGTACATATTTCTCCTCTGTGCGTTACCTTCACAAGTCTGTCACAGAGGCGGCCTTGTTTGTTTGTTATTATGCAGTTGCCTGTTTTGATCCTTCTGTTTTGTGGAATTGCACCAACTTCAGCTGACTCCGTGCCTTAACAGAAAGGGAATGCCAGTGCTCCGGTCCTGGCAAATCCTGCAGAGTGTTACAGAGCAAACAGGCCAAACTTTATGGGCAGCTGAGTTTAGAATAACCTAAAGATTAATGAACCGTCAACTGGGAGAGCCATAGTTAAAGGGGCTGAGCTGTTGATGGTGTATCATAGAATCCCAGCCTGGTTTGGGTTGGAAGGGACCTTAAAGCTCATCCAGTTCTAACCACTGCTATGGGCAGGGACACCTTCCACTAGAGCAGCTTGCTCCAAGCCCCTGTGTCCAACCTGGTCTTGAATGCTGCCAGGGATGGGGCAGCCACAGCTTCTCTGGGCACCCTGTGCCAGCGCCTCAGCACCCTCACAGGGAAGAGCTTCTGCCTAAGAGCTCATCTCAGTCTCCCTGTAAGTCTGTAAAGGAGGAACATTTGCAGTTCTGGAATGACATCCTTACATTTCCTGTGTGGATAGTGATGCTGATGCCATCATCCATGTGCTGCTGGAGGACTCAGCCCTGAGGACATGAGAGATGGGACCCAAGGGAAAGAACTGTGCTCTCAAAACTTTGATTTGGAAAGCATGTGTGATTTTGACAATCTTGTCTTACATCTGAGAGTAGATACAGCATATCCTGAGCGTGGTGTGGTGCTGCTGTCATACTGTGTGCAATTGACACATCTCCTTTTCTCCTGTTGCAGTGAATCTGAAATCCTGCACCATGACAAACAATATGAGCCTTTTTACTCCTCCTTTGTTGCACTTTCTACGCATTACATCACTACTGTGTGCGGTCTAAGTAAGTGTTCCCACTCCTTTGCTTCCATTGCTCTCGTGTTATGACTGGGGTGTAGAAAAAGTAGACTGGAACTGCTGTCCTTTGTCTCCAGCCCTCTTTAAAGACAGAGGGGATGAGGCCAGTACTGCTGGCTTCTGTACTGTCACAGTGTCAACTCAGATGGAAAGGGAAACTTGTCAATAGGAGGATTTGGCCACCAAATACTGGACAGTGCTGACTTTTTGTTGCTTGTTCATTGGCCTGATTTCATTTAGGGAAAATAACTTCAAATCAAATGAAGTGTTTAAATCAATCTTCAGCATTTTTAGATTATTCTTTAGCAATTATTTTAGTATGTTGGAATTAATGATCAAAACTCTGTGACTTAAAATATTTTGGCTGATAGAATTTGGCAGTTTCGGCAAAAAGAGTGGTTTAGGTCAACTTGTTTTATGTTCTCAGTGCTTCTGCCAGTATTAAGTGATGTTGCTGGGGAAGCCATTTCATCTATATTACCTTGTCTGGCTTATCTCTGATTCACTGACATTTCTTGGGTTACTTTTTAATGAGACTGTATTTATAATTGCATCTGTGTGTTTGGCACAGTAGCTTGTGAGTGCATCCATGTTGCACCTCTCTCTGTTTTACTGATAGCACTAAGAACACATTACTCTGAATGAGCTTAAAACTTGTCCTTAGTATAAACGTCTCCTTTTTTCAGTACCGAGAAACCAGTTGCAGTCGGTGGCAGCTGCTTGTAAAGTCCTCATTGAATTCTCACTGCTTCGCCTTGAGAACCCAGATGAAGCATGTGCTGTGTCACAGGTGAGAGCTGATTTTGACTGCTTGAGTGTTAAAATGGGTTTTGGCCTCTAATTCCAAAGTATAATGTTGCATAAGGCAATGTTAATGAAGGTGTACTGCTTCAGTAGAGTGCTGAGTCTTCCCTCTGCACCCTTCACTCAATTTCAAGCTGAAATAAAGGGGACCTGAAGCCTTGGTTAATTCTTGTGTTTTTCTGTGGTCTGGTTTAATTTTGTGTAATAACCCGGAACAAAACAGTGAAATCCTTGAAGATGGATTCTTTCCCCAGTTGTATTTCAGTCATTCTGGGAAAGCTAAAATCTATTTCAAAGAGGAAAGGCTTGTGAGAAGTGTTCACATAATTTCACTTGCGATAGGGACATAATGTCACTTCCTTCAAGCCTTAGTGTGTCATAGGAAAGTGCTTTTTCAGATGCTTTTCCCTAACATGCACATGGGACAATGTTAATGACCTGAATTACCTGCAATTAGGGGTAATACCACTAATACTATGTCTTTGGTATGAGATCAGAGTGGTTTGGAATGTTGTAGTAGCCGCAGTAGCTGAAAGTGCAGTATTGTTAATGTGGTTGCTTAGAATAAATACTGTTGAGGAATAATTGGAATCAAGAGAGTTTAAGTTGTACTTGATGCCTTTTTCTTTGTAGAAACACCTCATTCTGTTGATAAAGGGGCTGTGTACAGGCTGCAGCCGCCTGGATCGAACTGAAATCATTACCTTCACAGCAATGATGAAGTCAGCCAAGCTGCCTCAGACTGTTAAAACCCTCTCTGATGGTAAGGGGTTTCATTTATGTTTACATCACTTGAAGCACTTGAGTTAGGCATAGAAAATACTGCAGGTTTGATGTATGAAATGGTGCTTTGCTGTTTGCCCTGCAGTAGAGGACCAGAAGGAGCTGGCCTCCCCGGTGAGCCCAGAACTGAGACAGAAAGAAGTGCAGATGAACTTCCTCAATCAGTTGACATCAGTTTTCAACCCTAGAGTCTCATCATCACCATCTATCACACCAGAAACACAGGTAAACAGTCAACCCTAGAATAGGGTTGAACTTTAGTATTAGTAAGATTGGTGCAGGAAAGGGCAGGGAGCAGTCAGTGGCAGTTTTTTAGTACACATGTGTAAAGAAAACTTTTCTTAAGTACTTAAATCCTACTTGCATGTTGAGAAGTGGCAAATGATACAATAGTAGTTTTGTTGCTTCATTGACCCTAATGTTCAGTCATACTTGTAGCTCTTTTGAGTTCTGTTGCTGCTGCACCTTGCACCTGTGTAGATACTTGCTGCAATACCATGTATTTTTAATGCTCCCATATGGTTTTAGGTGGAAGGAGAGAATGAGGATCAAGCTTCCACAGATCAGACCTCTGCAGCAAAGACAAAAAGCATATTCATCGCTCAGAACGTGGCCAGCCTGCAAGAACTTGGTGAGAGTCAGCTTTTTAGGATCTGGGAAGGGGTAACAGAGGAAATGTCTCTCCAGTGTTACATCCTGCTGCTCTGAATGGGAAGGATCTGAAGGTTTTACCCATTTGTGTGCTGAAGGAGGTTGTGGCTGTGATGTAGTTTTCTTCATTGCAGAGGAGATGAGCTCGGTATATTTATATGCAGTCACTGTGTTTTGGGGGGTAAATAAGGTGGACCATGTAAAATAGCTTATGGGATGGATTATTGAGGAGGTTTGAATTAGACCTGGTGTGTCACATAACATGCACACAGAGCTTTGTGACACCTGTTACGAGTGTGGCTGAAAACTTCACCTGGTTTATGTGTTGTAAACTAGGCTTTATCCTGTTACCTCATCTGTGATGATATTTTCTCACCACAAAGAATAATTAAGTCTATTACTGATGACCATTAGGTCTGTTCTTAGAAGCATTCCCACAGATCAGTAGAAATAACACTTTTGGGGTTTTTTTTGGTAGGTGGCTCTGAAAAGCTGCTGAGAGTGTGCCTGAACCTCCCCTACTTCTTGCGCTACATCAATCGGTTTCAGGACGCAGTCTCAGCCAACTCGTTCTTCATTATGCCAGCCACAGTGGCAGATGCCACTGCTGTTCGCAACGGGTACGTGTCTCTCCTTGCTCTCCTCTGGTGGATGCTGGGTACACTGTGTGAGAGAAAATAACTGTGCTGGCTATGCAGCATCAATTAAAGTGCTGCTCCTGTGAGGTGTCAAATGTCCAGCAGGCCCAGGGCAGTGATTGTCCCCCTGCACCGGGCCCTGGTGAGGCTGCACTAAAAATCTTGTGTTCAGTTAACTTCCCCTCATTAGAAGGGAGACATTCAGGTGGTGGAGCAAGGCCAGAGAAGGGCACTGGAGCTGGTGCAGGGCCTGGAGCACAAGTGTGATGGGGAACGGCTGAGGGGCCTGGGGGGTTCAGTCTGGAGAAGGCTCAGGGGGGACCTGATGGCTGCCTCCAACTGCCTGACAGGAGGATGGAGCCAGGAGGGGCTGGGCTCTGCTCCCAAGGAACAAGGGATGGGACAAGAGGAAATGGCCTCAAGCTGCACCAGGGCAGGGTTAGATGGAGCTGAGGAACAATTCCTGCCCCAGAGGGTGCTCAGGCATTGGAACAGGCTGCCCAGGGCACGGCTGCAGGCACGGTCCATGCAAGTGTTCACACCCCGTGGAGACGAGGCCTCAGTGCCATGGGTTAGTGGTGGCCTTGGCAGGGCTGGGGTAAGGGTTGGACTGGGTGAGCTTAAAGGGCTTTTCCAACCCAGTTAACTCTGTGATTCAATGTGTACATTGCATCGCTGAACCTTAGCATGTGTCGTTACTGTAGATTTCATTCGCTGGTAATAGATGTGACCATGGCACTGGATACTCTGTCTCTGCCTGTACTGGAGCCCCTGACACCCACACGTCTCCAAGATGTGACTGTTCTTGCTCTCAGCTGTCTCTATGCAGGTGAATGGATTTCCTGTATTTTCTCTGGGGCTTTTAAGTCACTCTTGCTTTTGTTCTGCACTGTTCCCTGCACATTTGAGGCTCAGCCTATAAGAACCTTTATTTCTCCTGAATTTGAAAGCTGTGCAGCATACTGTGCAGTGTGGTGACTGGGTTCAGATGAAAATTGTTATAGTAGCACTGAAATTCTGGTATATTATGCAAATGTTCTTGTCAGTATCTGTGACAAACACCGGCTCAACATTCTCTTAATAGCCTGTGATTTCTGCTCTTTTAATGTTCAGAGCATAATGTATTTTTGCAGTGCTTATGGCTTCAGCTTACTTGATTATATCCCCCAAATCAACCATGTTTCCCAGGAGTGGTTTCATACACCAGCATCCTGAGTGCTTAATTGATATGAGTAACATTTTAAAGAGATATGGGAGCAGAGTATGAAGATTGCCTTAAAAATGGCATTGAATTCCATGGTAAAACGTCTCCTCCTTTAATTGTTCTCATGTGTTTCTGTAGCGTAAAACTTTACTCCTTTGAGGGTAGTTCAGAAGCATCTTCAATCTGTCAGCTGTAATATGGAGTATTCCCTGCTCCATCAGGTTTATGGGCATGTTTGATACTGCTTGGTTTAGTGTGCAAAGTAGGAACATTGAGTCCTAAGTCTGGCTCTTAGTAAGAATGTGACCTCTTGTTTTGAATCAGGTGTGAGTGTGGCCACTTGTATGGCCATCCTGCATGTGGGTAGCACTCAGCAGGTACGAACTGGATCAACAAGTTCCAAAGAAGAAGATTATGAAAATGATGCTGCTACTATTGTACAGAAATGTGTAAGTAGATGAAAGAGCATGATTATTGTTTCATTCTTAGCAAGCGAAGTGCATAGAGTCTGTATTCCTTTGGACTGCAATACATGGCTGTTATTTCTAGGCATTAGACTTGCTGATAAAGGAAGTAGTGAGGTGGTGGCTAACTGTAGAGGGGAAAATACAATTGTATTTGGACCTTAACTTAAAATACTACCATGGCTTTGGATTTATTTGCAGCTTGAAATCTATGAAATGATTGGACAAGCCATCAGCAACTCACGCCGTGCAGGGGGTGAGGTAAGATTTGTATCTTGGGAGGCTCTTTCACTGGTTTTGTGCTTGTATATTTTGGCATTTGGATTGACACTATTTTGTCTTTTTGATGCCTTTTTCCTCCCCTTCCCCCTTCATTTTTGGCACGATAGCATTATCAGAACTTCCAGCTGCTTGGGGCTTGGTGTTTGCTAAACAGCCTCTTCCTCATCTTGAACCTCAGCCCCACGGCCTTGGCTGATAAGGGAAAGGAGAAAGATCCATTGGCTGCTCTTCGCGTCAGAGACATTATTGCTCGCACTAAGGAGGGCGTTGGTTCTCCCAAACTAGGACCTGGGAAAGGGTATGTAAATACATCCTGAAGTTGTCCCTGTCCATGTGCCTAGCTATGCCCAGCAAGCAGCTACCACAGAATCTTGTTGGTCTCTAAAGTTGTATCCCCAGTCATAATTCAAGGGAATCAATTCTTGATTCTTGGGCAAAAAGCCACTGTCTTCTTCAGTTTAGCAAAGCAGTCATGCACTCAGTATATTCCCCTCCCTCCCTTTGAAATTAGAATCATAGAATCCCAGACTGGTTTGGGTTGGAAAGGACCTTCAGGTTCAGCCAGACCAAAACCCTGCCATGGGCAGGGACACATTCCACTAGAGCAGGTTGCTCCAAGCTCCATCCAACCTGGCCTTGAGCACTGCCAGGGATGGGGCAGCCACAGCTTCTCTAGGCAACCTTTTCTAATACCTTCATAGAGAAGAATTTTTTCCTAATATGTAATCTAAATCTACCCTCTTTCGTTTGAAACCATTCCCCCTTGACCTATCACTACATGCCTTTGTAAAAAGGATTTCTTTTAGGCCCTTAAGGTATTGAAAGGCCTCAATAAGGTTTGTTTCCTTTATGTTTCTGTAGGCATCAAGGGTTTGGTGTTCTGTCTGTGGTGCTGGCAAATCATGCTATCAAATTGCTGTCATCACTCTTTCAAGATCTGCAAGTGGAGGCATTGCACAAGGTACGTAGGTAACATGTATATTCTTGTGGAATGTTTTGCCTTCTCCACTGAAATACACTTTAAATTCTCTTCTCACTGCTGTCCTCCAGGGCTGGGAGAGCGATGGGCCACCAGCAGTGCTGGATATCATGGCTCAAAGCACGTCTATCCAGAGGATTCAGCGGCTGATAGATTCTGTACCACTCACTAACTTGCTGCTGACTTTGCTATCTACTTCCTACAGAAAGGTAGGAACCGACTGGAGAGCTTCTGTGGCTGGGGCACTCCTACTAAGTGCCATCCACATGGAAAGCTCTCACTTTACAAGCTGTGACTGTTAAGAACTTAGAATTCTTCTTTCAGAAGCTGTCAACTGAAGCCTCTCTTTTTTCAGAGATGTAAAGTTGACGGACTTGTTCTAGTCAGTTTTTTTCTGTAAGCTCAGTGGTATTTGTAAGTTTAGGAGGGGATGAAAAGGCTGCATTCAAAACAGATGCTTTATGTTAGAGCTGTTACTTGAAGTGTTGCTTTACAAGCTTGGCATAGATCATTTGTTTTCCACCATCCTGTAGTATTTTTAATACAGCTTCAGGGGGAGAAGTCTTGAAAACCTGTTCATAACTTAGTTGAGACAAATTTGCTAGAAGAAAACGAAGGTGTGTTAGGAATTTATTCTTGTTTTCAAATTCTTACCATTCCTCCTAAAATTAATTGCTCTGCTGTTCTCCCAAGGCTTGTGTCTTGCAGCGTCAGAGGAAGGGCTCCATGAGTAGTGATGCAAGTGCCTCCACTGATTCTAATACTTACTATGAGGATGATTTTAGCAGCACTGAGGAGGACAGCAGCCAAGGTAACAGCAGCAAGCAACTTAAGGCAGGATTTTACACTGTTCCAGATTTAGTGGAAACCTGGCTACTGGGCTGTTGCCTTCTTGGGCTGGAATGACATTTAGTGCTGAGAATGTGAACTAGTTTGTAAGAGCTGTTTGGCAGAAGCAACGCTGACTCTCCTTTTCGGTATAAACTAAAGGCTGAGTGCCTGGGATTTGGCAGTGTTTGCTTAAGAGAGTGGAAATAACTTCTTGTAAGCTCTTGTTGGACTTGTGTAAAAGTGCTTAGCCTTGTGATTTGGGAAGGAAAAATGAAGATAGCAGATGCCTTAAACTGAAACTTTTCTAAGCTGAGTAGTTTGCATAAGGTATGTAACATTGCTTATAACTCTATGCTTTTGTTTTTCTTGCCTCCTGTGTTAGATGAGGACAGTGAACCAATCCTTGGGCAATGGTTTGAGGAGACAATCTCTCCAAGCAAAGAGAAGGTGGCCCCACCACCCCCTCCTCCACCCCCCCCTTTGGAGAGCTCCCCTAGAGTGAAAAGCCCAAACAAACAGAATGCTGGAGAGAATGGGAACATCCTGGCCAGCCGCAAAGATCCAGAGTTGGTACGAGATGGTCTTGAGGCTTAGTGAAATAACTGCTGTGCTGTAGTGTTGTTGCCTTGTCAGTGGCTGGGTATGTTGACAGACAAGGTACATGTGAGGTATTTTAAGTGCGTTGCTGATGAAGAATCAATGACTGTCTTTGCCTTTGAAGAAAGTTACTTCCTCTCCTCTTCTGTAAGGTGGAATAGTATTCGTTACTGCCAGGGAAGCAAAGCCTTGAAGATAGTATCTATTTGGGTTACAGAGACAGAGGGAAAATGAGGGCAGAACTTAAGCAAAATGACTTGCTGATAGAATGCTTTTAGTCCAACTCCATGAGGGAAAGACAAAAATAGATACTGCAGTGGAGGAGAGCCTTACAACCTTGTCAGAATCTATCATTAGTCCTGATACAGCTACAGGACATTGATTGCAGTGAGCTGGCTTTCAATGAGTAAACCTGTACTCTGCGGTGGAGTTAGGGGACTTGATCTATTTTGCTGGTGGTTTAGTTTTTGTTTAAGGTACTCCTATGGTGTGTTTCTCCTTTCTTTCCAGTTTTTGAGCCTAGCTTCAAACATTCTGAACTTCATCACTTCTTCTATGCTGAACTCCAGGAACAACTTCATTCGCAACTACCTGAGCGTGTCTCTTTCGGAGCAACACATGGCTACACTGGCCAGCATCATCAAAGAGGTGGATAAGGATGGGCTAAAGGGTGAGTGAGCAGAGCTTCTGTGTTAGAGAGCACAGACTGTAGGAGCTAGAGGTGTGTGTTTTCTTAGTTTCATGTGGAAATTTGAAATGTAAGAGAGCAACGGCAGTAAATGGCTTGATCCCTGTCTTACAGGCACGTCCGATGAGGAGTTTGCTGCTGCCCTGTATCACTTTAACCATTCCTTGGTGACCTCAGATCTTCAGTCCCCTGCTTTGCAGGTAAGTGTGATTGCATATATAAATAAAATGAAGAAGTGTTGGTGTCTGTTACTGTCTCTACGCAGATTTTCCACACCTGGATTAGTGTGTTGGTGATTCTGTTTAGCCCTAGAGTGTATTCTTTTGCAAACAGAACTCAGAATATTTTTGGCTCCATTGAGTTGAATGACCTTTGCAGTCATCCGGTACAAAACATCCTGCAGAGTGTAAACTTAACATCCAGAGTTCACATTAATCCGCTGAACTTTGAAGCTGATGAAAGCTGAAAAGGCAATGGGTTTGTATATTTTGCTTTGGAGAGTTGCCTCTATCCATGCATTTATCAAGAGGGATTCCTTCAGATTTGCTTTGCTGTCAGGACTGATGCCAAAAGGCTTTGGAATTCTCTCAGGAGAGACTCAAATTAATCCTTTTGCTTTCATGTGTTGACTTCATAGCCTCTAGGTTTATTTGCTAGGTCATGGGCTGACCTGACTTAATGCTTTAAGTAGAAGTATAAATCTGCTTGCAATCAGTGAATTCAATCCCTATACTTTTTGTTGACTACTGTGCATTTTCTGCCATACTTGAGATACTTTGTTGGTTTGTGGTTTTTGTTTTAAAGCAGTTGCACTTCTCGGAAATCTGCCTTGTTACTGCAGTTAAAAAGAAGCAGCATTGCTGTGACCAGTCAAAGAGGTTGTCTTTGGAATTCTTAAATACTGAACATAGTAGGAGAAACAGTCTTGCAGTGGTCCTGCAGGAAACGAATAGAGCTCATTAATGCTATTTTTTATGCATTGGTGTTAAAGTTGCAAGTTTATTGTGGTTTAGGGGGGCACAGTGAGAGCATTGAGTGTCCCTTGGGAGCTGTGCCATGTGTTGGAGATACGAGAGGGATTGCTGTGTGAACCCCTATGAGTTCCAAGGGCCCTGCTGTTTGTTCACATCATGCTTTTAAAGCATCACACAGGACTTGTCTCTTCTCAACAAGTCTGTTTTGTTCCAGAATACACTTCTCCAGCAGCTGGGAGTTGCCCCTTTTTCGGAGGGCCCGTGGCCTCTCTACATCCACCCTCAGAGTTTGTCGGTGCTCTCGCGACTTCTCCTCATTTGGCAGCATAAAAACACTGCCCAGGGAGATCCTGATGTTCCAGAATGCCTTAAGGTCTGGGAAAGGTGAGATAATTTTATATTGAGCTCAAAGCCACCTCTTCAATCTCTTATTTTCTATCAAGGGAAAATTCTCTGGGGCCAGCATAACCAGTGTGTGTGTGTTCTCTGAGTGGGGATGGTATGTGATGCTGGGAGGAGCAGAGGGTCCATCTGTGTGTTGCTGGAGTCCTTCACTTAGCGCGTAGGAAATGAAACCTAGGATAAGGATTTAAGTGGGTGGAGCCTGAGCCCTGGTTTTAGAAAGGGAATGTCTCATTTCAGCAGGTTTCTGGTAAGTTCTGATATGATGGTGCCAGGGTTTCTCCTTTCTGCCATAGTGTGTAAGTCTCTGCTAGGGTTTAGCTAACTTAAAGTGGGCAGCCTTTCCTGTAGGAACGGGTTTGCATCTCTCTTTCTTCATTTGAATGGTTGTTCATGTTTTCCATCAAATGTAGGTTCTGATGTTTGCACAGTCTCATTCCAATGCTTCATGTAGTGATAAGCAGTGAAATTGCCAGTGTTAGAAGAATAAGCAGAAAAGGGAACTGATGAAAATGTTTCTCTAACCTACAGTGAAGAAGGGTCTAAGCCAAGAGAAAAGTGAACTTCATAAACTTCCTCTCCTGTTGTCAGGTTTGTGGGCACACTGAAGCAGAATGCCTTGCAGGGGACTCTTCCCAGTGACACAGAAGATCTGAACGTTGAACATCTCCAGTTGCTGCTGCTTATTTTTCACAATTTCTCTGAGAGAGGCCGTAGATCCATCGTGATGCTCTGTATCCAAACAATTGTGGAGCTGACAGCGAACATGGATACCCAGCAGTCTTCTGTCCCACTTCTTGTGGCACGTCTCCTCTTGGTGTTTGACTACCTGCTCCATCAGTATTCTAAGGCCCCTGTGTACCTCTTTGAACAGGTAGGATTTGATGTCATGGCCTGGCTATTTAATTGGTCACCCAGCAGAAATGTGTAACAGGCAATTACTGGGTGTGTTCTGGTTTCTTCATGGCCTTTAGGGACTAAATTTGGTTTAACGTTGTTACCAGCCTTTGGAATTATAATGTGTGATTAAACTACAGTTGTTGATTCCTAGCAGCAGGTTCTGTTTGAGTGTGAATTTGTGGTGTAACTCCTGTCCTAATGAATCCTGGTAAGGGCAGGATCAATGCCCCATCTTATCTCTCAAAATCTTGATTATTTGGGTATTGTGGAAAACCTTGTACATACACCATGTCCTTGCTTTAACTTTTCACTGTTGAGGTTTTGGGCACTGTTGTCATTAATGGGATGCTGGTGTTTTGTGCATGGCTTTTCGTCTTGGTGGAAGCTTGACCATTGATTTTAGCTGTTCACTCCAGAATAAAAATCATCAGAGAGGACAAGAGGTGGTGGGTTTTAACTTAAACAGGGGAAGTTCAGGTTAGATATGAGGAAGAAGCTCTTCCCTGAGAGGGTGGTGAGGCACTGGAACAGGTTGCCAAGAAGTGGTAAATGCCCCATCCCTGGCAGTGTTCAAGGCCAGGTTGGACACAGGGGCTTGGAGCAAGCTGCTCCAGTGGATGGTGTCCCTGCCTGTGGCAGGGGATTGGAACTGGATGATCTTAAGGTCCTTTCCAACCCAAACCATTCTATGAGATGGGGTCTAGAGCTTCCCTCAGAAGCTGGGAATGTTTGTGTCTTACCAACAGGGATGTGGTGTTGGTGATTGTATTCCCCCCCATCCCTGATGACAAAGATGCCATGGGTGGTTTTTTGTCTGTGTTTTTCAACTTAGGTACAATACAATTTGTTGACTCCACCCATTGGGTGGGTGAGCGGATCCCAGGACAGCAGCAGGCGGACATCGGTCCCACTCTATCATGGGTTTAAAGAAGTGGAAGAAAACTGGACCAAACACTGTTCATCAGGTAAGAAAGAAAACATAAGGAATTTTTGATGCCAAGATTTGCTTTTACAAATAAAGGAGTGCCCTGGTGTAGCCTTTCCTACTTTTAATGGCCATAGCTATGTAATGCATGTAAAAATGCAAGGAAAGTTGTATTAAATAAAATTGTTGTCATCTAGGACTATGCTACAAGTAACTGAAAATAAATACGGATTTATTGTACTGGGATTGTAGGAGTAGGAAGACCTTGGTTGCATATACCATAGGTTACAGCACATATAGCATGCTGTGAAGCCAGCTTAGTAGAATCTGGTAGTAGCCTTAATGTGAAAGATGGTGGAGATGGAGGGGAGTGTATAACACAATACTGCTTGATTAAAACCATCACTTTGAACATTATTTTCTGTCGTCGTGTTCCAGATGCAGCTCCACAGCCCAGGTTCTACTGCATCCTATCTCTAGAAGCTTCTGAAGACGATCTGAACCGTCTGGATAGCACGGTATGGGAATCTCTGTTTTAAAGACCTTTCTGTGAGCCTTTATGGGCCATGAAGATTTGATGAGTGCCAGAAGAAAAGAGAAAGAAAGGAAAGAAGGAAGCAGCTGATGAATCAGACACCGGAAGTTTTTCACTAAGTGGTGAAAGGAGTAGTGTCTGGATAAGATACTATGGGTTTTCTTTATGCGCCTAATTTCAGGGAAATTAGTGTGCAAAATCTATGAAGACGTGTTGGACTACTTGTAGTAGTGCTTCTGATTCAAATGTGTATGCTATAACAGAGCCCTGTCATCTCCATGCTGATTTTTCAGTGCTGCTGAAGCATCTGCAACAAAGACACATGGCATTAGAATTATTTTCCCATAATTTAGCTCCATGTTTTTCCCACTGGGTTTTGTTTCCTTGGTAAATTTGTTGCCATCAAGGTTATGGGCTTGCTTCATGCATGCTCCCTTATAACCAGTTCATTGGTATTCTGACTGGGGAGAGAGATTTCTAACAGAACTAGCTTCCTGAAGTTTTATGTTGCATGGTTTTGGTTTGTGGGTATTTGATCACTTGAGAACTTAGCTGTGTATAAACACAGAGCTGTGCAATTTGCAAAGCAAGGATGCTGACGCATCATTTCTTGCAGGTTTGTGAGGTTCTTTTCTCTCGGACTACAAAGTATGATGAGCTTTACACAGCCCTGACTTCCTTACTTGCTGCTGGGTCGCAGTTTGATACACTCAGGAGGAAAGAGAATAAAAACGTCACTGCACTGGTGAGACTATTGCTGTAACATTGTTCGATTTCAAACTGTCAAGCAAAATGTTTAGCCAGAGTGTTTTGAACAGTGGTTGGAGTAATGAGGAACTTAAAAATCCTGTAGCTAAAGGTAGTATGTATGGTGGTGGTACATCTTATGAGTTGTTAACTCAAAACATGTTTTAGACTTTCTCTGTGTCCTGGTAATGCCAGGAGGTCTGGCTAGAATATGATGAAGCAGAGAAAAAATATATAATCTTTCATTTTTCTTTTCTCCTCTGTTGCATCATTTCATAGAATGGTTTGGGTTGGAAAGCTCATCCATTTCCAACCCCCTGCCATGGGCAGGGATGCCTCACACTAGACCATGTCACCCAAGGCTCTGTCCAACCTGACCTTGAACACTGCCAGGGATGGAGCATTTACCACTTCTCTGGGCAACCTGTACCAGGGCCTCACCACCCTCGTACTAAAGAACTTCGTCCCTATATCTAACCTGAACTTCCCCTGTTTAAGTTTAAACCCATTCCCCCTTATCGTATATGACACAAACTCAATTCTGGTATGTGTTCATCTCATGTGGCACACCTACAGGAGTCTGGAGTCTTTGAGGGCATCATTTCCATAGCTATAATGGTAGGAACTGCAATCTTTCTTCCCTAATTTGTCCAACTGTTACTTCTGTTTAGGAAGCCTGTGCACTTCAGTACTACTTCTTGATACTGTGGAGGATATTAGGGATTTTGCCTCCATCCAAAACCTACATGAATCAATTAGCCACGAACACACCAGAGATGAGTGAATGTGATATTTTACACACACTGCGCTGGTCTTCCCGGCTGCGAATCACGTCTTACGTCACGTGGATCAAGGTACAGCTCATCTTTATAGGGGGGTGTTTTGGGATGTTGTTGATAGTAGGAATGTCAGTGTTTTGTTTTTTGCATGCTTACTGTGTGTGGGACTCCTTACATGGGTGTGGTGGTGAGAAATGGGAGCTTGTGGCCATGGTCTCTAAGGCTTTCTAGCGTGGTTATTGTCGGAGTGATTAATCATAGAGCACTTCTGAAGTGTGATGGGTCTATTTTTGGCATCTGTAGGATCACCTTACCAAGCAGGGCATGAAAGCTGACCATGCTGCTTCTCTGATTGAATTGGCCTCCAGCAAGTGCAGCTCAGTGAAGTATGATGTGGAGATAGCAGAGGAATACTTTGCTCGACAGGTAAAGGTGGTGTGAATGCAGTTGTGTATACAGAGCCTCTGGTCTTGTGGGATGAGTTGTACTTACTGTTCCATCCCTTTGTATTTTAAGATCTCTTCTTTCTGTGGTGTTGACTGCACAACTATTCTCCAACTGCACGAAGTTCCCAGTTTACAGTCCATTTACACCCTTGATGCTGCAATTTCCAAGATTCAGGTTTCTCTAGACGAGCACTTTTCCAAGCTAGCTGCAGAGACTGATCCACACAAGTCTTCAGAGATAACCAAGAACCTCCTCCCTGCTACGCTGCAGCTTATTGACACTTATGCTACGTTTACCAGGTACACTCTTAGGATCACTAATAGTGATCTTGTGTGCATGGGGCTATCTTTGTGTTTGGTTTGTTGTTTTCTTAGAGTTAGATGCCTTTTTATTTTATAGTCCCGTATAATTACTCTTTACTTAGGTCCTCTAGAGTGTTCATTGTTTTAAAAGAAGAATTAAAAGTAGCTTCTGAAGCCATGTGTATGAAGTTACTGTTTCTAAGCATCCTTCTTGTCTCATCTTTTAAGGCTTTCTTGCAAGCTTGCAAAGCCAACTTTTCCTCCAAAGATGAAACCTTCTCTTACCACTCTCTAGGATAGTGCCACTTAAGGTTATTTCAATATTGAGACTGTCAGACCATCAAGAAAGAGAGGGGGGTTAATTCTTACATTAAAAGTCTGAAGTCTTCCAAGCTCTCATTAGAACCTATGTAGAAGAAAGCTGAAGTAAATGAACTTTTTCTTTTGAGTGGGCACTTTTTCTGGTAAGTGTCTGAAAGAAGATAAAAGCCCAGAACTCCCTTAATGGTGAACTAAGAACACAAAGGGGTGGGCAGAACTTCAGGAGTTTGCTTTATCAGTCACTGTATTGACACATTTAGTCCTGAAAGGCAGAGCTGATCCTGAAATGAATCCTTTCCATCCTGAATGCAGATCTTACCTGCTACGGAGCCTCTCTGAAGAGGGCTCCACTGAGAACAAGCCCTCTGAGGAGAAGCTACGAGGTTATGCTGCTGTCCTGGCCATTGGATCCAGCCGTTGCAAGTCCAATACTCTAGGTGAGAGTACTGGGTGGTTCAGATTTCCTCCTCTGTGTAGGTAAAGCTTTGTACAGTGCTGCAGACATCCAGCTTCAAAGCTGTATGCTTGCTAACGTGTTCTCAACCATGTTCAAAAGAGTGCATTATCCTGTCAGCAACAAACTGGGAAGCTTTTTCATTTAATATCCCAACAACTGAGAAAGTTGGGCAAACCTTGGAAGAGTAACTATCCTGTGGGCTTATCTGGATTATTGAAACGCTTTTGTAACCATGTTGGTGCTCTGGTGGGAAGGGGAATTATGAAATACTGATATGTCGAAGACTGCTGCAAATGAGTATTTTTGCTACATTTTCTGTTATTTTAATGAAGTAGAAGAAGCTGGGAAGCTCTTGCAAGCTTAGGGATAATTTTGACTTGTCAAAAGCATAAAACAGTAGAATTACACCTCAGTTTAGCTCCAGCTGTGTCTTGAATAATGATCTAGTTTTAAATAGTGTTGCAGAAGCATTCCAGTTTTCAACAGGACCCACGAAATGACTCGGTGATTATGATTCTGTATTGACTGCAGGTCCAACACTTGTTCAGAACCTGCCATCAGCTGTGCAGACTTTATGTGAATCATGGAACAACATTCATACAAATGAGTTTCCAAACATTGGCTCGTGGGTGAGTCCAGCTTTGTGGATGGATCTGGTGTGATGCTAACTCCATAAATCCCTGGGAATGGTGGGCAGGGTGTCTTTCTGTTAGCAATAGATGTTCTGATGTTTATGTGTGTCTCCATCCTTAGCGCAACGCCTTTGCAAATGACACGATCCCAGCAGAAAGCTACATCAGTGCAGTTCAGGCTGCCCACCTCGGTACTCTCTGCAGCCAAAGTCTACCTCTTGCAGCTTCCCTAAAGCACACCCTTCTCTCCCTGGTCAGGCTCACTGGGGATCTTATTGTGTAAGTGGTGCTTTTTAGATGACATTTTTGCTGTATCCATCTATCTCCTCCTGGGAATGTCTGTCTTCATCAGGCCCTTCAGGTGGAATGCTTAATGAACTGGTGCTGTGTTTGGGACTAAGTCTTTAATGGAGTTACTCTTCGTTTACTAGAGTTATCATTTACTTAAAATTAAATGAATGAAAGACAGCCTTTCTGTCTTGATTTGCTATCTCTAGGAGTCAAACTCCCTGAGAGAAACCTTTAAGACAGATTTCCAAATAGGAACCTGAAGAAACTGGGGTATAAACTGAGACAATTTGGGTCTAACAAATTCATTCGTGTTTGGTTATCATTCACTTGTGTGATGTTTTCAAAGCACAAGGAAAATATGAAATGAAAGGATTTATTTCCAAGGACTTAAGATATTCTGAAACAGAAAAATAGTTGTTGGCACTGCACGAGTCCAAAGCCATAGTAAGTGATAGAGTGAATGTCTAGGAAAATGTTGTACCTGTTCATATGCAGAAGAAATGTGTAGAGTTTTCCAAATGAGGACTGCGTGCTTATCCCAGTTTTCTAAAACGGGTTTTGTCTCTGACTTCCCTCTAGACTTGTGCCTTACTTGTGTAATTTCTCATGTATGCAATAAGGATATTCTGTGATAAGTCATGCAGATAATTAACTTGACTGCTTTTTCTTTTCAAGCTGGTCAGATGATTTGAACCCACCACAGGTGATTCATTCCCTCTTGCCCCTCCTTTTGGAGACCAGCACAGAGAGTGTGGCAGAAATAAGCAGCAACTCCCTAGAAAGGATCTTGGGCCCTGCAGAATCTGATGAATTCCTGGCACGAGTTTATGAGAAATTGATCACAGGATGCTATAACATATTGGCCCATCACTCTGATCCAAACAGGTAACGGGCTGGGTGGCTGTGGTTCTCTTCCAACAAAACTTTATACAAAGAATTACTACAGTCTCTTTATATATCAGTGTCTGTTCTTGAACAGCACAATACAAAGGCGAAAAATCAGCTTATTTTTATCTCTTGAAGACTTCTATATTTGCAGACTAAAAGCAGGAGATGTTTTATTTCATTACCAGTTTTCAGCACTGCCATTCAGGCGGTGGGGATTTGAATCATCTCTTGTAAATCTGGATGGAGCATGTTTCTATCGGGATAGTTTTGTATTTAGGCAAATAGAAAATTATGGAAATACAAGCAGGAAATCAAAGCTGAAGATACTGACCTAACTTGCCTTATATTTCTTTGTCTCTGTTCTTGCTGTTTGTAAGGATGGCTAATCCCTGCTTTATCACAGCAAACTAGGCAGATTTTGGCTTCCCACCCCTTACTCACTGTCTGTATAGAAGGAATAAGCTTGGTGCACAGATGCTGATTCTACCCATCTGAAACATAAAACCATTAGGCATGATGATGTTGCATCCTTTCAACACTGATCCTCTCTGAGTATTCAGAGGGAGAGGTACTGAGCCTTCTGGTAGAGGATGTAAATGTAATTGGATTTTACTTGCAGAGTGCTTTGTGGAGTGGGGGTGAACACAGGAGAATAAGGGAGGACTAACACTAGAAGTGATTTAAAGTGTAAAAAGAACAGCCATTTATAGGAATTTGTCATGTGAGGTATCTGAAAGGTCTAGATCATTCTAGGTTTCTGACTGCAACTGTGCATCATGTGCCACCTTTTTCCTGAACACTGAATGGATTTACTGTTTATGGATGGTTGGAAGGAATGCTGCTTTCAGCGAGCAGAAAATGTATTAGACTTGTATTAGCAAAATGACCACTTCTTGACTCTCATAATTGTTGAAATTGCTCTTCAGTATTCTGATTTCATTTGTACCTTTTGGTTCTCAGTGGCCTGGATGAGTCCATCCTGGAGGAGTGTTTGCAGCATCTGGAGAAGCAGCTGGAGAGCAGCCAGGCCCGAAAAGCCATGGAGGAATTCTTTTCAGAAAGGTGAAGTATTCTTGAAATTTGTAGCCCAGGAACTTGATTATTCTTCTTTTCCTCTCATCTTGTCACTGTCAACACCTAAGGGATGTTAATGCCATTGCACAGGAGCCATGTAGAGATAGGATACCCTGCACACAATGCAGGAGAGTGTGAAAAGACTCTGTGTGGGAGAGGACCTAGGCCTTTGTCACTCCAAAGAAAATATTCAGTGAGTCCTCACAGTGAGTGATCACCAGTGGGGAGACTTGTCAAGGGCATTAGAAGGAGGGTTTGAGAGATGCTGGTCTATACGGCAGTCACAGATCAGGCTGCAAATTCCCAAGTTCTCTCAGTGCTTCTGCAGGCAATAGGGTGATAATTTTAAGGGTGGAGGTGGGGTGTTGGCTTGACTTCAAAGTATGAAGAGAAATCATGGTGGAAACACATAGCACAACACAGTGTTCTGACAGATGTGAGGGTGGACTGGAGGAAAGGTTTCCTCTGTTAGAAAGCCAACTGTTGTCTGCTTGTTCTCTCTACATGTTCAACGGCTCAAAACAGAAGCAGTCTGGCTGTACTTTATTAACATGGAAGGGAAAAGCAGACAAGAATATCCTGAATTTTGGTTTGGAAATCAGTACGGGCCCTTCTGTGACTTGACATGTGGAGAATACTGGAATACAGCTTAGGACCTCATGAGATTTACAAGGTTTAGTCTGAGTTAAGGGGTCATTGTTTGTCTGAAAGCACTTTCTGTGGCTTGACTGCTGAGCACTATTAATCCAAACCATTGCCAGTCTTAAACAGGAGGGCAGATACAAGGGCAAGTGTAAAAACAGGAATAGGTTGTATTTTACAAAGCTGACTAAATTTTCCTCTCCATCCAGTGGAGAACTGGTCCAGATCATGATGGCCACAGCCAATGAAAACCTCTCAGCCAAGTTTTGTAACAGGGTGCTGAAGTTCTTCACCAAACTCTTCCAGCTCAGTAAGTGATTGTTGAATCTCTTCTGTCCTGCCTTTGTCCACTTTATACTGTTCTTGCATTAGACTGTGATGTGAAGGTGCTTGAAAGAAAAGCTGTAGGAGGAAGTGGAGTGACAGCCTCACACTTTAAATGGAAAGCCATCTTCCAACACATTCACTGTGGCATCTGTCACTCACCAGTCATTTTCTCTCCCAGCTGAGAAGAGTCCCAACCCCAGCCTGTTGAGACTTTGTGGCTCTTTGGCTCAGCTGGCTTGTGTGGAGCCTGTACGTCTGCAGGCCTGGTTAACCAGGATGACCATGTCCCCACCCAAAGATTCAGACCAGCTGGATGTTGTGCAAGAGAACAGGCAGCTGCTGCAACTCCTGACCACTTACATTGTTAGGGAAAACAGGTAGAGTACAACCTTTGTCATTTCTTTGGTGGGCTCATTTCTTTTGTTCTTTAGATGTGAAGTGACTTGTGATTTGCTGATGGCTTCTTGTCCTCAGCTTTCAAATGAAGTGATGGGGAAGACATTGGAGGTGTGGGGCTTATTTCAGTGGGTGATGTACCTGTCTTTGTTCTTCTTGATCAGCCAAGTTGGAGAAGGTGTGTGCACTGTTCTACTGAGTACCCTAATACCCATGGCAACAGAAATGTTGGCCAATGGTGATGGCACAGGCTTCCCTGAGCTGATGGTTGTAATGGCAACTTTGGCGAGTGCAGGACAAGGTGCAGGACACCTCCAGCTTCACGGTGCTGCTGTTGACTGGCTGGGCAGATGGTAAGAGCCAACTGTGAGCTGCTGGTTGTTCATTTGCAACACTGAATTTGGGGACAGAAGTTCATGCTAACTGATACATGCTCATTTTTAGTTTATTTGGAATTATTTTATTATTGGAATGATTCCAATATTTTATTATTGGAATATAAAGTGTCTGAGAGAGGCTGATCTGTATGTGTGTGTGTCCCAAGAGCAGCCATATGTTTTGTCTTTTCCACTCTTGAATTGTTTAAGTATTGTATACATTTCCTATTGTTAATTTAAAGCAAACTCAATGCTTGAAGCTACTGGTCAGAGTTTGTACTTCCAAAAGGCTGTAATGATCTTACCCACTGTTTTGTATTACAGCAAAAAATACCTGTCTCAGAAGAACGTGGTAGAAAAGATGAATGCAAACGTCATGCAAGGGAAGGTAAGACTGTTGCTTGACTTGCAGGAATTAATCTCAGGCAGGAGCTGCATCAGCTGTCCTGCTTTGGCTTCACAGAATCATGGAGTGGTTTAGGTTAGAAAGGACCTTAAGATCATCCAGTTCCAGGCCCCTGCCACAGGCAGGGATGCCTCATGCTAGAGCAGGTTGCTCCATGCGTCATCCAGCCTGGCCTTGAACACTGCCAGGGATGGAGCATTTACCACTTCTCCGGGCACCCTGGGCCAGCGCCTCAGCACCCTCACAGGGAAGAACTTCTTTATATCTAACCTGAGCTTCTCCTGGAGTGGGAAGTTTTAAAGCAGTTTGGGCAGGGGGGACAGTTGTATGCTCTTATGGGATCTGTGTATTACCTCTCATTTTCATTCATCTCGACTTCACAGCATGTGACTATCCTGGAGTGTACATGCCATATTGTCTCTTATCTGGCTGATGTCACTAATGCACTGAGCCAGAGCAGTGGCCAAGGACCAAGCCACCTTTCTGTGGATGGAGAGGAGCGGGCGATTGAGGTGGATTCAGACTGGGTGGAAGAGTTGGCAGTGGAGGAGGAGGACTCTCAAGCTGAAGATTCGGTAGGCAATAGACACAGTCAGTGCTGCAAATGACTTGAAGATTTGTTTTGCAGCTTTCAAATCAGTATTCATCAGGTTATAAATCAGGATTTTGTTATTGTTTATTCCTAATGTGAGACTGAGTGAAGAGCCCCAGCTGTCAGATCTAGAAGAGAATACCTGTCACTTGTTCATAGATCTGCTGACTTTGTAATGTCAACAAAAGTTAAATTACTGTCATTTTTAGACAACAAAAAGGAAGAAATGGAGAAAGATGGGTTTGTTCCTGTTGGCTTCTTTGTCAGTTACTATCTTTTGTATCAACAAGCAGCTTAGATCAGACTTTTAAGTGCATTTGGGTTGGAAACCCAAGCTGTTATTAATGCATTCTTTAAAATTTGTTATCCAGAATACATTATTTTTGGTACTGTTTTCTTTTTCTGATTCACTCTTTCACATGCTACAAAATATCACCATCTCCTCTCTCCATGTGGTTTGATACCAGCTGCCTTCTTTTAGCTAGGTGATGCTAAAACTTCCTCTTCTCAAAATGCACATTTAGTGTCTGAGGATCATGGTCTGTACTATGTACCTTTATTGTAGCTGCAGTTATAACACCCTCCTGAAACAGCTTTCTTCTTGACAGGATGAAGATTCTCTTTGTAATAAACTCTGTACCTTCACCATCACACAGAAAGAATTCATGAATCAACACTGGTAAGCAGCTCAAACTTGTGCTCACAATTCCAGCCTGCTATTAGTGGCCATTGAGAAGGAAACAAATGCAGTCTGGGGGCCTTCCTCAGGCTTTGGATCTTACAATCCATCTCGCTTATTTTGTGCAGGTACCACTGTCACACTTGCAAGATGGTTGATGGGGTCGGTGTTTGTACAGTTTGTGCTAAAGTTTGTCACAAGGATCATGAGATTTCTTATGCCAAATATGGATCATTCTTCTGTGACTGTGGAGCCAAGGAAGATGGCAGTTGCTTGGTAAAGTGTCTGCATGTCAACATAGAAGCTGGTTTTAATGCAGGTTTAGTCTTTTGCAGAGGTTTCTGTTCTGCAGTAAGTGATGTCATGATACAGGCATGTAAGAGTGCTAAGGCTTGACGGCCTTGGCTTTATAATGAACCATATTAAGTTAAAGTTTGCCTAGTGATTTATTTTGCACTAAATAAGTGCATTGCCAAATCCCTGTCCTGATGACTGCTGGGATTCCGCTTACCTTTACCCAACCTGCAAGTTAGCTTAAGCTACGCAGCAGTCAGATGCCACCTTTTCCCTTATTTTCATGAGCAGCAAAGTAACTTTGTCTTAAATATGGAAGTTTACCTAATACTTGAGTGGAGGGTGGCATGCAGGATGCTATTCTGTCACTTCTTTAACATTGCAGCAAAGAGAATTGCACTCTATTTCTTTAAAATTACATTCATTTTGCCGCTATTACAGTCTATATTCATTTAGTCAGTGGTAAAACTGAGTCTGGTTTGGGCTTTAAGCATTACTCTGTCATTCCCAGGCTTTGGTGAAGAGAACTCCCAGCAGTGGTATGAGCTCTACCATGAAAGAATCTGCCTTCCAGAGTGAGCCCAGGGTGCCTGAGAGTGTCATTCGACATGCCAGCACCTCCCCTGCAGAGAAAGCCAAGGTCACCATCAGTGAGGGGAAGGGCCCTGATGAAGAAAAACCCAAGAAGAGCAGCCTGTGTAGAAATGTTGAGGGCTGTCGAGAGGAATTGCAGTCCCAGGTATAATTACCAGCTAGCTGTTAAGAGAAGATGGTTTATGATGAGGATCTTGGGCAGACTCTGTTGATTATCAGCCAAGTTGCTCAATTTTTCTGCTCTTCTTTATGGTACATGGGATCATAAAAGCGGTGTCAGGCTGTATTCTTATGAATACTACAAGCAGGAGCATCTTGTGCCTTATTTGTGTTCTCTGCTTCTTGTAGGCCAACTTCTCCTTTGCACCTTTGGTGCTGGAGATGCTGAATTTCCTGATGGATGCCATTCAGATAAACTTCCAGCAAGCTTCAGCCATGGGGAGCAGCAGTCGTGCACAGCAAGCTCTCAATGAGCTACATACTTTGGACAAGTCAGTAGAAATGACAGATCAGTTGATGGTATGATACTAAAGGAGTAACTAGATCATGGATAGGTGGGATCACTTCTAAACAGAAAGAATTCAGTCATAGGTTGTTGTGTGCTTTTACCCATGACCCAGGTCCCGACTCTGGGCTCTCAAGAAGGTGCTTTTGAGAACGTCCGCATGAACTACAGTGGGGACCAGGGCCAGACGATCCGGCAGCTCATCAGTGCCCATGTGCTGAGGAGGGTGGCCATGTGTGTGCTCTCGTCCCCACATGGACGTCGGCAGCACCTGGCTGTGAGCCACGAGAAGGGCAAGGTGGGTTCTCTAACACTGCAGAGAATGTTGGATTTTCAAGGAAAAGGAAGCAGCCTCAGAGCACTGAACAACAAACAGAGTATGTCTGTTCCAAGATCTGGATCTTCTGTAAAGTACTGTGTAGTTTATTCCTGTCATTCCTCAGAAAAGAGAGTTCTTGAAAAGGAAACCTGATCTGAATACCTAACAGGAGGTTGCAGTGATGTGGGGTTGGTCTGTTCTCCCAATGAACAAGGGATGGGACAAGAGGAAATGGCCTCAAGCTGCACCAGGGCAGGTTTAGATGGAGCTGAGGAACAATTCCTTCCTCAAGGGGTGCTCAGGCATTGGAACAGGCTGCCCAGGGCAGGGCTGCAGTCACCGTCCCTGCAATTGTTCACACACCATGGAGACAAGGCCTCAGTGCCATGGGTTAGTGGTGGCCTTGGCAGGGCTGGGGTAAGGGTTGGACTGGATGAGCTGAAAGGGCTTTTCCAACATGGATGATTCTATAAGACAGTGAGAACTGCATGGATACAGTCACAGAGCTGACGTTGAAATGCCTTTTTACCTTGAGTTATAAAGTTGGGTAACTAAGTTCATGTTGTTCTGCAGATCACAGTCCTTCAGCTCTCAGCATTGCTGAAACAAGCTGACTCCAGCAAAAGAAAACTGACTCTCACTCGTTTGGCATCTGCACCCGTTCCATTCACTGTGCTGAGCCTGACTGGAAACCCCTGCAAGGAGGACTACCTAGCTGTGTGTGGACTGAAAGTGAGTGCTGTCAGACCCTTTTCTAGGCAATTGGGAGCACCAGCTCAAAACTAGATGTGTGTGTTTCCTCTGAAGAGTTAGTGCAGAGCTAGCTCAAAAGGTCATGAATCATTTTCCTACTAGATAGATGGAGTGAAAGTAGCAGGACATATATGAATAAGAGAATAAACGAGGCAGTGCCTCAAAATATTACTACTTATTGTAATATAGGCCAGTTTTACTTAGGACGGGAGTCAGGGTTTCATCATGTGAAATTTAGTGTGTTAGAACTAGTCTGTAACAACTAGTGTTTTGTGGCAAGGACCTCTCTTTTTTGTATTCTCCCAGCTTTAGGTTCAGCTTTCACAGTACAGAATCCACAAATCCATTACTTTGCTAAGAAGCGGCTGGATTCTGTGTGTTTGAGTCTGGGTTCTGGTTTTATTTTCTTTACAAACTTCCATGTCATTCATCTCAAATGCAGGAATTTTAGTCCTAACTCCATGAAACATGAGTGGCACCAAGAGCAATGCTGGCTTTAAAGTCCCATTCTTGGCTTCAGGTGTTCCTAAACATTTTGTTCTAGTAAGTAACCAAATCTTTTCATTACTCCAGGACTGCCACGTGTTAACATTCAGCAGCTCTGGATCAGTCTCTGATCACTTGGTACTTCACCCTCAACTAGCCACTGGCAATTTCATCATTAAAGCTGTGTGGCTGCCAGGATCTCAAACAGAGCTGGCTATTGTGACGGCAGACTTTGTGAAGGTATGTTTGGTTATAAGCTGTTGATGAAAGGTCTTTCAGATGCTAGAGTCTGGATCTCTGTGGAGTTGCATGTGGAAGAATTGGGTAATATTCTTTGTTAGAAATAAATTGGAATTACAGATTTGTGGTGGTTGGCCACTGTTGTCATAAGAAAAATCAAACCCAAGAACCCAAAGAGCAAGAAAACCCCTGTAACATGTAATAGGTGTTCCCTTGTCTCAACTCTTGTCCATTTGCACTGTTTTGTATCATCACAGTGAGTTTCTTTCATTCTTTCCACAGATTTATGATCTCTCTGTAGATGCCTTGAGTCCCACTTTCTATTTCCTTTTACCAAGTTCTAAAATCAGGGATGTCACTTTCCTTTTCAACGAGGAGGGGAAGAACATCATTGTGATCATGTCCTCTGCTGGGTACATCTATACCCAGCTCATGGAAGAGGCGAGCAGTGCCCAGCACGGACCTTTCTATGTCACCAATGTGCTTGAAGTCAATCATGAGGACCTCAAGGTATGTGTGACTTCCCTGTCTTGCAGCCTGGGCTGCAGTGGCTGTCTCTCTTTCATTTGGGTTTTACTTTGAAGGCAGAAGTTTTCTTTTTTCCTCATATTTTTCCTTCTTCCTTTTAAGCCCTCTGATCTAGACCAATGAGCTCACCATTCCTCTAAAGAGAGAAATATCCTTGCAGGGAAAGTGGATAGGGGTGGAAATGAAACCCCTTGGTCCTTTCATCTAGGAAATGAAGCATGTTTTCCATGGCTGTCTCTGAAGTCATGCCCAGCAGGATTTCTCAGCAGGGAGATGGCTTCAGAGCAGTGCTGTTCTCAGAGCAAGGCACTCCAAAGGTGCAGTAACCACAGTGGATGAAGTTACTGACCATTGCTGGGGCTGCAGAGGTGGAGTGAGCCTTTGTTTCTGATTAATAACAGCTCTGTTCATGTTTCACTCAGTGTTTTTACCTTAGGCTGCTCCAAACCAGGGGGATGGATGAGAAGCCCTCAGGAAAGCTCTTTTATGAGCTGGGAACATGAGGAGTGCTCCATGTGAGATTGTCAGACATGTGATGCACATTGATGTGCTAGCTGAGGGTGCTGCCTTCAAGCCTATGGGTATGAAAGCCTTTGAAGTAACTGATAGATAAGTTCACCAGGGAGTTCCAATCAGAAAAGCAGCATTTAGGGCTTCCTTCTCTCACTGATGGGGAAAGGGATGGGGGAGAGGCTGTTTGGAATGAGAATTGCAAAGCCTGACAGCATGCTTTGGAGGATGTGTGTTTATCTGGTGGTGTTTCTCTGATTCCACAGGACAGCAATGGCCAGGTAGCAGGAGGTGGTGTCTCAGTGTATTATTCCCACGTGCTGCAGATGTTGTTCTTCAGTTACTGTCAAGGCAAATCCTTTGCTGCCACCATCAGCAGGGCCAATCTGGAAGTGCAGAGGCTATTCGCAATCAACATAAAGAGGTGAGGCTCATGTGAGAGACTCCCCTGAAGTTTGATTTGTTTATTTATTATTAATAAACATTAATTATTATTAATAAACATTAATTGTTATTAATGCCCCAGCTCTTGAGTGGCCAAAGCTTGGCTGAAGATGCCCTTTTTGCCTGATGATTTCTTGCTACTTTTCAGGGTGCTTCTGCCCTAATTGCAGAATGATTTGAGACCACAGCTGGCTGTTCTGGCAGTGGGGCACACATGCATTTTTCCTTCTCACTGGGATTTCACAGCAGAAAGGTGGCTTCAGAGCAGTCTTGCTGCACAGTGCAGAGCTGCTACTAGTGCAGCAGCTGGAACTGATGGGATTACCCACCCTTGTGGAGGCTGCAGAGCAGGAAGCCTTTGTTTCCTTTCGGCACCAGTACTGCAGTGGACCTTATGCATTGTGCATATTAAGGCTTATTTTCAGACTCCCTTGAGGGAATCCAATCTCTTATGCTATGAATATGGCAAGAAAAAAAGATGTTCTGTCATCTGTTCTGACAAGCAGAGCTGGACATGTAGGCCTCAGACTCTTCACTACCCTGACATAAAGCCACTGGTATGAGCAGGCTCTGTGAAAGGGTCACAGTTCCCTCCTGGGGGCGTTGAAACATGGAACTGTGCATACGTGCAGATAAAAAGATAGGTGAAAGCTGTTTTAAGATGACTTCCTTGGTTTGGGGTATAAGATGTTATTAAGTGTCTTGCCTTGAGTTTCCAGGGTAGGGATCAGGGCTGTGAATCGGGATGCTTGTGCCTTCTGTCCACTCAAATGATGGTCTCACCTGTAAACTAGGTACTGATGCTCCTGGCTGTTCGCTTGTGCAGTGCCTTGAATTCCTGCTGAGGATGAAGCTTTAGCCTACTGGAATGCTGATGAATTTTGTGTAGCTTTGCTTGTGCTCCTTCTCAAATGAATGTTACTCTGCCCTTCATCTCTTGCAGTTCAAATGGTGGGAGTAAGACTTCACCAGCACTGTGTCAGTGGTCTGAGGTGATGAACCATCCTGGCTTGGTGTGCTGTGTTCAGCAAACCACCGGTGTCCCACTGGTGGTGATGGTGAAGCCAGACACCTTTCTCATCCAGGAGATTAAAACCTTGCCAGCCAAAGCAAAGGTTAGTCATGGTTCCCTGTATTTTTGGCTGTTAAAATGTAGTTTCTTGATGTTCCATCAACAAGACCTCTAGTCTTTGCAGCTTTTCTAATGCAAAACGTTCGTTTCTTCAGGCAGTTGCCAGGTCTTTTCCTTGACTCGCATTACTTTTCTTTGCAGATCCAGGACATGGTGGCAATCCGTCACACAGCCTGCAATGAGCAGCAGAGGACCACTATGATCCTCCTGTGTGAAGATGGCAGCTTGAGGATCTACATGGCCAACGTAGAGAATACCTCCTACTGGCTCCAGCCCTCTCTCCAGCCCAGCAGCGTCATCAGCATCATGAAACCAGTTCGCAAGCGCAAGGCAGCTGCTATTAGTAAGGGACTTCTTATAGCTTACCTTGTGCAAAGTAGTGGTGGCAAATGCGGATGTAAAGATTGGTCAGCATCGTAGAGATAGTTAAAATGTTCACTTCTGCCAATTACTGGTTAAGTTCAGGCTTAAGTACTGGCTAAGTGTGGGTAAAATGTTTCCATAGATGTATAATGCCTCCATAGATGTATATGGCTAAGAAAGACAGGCTGAGAAAGTTGGAGCTGTTCAGCCTGGAGAAGAGAAGCTGTGTGGAGACCTCAGAGCAGCTTCCAGTGTCTGAAGGGGGCTACAGGGGTGCTGGAGAGGGACTCTTCATCAGGGACTGTAGGAATAGGACAAGAGGTGATGGGTTCAAACTGAAACAGGGCAAGTTCAGGTTAGATACAGGGAAGAAGTTCTTTACTGTGAGGGTGGTGAGGCCCTGGTACAGGTTGCCCAGAGAAGTGGTAAATGCTCCATCCCTGTCAGTGTTAAAGGTCAGATTGGACAGAGCCTTGGGTGACATGGTTTAGTGTGAGGAGTCGCTGCCCATGGCAGAGGGGTTGAAACTGGATGATCTTAAGGTCCTTTCCAACCCAAACCATTCTATGATTCTTCTGTGATTCTATATAAAAATACATAGCTGTCTGTCTCACACAGGTATTTCCAAAAGAGGCAGGTTCATTCTGCAGCTTTTTTATTGTAGCTGTGCCTAGTTTGAATGTATTTTATCAAAACCATCTCCCCTTCCCTTTTAGCAACTCGCACATCCAGCCAAGTGAACTTCCCTATTGACTTCTTTGAACACAACCAGCAACTCACAGATGTGGAGTTTGGAGGCAATGACCTGCTGCAGGTTTACAATGCTCAGCAGATAAAGCACCGCCTCAATTCCACTGGCATGTATGTGGCCAACACAAAGGTAAGCAGGGAAATATGGGGGTTCTGTTGGGCTTGTAGGTGACATTATTGTCCAGGTGGACACATGCCTTTTCTTAGGAGTCTGCCCAGCATACTGTTAGGTGAACAGCAGAGGCACCTGAATACAACCTTAGATTCTTAGCTTAGGAGTGAATTTCTGACTACACCTTTCTGAGCTGTGATTTGTCCTCTACAGCCTGGGGGTTTCACCATAGAAGTGACAAACAACAACAGCACGATGGTGATGACAGGCATGAGGGTCCAGATTGGCACACAAGCAATAGAGAGAGCCCCCTCGTACCTGGAGATCTTTGGCCGCACCATGCAGCTCAACATGACCAGGGCTCGTTGGTTTGACTTCCCTTTCACTCGGGAGGAGGCCCTGCAGGCTGACAAGAAACTCACCATCTTCAGTAAGTCTTTATCACTTGTTTGCTTTCACTACCTGTTGGTTTTGCTTGGGGGGTTGAGGCTTCACCTCAAAGTAGGGATCCACAATCTGTTTGACCTAAGAAACAGTTTAAAGGGTGGATCCTGGACATTTAATGACTTATGGCCTGGTTTCATGCTGCAGTGGGTGAACACAGCACAGCTCAGTAAGTCTGTGTTGAGGTAACAGAGAAGGGAAGTGAAGGAGATGAAACTGTCAGAGTGGTGGTATATAAATGATGCACTTAATCCCTGTCCTGACCTTATGAACTACTCTTGTTTCTATTCAAAAGAAACTGGTTTGCTGGTTTTTAAGCAGTTTCTCTCATCACTGCAGTTGGGGCTTCTGTGGATCCTGCTGGAGTCACGATGATGGATTCCATCAAAATCTATGGCAAAACCAAAGAGCAGTTTGGATGGCCTGATGAGCCCCCCGAGGATTTCCCTTCTGCTTCAGTGAGCAACGTTTGCCCCCAAAACCTGAACCAAGGGAATGGCACTGGAGACACAGAGTCAGCTACGCCTGCTGCTGCTAGTGGGACTGTCCTGGAGAGGTATTTCTGCAGTCTTCCTTTGATTTATAGTTGCTGTAGAGGGGACTTAAGTACACTCGTGTGCCTTTCTTAACTGGGTGAACTTAAGGGAGTTAGTGAGTTGTTGCCATACAAAACAATAACTGAAAAGTCAATGATTATCCTCCAGGGAGGGCTTTGTGCTTACTCTTTATCTGCTGGAGTAGCTGGCTAGATCTGTGTGCATGCTTTGTGTTGCTAAGGCCATTTGTTTCAGCAGTCTTGAAGAGCTAAATGAAATTTCTGCCTCCTTAGTACATTTCCTCATTTCAGGCTGGCCCTGCTTCATTCTCTAGAGCTCAAAAAGGCTGGGCCTCTCTGGAGTTCAGGTCACTTGTGAGGAGGGCTTTGTGTGTGACTTCACTTTAGGCAAGTGGTTCCCACCATCTTCCCTTGTAGCCCCCGTGTTTTGGGCTTCACCACTGGGGTGGAGAAAGTGTTGGGTTTCTTCCCTGCCCTATCCCTACTGAGAGTCAAACCACAGGGGAGAGCTGGGTGTGTATTTAGCAGAAGGAAGAGACTTTGAGCTCATACAGCCTGTATCATAAGGGTTGTAGGGGGGAAGCATATCAAAGAGGACCTGGCACTGCTGAAAGATGAGCATTTTAAGGGATGTGCTGCTTGACTGCGAGTAAATGGTGATTCAGTGAGGCAAAAGCCTTACTGAAATTCCCAGGTAAAGGTTCAGGGCTTGAAGTAGCAGTTGTGTCCAGTTGAAGGGCCTGTTTGGCCATCCTGTAGCATTTTGTCTAATAGTGGATTGTTTTTTTTCCCCCTGTGCTTATTTTCTCTTTCCTTCCGTCCTCTGCTGTGACATCTCCACAAGGTGTCCCTCTCAGCACAGACGTGCTGCCTTGGCTTTCCAGAGCAGTGGGATTATAGTGTAAAAACTCAGAACCAAAAGAAAATACTCCTTATTTCTACTTAACGTATTACAGAATGCAGCATGGTTACCTTTATAAATGGCCTCTTGAGTAGGATCAACTAATGGCAGGCAAGAGGCAGCTTTCCCAGCAGGAGTTTGGTGTCTGCACTCAAATTGAACCTTCAGTGGTGCTTTAAGCAATGTGCTTGGCTTCTCTGTGCTAGGTGGCCTGGTTCTCCTTGGATTTCTTTTGCTATGAGGCAAGTGTCTGCTGCCCAGATAGAGCGAACCGTGCTTAGATTTCCTGTGTATAGCGCTCTCCCAGCTTCCTGACTTCCCCTTTAATTTGCCTTTTGCTTAGAATGTCTTTGAGGGAGTTGTTCTGTGAGCTTTACACATTTCTTTTTGTTTGTTTTTTTTCCTTTTTCTTTGCTCCCCCAAAGTTCTGAATCTGAGTCCCTAACCACCCTGGACCGGTTAGTATGCCATCCTTTTCTCTGCACGAGTGAGTGTGTGTCAGAGAGGCAGAACACATGATGTGGCTTTTGTTGACTGGTTCTTTTATTACTCTTTGTTTTCCAAGCGCCATTTGCTTCTTTACATCCTGGTCATTGCATGGCAGATGGTTTAGCAAAGTGTAAAGATGAGATGGTTTGCAGATTTTTGCTGTACACAGCATAACTGTGGCTTGTTTGACAGACTCCTCTTTTTGCTTTGTTCCCTCCTTGAGTCTTTTGGTCCCTCTGATACTCCCCTACCAGCCTTATGGAGAGTGGCTGTGGGTAGGGCACTGTTTTATTTATCACCACCAGACCAGAGAATTGTTTCTTCTACCTCATATCCAAGCCTACACTGTTATTCTCCCCTTAATCCTATCTCTTCCCTCCTTTTTCCTGTGTTCTTGCACTGCTCCTTCTGGTGTGTCAGATGGCGTTTCAGGTAGTTCTGCCCCAAGGCACCAAGTGCTGCAAGGGAGGTTCAGCACTTTGCCCTGAGGTATAAGTAAGGTTTTCCCTTGGGGCAAGTATTTTACAAGCCTGCCTTACCACTATCAGAAGTTTGGACCTCAGCATCTCTCTGTTGGGTCATACCCAGTGCTCCAAGTTAATTTTCCTCTGGAATATTTTGTGCTGAAACTCCCAAATTGGAAAGAGCAACCTGTGTGGAAATAGCAAGCGAGTAGAATCTTGCTCCCTTAGCAAAGTCAGTTACGCTTCTTCCCATGTGTCACACCACCCCTTGATCTGCAGTCATATGTACGTCTGTGGGCCATGGTGAATTGGTACTGTCAAGACAATCCAAGTTATCCCTGCTGCAGGCTGCGTAAGGAAACGTTTTATCCTCTTTGGGAGAGAAAAGCCCCTGTCTTTCAGCTGTGGATTATTAAAGCAGTCCTAAGTTTGTCTGTGAGCGTGAGCCAGGTTTAACTCTGGTCTGTAACACAATGAAATGATATGCATGGTGCCTGTGGCAGGTTTTATCATGCTTTGATTTTGTACTTGGCATTCGTTAGCTGTCTCTGAGCTACTCATGACTGTAGCCCGCATAAAGCAAAGTGCTAAGGAGAGAGAAGGGTTGCTGTACTCAAGCCTGCTTTCCTTTCTCCCTTCAGGCTAGTAGTGAGTTCTTTAGAAGCGCTGGAAAGCTGCTTTGCTGTAGGACCAGTCAACGAGAAGGCAAGTAACTTTCTGAATACATTCTTGAGCTTTCAGAGCTGGGGGAGGAGGGGCAAGATCAGCAGCACCTCCTGCAGCCCTCGGGGCCTGATACGGAAGAGAAGCCGGATCCGTTTTGCTCAGAGCACTGATCTCAAAGTTGACTTAGCAAAGAGCATGTGAAACTAGTTTGGAATGACAGTCGGCATTTGCATTTATTGCTGATGGGGTTTTAGTGCTGAAGAGTGACCTCGTTTACTAAAACAGCAGGGGAGAAGCCCAAAAATCTCAAAAGGACTGTTCTTATGTAGACATGTAAGTGTTCTTTAAATGCCAAATAATAATCTGAGGAGGTTACTAAAATGGTGTTGAACTTGCTTGAGGGGAGGGAGCTGCAGGTACACTGAGAAGTCGCATTCGTGCATCACCTTAATGGTAAATGTACTGAAGAATTTCTTGTCTCTTCTTGGAAGCAGGAGAAGAATAAGGTGGCAGCTCAGGAACTGGCTACTCTGCTGCTGTCCATGCCAGCTCCTTCCAGTGTCCAGCAGCAAACCAAAAGCCTCCTGGCCAGCTTGCACACCAGCCGCTCGGCGTACCACAACCACAAGGTAAGACACTGCAAGGATTTCAATGACTCCTGTAACTTCCCAGTTTATGGTTGAGGTGCAGCGTGCCTTCCTCCATGCAGTGTAAACCTGCTGGCTACTTCTCCATCAGCTCCTGCTGCCTGTGTTGCTGGCTTCTGTGTTTCACCAGAACCTCACTAGTTCAGATGCTTTTTGAAGATTTTTGGGTGGAAATAATGTCAATCTAGAGACATGGGGATCTTGAAACACGTGAAGTTTGCAAACTCTGTCTCTAGCTCTGGTTTCTGTTTCCACAGGCATCTGGCTTAGGGTGGTAAGAAAATACCAGGATAAGTAGTGGTTAGACTGTGCTAATGTAATTGCAGTTAATGCACAGATGCTTGCAGATAGCCTTTGCTAACCACTTGGATGGTTATGTTTATACACTGTTTTTTCCATCCACATTTAAGCCTGAGGGGAAGCAAATGTGAAAATCAGTTCTCAAGCCAGATTTCTTCTGTTAGAGAGGGTGATCTTGTAATTTTAGTTGTTCTTCCTAAATGACATAGGCCAAGAGTTTTAAAGCAGCCAAAAGCTTACAGCAGTGAGCATCAGATATCCCTGGGTTCTGTCCTGCAGTTGCACTTCGGTTGCTTTGTTGTGCTGCTGTCTGATGTTTTCCTTTCCCTATGTTATCTTTCACTTTACAGGATCAAGCATTGCTAAGTAAAGCCATCCAGTACTTGAGTTCCTCAACCAAAGAAGGAAAGGACCTTGATCCTGAAGTATTTCAGAGGCTGGTGATCACTGCTCGATCCATTGCTATTATGAGACCCAACAATCTGGTCCACTATACAGAATCAAAGCTGCCACAGTTGGAAACAGGTAGATAAGTCTGTAATATTTTCCAGCTTCCTGGTATAGCAATTGAAGGTATCTTGGGGTGTCTGGTTCAGTGTGACAGGAACTCTATTTGACACATTAGGTGTGTGGTGGTCCTTGTAATGAGGACGTTGGTCTAACAAAAGCCATTTTTAATAAGCCTGGTGTTACCTGCTTGGTAATGCTCTCCCTGCATATACCTGACAAGTGTTTTTCATCTGTACAGAAAGTGAAGAAGGGCACGAGGCCCTGAAGCAGGCTGAAGGAGAAGGCTGCACCTTTATTACCCAGCTGGTTAACCACTTCTGGAAGCTACATGCATCAAAACCCAAAAATGCCTTCCTTGCCCCTGCCTGCCTACCAGGTGTGTTGCTCCTCATCTGTTGTTGTCAAGCTTGTGTAGTTTGAAGGATCTGATTTTAAGCTTGTGAACAGAGAAAATTGTTTCAATCTAGGCTTATGATGCTAACGATGCTGTGTGTGCTTTCTAAGATGTAGCTGCAACTTCTGCTCTAAAGCTTTTGTTCAGAGGTACCTGTATTGTGCTAGTAAAAAGGTAATTGATTTATTCACATTTGGCTGATGGAGGGTGTTAGAGGATACTCGGTGGTGCTGGTATATCACATGCACAGTATTCTCTTAGACAAGAGTGGTGTGTAAGATCATCTTGGATTGAAAATCAATGTATTTGTGGTGCTGACATTGTGCCTTGAAGACTACAAACAGAAGATGCCTCCTGCAATGTCTCACTCTGTGTTCTGAAATGGAAAGATCACAGTCCTACTTTTCTTCCTCCTTAGGTCTCACTCACGTTGAAGCCACAGTCAATGCTTTAGTGGATATTATCCATGGATACTGCACTTGTGAACTGGATTGTATCCATACAGCATCCAAGATCTACATGCAAATGTTACTTTGCCCGGTGGGTAATCTTGCTCTGCTCTGCTTCAGGCTCTGTAACGCTGCACCAGGGGAGGTTTAGATTGGGTATTTCATCAGCTGGGTTGTCAAGCACTGGAACAGGCTGCCCAGGGAGTCACCATCCCTGGAGGTAGTCAGAAGACATGTAGATGTGACATTTAGGGACATGGTTCAGTGGTGGCCTTGGCAGTGGTTAATGGTTGGACTCAATGATCTTGAAGGTCTTTTCCAATCTAAGCATTTCCATGATTCTATATAATGAAGAGAATTAAATACAGGTAGAATGATAACATAAAGTACAGATACAAAACAGAGGCATGCAGCCAAAAACATAGAGGCAGAAGTGAAGGAAGGAGAAATTTCTCTCTCCTTGTGTTTGAGTCATGTTTGTCATGCGCTGCATGTGGAATGAGAAGCATTGCTTTAGGACTGCTGGGAAAAGAGTGCAGAAGTGAGCAGTGACTTACATCTTACATGAATCATGACCAGCAGAGTCATAAGTGTATTTTTAGCTATCCTTCCAAATACTGTGAAGAAACACTTTAAGAAGTTTAATGATTAATTATTAACCCTCTAGGATCCTGCAGTGAGCTTTTCTTGCAAACAAGCTTTGATCAGAGTGCTGAGACCAAGGAACAAGCGGAGACACGTCACTTTGCCATCCTCCCCTCGGAGCAATACTCCTATGGGTACGCAAGATGGATTCATCTTTGCCTTTAGATGAGTGTGACCTTCTTTATTTGTCAGAAAAGACAAGAAGATAAAGTAGTCTTATAAACTGGGGCTGAAGAAGACTGAAACCAGTCTTTCTCCATTCTCTTGCTCTGTCTTATCCCTTAACTCCCTTCTTTAAAAACTAAACATTTGCCTCTTCTTAATAGCCTAGGATTCATAAAGGAGATCTCTCTGAGATATGAATTCCCTTTCAGTGACAGGGAAATCTGATTGTTTTATGTAGGGGTAGTAATCCAGACTGTCTTAGTATTTCTGTGCATATTTTCAAGTCCTTCTAAATAAGTCATAAAGCTGGGTGCAGACCAAAGTTAGGGTACCAGGTTTCCATCCAAGAGATGCTTTTTTAGCACTGATGTGAACTGTAGTTGTCCATGAAATCTAATAGTGACTATGGGTAAACTGAACATAGCTTAGGGGTTTTTTCGGCATTACCTTGTTTGTCATGGTATGAAAAAAGAGGGCATTTATGAATTAATCCTTTGTAACTCAGGAGATAAGGATGATGATGATGATGATGATGCGGAAGACAAGCTGCAGAGTTCTGGGATAGCAAATGGTGAGCACATCCGACAGGAAAGCCAGGAGCAAAGTGAAGTTGATCATGGGGACTTTGAGATGGTGGTAAGTCCAGAGTGCTTCTCTTCAGAGCCTTTCAAGTATATGAAGTACTTGAGTTTAATTTACTTATGATGTAAATAAATCATTTACTTATGATTAATTTAGTGCAAACTACTCAGTTTGTAGTGCTCTGTTAGCTGGTGGTGGGTTAGTGACAGTTCTCACTGTGTTTCCTTTCCATAGTCTGAATCTATGGTTCTGGAGACTTCTGAAAATGTGAATAATGGGAACCCTTCTCCCCTGGAAGCTCTTCTGGCTGGAGCAGAGGGGTTTCCTCCTATGCTGGATATTCCTCCAGATGCAGATGACGAAACAATGGTGGAATTAGCTATTGCTCTGAGCCTGCAACAAGATCAGCAAGGTAAGAAGTAGGTGGTGTTGGCAGTCAAAAAGGTAAATAAAAGATGAGGAAACTGGGACAGAAACAAAGCAGGAGCTGTTGGTGTCACCGCCAACAGAACAGAGACAAAAGAATGATGAAGCATAGAGAAGGCCAGAGCAAACATCACTCTCTCATAGAAAGAGACTCATAATTTGTTTCCTTCTTGCAGGGAGCAGCAGCAGTGCACTGGGGCTTCAGAGCTTAGGACTGTCCGGCCAGGCACCCAGCTCTTCTTCTCTTGATGCCGGAACACTCTCAGATACAACAGCATCAGGTAACTGTTCACTGCAAAGAATCAAGCTTTTTTGCTTTTGACCAAAATAGTAACTTAAAATTTGTTTGTAAATATGGTTTTGAAGAACCAGTTATTGCTGTTGGCTTCCTGTGTGTTTAATAGCATGTTTATGGCCCTTCCCTGCTTTGAAAGACTTTTACTGTAGGCTTCTGAGGAAGCTATTTCCTCTCCTTAAAATAAAGCAGACCAAATAAACCATATACTGTATTTCCTCGCCATTTATACACAAGCAGACATTGGTCTTCAAGTAACTTGCATGATTATCTCTGATGAGGAGGTTTCCTTCTCAGTGTGTCTCCCCTCCACTGCTTTTAGCAGGCTTAAATGGACACTTCCAAATTCCCTTTTGAGTTGTAGTTGAGAAGTGACACAAAGCCCAAACCTTTTGGCTTTCCTTTCATAGCATGCATGCCTTTTGAAGTTCTATCAAGGCAGTGTTTTTACTTGTAACAGCTCTCTTTATTCTCTTAGCTCCAGCATCTGATGATGAAGGCAGCACCGCTGCAACAGACGGCTCCACTCTTCGGACATCACCTGCAGACCATGGTGGGAGCGTGGGCTCTGAGAGCGGCGGCAGCGCAGTGGACTCTGTGGCTGGTGAGCACAGTGGTGAGTGTCTCTGGTGCACCAGTACATCTGGTTTCTGCTGTAACAGGACTTCACCAGAGTGAGGAGGAGTCAGTAATCCCTGCAAAAAAGGACTCTAAGTTCCAATTAGATGATGCCATGCAGCAGTGTATGGTTACTGCAGACACTAATGTATAGTTGTGTACAGACTACTTGCTCACTTCTTTTAGTTCTCTACAAGTGTGGAGTCTGCAGTGTTTTTTGCTGGCCTGTTATAACAGAATGCAGTAGCCTAGAGCAAGACTGAAAGAATTCACTATACTGCTGGGTAAGCTGGGATGGGATAGAATTGATTTCTCTTTTTGCTTGGGACTGTTACCCAGGTAAAATAATCACAGTCCTTCTATTAAAGTTGTGTCTGTGCTGCCCATCCACACCTTTTCTGACTCAGTTTAAATTACTGCTGTGGAACCAATTCATTTTGTGCCACAAAGGTGAGGGTCATGAAGCTCTTCTAGCTTTATGAAGATCAACAAAGACACTGTCTCTTTAGTATCATAATTCCAAAGTACATTCAGCTGTGTCAGTTGCTGTGAAGCAGGAAAATGCAAGTTCAGTTGTGCTGACATTGTCTTTCCCTGGTTTTGTTTTCCTTTCCCAGTGTCTGGCCGTAGCAGTGCCTATGGGGACACAACAGCTGAGGGCCACCCCGCTGGCCCAGGCAGTGTCAGCTCCAGCACCGGTGCAATCAGCACTACCACCGGCCAGCAGGAAGGAGATGGTTCAGAAGGGGAAGGAGAGACAGAGGGAGACGTCCACACCAGCAACAGGCAAGGAAGGGGCTTTGCTTTCCACTTGAAGAACAGCACATCTGGTCTGCAGTGTTGTTTAGAGGAGTGGGCTGCAGGTGCTGAAGTTCATGGAGTGTGATTTGTGAATGTTGGATAGTAAAAAGTGAAAGTCAGAAGCATTGAACAGAGCACACTGCCATGGCAAAATGCCTCCCTGTGCATTCACCATGGAACGTGCCACCAAACTGCTGCCTGGATGATGAAAAAATCCTGCATGAGTCGAGTAAAAAGAGGAATAACCAAAACACACAGCTTGGGAAGCTTGAGAAATTCAGTCTTAGGAGGAAAGTATGTGCAGGGTGCTGAGCACTTTGGGGAAAGATCTGCAGGTTTTAGTTCTGCAGGAGACATGCTCAGTCATTTTTACAGTGCACTTTGGAACTGATCTGTAGTGTTTGTTCCTGTACAGTTGAATTCTGCAGGTGGTCATGCTAGGCAGAGCAGTTCCGGAGTGAGTAACTACGTCTGTTGTCAGTTGCTCTGCAACTCTTTGTCAGGATGATCTTTGACATCGCTTGACTGCAAAGTCTGAGGGATTCCACTCCTCTGCATGTGTGGCTGTGAAGACTTTAGGATTTCCTGATGCTCTGCACTTCTGTGGTGAATTGCAGTGCTCTGTTGGTGCTCCTGCAGGGTCTGATGTTTCTTGTGACATGTCTGAAGTGCTTCATGTCTGATCCTGGCTTCTCACTTCCCAGGCTGCACATGGTCCGACTGATGTTGCTGGAGAGACTGCTGCAAAACTTACCTCAGCTGAGGAATGTTGGAGGAGTCAGGGCCATTCCTTATATGCAGGTAAGTGAGGAGGGCTCAGGAGTTAAATCTAATCAGTTAATCACCACTACTACTGCCTGGTTTCTATTTGCACATGCTTTTCCTTTGCTCTTTCCTGCCCAGTCACAGTGTGTGTCCATCTCTGAAGTGTTTGCTTCAGCAGCCTTTACCCATTGACTTCTGCTAGACTTGTGCCCTTTCTCAGTGTGGTGTTACAGCTGGCTGATGAGCCTACAGGCTAAAATCCTTGAACTCTGATGTATTTGGGTCTTCAGGGTTTATACTGAATGGTCAAAATCAGGTGTGATGGTGCAGGTAGGGTTTGGGAAAGAACACAGGTTATCAAGGTAAAATCTGTGATGTCTTGTGAAAGATCAGCTGCATTTATCTTGAAAACACGGAATCTGCCTCTGCTTATTCCCTGCCTTCTATTGCCAGGTTATTCTGATGCTCACAACAGACCTAGATGGAGAGGATGAGAAAGATAAGGGAGCTTTAGATAACCTCCTGTCCCAACTGATTGCAGAGCTATGCATGGACAAAAAGGTAAGCTGTAGTGTGTGCACACTCTCGATTTGCTCCTTCTAGACAGTTTGTTTCCATGGAGCAATTAGATGCATGGGACTTACAGAAACACACTGCTGTGTGGATATGTTCAGGCACTTAATTTCTCTTGGCTCACTTCACACAAGGTAGAGAATGACATGGGTGTAATTCTTGCTGTTTCCTGGTTCTAGCATCTAGAAGTGAGCATGAAAACTTCCTTTGCTTGATTATACTCTTAAACCAGACGTGAACAGTAATGCATATATAGCTCTTTGATTGTATAATATTATTCTCTGACACCCAGGCCACTGCCTCCCCTTACATTGAGGAGTTTGTGCTGCTTTTTTAGTATAGCTGCTTGAGCTTAATGCTTCCTGAGGATCAGAGCAGTGAGATGTAGGTGCTTAGGACATTGTGCTCAGCTCTGTAACAGGGAAGCTCTCTCTTTGCAGGATGTATCTAAGAAGAATGAACGTTCTCCTGTGAATGAAGTGCACTTGGTGGTGATGAGGCTGCTTAGTGTGTTCATGTCCAGAACTAAGTCAGGATCCAAGTCTTCCATCTGTGAGGTACCTTTTTCAAACTGCTTTGCTAGGGGGATAATGTGTAAGAGGGGCTTTTAGTCATCAGAGATGGTCTAGAATCTGCTAACAGAAATAGCTGGTCTCAAACTGAAAAACAGTTGGATTTGGAAAATATTTGGAAAAATGTATGAGGAATCTGTAATGTTACTCAGCTCCTGTGGAAAAAGATCTTTGAAATTCGGAATGTAGGAAAGGGGCATGTAGAGACACCTGGATTCACTTGTTTTGTGCACAGTTTCTGACTGAGTTAAGGGCAGCACATTGATGATGGCACTTCAAACAGCCTGGCACATTCTTTCCTTGCCTCTTCCTGGTGCTGAAGGGGTTAAAGAGGATTTGTAATGTGATTATTGGAAAGCAATATGCTGCTGTGTCAACGTAAAAGTCGCTAAGAGGATTCCTTAGATATTTGTTGCTAAAAGGTACAGTAATAAGGCATAAAAAAGCAGTATGTGTGGTGGGAAGGAGATTAATAAAAAAGCATAGAGGTTAAAAAATTTAGTCTGAACTGCATCAAATTTTAATGAGCTTATGAGCTGTGGGGTTTGTTTGGATTTACAGCCCTGCTTTAATAGTTTTATTTACAGTAGCTTTTTTCTCCAGCCTTTGTTATTCACTTGAGCTTCCCACAGAAATCAAAGCTCATCGTCTTGCAGAATGCAGGTGGAGCAATACCTGGGTGGAGCAGAGCCTCTGAGCTGCATCTGCAACAGGGCCTCTTTCTCTACCAAGAATTCCCACCCAGCTGGCCAAATCCCAGAGGAACAAATAGAAATCCCAACTTAAAATAAATAAATAAAATAAAGAAGGGGGGTTGTGAAAGGAAAGGCAAAAAGCCCTCGTTGTCTAATCCATAGCAGAGTGGCCTCTGGCACATGTGTCGAGGGGAGATTAGACTTAAGAAGAGATTTTATTTGTTTTCCTTTACTAAGCGCTTGTTCAAAAGAGTCTCTGTAAATATTTGAGTTGCTTTTCATAAACACACAAAAAAAAACCCAAAAACCTCCAACCTCAAACAAACCCCAAACTTAAAAGCTGCCTCTAAAGTTCCATAAAAACCTGCTCTGTTAGCCACAGTCAGCAACTGCTGTGTACTTCTCACAGCTTCCCCTGCCCTTCCAATGTGGTGCTTCTCAGGTGCTTTAGTAACCCAGCTCCTCTTCGTTTCAGTCTTCCTCCCTCATCTCTAGTGCCACTGCTGCTGCACTGTTGAGTTCTGGTGCTGTTGACTATTGTCTGCATGTGCTGAAGTCTTTGCTGGAGTATTGGAAAAGCCAACAGAATGATGAGGAGCCTGTAGCCACCAGCCAGCTCCTGAAACCTCACACTACTTCTTCTCCACCTGACATGAGCCCTTTTTTCCTCCGCCAGTATGTGAAGGTGAGTCCTAGCCTATGCTCGTGGGTTTACATAACCTGCATTAAGAGGCTGCTGCAGAGAAGCAAGTAAAAGCATCCTTGCAGAACTGGTTTTCCCTTAGTAGTGCAATTGAAATCTGTGTCTATAACTTGTAGTTAAAACTAGGATTTAGACTGGATATAAGGAAGAAATTTTTTCCTGTTAGGGTGGTGAGGCACTGGAATGGGTTGCCCAGGGAGGTTGTGAATGCTCCATCCTTGGCAGTGTTCAAGGCCAGGCTGGACAGAGCCTTGGGTGACATGGTTTAGTGTGAGGTGTCCCTGCCCATGGCAGGGGGTTGGAACTGGATGATCTTAAGGTCCCTTCCAACCCTAACTGTTCTATGATTAGTCTGAATTCTCTCAGAGCAGCCAGCTCACTACGTCCATCAATGCACTCCTAAACCAGGCAGTTGTGTGGAGCTGCTGTCACTGTTTCTGGTTGAAGGGAAGCTCCTCCAACTCCTGCCTCCTTGTGCTTGGCAGAATTCCTGAACAACCACTACTTCCTGTGGCAAGGAAGCCTAGGATTTGATGAGGATTTCCACCCTAAATCCTAGACTTGTTCTACCACCATGGTACCTTTATGCTGCTGGAAGGGGGACTCTGATATATGTACAGGTGCAGTGAAAAAAGTATAGTTAAATGGAAGAATGTCTCTTAAGCTGAAAGCTCATGTGTTAAAATGCCTTATACTACAGATGAGCTTGCTGCATCCTCATAGTTGCTGTCTAGTTAAAGTCCTCATGCAGGTTTGTTGCCTTGTTTTAATCAGCTGGGAGGTATTATTCTGGCTGCAGCGGTGCAAAACAGCTTTGTTTTTAGCAAATCAGTAAATGCACCCTGTAGCTTGTCATGACAGCCCCTTGGGAATGTTCAGTGCCAGAGCCTGATGGATTGCTTTTGCTCCCAGGGTCATGCTGCTGATGTTTTTGAGGCCTACACTCAGCTCCTGACAGAGATGGTGCTGCGGCTGCCCTATCAGATCAAGAAGATTGCAGACACAAACTCCCGCATCCCACCTCCCATCTTTGACCACTCCTGGTTCTACTTCTTGTCTGAGGTAAGTGAGAGCATGATAGATCTATGGACTTGCGCAAAAACATTTCAGGAATATTACCTGTCATGGGAGAGATGAGCTTTTGCAGAATTGCTCTCAGATCCATCTCTGATTTTTAATCCCCCTTGGAAGAAGGTGAGCTGTTAGCTTTGTTTTACTGCTGTGGAACAGGAATCTGTAGGAAAGCATAGTGAAAGAGAGCACTGCTGCTGTTTCCTGTGACTCAGTGTCTGCTGCCAGAAAATAGGAATTGAAAACCCTCTCTGAGGTGGTTCAGTGTAGCCGTGCTTACTGTTTAACTTGGTCCTTGTAAAAGACGTCAGTAAGGTCTTTGGAGTATATCTTTTTGGTTCCTTTGGTTGTATAGCTTCCTAGTTGAGATCACATCTTCCATTTGCACAGGTGTGGGGTAGGATTTCTTAATTAGGCTTGACTAGCTTTTTATTTGATGTCACGGGTGACAAAGGAGAAGCAGTTTCACAGTGGCACAGCTCAGGATCCCGCAGTGTCGTTTCGCAGTATTTCTCCTCCCTGTGACTTACTTTTACAGGTGTCTTTACCATACCTTAAAGCTGACAGATTCAGGAATACGTCTCCCGTATCTTTTCTGTCTGTACGAAAGCACATGATGTTTTGGTGGGACAAGTTGCCTGCTGCTGAGTTCACAGTGCTGATGTTGTGGCCTTTTCTTTGTCTAGTACCTCATGATCCAGCAGACTCCATTTGTGCGCCGCCAAGTTCGCAAGCTTTTGCTCTTCATCTGTGGCTCCAAGGACAAATACCGCCAGCTCAGAGACCTGCACACGTTGGATTCCCACGTTCGTGGAATCAAAAAGCTCCTGGAAGAACAAGGCATTTTCCTTCGTGCCAGTGTGGTCACAGCAAGCTCAGGCTCTGCCCTGCAGTATGATACCTTGATCAGCTTGGTAAGGAGAAGCGTGTCGCTGTGCTAGGAAAAGTGTGCATTGCATTGATGTAGGACGTCAGAAACACTGACATGGGGTTTAATCCTGTCCCATTGTGCCTTTCAGATGGAACACTTGAAGGCTTGTGCAGAGATTGCCACGCAGCGAACAGTGAACTGGCAGAAATTCTGTATTAAAGATGACTGTGAGTTCTTGAAGAGTATTTGAGGGAGCAGAGGGGATGTATTATGTGTCTTGGTCTGCATCAAGACTTATCAGATGGGGAATCTCAGCAGAGAAGAAGGGAGGACACAGCTGAGAGTTTTGAGTAGGACTGAACAGTTTCCAGTACTAATTATCACAGTGCTCTAATTGCATCTGTTCTTAGCTAAGGGACACAATCTGGTGTAATGGATAACTCACAAGAACAGAAACAGGGGCTCTGCATTCTCTTGCTTGAGCTGCTGTTCTTCCAGTGTGTAATTTGGGATGAAACACTTTACCTTGATGTGCCCAAATGTACAGTGTAGGGGCAGGAGGGTTCTGTGAGTTTGTGGGATGGCCCTTGTCACATTCAAAGGCATTTTTTTGTTTAGGTTGGGGGGTTTTTTTGCTTGCTTGTTTTTTAAATTCAGGCTTCAAAGATTTTCTTCCTCTCTCTGCAGCGGTTCTCTATTTCCTCCTTCAAGTCAGCTTTCTGGTAGATGAAGGAGTGTCACCAGTTCTCCTGCAGCTGTTGTCTTGTGCTCTGTGTGGCAGTAAAGTGCTGTCTGTGGCTTCATCCTCGGGATCATCGAGCACCTCTTCCACCTCTGCTCCTGCAGCATCAGGCTCTGGGCAGCCAGCAACACAGAGCAAATCCTCCACTAAAAAGAGCAAGAAAGAAGACAAGGAAAAGGAGCGAGAGGGTGAGCTGCTGCTGTGCCCTGTTCTCTGTGGTGGTTTTAGAGATAAAGTCTGCTCCTCTCAGCCTTTCTTAGTCAATTTAGAAAGAACTGCTTGCTTCTTCTTATGCTAAATGCCACTGTTGGGAAAGGGTCATAGACTGGTGCAAGGGCACTTACAGATGACAGCAACAATTAGGAGAGAAGAGCAGTTTTACTGTATGTAGATAGGAAAGGGACAAAGATGAAGGAGTATGCCCTAGAAGCCGGGGCTGAAGTTAAGTGCTGAGTGCATCCCAAACCCACTGTGAGTATTTATTAGCTTCAAGATAATGTTATGGAAGTTACTGATTCTCATGATGAAGTAGCTTCCACCCAGCATGCCTGTCCTAGGCTGTAGGAGGTTGACACGCTCATGGGGATTAAAACAAGTACTGGACGTGCACACCCAGTTAGTTCTGCAATTCAATGGGAATGTTCAGACTTGTTTCCACTGGCTGACTTGTAAACTCTATTAGAGCCAGGGCTGCTGCTTAATGGATACCCAAAGTCCTGGGAAAGTAATTAAGCTTTCCTATAAAAGTCCTGGGCATAAATTCTTTCTTGGCTTTTCTTCCGACTTTCTTTGAGATGAATCTCTGTGAGTCTTTTTACTGCCCCATGGTTGAATCTTTCCTTTTTATCAGGTTGTGTGGCACATTTCTCACACCCTTATTAGCAAGTTTTCCAGCCGTTTTCTGCTGTGTTAGGAGGACTAGGTCATAGTTTTGGAAAAAGAAAAGAACATTAAACTTGCTTGTTCCCTGAAACACAGTTACTTGTCCCCGTTATCCTGGCTTTATGAGTTATAAAATGAGAAACTGGCCTGCCTGTGAGATAGTCTGTTCATCTTCTTGCTTAAGTCTCACTGTGCCACCCGGTGTCCCCTAGGTGAGGGCGTTGGCAGTCAGGAGGATCAGCTGTGCACAGCTCTGGTGAACCAGCTGAACAAATTTGCTGACAAGGAGACCCTAATTCAGTTCCTGCGCTGCTTCTTGCTGGAGTCCAACTCGTCCTCTGTGAGATGGCAGGCACACTGCCTCACACTCCACATCTACAGGTGAGCTGGAGGGCTCTGATCAGGCTCCTCTTAGCCAGTCTCAGCTCGGTTATGCACAGTTCTGTCCTTGGCTGAGAGTTAATACTTGAGCCTCCTTCCTGAAGGATGCTGGAGCTTGCAGATGATTGCATTCCCTTGGCTTGCTCACATTGTTTTGAAGTTACTGGGGCTGAAGGTAGAAGTTGTGACTTAATGATCAACTTGAGCTGTCATCTGCAAGAAGCATTTTATTTGCTTGCAGACTCTGGCTCCTGATGCCTAGGGGAGGAGGTATTTGTGAGCAAGTGAATTTCTGAAGCAGATGCAGACTCATGCAGTTACAAAGTTGGGAGTTACATAGAGAAAGGCACAACTCAGGGTGCTGCAGTCCTTTAGAACTTAATCGGTTGTTGCAAGACAGCTGCTTTCATTTCAGAGAGTGGTGCTTGTATGTGATGAGAATTAACTCTCTGCACTGCAATGTATAGGAAGATAATGGTTTCCAAGCTTGGTGAGCTGTAGCACATGTTTTTCACAGCCCTAATTGTATGTCATCTATTCAACAGGAACTCAAACAAGTCTCAGCAGGAATTACTCTTGGATCTCATGTGGTCAATCTGGCCAGAACTTCCAGCCTACGGGAGAAAGGCTGCCCAGTTTGTAGATCTCCTGGGATACTTCTCCCTGAAAACACAGCAGACTGAGAAGAAGGTACAGTGTCCTCCTAAGGAGGAGATGCAGCATCCCAGGTCCTGCTGCTTCCTATGGATTATCACAAATGATAAATGATATCATGGGAATTATCAGGAGTGATACAGCTGGGACAGATTTTCTGTCAAAAGGGCTTTCCGTGGAAACTTTTCTTGTTCCCAGAACTGTTAAAAAGGCTCCTTCAGGAGTTGAGGACTGTGGATTTTTTCTTATTTTAGGGTTTTTTGGTTTGGGGAGGTTTTCTTGGAGTCTGTGTTAATAATTTTCTTTAGAAGAAAACGTCTTCCCCACAGGAAGCTTTTGTGGGAAAATACATTTATTTGCTAGCTCCAATTTCTACGGTTTTGATATTCCAATTCCTAGAGCTCTTTTGTAACCAGGGCTGTTGGACAAAGGAAGTGGCAGGATTTCTTAGCACACCAGTGGGCTTGAGAACAAGTAATTTAAGCTCACTGATACTTGCATGTGTACATTTAAAGAGCTGGGAATGCCTCACAAATCTTGGCAGGCAGTTACAGTGACTGCCTGACAAATAGCACTGCTATTGTGGTAAAGGTCTGATTTTAGGATCTACTGCATTCCTGGGGAATGGTATAACCACAGGAATTTCTCTGGTATAGAGCATTCATCCTCTGGGGGACCTGGAATGCCACAGGAGGAGAGATCTTTAGGTCTTTCTAGCAATAAACATGCTGAGAAGACAATATATTCCTTACTGTGTTGTTTCAGTTGAAGGAATACTCCCAAAAGGCCGTGGAGATCCTCCGCACTCAAAACCATATTCTTACCAACCACCCCAACTCCAACATTTACAAGTGAGTTACTCCTGACTTTGATCCATTTCACTAAAGAGCTTTTCAGCAGAGATGGGGATGCAGCATTTCTGCCATCCAGAGGGGAATGCACAATCCTTGTAATAAAATCCTGGTGGAGGAAGGACCCCTGCTGAGATTGTGTGCTCGCTGCAGCTGGGCTTGGGGGAATGAATAGAGATTCCTTTCTGCCATCTGAAAAATGTGGCATTCTCTGTGCTCTCAGCAGTTGGGCTTTAGCATTTTTGCTGTCATTGTTGGTAAATGTTACAAAATATTAGGGTTGTAGAGTATAGACTTGCAGATTTAAGCGTTGTGTACTTAATCATGGCTTTGATCGTTGTTAATTGTACTAAAATGGTGCCTAGTGAAGAACAGTAATGTTCAATCTGCTTTATACTGTAGTGCTTTCCTTCCTAAACCTGGGGCTGGGGACTGCAGATAAATTAAAACTACAGTGATTGAATAACTTGTGTTTAAGACACAGTGAATGCCAAATTGTATGTGTCAATGTTCTTTGCCTTGTTCCAGCACTCTGTCTGGGCTGGTGGAGTTTGATGGCTACTACTTGGAGAGTGATCCTTGCCTTGTCTGCAACAATCCAGAGGTGCCCTTCTGTGTAAGTAACTGCTGTGTTTAAAGCCTTTCTAACTATAGGGAGCCAAAATGTTTACAGCAGTGATTTGCAGTGATTCTGAGGGTTTTGGGCTGTAACCATATAGGCAGTGTATCCTTGATTTTGTTTTCTCAGTACATCAAGCTTTCCTCCATTAAAGTGGACACGAGGTACACAACAACCCAGCAAGTGGTGAAACTCATTGGCAGCCACACCATCAGCAAAGTGACAGTGAAGATAGGAGACCTGAAACGGACCAAAATGGTCCGAACCATCAACCTCTATTACAACAACAGGACGGTGCAAGCCATAGTGGAGCTGAAAAACAAGTATGTTCATCACGGGTTTTATGTGCAAGCCTCTGAATTTGACATTATGATTTCTGGTGAGGTGCCTGGCTCCTTGTTTTAGCTGTTGTTCTTCTCTTTGTGTATGCAATCTCTGTGCAGGCTCAGTGCTAAGCACCTAACTTTACTGTGTTGTCACTAAGAGCACCTCCTGGAGAGTTTGATTCAGAAGGGGATTTGAACCTTGCAGCATGTCCAGAAATGCAGCAAGTGTTAACATCACTTGTGTGAAGCCCTGTAGTAGAGTTAAAACTAGAAGTTGGATGCGCCAACTCTGGACTGCTGCTTTACCTATGAGAAATGGTTCCTTTTCAGTGCATTGCTCAGTCTGGAGCCAGTTGTGCTTATGTGCTTTCCCTTCTTACTTCTTGAGATGTTCTCACCAGAATCAGATCTTTTTGGCTTAAGAATTAATCTGTGCCTGCCGCTTATTGCTTATTTGAAGTCTTAATCCTCTGTGACATCACAAGTGGCTGCTGTGGAGAGGATTATGATGTCACAAAGAGAGGATTCTGACTTCAGGTTGAGAATAAGCAGTGGGAGCAGATGAGATCTTTAGAAATAAATATCCTGTTTTCATGCAAATGTCCTTCCTAATAAAAAAATGGAGGTGAAAATCCCTAGAAAATGTCTGTAGAATTAAAGTTTTTCCATGAGGCATCAACAGCTCTTTAATCCTAAACAGTCTCTCTCTCTATGAAGAGGATAAAGGCTTAAAATGTATTTCTGGCTACATACCATGTCAATACAGAAGCTAAGGAAACGAATCCTAGAACTGCTCTCCATTCATCCCATTTAAAGTAGATTTGGAGCTGAGACGGTTGCGTTTGGCTTCTCTTCAGGCGTGGGCACGCAGGGTGCTTCCCAACCAAGCCTCTTTCTTCCCTTTTCCCAGGCCAGCTCGTTGGCACAAAGCTAAGAAGGTCCAGCTGACCCCTGGCCAGACAGAGGTGAAGATTGATTTGCCCCTGCCCATCGTGGCTTCCAACCTCATGATTGAATTTGCTGACTTCTATGAGAACTACCAGGCTTCCACCGAGACCCTGCAGTGCCCCCGGTGCAGCGCCTCCGTCCCGGCCAACCCCGGCGTGTGTGGGAACTGTGGGGAAAACGTGTACCAGTGCCACAAGTGCAGGTATGTCCCCCTCCTGCCTCCCCACAGAGCCAGCACCAGGGGTTTGCCAAGCCTTTGTGCTGTTGCCCACGTTGGGTGTTCAACCAAACACATGATTGTGGTTAATACAACCGCACGATCAAATTAGTCGAGAAGTATAAAACAGGCTTACAGGGATTTAATGTTAATACAGGCTAACAAAGGAAGCTGATAGCACAGTGCTGAAAGAACACAGAAGTTTCACATCAGGCCCTCGGAAGTTCAATAGGGAAAATTCCCAGGAGGAGATTATTTTTGGCCTGACTGTTCCAAGGGCATGAGGCTGGAGTTCAATTAGATGATTGCAGGGGGGGTTTCCCCACAGGATCCTTGACTTAGTGTGCTGGACAGACAGTGCTTGCTTGTCTGTGCAGGGCTTTTGCTGTCCTCTCCTCATTCAGAGCAGGGCTCAGGGTGTAATTTACTGTGTGCTATTCAAGCTTTCACTACAGTATTCTAAATCCTTTTCTTTTGTGAGTTTTGTCTCCTTATCTGATATCTCTTCTCCCCTTATTGTTGCCCCATATTTCTCTCTAATCCTCATGGATTCAAGGTGTTTAGCAGATTCTTTCCATAGATCAGGTGATTACTGCTTTATTGAAAGTTTTCCACATCCCTTCTTGAATTATGGGAGCTATAAATCAGTTCATGTCATTCTGCTCTAGTCTGCAGTGGGATAATAAGTATGCTGTAGTCCCTCTGCAACTGGGTAAAGACTGAAAGCTATTGAAAGCCCAGACCTTAGGAAACAAAATGATTCCCTTTTATCTGTGTTCTCCTAAAGGGCACAGTGCCCTAGTCTGACGTTCAACTGGGAATTATTGTAGCTGAAGTAGAATTGTGAGGAAAAAATTCACATCTGTTTCTGCTTTTTTGGGCTGGAATGTGGCACTGCTTCTGCAAGGGGTTTATTTATTTGCCTGGTGTGTGGGTTTTGTTGTACCTCATGTATTTCACTTATGGCTTCCCCAGGCAGGTTGGTAAGTTAAGCATTTTAAGGGCCATCCTCCTCTTTCACCTGAGTCCATTGACAACTGTTTTCCTTGCCTTTGCTCCCTTTATAAAGCTCAGCTGCATTCAGTGACCTTTCTGGTTGCCTTTCAGATCCATTAATTACGATGAGAAGGATCCTTTCCTCTGCAATGCCTGTGGGTTCTGTAAATATGCTCGTTTTGACTTCATGCTGTATGCCAAGCCCTGCTGTGCAGTGGATCCCATAGAAAATGAAGAGGATCGAAAGAAGGTGAGCTTAATAGCAGAGTCATTAATGGAATGCTCTATCTCTTGGCTGGGTCAGCAGCCAAGTAGGGATATCAGAGATCCACCTCTCTTGGGAGTAACATGAAAAGCATGCTCCTTCGAGGCTTCTCACTGACTAATGCATTCCTTATTTACTGTCTTGCCCCACCAAATGAGTAATTCTTCAAAAGACATAATTCAGTGCTTTACTTACAAACCAACTATCTAGCACTAGATCTCTTTACCTTGCTGTACAATTTGAGGTGTAGTGTATGCTTTACCATCCTGTGTGAGGAGCCCTGCCAGTGAATGAAGAAGCCATTGCACTGTGTGGCCTGTCAGGCTTGGAGGCTGATGGTTGTAGTTCTGTAGAATTTAAAATAGGATCTGAACATAAGAGTTTCCTTTCCTTTTTTATTCTTAGGCAGTAACAAATATCAACACTCTCCTGGACAAGGCTGACAGAGTGTATCACCAGCTAATGGGCCACCGACCGCAGCTGGAAAACCTGCTGTGTAAAGTGAATGAGGCAGCCCCTGAAAAGCCACAGGTAACAAGGGATAGGTGGATCTCACACAGAACTGAGGGCTGGTGAAACACTGGCCTTTACAGTGCTAACAGCAACCCAAGGTCCTTGCTCAGGTGCTGTTCTGGTTATTTTTGTGTGTAGTCTCCATATGTGATTCCTTTTTATTTTCCTCTCTGTTCCAGGATGAATCTGGTAGTAGTGGAGGGATAAGTTCAACCTCAGCTAGTGTGAATAGGTACATACTCCAGTTAGCCCAGGAGTATTGTGGTGACTGCAAGAACTCTTTTGATGAACTTTCCAAAATCATCCAGGTATGATGTGCTTTGATTTGGTTCATGTGTTTCCTTCTGTCACCAGATACAGTGCGTATCAGAAATACAAAATAAGATGGTGTCATCTGTGTTTAATGATACTTGTTAGCAATGGGTGATCACCTGCATATTTTCAGGGAAATAACAATCATTTCTAAAATCTATGGTTGCCATGAATACTATGGGTTTGTCACATTTCCAGTGCTTGTAATACAGACAAGAAGCCTTTAAACAGGGCAGGTAACTGGGAGTGAGGCTGGTATTTTGAATGGATTTCCTGAGTCTGCCGTTGACATAAGGATTTCTAGTTGTGTTTCTCCACAAAACACCCAGTGAATGGGATTAGCAATTATGTGCTGCCTCACAGTTCCACAACGTCCATTTCTCCCTCTCTGTGCTTTCAGAAAGTGTTTGCCTCTCGAAAGGAGCTCCTGGAATACGATCTCCAACAGAGAGAGGCAGCAACGAAGTCCTCGCGAACCACTGTCCAACCCACGTTTACTGCCAGCCAGTATCGTGCCTTGTCTGTTTTAGGCTGTGGCCACACATCATCAACCAAATGCTATGGCTGTGCCTCAGCTGTGACTGAGCACTGCATAACATTGCTGCGGGCTTTGGCAACCAACTCTGCCATCAGGCACATCCTTGTGTCCCAGGGCCTTATCCGAGAGCTCTTTGACTACAACTTGCGCCGGGGCGCAGCCACCATGCGGGAGGAGGTCCGACAGCTCATGTGCCTTCTGACCAGGTTAGATCTGACTTGGTGCGTGCACCCCTTTGTCTTCAGTGAACTCTTGTGAATGCACCATCAGAAAGGAGCAGCTTTCCAGAGTAGACACCTTACATCAGCAGACTCTAGACTCTAACTGCTTGTATGTTTGTTATCAACTAAGCTGAAATCCCCAAAGCTTTTGGGATTTAGTACGAGCACAGTGTGACAGTGTTCTCTTTTCTTTTCCCTCCTGAAATTAGGGACAATCCAGAGGCCACACAACAAATGAATGACTTAATCATTGGGAAGGTTTCTGCAGCTCTGAAGGGACATTGGGCAAATCCAGACTTGGTGAGAGACTCTGGTGGTTTCCTATTTCTGTTTTCTGCCCTCTGTGACTGCTGGTGTGTTCTCATCACTGCATCTTCTCTCTTATTATGGTCTGTTTGCAATAGAGAAGGTGTTTGTGTCATGATAAGAATTAAAATAAATGTCAGAGTGGAGCACAAAACGATGTGCTTGGGTATATGCCTGCATTTCCTCAGGCACTTCTGCCTGTCTTGGTTGTTGTTTGCAGCTCTCAAATAGATAGCAGGTCATCCCAGATGGGCATAGGATTAAATTTACTTAGATCAATGTGTTTTGAACCTGTGTTTTTTAAATATCAGAAGGCAAAAGGGACTGCTGCATCACCAAGACTTCTTAAACCTTTGAATGTGTGTCTGTTACAGGCCAGCAGCCTCCAGTATGAAATGTTGCTGCTAACAGATTCCATCTCAAAGGAAGACAGTTGCTGGGAGCTCCGACTGCGCTGTGGTGAGTTCAAACAACTAGTGGGAACATTTCATTTTAATATGCTGTGCCCACGTCCACACACTGCAGAAAGATTTGTTTCTTTAGGGAAGGGAACTGATACTGACCCAGCTTGTGATTAGGGTTTGAAGTGGAGTTAGCAGCAGATGGCTTGTCTTGAGGTAATGTGTCTCTTGAAAGAGGAGTGTTGAGAAACAGAAAGCTGGAGGTGTGAGGAGAAGGATGACAAGACTCTCTTGCTGTAATATAAGTAGTTGCTTTCCACCCATTGTTGCATGAGAATGTGATAGTTCTGTTTGAGGAGATGAGGTCTTGCCTCACTCTAAACACTTGTAACATACTGTACAGAGCTATGGAGGTGTATTATCTGCAGATCTGGGATGGAAATGTATGTCTGTGTCTTTCAGCTCTCAGCCTCTTTCTGATGGCCGTGAACATTAAGACTCCAGTGGTTGTTGAAAACATCACCCTCATGTGCCTGCGCATTCTTCAAAAGCTGATTAAGCCACCTGCTCCAACCAGCAAGAAAAACAAGGTACTGCCGTGGGTGCTGAGCACAGCACCTGAAAACCTGCTGACTAAGGTCTGGCACACAGGTCTCAGTGATGCATGAGGAAACCAGGGCTTGCTTTTCCTGGTCACAGGCACTAGGGAAGCACAAGTCCTGTGACTCTTGTCTTTGTAGACTTCAAATCACAGATTTTCTTACTGTTCTTTGGTGGCTCCAACCACCACTTTCCAAGATTGGGCTTTGGTTTTTTTTCCACTCAGATTTGAGGCATGGGGTAAGAGCTACTTCAGAGCTACAGCTTGGTTATTTTGAGCAGGCTTTTGGTTCTTTCAGTAGGATCAAATACCTAAAAATGGTAGAATCAAGTGCTTTTGACTCAGATTTTTAAATACTGAGCTACAATTACAATAAAAATGGTATTGATTGTAATCTAGGATAACATTTGCAAGGGACAAAATACGTTTCTGCTTCGATCTAGCTATCCCATAGTCACAGATTGATGTCAAAGTTGGGTTTAGTGGTATTTCATAGTAACTGTAATGAGGCATCTCTCTTAGTTCATCATTAACAGAAACTTTATATCCCACTGTTGCCCAAGAACTGCATTTACCTGTTCATGGCATACACACAACCAGTGATTCACCTACAGGAGCTGCTCTTTAGGGAACAGGCTGTGGCTTTCTGAAGACTCACAGAATTATTTTCTTCATTAGGATGTGCCTATGGATGCTCTCACCACTGTGAAGCCTTACAGCAATGAAATCCATGCACAAGCTCAGCTGTGGCTCAAGAGGGACCCCAAAGCATCATACGAAGCTTGGAAAAAGTGCCTCCCTGCCAGAGGTAGTCCTGTGCTTTTAACTCTGCAGTTTTGTGCACAAGCATGCGTGTCCCTCCAGGTTTAATAAGGAATGTGCTTCTGTTGGGTTGTGTTGGCTTCTGTCCTGTGACATCTGATCCCATCTTCACACTTAGCTGTATAGTCCTTAGAGATTCTAGCACTGACTCTTCTAGGCTGTGTAGCTCAAACCCTAAGAACATGCACGTCCCTGAAGATAATGAGGGGAATGTGAAAAATGAAACTGGTTGTGTATTTAAAATGATACCAGCCAACTGAATTCCCCAAGAGGTTATGGGATTTGCGTCTGCCTTGGAAGTGAACATAGCTCCACGCAGAGTGGAAATGGCAGCAGAAAGAAATGAGAAGCTTCTCAGCTGGAGTTCGGAGAGTTCCAGTATGGAGCAAATAACACAATGACAGCTTGCAGTTAATAGGTGCTGACAGTTCTCTTGAGCTGTGTTCAATATTGCAGGTGTAGATGCCAATGGGAAATCTCCCAGCAAAGCTGAGCTTCACCAGCTCTACTTGTCAGAAAAATACGTCTGGAAATGGAAACAGTTCATGAGTCACCGTGGAAAGAGACCTTGTCCTTTGGATCTCAAACTGGGACACAACAATTGGCTGCGACAGGTAAACCTGGGTGAAAGCTCCAGGGGGTGCACTGGGCAGAGTTAATGGTCAGAGATGTTTGGTAGCTTGCTGCATTTGATGTCACCAAGCTGTCCTCATGTATGTTGTGCCTTCACCAGTTCATCTTTGCACGACGAATGACACCATCTTCTAATGCTCTTCCCTCAGGTGCTGTTTACTCCTGCCACTCAAGCTGCAAGGCAGGCTGCATGCACCATAGTGGAAGCTCTGGCCACCATCCCCAGCCGCAAACAGCAGGTCCTTGATCTCCTGACAAGGTATTTCTGTGTTGCCACACTCCAGGATTGTTTTTCTTCAGTTGCATGAGAATCTCTGCATCCTTCCAACTTTTCTCACACCTCTCCATTGTATACCTCTAGTTCACAGGTCTTTTTGGGGCTGGATTCTGACACTTACTTAGCTGGAATGGTATTGATTTAGGTTTTTTTGTTGTCTGGCAATAAGCTATTGCAGTCCTGTACCTTTTCCAGAAGTAAGCAGATGGTGTTCAGCTGTGTGGACAACATTTCCCCTGCCTCTAGCAAAATAATAGGGTGAACTCTCTTCCAGCTCTGTGGCATAATTTACCCCAGTTGAGGCTAGTAGCGCAGTTGGGGGACCCTTTTTTAGGACAAAATACCACTTCAGCCATAGCAATGACTATCAGTTATACTTTTAGCTAATAGGACCATAGAGAGGATAGATTCCTGGAGGCTTTTTCTTTCTTTCTGTGATGTCCTGAAGCTGTGAATACTGCTTGTTACTGTGAAGTGGTTGTCAGCTTGTGTTTCTCCTCTCTAGCTACCTGGATGAGCTCAGCATTGCTGGTGAGTGTGCTGCTGAGTACCTGGCACTGTATCAGAAACTCATCAAACCAGCCCACTGGAAGATCTATCTGGCAGCCAGGGGGGTTCTGCCCTATATTGGCAGCCTCATCACCAAGGTATGGACTAGTATGGAGGGACTAGAAAGCTAGCTTGGCTTTTTTGCTTTGAAATATTCATCTGTTTGTTCAGTGCTGAACTTTGCCAGGTTTGTGAAGCTCACACTTCTGCGCTGTCTGAACTAAAAGCTACAATGTGTTTAGCCCCAGCCCTCAGCACAGACTGGCTGGGACACATTAATAGCTGCTCTGGGGTCAGCTATGCTAAGGGGTATAAATATTTCTACGCTGTCTTGGCACCAGATCCAAGTTGGAAGCTGCCTTAGGTGCCAGACTGGACTCTGAAAGCCCTTAAGGACAAGGGAGGATTAGGTGTGAGATTAGGTGTGAGTGTGAATTAGGGCCTGTTGGAGGAGCAGCACTTTTCAGTTGCAGTCTTTAGAGTGTTGGGGCATAGGAGTGTTCCCTGGTGATCCCTGGGGCACTGCAAAGAGGTACATAACAGCCTCTGTGTTAATGGTGGCCTTGAATCCATCATAGAGGGGCCACTAGAGGAAAGCAGTGGTAATAGGGAGGTACAGGGAGAAAATGAGGGGAATGTTTTAGGTAGTTTTTCTCTCCTCTCCCCTTCCTTCCCTGCTGCTGTGTTGCAGTTCTGGTTTCTCTGTGTCATTATTGGCATTGCAGTGTCTTGTCTAATAGACTTGTTAATTATTCCCAGGAAATAGCTCGTTTACTTGCCTTGGAAGAAGCAACACTCAGCACTGATTTGCAGCAGGGATATGCCTTGAAGAGTCTCACAGGTATTTGCTGGCATCAACGTGAGTCCTGTAGTAGTTTTAGAGATGGGGGAGTCCTTGTTCTGTAACAGCATGTAGCAGAATTTGAGAGATATGACTTGGTGTTTTGCAGATAGATTTTTTTCTATTGATTTAGCACTTAACCCTTAGATAGATTTTTCTGTGTTTTTTATGGTCAGTTTCTGCTTTTAGTTACTTGAACTGTGATAACATGAGAAAATTTCACCATAGCACTTTCCTTCTCCATTTCTTAATTACATTAATTGTACAGTAGAATTCCTGGAACCATTCTAAACATTGATTTGTTCCTACCTGTTGTTTCCTACCTGCTTACTCTACAGTAGCCTTTCTTTTTTGAGTCTTCTAGAGGACAGTATTTTCAAAACCTTGCTGGAAATGGAGCTACATCAGTAACTGGGTCATTTTTTTTTTTTTATCCTCTTCCATTTCTTGAAGAATCAATGGACTAATTCATAAAACCTGGCTTCTTGCAAGAAAAAGCACATTGAGAAATATGTCATGGGAAAGAATCCAAGCATTTGCTGATCCTTTGTTATAGGAGTGACCAGTTTAGTGATGTAACTGTTAAGTCACTGCACTTGTCACCTCATCAGAGCCAGCTTAAAGATTAGATGGGAGCAGTCACCTGCTTTTGAAATATCTATGACAGAAAAATGTCCAAAAGTGCAGAAATGCCCAAGGAAGCTGTGCAAGTTCAGTGTTCAAGGCCAGGTTGGACACAGGGGCTTGAAGCAAGCTGCTCTAGTGGAAGGTATCCCTGCCCGTGGCAGGGGAGTTGGAACTGGATGATCTCAAGGTCCTTTCCAATCCAAACCATTCCAGGATTCTATGATTTATGTATCAAGTGCTTAGAAAGCTCCTTACACCCTTTCCTCATTCCCTCACCATGGTCCCACTTGCTGTAATTTACAGGGCAGCACTCACAAGCCTTTGCCTCCAGCTGTTCATAGAAGGGAGCTTTAAACCACAGGCTGACAATGGGAGTTGTCAGAAACCATTTCCTTGTGCTGTTTTGATGATGCTGTCCCCTGTTTGCTGACCACATGAAATCAAATTCCCTCTTCTCAATTCCTGAATATCTCATTGCTTTGCAGGTCTTCTCTCTTCCTTCGTGGAGGTGGAGTCCATTAAGCGGCATTTCAAGAGCCGCCTGGTGGGTACAGTCCTGAATGGTTACCTGTGCTTGAGGAAATTAGTGGTACAAAGAACAAAGCTGATTGATGAAACCCAGGACATGCTGCTGGAGATGCTGGAGGATATGACAACAGGTAAAACCACTTCAGTTGCATAAACAGTTTGGGGCAACCATGATGAAAAATCAGATTGCTACAGCTGCACAAAGGACTTCTTTCTAAAAGACTGCTGTAGTGAGGGGGGTTTATGGCTTGGTCATTCCAATAATTCCTTTTCTCACAGAAGAGGTAAATAGCATTCCTGGAGTTGTTTCTTATTTTCCAGGAATTTAAACCTCCTCCTTTTATGGGATTGTTTTACTGCTGCCCAACCATGCAAAAGGGTTTTCCTAGTAAACATACCAATAAATAGCCTTTCATCTTTTAAGTAGTGGCTCTGCAAAACGAGAGGGCACCAAGGTATGGTGCTTATTGCAGAAGGATTTATTGTGTATGCTGAGGTAAAATGGAACCTGTAAAACTGACTCCTGTGCCCCTTTTAATGCTTCCATTTCTTGGCAGGCACAGAATCTGAAACCAAAGCATTTATGGCAGTGTGTATAGAGACTGCAAAACGCTACAGCCTTGATGACTACAGGACTCCAGTCTTCATCTTTGAGAGACTATGCAGTATTATCTATCCTGTAAGTATAGAGAAGGCAGTAGCATCACTTACAGACTTCTTAAATAGATACAGTTGCTTGCAGTTTGGCAAAAAAACCAGTAGTGTCTACAATAATGATTTAATATTAGCCAGTGTGGAACTGTAGCAGTATCCTGTTTTAGGGGGTTTAGCATTCAGGTTCCCTGCTGTGCCATGCACTGTGCAAAAAGCATATAGTATTGTTTCATGCTGAGGAATTTGCTTACTAAATGATAGTAGACATCCTCATAAGTGCCACATATGTGACAGCATACAACAGGTGTTACCAGTAATGAAGGGACTGAAGGTTTAGGGACATCCTGTCACTTGCTACCATAAAAGTGCAGGAATGGGAGCATGGTTAGGGGAAAACTCCCTCACTCTGTCTCTGCTGCTGTTCTTTAGGAAGAGAATGAAGTGACAGAGTTCTTTGTAACACTGGAGAAAGATCCCCAGCAGGAAGATTTCTTACAGGGCAGAATGCCAGGAAATCCCTACAGCAGTAATGAGCCTGGCATCGGGCCACTCATGAGGGACATCAAGAACAAAATCTGTCAGGACTGTGATCTGGTGGCTCTGCTGGAGGATGACAGTGGAATGGAGGTGAGAATGCACGAGTGGGGATTTCTTGTGCAGATGCATGGAGCTGCCATTTCCAGGCAGCAGATGATTGCTAGAGATGACTTTTTCTTTCCTTCTTTACAGCTTTTGGTGAATAACAAGATCATCAGTTTGGATCTGCCTGTGGCTGAGGTCTACAAGAAGGTGTGGTGTCCCACTAATGAGGTATGTGTTGTCATTATGTATGCTAGCACACAAAGTGCCTGTCCTTGATATTGCCAAGAAAAGAGGGTTGGGGAATAAAAATAACATGAGTTGGGATTTATTTTCTAGCATATAATTTCTTGGATGTAATAGGTCAGCACCTTTTTGTGCTCCCTTAATGACTGTTACTCAGTTCTGCAACATCAGGGGTTTAAAAGCTGACCAAGGTGAGTGTATTGAACTTTGCTGTGTAGCGTATCAGATACGTGAACTGACTTCCTGAGTAACAAACTCTTACATTCCTTTGGGGAAATAGCTGAACTTTGTGTCACTGCCTTTCAAAGCACATTTCGCACTCCATCTGCACGTGACACTTTAATGTGTGAGTACAGACAGGGACACCAGATTGCTCCATCTTCCATCAGCTTCAGAGATGAACCCAAGCTATTTATGCAGAGAGCATGCAACATTTCTCTGTGTTATTTTGTGCTTCTGCTCTTGTGCTTTTCATGTAGCTTGGGTTTTCATGTAGCTTGACAGGTTTCATCCTCCCAGTTTGTTCTTAGTAGCATGTATTGCCTGTTGGTCAGAGGAAGAAATGGATCCAGCAGTCTTAGGGACTAGTGCACCGTGTCCCAGAAGCTTGTTCAGAGGTGGATATGGTCCAGAACAAGCTCCTTCCTTTTCTTGTAGCCACTAAAATAAACTCACACTGAGAAGGAATCCATCAGAATAAATATTGCTTGTAACACATACGTTCTTTAGAAGCACTGCTAGTAGCACTTAAGATCATAAAAGAAGACTGATTTGCCCAACACTTCTTGTTCATTCCTCATTTACTCTTGGATTGCAGTCACTTTGACTGAAACCTTGGTGTCCTGAAACTATTTGTTTCCTGTGTTTGTGGGGAAGAATTCAAACAAAACGCCTGTTTTCAGTGAATGATGATGTGGGGAATGGTTCTCTTCAAGCTTAACTTCAGTGAAAAAGCCTTCTGTGTTGCAAAATGAAGCCTGAAGCTAGGTGACAGTGATTATTTTTTACTAAGGTACTAACTTGGACAGGGAAATGAGGTGCAGCTCTTTATCTGTGCATTCCAATTGGAACTCTATTCCAGGTACTGAGGGAAATCATTGCATGTGTTGCCCAAGCAGTGAGGTGCCATTCCCAGGGGATGCTGAGCTGCAGCAGGATGCAGTCCTGCTGGAGAAAGGCAGAGTTCACTCAGCATTACTGAGCTTTCCTCTGCCTCCCTTTGTGTGCACCTCGGCAGAGCACTTCTGGAGCTGCGGCTCACGTTCCCTAGGAAATAGACAGGCACACAAGAACACAACCTCAGGCCCCTTTTTGTTTCCCTTGTCTCTCACTGGCTTTTTTTTGTTCATCTGCCATTTTACCAGGGCCCCTGTGGTGTTAATTGCTGGTCGGTAGCGTGGCCTTTGAGCAGATCTTCCCCCTGGGGCTTTCCCTCTGCTTATGTATTTGCTGTGACATTAAGCACTGCTTATTCCACATTAGGCTTAGTGCGCTCTCTGACAGGTTTTCTCTCACAAGGTTTCCTGCTCCCAAATCTGGGATTTTGCTTTTCTGCTTTTTATTCAGACCTATGGATTAAAATGGAAAGTTCAGTGATACGCTGTCAGTATTTCCAGCTGGAAATGCAGCTGGAAAACTAGCCTTTTCCCAGGCTTTTTAGCACAGCTTGTGCTTCAGTGGGCTTGGCTGTGTCATTTTAGCAATATACTGTCTTACTGAAAGCTCATTAAATTGCCCTTTCCTTGTGCTCTTCCATTTTCCATCACTGCAGATTTTATCTGTTCAAAAGCACTTGTCCAATTAATCTCTCCTGCTTCATTTACTGGGCTGTGCCTGATCCCTCTACTTCCCAGGTATGCTGTGCAATACCCTCAGAGGGAAAGGTTGCTGTGGAAAGCAGGCGTTTCTCTATAGAAGCACATTTTTCTTGGCAAGATCCTTCACTGGTGCTAAAGGAAACTGTTTATTACCAGCCTGTCAATCTAACTGGCAATGCCAGGAAAAGCTGGACAGACCAAGAGATGAGATACTGATGTTTTTGCAGGTGGTGGCTTTACTGTTGTTTTTAACTCATCTCAGGGAGGAATGAGGAAGTGAGACATTTCTGTGTTCCCATCCACAGTGAAAACAGCAGGAAGGGAAACTGAGGCTGGAGTGTGTATTACACACTGTAAAGAGAACTGGACTTAAGTGTCCACAGAGAGACAGTAAATAAAATGTTCTCATGTCTTGCAGGGGGAGCCGATGAGGATCATTTACCGCATGCGAGGGTTACTAGGAGATGCAACTGAGGAATTCATCGAGTCTCTCGACTCCACTACTGGTAATGCATTTGTCTCCTGAAAGCTGGGATTAGATTGGAAATCTGAGGTTCACTGCAGAGCACTGGCACTATTATCCTTACAGCAGTGAGCTTAAAGTTGATTGACGTTGCTTTTGCTACGTTTACCTGCTTCACCTAGAGTGGATTGTAGCAAGCTTTTAAATCTGTACTTTGAATGTGAACACTTACATGGCACAGAGACCATTCTGCCTGGCCCTTCTTCATATTCCTGCTCATAATTCTTTCCAAATTGGATACAGTTGAAGTGACTTGACCTGCTGGTAAATCTGTCCTACTGTACTCCCCATTTTTACTTAACTGTTTTGTCCCTTGGACTGAGCTTGCTGTACTGTGCCTGCTTCCTCTCTTCACAATCTGTGTTTGTCCTGTAGATGAAGAAGAGGATGAGGAAGAAGTGTATAAGATGGCAGGTGTCATGGCCCAGTGTGGAGGCTTGGAGTGCATGCTCAACAGACTGACTGGAATCAAGGACTTCAAACAAGGGCGGCACCTCTTAACCGTGAGCCTCAGCTTCTGGACTCTGGGGTCAAGAGTTACATGATGGCAAATGCCACAAGCATTGGTGAAGTTTTCTCTGATTTGTGTTGCACTTGAAGTGTTGGAGGAGAGGTTTCAGTTCACTAGTTAATGAAAACCTAAGGAATTCCTTCTTTCCCTATCCCATTCCTCCTAAGACTAAATTCTACCTTGCCAGAGTGTGTTCTGCTTTGGCCTACTTGAAACCAAAGCTGTCCTATGCTTTAAAATCTGGCTTGTACTTTACCCCAGTAGGCTGGAAACTAGCTATATAACTGGGTGCTTTGGTTTCAGCAAAATCCTCCTGCTTATTCTGAAGGTACCACTGAAAGTGCATTCTCTGTGTTTTGTAGGTACTGTTAAAACTGTTTAGTTACTGTGTGAAGGTGAAAATAAATCGTCAGCAGCTGGTCAAACCGGAGATGAACACTTTGAATGTCATGTTGGGAACTCTTAACCTGGTAAGGACAGGCTGGACTTCCGTAAAGTCCATGTTTTCCATGGACTTCAGTGATTTTAAGGTACCTCTGACTGTCATGCTGCCTTATGGCATCTACAGGAGTGCTGGACTGGCACTGCAAATTACCTGTTAGATATTCCTTACCTGTTATGAGTGGAAGTGTGTGGATCAGTTGAACCAGTTACTGCTGTTCCATTACTGGTGTTCCAATAACTGCTGCCATCTTCTTCAGGCTCTGGTGGCTGAGCAGGAAAGTAAGGACAGCGGAGGAGCAGCTGTGGCAGAACAAGTGCTTAGTATAATGGAGATCATACTGGATGAATCCAACGCAGAACCTCTGAGCGAAGACAAGGTGAGTGCCGGGGGCTCAGTGAACGAATGGGAATGTTGGTTGGGATTCAAAGATTGCAAACATCTTATTAGTGATGCTGAGCTTCAGGAGCTGTAGAGTGCTAAATGGGAGTCCAACCCTTGTTATGCTTGCTGGCATGTCTTAGCAGGTCTTGGAGGTAGGACAAGAGGAGTGCCCTGAACCAAAAGCACTGCAAGGCTGCTTTAGGATGATTCTTGCACAGTTGTGGGGGTTATTAGGCTCTGCTTGGATCCATTCCTTGCTGCTTTAGGCCACAGGCCAGTGGGAGACAAGAGAAGACAGCTCTGCCTTGTTTTTGTACGTGTTGAAAACATGATTGATTTTCAGCTAACTGAAAATAAAATCTATCTCAACCAGCCTGAGAATGAGAAGAGTTTCTCACTCATCTTTTGAAATTCTTGGTGTATGGGAATCTGACGTCCCTTGGGTTGGAATCATTAGACCTTTTTGACTAGAAAATGCTTTAACAGTAGGTGGAAGAAGTCAGGTATCAGCTAGAGGAGTTGATACAGCCATTCCACAAGACATTTGGGAATGAGGTTGGATTTTGTTTTTCAGTCTGCCTTTATTAGGGCCTAGACCTCTAATCCTTCAAGAGAGTCTATCAGCAACTAGAGTGAAGGTTTTCTTGAAGGTTATAGATTTGTTCCTCCATATAAATCATGCTGCATTCTTCCTTTGCAGGGTAACCTCCTCCTAACTGGTGACAAAGATCAGCTGGTAATGCTGCTTGATCAGATCAACAGCACTTTTGTCCGTTCCAATCTCAGTGTCTTGCAAGGCCTGTTGCGCATCATCCCCTACCTGTCCTTTGGGGAGATGGAGAAAATGCAGATTCTGGTTGATCGGTTCAAGCCCTACTGTAACTTTGATAAGTATGTTGTCATGTTTCCACTAAAAGCACGTGAAATCAGTTGTACTGACAAGTCTGAACCTTTTTGTTTCCTCACTGACGCTTACTTCAGTGTAATGCGAAGCTTCAGAGATTCCTAGTGCATAAGCTTAATTTCCTATTTCACTCCTAAGCCATTTGTAAAAGAAATATGTGAATGTGTAGCTGAAGAAGTAGGGCTTTAGTGTGTATTCTGAGATGACAAGGGTCTGAGTAGCTGTTCTGAGTGTCTAAGCAATAATGCAGTGAGGATTACAGGCAGAGATGTTTGGAGAGCCTCCAATTTACCATTTCTTGTCTTCATTCAGGTATGACGAGGAGCACAGTGGAGATGATAAAGTTTTCCTAGACTGCTTCTGTAAAATAGCCGCAGGAATAAAGAACAACAGCAACGGCCATCAGCTGAAAGATCTCATCCTTCAGAAGGGAATTACACAGAATGCCCTTGACTACATGAAAAAGCACATTCCCAGTGCAAAGAAGTAAGAGTCACTAGTTAATGTATGGCATAATCCTGAGCATCCTTCTCTTGTTTCATCACTACAACAGTCTTCCAAGCAAGCCATTAACAAGTCCACATTCTTAATCATTTAGATTTGGTACAGCTGTGGTGCAGAGGGTCTGGTGAGACAATGCCACTATAGGGATGAGCTAAAAAGCCTGTCACCTTCCCATTTGATACCCATCCAAGCTGATCTCTTGGATAGCACAGTGCTTGTGTTTCCTGCCTGCTCCTTAGCTAGTGCAGTGTAACAGAGCTTTTGATGGCCAGCTTGTGAACACAAAACAAATTCCAAGGCTAAGAGCTGACACTGTGGGTATTACCATGCACAATGTGGAAGTGGGAGTGTGAATGTCACTTCATTAGTTAATGGAGGAGGGACACAGGGGGAAGAGTGCTTGTCCTGCCTACAGCCTGTGCTCTGCCAGCTGTGCTGCTGGCTGACCACCAAGCGCCTTTTCAGCACAGGTGACTGCCCTTCAGCTGCTGTTTCTTGTTTTCTGTGCAGTTTGGATGCAGATGTATGGAAGAAATTCTTAGCTCGACCTGCACTTCCTTTTATCCTTCGCCTGCTCCGAGGACTTGCCACGCAGCACCCTGCTACACAGGTAAGGAGACTCTTGTGAAAGCCAGGTAGGACATGGCTGGCTTCTTATGCTGCTTTTAGTGGCTGTAGCTAAGCAGTTACTTCTATAGTAGTTGGTTCTACACTGTTTTTTGGTGGGCTTGGAGAGACACAACAGCTTCAGGTGTCATCTTCTAGTCTGGAAGGCAGAGATTTTGACTTCAGTATCTTCTAGCTCTGCATGCTGTGAGATGCACACACCAACATGAGAAGGCAATTCAGGCCTGTGCACTGTATAGTACTGATAGGTTTCTCAGGGCTTGGTACTGTTTTAAGGATGCTCTTTATCCAACATCCACATCTGAACTCGTACGAATGGCCAGCAAAGAGGCAAATTGCCCTGCTGTCATACACAGTTTTAGGGTTCAGGCCCATAGTGTAACAGCATCCAAGAAGAAAGACACTTGGTAAAACCAGTTGTAAACCAGTGCTTCTGCTTAGCTGTCATGGGTGACGTTAGAGGGAACAGTTACTGCTGTGTGCACCTTTTGTCTGAAGAAAGTGCTGTGTTTCAATCCCTGTTAGGTGCTAATAGGCACAGACTCCATTACCAACCTGCACAAGCTGGAGCAGGTGTCTAGTGATGAAGGGATCGGGACATTAGCAGAGAATCTTCTGGAGGCACTAAGGGAACATCCAGAGGTGAATAAGAAGATTGATGCTGCCCGGAAGGAGACACGTGCAGAGAAGAAACGTATGGCCATGGCAATGAGACAGAAGGCCTTAGGCACCCTGGGGATGACGGTAATGTCTGTTTGCACTGATGGCAGACTAGCGAGCTAATGATCTTTTATTTGTGTCTTTGCTAAAGCTGCCACACATGGAATTGTGTTAACTGATTTATTGACAAATATTGCAGAGCTCAAACCCACAGTTTGCTGGGAGAGCAAACACAGTTGCCAGTAGTAGGTTGGGAAATGGAATGGGCATTCCTGTTCCAGTGGTGGTGTTGTGGTGTTCATCATTGTCTTTTTAACCTCCTCTTTCAGACAAACGAGAAGGGTCAGGTAGTGACCAAGACTGCACTGCTTAAACAGATGGAGGAACTTATAGAAGAACCAGGTCTGACTTGCTGCATCTGTCGGGAAGGATACAAATTTCAGGTAAAGTGGGATACATTTCCACAGCCTCTCACCAGCTGAGGGATTGACACAAGGGTTGATGTGTTGGCACTGGGAAATCAGAAATCTCAGGTTTTGTTCTTGGGATGAGTAATTCTACAGGAGATTGGGAAGTGGAAGTGGGTTTCCAGTGAAAACAGAGCTGGGTGTTTTTAGTGGAAGTTGGAAAAAGATTTCATAGAATGGTTTGAGTCGGAAAGGAGCTTAAGATCATCCAGCTCCAAGCCCATGGGCAGGGACACCACACACTAGACCACGTTGCCCAAGGCCCTGTCCAACCTGGCCTTGAATACTGCCAGGGATGGAACACTTAATCAATTTGAGTTTGAAGTAGGGACTGGGAAAGATGAAATCCAGTGCAGTGAAAAAAGAGTGCAAAATGTCAGCTGTTGTAGTAGTGAATGATCTTTTAACACAGCCCTTGTGTCATCATTGCAGCCTACAAAAGTCCTTGGGATTTATACTTTCACCAAACGTGTTGCACTAGAGGAGTTTGAGAACAAGCCCCGAAAACAACAAGGATACAGCACAGTCTCTCACTTCAACATTGTCCACTACGACTGTCACCTTGCAGCTGTAAGGTGTGTTCTGCTCACGGGCTGGGGGGTGCTGGCTGATCTTATGTTCCAGGATGGTTTGTGAGCACTTGGCCTTGTAACTCGGGATGGGTTTGCTTCTGAGTTGATCACTTTACAGCCTGGGGGAATCATGGGCTTCTCTGGTGTGGTCTGTTTTAATGTGCCAAATGAAGGTCAGGCCTGGGCACTAAAAAGTGAGCTCCATGGTTTAAAGAAGCTGTGGAATTGTCAAATTTTGATGGTTTCTTAGCCAAAACATTGCATCTTTCTAACTTGCCTGGGCATGGCTCACTTCCTCCATGCAGACTTGCTCGCGGCCGTGAAGAGTGGGAGAGTGCAGCCCTACAAAATGCCAACACCAAGTGTAATGGGCTCCTGCCAGTCTGGGGACCTCACGTGCCAGAGTCTGCTTTTGCTACTTGTTTAGCACGGTGAGTAGGAAAAGTAACTTCTCGACCTATAAATAAATGAATTCATTACCTCCTTAACCCCACGTTACTCCTGAAGATGCAGTGTGAGGTGACAGTGGTGATTTATTTGCAGCCCAATGACCCCCTGCTTTACAAAAGAAACCTGTCTTCCATTAGAGGATTCCTTTGTGTAGTTCCAAACCTCTGTTGGATGGTAATGAGTTACAGTAGCCCAACCACTTCCCTGGAGCAGATGGTTCATCTGTAGCCAGTATTCTGGTCTACCTTGTGCTGGGTTTGTACAGTCAGCTTAGAAATCAGGAGTGGTAACATCTTTAATTCATTTCAGCCAGAGAACTGTATCCCACACCCTGGACATGGGAAAATAGTATTGATGGGGTGTGTGTATATATATATATATATATATATATGCAGATGGAATTGGATTTGCCAGAATAAGCTGAGAGCCTCCCGTTCGGGAGGTTAATCGAAGGTAGCAGTGATTGCATTTCATAACCTGGTCATTCCTTGAAGCTTTTCAGTTCAGTACTTGCTCAGACTCTGAGCTCTGGTGTGGAAGAAGAAACTTGATTGAAGTTTTTAAAAGGTTCTTGAGAAAGTAACACTTAACTGCTGTTTTTCAGACACAACACATACCTCCAGGAGTGCACAGGGCAGCGGGAGCCCACCTACCAGCTCAATGTCCATGACATTAAACTGCTCTTTCTCCGGTTTGCGATGGAGCAGTCGTTCAGCGTAGATACTGGAGGAGGAGGAAGGGAGAGCAACATACACCTCATTCCATACATTATCCACACGGTGCTCTACGTCCTCAACACGTCAGTATCTTTACCTCTGCCTTCTACTTGTAGTCTCAGAAAGGTCTCTCAGAGCTGCACTCTGGGCTTTGTTACATGTATGAGGCAAGAAAGATGGGAAATCACTCAAAAGCTTTAGGAGGAACCAAACTGCGCATCTTAAGTGGGCTGTTAGAGGTTTCCATTGGTTGGAGTTGCTGCCTGAACATGCAGGATAACAGGGAGCCTATTGAGTAAAAGCAATTGGGAATTAGCTTCTCTTTCCATTCTAGATGTAATTATTACCTCTGGAGTGAACAACAGGGTTATTAGATGAAAGGAACACTGCCAGCTTCATTTGCTCTGGAGCAGACAGAAGAGAGACACTAGCATGAAATAATTGTTAGTTGAAAACTTAACCCTGGTATTGTTTTATCCAGTATTAAAATAACACAGAAATAACACAGTCAGTTTTGTTTCCAGTTTTGACATACTAGAATTCTCCTGTAGTGTTCAGGTCCCTGAGGTTTGCCTGATTTTGAGACACTTTTTTCTATTATTATTATTATTATTATTCTTGTTCAGGTCCCTGAGGTTTGCCTGACTTTGAGACACTTTTTTTCTATTATTATTATTATAGTAATCAACAGTTTCAGTAAGATCTTCTTTATGCAAAGCATGGGATAAGGGTGTCCTTTGACTTGACACTAGGTTTAGGTGTACAAATCTGTCGCTACCTAAATGCTTTGGAATGTGCGAGCTGGTCCTGGTAATACAGACAATGTAATGCCCATATGCCTTTTGTTTGTGTAGTTAGATACTAGGAAGACTAATTAAATGAGGCTATAAATGTTAAAATACACTCCTCTTCAACCAAGGTCACTCCAAATGCAGTGCAGGGAAATCTCTCTCATTTTCCTGTCTGGAACTAATCAACATTTTGGCTCTAATACAATTTGTCTATTGTTTTTGCTATCTATCTCCAGATCCCTGTGCTCTTGTTTCCCGAGTCCCTTGGGAGACACATAAATGAAACTATTCTTTTCATCTTGTTGGGCTGCTTGCTGGCACCCGGGAGCCCAGAACCCGCTGTGTGGCTCTTGTGTAAAAATGCTTTATGTAGTTTCCAGGCATTATTTTTTCCTCGAGACATGATATTAAATGGAGAAAATGAAGAGCTACTGGTTGGCTACCAGCTGTAGCATGCAGGAGATGAAAAGGTCACATAGGAACAGCTTTATCTGCTAAGATGCTACTTTATACCTTCCTGGTAGGGAGGGTATATCTAACCTATCTTGCCCTGTTTGGCTGGCAGTCTCTTCCTGGTGAAGTAGAGCAGTAGACCATGGTAAAGCATGATAGATGTACATAAAGTCTGCTGTAACACAGAGATTGCATTGTACAGCTCTGGGGTGTCAGGACTCCTGAAGAGATTGGTGCTAGGGGAAATACATATATGTATAAACTTACAGTAAATACACTGACTTTTTGGTTTTGAAATTGGCCTTTATCCTCTCAGTGATTGCTTTTGAATTTGAATTTCGCTTTCTGAATTATATGAATAATACAAACTGATTCTAAAGTCTTGTGTAGGAGCTGCAGCCACATATTTCGTGTCAGATGGGAGAAGGTGCAACCTGAACACATGGACTGGTTTGCCCTACTCTGTTTTTTCCCTAAACAAGGAAAAATAGTATTGCCTTCTACTGGGGCAATGCCAGCTGCCTTGCAGGGCTCCAGTTCCATGCACAGCTCCAAGGAAAAGTGATGCTAGGCTTGTCTGCTCCACTGGGAGCAACTGCTCAAGCAGTGAAGGGATTTGGAAACAACCCGATAGTGCCAAGCCTGCACTGCTCTGTTCAGGACTGCATGAATGCAGCCCCTCAAAGCTCAAAGCTCCTGAGGAGCAGCAAATTAACATGTAAGAGCCAGAGCAGCTGCTGAAGCTTTTCTTGTGTTTCAGAACTCGAGCAACTTCGAGGGAGGAGAAGAACCTGCAGAGCTTCATGGAGCACCCCAAGGAGAAGTGGGTGGAGAGTGCCTATGAGGTGGACGGGCCCCACTATTTCACCGTGCTGGCACTGCACATCTCACCCCCCGAGAAGTGGAAAGCCATGAGAGTGGAGATCCTCAAGAGGCTCCTTGTCACCTCCCACGTGCGAGTGGTGTCACCAGGGGGAGCCAGCAGGTTAGCCATGCCACAGCCGGTGTGCTCCTGTCACTGCAGTGAGAACCACAGGCAGCTTACGGGGAGATAAGGAAGGGAGTGTGTGTGTTCTAGAAGAGCAGATACTGACCCTTCTGGGAAGTTTTGCACTCAGCGTTGCAGAGGTATAAGCAGGAGCATTCAGTTCTGGATGTTTTCTGGAGTGTATGACTTAGTTGATGAGTGGAAATGATGCTTTTCCTAGGAATACGGCTAAAAGTAGAAGAATTATAAGTTTAATGGCTTTAACCTGCCCAAGGGGAGACTGAGGTGAGCTCTTAGGCAGAAGCTCTTCCCTGTGAGGGTGCTGAGGCGCTGGCACAGGGTGCCCAGAGAAGCTGTGGCTGCCCCATCCCTGGCAGTGTTCAAGGCCAGGTTGGACACAGGGGCTTGGAGCAAGCTGCTCCAGTGGAAGGGGTCCCTGCCCATGGCAGGGGTTGGAGCTGGAGGAGTTTAAGGTCCCTTCCAACCCAAACCATTCCATGATTATTTTCCCCCTGTGTCAAGTGAGATGTAATAATGCTGTAGTATCTTCTGCTGTGTGCTGTTTCAGAGCTGCTAGCATGCTCTCTGCTTGCTTTACTAAAGAAGCTGTTTCTGTGCTCTTTTGATCAGTGCACCAGCTTCTTTAAATAGAAAAATAGAAATAGAAATCAAATGCCATTGCTTTTAAAAAAGAAAAGAATCAATAGCAGCTGTCAGGCACTTGAAGCACAAGAATAAGTGGCTGTGCCTGACAAAAGCACATATTTCCAGAGAAGGAAGGAGAATTCCAGTTACTGAAAAGATGATTTTAAATAGCTGTCATAATTAGGAATACATTCATTATTATTCTAAGTCGCCTTAAAGGGCATTCTTATTCTGTTGACATTAATTATGTGTTTGATAAAGTCATTACATTGTAGTAACACACAACACAGCATGCATCAATGCTATTAAGGGCATCAAAAGGGAAAGAGCCCTTGAAGGGGCTCCTGTATTGATTTCTGTGCTGGTTTCTGCTCTTCAGGCTCAGCCTGTTCTGTGTCTCCTGTTTCCACCACCCTGCCTGAGTTCTGGGAAAGGGGGTTTAACACTGACAGGAGATGTTATTGTGGACACAAGGGTGTGCAGCTTTCATGTGGCTTATGAAGGAGACTGGCAAAGCAGAGCTGTGGGTTTGCTGTGGATGTTTAGTGGTTTTTATCCCTCAATAAAAGATTCTGTTTCTTTCCCAACTTATTTCTAATCATGACTGTAATAAAAGCACATTGAAACAGAGCAAGAACCTTCCAGCTGAAGCATCCAATCTCTGGAATTTGAGGGGGAAACACTCAGAAGTAGTTCTCAGGAATTATGTCAAGGTTTATTCAAGGACTTGCTTTAATCCCTGCAGACTAAGAGCACAAAGCCTGCTGCTGATAATACCTCTTAGCAATAGAAATATGGCAGTTCTTATTTCCAAGGGCTGGGCTTATTTATTCTTGTGGAAAATCAGGAAGAGGGCGATGGATGGTGAAATGCTCTGCAGATAAGGGCCAATACCTTGAAGGCCAAGGCAAAGAGAAAGCCACTGTCTGTAACATCAGAGTAATGTGTCTGCATACAGAGATTACAATTAGTGTTCCACATGAGATGCAGTACAAGGGTGCTCTCTGGGAACTGCACCATTCAGACTACATCGGGGTGGTGTGGGCTAAAGGTTAGGGAGACACAAGGACTTGTTGCTGCCTTTAGTGGAGGAGATGGAGAGAAGTCGCTGTAGCAACCAACAGTGCATCTAAAAACAGCTGACGATCAATCTGTGATCCTAAAAAGTGCCTGTAAATCTTATTAATGAACATGCAGGCAATATTCTGTACTCCCTCATACTTAAGTGAAGGCAAGAAACAGTGCCTGTGCCCTGTCCTGTGGTTAGGTGTTTCATGCAGCTGCTCAGCTGGATTAGTAAGACACATTTGAGGAGAATCAAGCCCAAAATGTCTTCTGTCTGTGCCAGGAGCTGCAGTTATCACAGTTTGTCTGCAAGAGCAAAGAGAGAGATTCTTTGGTTTAGAAACACTTTGTATTTAAACCCAAAGATGAAACTGTCAGAATGGATTTGTTCTTTTTTTGTGATTATAACTTACAAATGCCAGAGAGCTGAATCAAGTGACCGATTACCTGCTTCTTATTCCTGAACTAGGAATTCTAGCTAGAAAAAGCCTATAGACACTTCCCAGCCTAGCTTTCATTTGGAGTTTGGGAGGAAAATATCCTTCTGGCTTTTTCCCCTTTGCTCTGACTGTGACCTTTGTAAAATATTCATGAAGAAGCAAGGTTCCTGAAGCATTGATGTCTAGCTGTCTGCTGGCAGCCCACATACAACTGCTGAGCCTGAACCAGCTTACATTAATGACAAGGCTGCAGCTATTACATGGAGTAGCTGTTCCAGAAGGTAGCTACCAGACTTAACCCACAAGGGCCTTTTAGTTTTCAATTAAAGGAGCAGACTCCAATTAGATCAAACCCATTCACATAAAAAGAAGCCCTGGCTTGCAGTATTTGGGAGTCTAGAATTAGCCTTGCTCTGCGTTGCTGCTCTTCCCGTGGAAATTTAGTCACCTTTACTAATTGGTTTTCCTTTCAGTAATTAAGCTTAGTGCCCAAGCAGGCAGCCACCTCCCAGGCTGCCTGTGTTAAGGGCAGACACACAAATGTAACCTTTGGGAAGAGCTAAAAATGCTCTTTTCCCCCCAGAAATCCTCAATTGATGGCAGATCACAGGTCAGACAATACCCTTTTGTCTTGCTGCCTTGCGCCAGTGGCAGCTCATCTAGTTCTAGATGCATAGAAGAGGGCTTTTTCTTTCCAAAGCTTTTAAGTGGTGAGCAGGAAGCAGCATGTGATGGAAGTAAATGTACCTGAGAAACACATGCAAGAAAATTCCAAAGCCATTAGAGTTGCTGGCAGGAGGTTCCGCCTTGCCAGGACCTGTTTGTGATTAATCCTGTAAACTTTGGGAGCTGTTATCCCAGGACAGCTCTGCACCTTTTGGAGCGTTTCTGCAGCCCGATGCTGAAGTCCCAAACCCAAACTCCTTTCACAGCAGTAGAATAACCAAGAAGGTATTAAATGGGAATTCCTCCATTTCTTCAAGGATGAGACGTTTCCCTTGAAGTCTTTCAGAAATGCTTTTGTGAGTTAGAAGCAGAACTGTGTTCTCTGCCATTGATACAGACTGTGTCTGAAACCTGCATTTAGTTACGTCTGCAGGAATCTGCTGCACAGGGAGCACACAAATGGGGGATGTGGGCTGTTTATTCCAACTTGGCTGTTGACTTCCTACTAGTCTCAGCAGTTAACTTCCCTCTGTGCTTGTTTTCTTCCTGTGAAATAAGGTTTTATTGGTTAACCTGCTTTGGCTGCTTCAGGCACGGCTGGGCAAGTGACTTCCTAGCCATAGGAACTGTTGTACAGAGCTTGTGGATGCCCAATGTTTGTTTTGTGTCCAAGCGCACACAGCAAAGCTTACTCGGAGCTATTCCCGTGTGGATTATTGATAGGCTTTTTGGCTGCTTCAGCTTTCATGCTATTCATCAAATGGGTTACCAAAGCATAGTAAAGTGATTAACTCCAAGATGGATTTCATTATCTTCCTAGACTGGCAGATAAGACAGTGAAGGACTATGGAACATACCGCTCTGGCCTTCTCTTCTGGGCCCTAGTAGATCTCATTTACAACATGTTCAAGGTAAGAAAAAAACTTGAAGTTCATTGATACCAGCTTTCTAACCTGAACGACTACATGTGTTGGAAACAGAAGGCAGAATCTGAAGCCCCTTTTTTCCAAGATCCTTGTAAATCATAGAACTTCACCTTGGATGAGCAGAAAGGCCATAAGAGGCTGCCTGTGCTTATTGCACCTCTTGATGTTTGGTGTCTGAAGAATTGAGAGACTTTTTCCACTCCTAGATTGTGTATTTGCTTATTTTTGTCTGTTCATCATTCACTAAAGCAAGGACATCAGAGCTGCCCCTAGGGAAGAGTGGGTAAGGAAGGAGGGAGCGGCATCCATCAGAAGGGAACCTGCAGCTTCCAAAGAGGGTCAGATAATGAGAGTAAGAAAGTACCTGTGACCTTGCTTTGCATTCTGTACAAAGCAGTCACATATGGGGTAGTTTTCACTGTGTGGCAGGGGATGCATGTCCAAGAGCAACAGGAGAAGGGATCAGTTATTGTTCTACACTGTTATGTTTTGGACTGATTTGATCCCATTTTCCCCTCTCATAGAAGGTGCCTACCAGTAACACAGAGGGAGGCTGGTCCTACTCTCTTGCTGAATTCATACGACACAATGACATGCCAATACACGAAGCTGCAGACAAGGCCCTGAAAACCTTCCAGGAGGAATTCATGCCAGTGGAAACGTTCTCTGAGTTTCTGGATGTGGCTGGTAAGTGTGCGCTTTCCCTTTTATAGGCTGCCTTATGCAACTCGTGACTGCTTGAGACAGCAGCATTCCTGACACCACTGCAGCAGCTTGTTTGTGCTCCTGGTATTGCCTAAGCTATTTCAAACCCAGTGGGGAGACAACACTTGAGCATCCCCAGGCAGGAAAATTTCTCTCACCTGATCCTATGGGTCCTCAATCTTGTCTGTTAAATATACATATGTTCATCACAGCTTAAAGGTGCTTTGGGGAATATGTGGTTTGAAGGTTGATGAACAGATGTGACCATGTACTCAAGGCAGCAGTTCAGTGCAGCGAGAGTTCCTGCATAGAATCAGCCTGGTTTGTGTTGGAAAGGGCCTTAAAGCTCCTCCAGCTCCAACCGTTGCCATGGGCAGGGACCCCTTCCACTGGAGCAGCTTGCTCCAAGCCCCTGTGTCCAACCTGGCCTTGAGCACTGCCAGGGATGGGGCAGCCACAGCTTCTCTGGGCACCCTGTGCCAGCGCCTCAGCACCCTCACAGGGAAGAGCTTCTGCCTTATCTCCAACCTGAACTTTCCCTGTTTCAGTTTGAACCCATCACCCCTTGTCCTATCCCTACAGTCCCTGATGAAGAGTCCCTCACCAGCATCCTTGTAGCCCCCTTCAGATACTGGAAGCTGCTCTGAGGTCTCCACGCAGCTTCTCTTCTCCAGGCTGAAGAGCCCCAATGTTTCCAGCCTTTATCCATAGGGATTTTGTATTCCCAGGAGTCGGGAGATACTGAAAATGAATGTGCAGAGAAGCTGCTCTTAGTTCTGTCACAAGTTTGTTGTGTTCCAGGCTAGTCTCTTTCTGCCTGATGTACAGAGCTGCCAGGCATCCAGCTAGCAGGGTCCCTACAGTTGCTCACTTGCACAGGAGCATGTGCCATATGGATTTAAAGCACACACTTTTGGTGCCTTCTACATCCAACAAGGGTTTGTCTTTGTCTTGCTCATACTCAAAATAACGCTGCAGCTGTCATTATTAACTTAGCCATGTCCTAGCACAAATCCCCAACGTGGGCAGGAAAAGCTGCTTCTTGCATCTAATTATTCTGTCTTATCTTCTTTTGTTTTAAAGGACTCTTGTCAGAAATCAGTGATCCCGACAGCTTCCTCAAGGATCTTTTGAACTCCATCCCCTGAGCCGCCAGCACAGCGAAGCGTTGGGCAGAGACTACACTAGCTTGCCTTCCATCCCTTTGTGTTCCTCCTTGTGCAGTCTGTCCCTTCCCTGAGGAGTGCTGCAGTTTTGGGGGGAGAGTTTTTTGATTAATTCTTTTTGGTTTTTTTTTTTTTTTTTTATTTTCTACGATTTTTCCTCTTGAAGTGATTTGGAATTTAGATTTGTTTTATCTTGTATTTCAGTGCTTCTATCTGTAAAGCCTTTGTGTATTCAAAGCTGGTTGAAAGAACTTGTACAGAGAGGAATCCAAACCAGTAAATCTTAATGCTTTAGTGTGCACCTCTTTGAAGTTAAATAAATCGAACAAATGGGTAAGATGGGTTTGACTAGTACTTGAACCATGCAGCAGCCTGAATGCCAAGTTCTGTCTCCTCTTTTCTTTCAGAGCTCCTTCTCTCAGGGCTCGGGGCTGCTGCTCTTTCCGGCCCATAGTCTGGACAAGGAGACACAGGAAACAAAAGGCTTGTAGCAAGCAAGGAAACAGACTGACACTGTCTTTACTGATTTTATATGCAGAGCAGGTTTCCCGTTGTGGGACATGAGCCTTAGAGACTCGTGGACTGCAAGGACAGCGTTTCCCTCCAGCCCTTCTCCACCTGGGTGAGGGCATCTGGCCCTGCCACCATCCCCTGGTGCTTCGCATTGCCCCTCTCAAGGCATGTTGCATATCCCAGTGTCTTCCTGACTTCACTCTCACCAAGGCTGTGTTCAAAGCAGGCCTGCATGCTGTGGCCTCTTGTCATGTCGTACTGATGGCCACGTTCCCTCTCAGAGGGAGCCAACGCTGCTGGCCTTGAATTTGTTTTCTCTCTCTTGTAAATTCACAGCTTCTGCAAAATGCATGGAAAACCACATGGAAATGCACATTCCTGAGCCGGCCACTCGCCCCTTTTGACAGCTTCCATTTTGGTGTGCATGCCCCGGCCGGACACCAAGTACCTGCTTTGGATACAGCCTTGCCTTTTCTCACCCAGTTGTGCATGCTGGTAACTTACCTTTACCACCAGTTCTGCTCTCCTGTAACCCAGCTGACACGTGGTTAAGCTGGAATCTAATAAAGCTTTCCCTGTCTTCCTTGTCTCTGTTTGAACTTGAATTTCCGCAATCCTAACACAGTCCCATCCCATACATAGTAATTATTTTAGAGGCTGAAGAACTCAGCAACCTATTTGATGCCTTTTGTTCGTGTGGAGCATGTGTTATGATTTGGCAATTAGCAAAGGGGTGAAGGCCCAAGTTTTGTCTTCTTGCCTCCGTGGGTGCTTATGTCATTCCTGGCAGTCGGATCTGCTTTTGGGGAGGAGCACTGAATAGCAAACCACCCCAAGAAGCTGGGGTTGGTGTCTTACAGGGGACTCGAGGACATGTCAGTGAGCTGCTGTGTTGGTTATGTAGATGTGTCTTGCCTCATGAAGGTACAGGAGGGGGGCTGATGTGTGGACTTTGTTCTTTAGTACAGAGATACTTCATTTCGCCTGCCTTTTAACCACATAAAAGAGAAAAAACACACCTTGTTTTAAAAGCCCTGTGAAGTCAAACCTAACAGTCTTCTCTCCAAATAAGCAGCTGTAATAACCTCTGGGTGGTTGCACAAGCATTGCTCACCGATACCCGTGTGTGGTAGCTTGGGCAATACTAAAACCCCTTTTTGAGTATATGACCTTTCAAATCAGTCTGATCCCTGACAGCAGCTGGAGCAGGGAACAAGAAACCAGGTTATTGTGACTGTGGTTCCAACGGGTCTCACAACACGGAGACTTCAGGTGCGAGACTGAAGCCACGCCACGTTCTGACTGGTTTTTGTGTAAGAGACTGGTTAAGCTGGGGACAAGAACTATGAATGTGCTTTGGGAAGCTGGGATGCACAGTGGGCTGCATTGCTCACCTCATCATTTTGTTACAGACAAATAGGTGTTCTCCGTTCAGCCACAGCCTCCTGTGCCCAGCCATCCCTCAGCATCTGCTTCTCTGCCATTGCCTCACTGGCACAAAGATGGATGTTACACAGACCTCCTGCACCACCTTTCTTCACCTTATCTACAAGGTAACTTCAACACAGCTCCAGTTCTTCCTACTGCAGATCCTGGTGCAGCTCTGTTTATGTGGCACAGGTCTTCTACAAAGCCAGACTCTGGAAGGAACTGGTAGAGTTTAGACCAGCAAAATCAATTCTTTTTCCACCCATGCAGCTGAGCAGATCTTTGAACTTACCAGGAGCAGAACGTGATCACCCTCTCTTCACTGATGTTACTACAACCACAAGAGGAAGGGTCTTCAAGAGGAGCATACACTGTGTCCTCACGAGTGTAAGCACAGTTGCAGGACCTGCTGACAGCTGTTCTAGGTGGTTTTGCAAAGGCCCAGAGATGTATTTTGAAAAACAAAGGTGGCATACCCATAAACCACAGGGGGCTTGAAAAGAAGGTGGAAACAACGTGATAGTGCTTCTGAATAGCAGAACAGCCTGGGAAGGACTAAAGACTCACAATAACTACCCCAGAAGACCTAAAGAGGGACAAGAACAAGAGTGTTTTGGGTAGTTCCAGCTGACACAGGCTGCACACAGCGGCTCAAACACCCTCGGTGTGCACAGGCTGCAACATCCCCCATGGGCTGGGGGAGTCAGCAAAGACTTTCAGGGGGAGTGTTACTTAAATTAGAAATAAGAGAGGAGCAAGACTGGGGGCAAATGCCTCAAAGCAGGTAAAGTGACTCAAACTGATGAACCAAAGCAGCAGCTGAACAGAGTTCTGGAGGGAAAACCCCTTTGTGAGCACAAGAACCAGGGTGGCCTGGGACCTGAACAGGACTGGGGCTTGCTCCATAAGATGGGAAGCTCTTGACCTTCCTCCTTCTGTTTCCTGATGGCTTCCTTCATCCTGCTGCCTGTTCCCTTTTGAAGCAGGCAAATGCCCTTCTGGAAGCTGTACCTGGCTGAGTGTTCTGACCAGGGTGGGAAGGAAGCCTTGCTGCTGCTCCTCTGCCCTGCCACCAGTGCTCCCAGCTGGCTCTCCATCCAAGTGTGTCTCCTGTGTTTGCCTCTTACTGCAATAGCCTGGAAGTATTTTCCATCAAGCAGTGGATCAGGGCTGCTGAGCATAAACACACTGTGAGCTGCAGTGTTTCAATGCCATCAAAGATTCCCTGGACTTTTTCCGATGCAGGAAAAGCGATTCATCTCTCTGGACAAGGATCCATGCAGCTTGTTTTCCAGGCAGAGGATGGACACATGGATCATGTGCATTCAGCAAGACCATGGTGGAGCCTCAGTGATCACATGGGCACATCTTAAATACAGAACTCTGGAGCAAGGAGCCTCTTTTCTCTTTGTCCAGAGCTTTTGGGAAGCCTGAGCACACGCTGGACCAAAGGTCACCTCGGTATTAGACTACAAAAGCCCCTTCCATAGGAAGCCATTACCAGTTCGTGCCATGGCAATGCTCCAGGAGGCTACAGCAAAGCAGTGAGACACCAGACGTGTGCCACGGGGCACTGAACCACATGAAAACATCTCCTATGGCGCGGCTTGTGCTTACCTGGGCAGGAAGGTTTGTGTCGTGTTTGAGGAACTGGGGTTTGATGGTTTTATTTGAACCAAAAAGCCTCCTGAGGTGCCCAAGCCACTGGCTCTGGGAAGCACAGAGGCTTTTCTGTTTGCTGGGTGGCTAATTCATGGAAACCCAGACTGGGTTGGGTTGGAAGGGACCTTAAAGCTCCTCCAGCTCCAACCCCTGCCATGGGCAGGGACCCCTTCCACTGGAGCAGCTTGCTCCAAGCCCCTGTGTCCAACCTGGCCTTGAGCACTGCCAGGGATGGGGCAGCCACAGCTTCTCTGGGCACCCTGTGCCAGCGCCTCAGCACCCTCACAGGGAAGAGCTTCTGCCTTATCTCCAACCTGAGCTTCCCCTGTTTCAGTTTGAACCCATCACCCCTTGTCCTGTCACTACAGTCCCTGATGAAGAGTCCCTCTCCAGCATCCTTGCAGCCCCCTTCAGACACTGGAAGCTGCTCTGAGGTCTCCACGCAGCTTCTCTTCTCCAGGCTGAGCAGCCCCAGTGTTCTCAGCCTGGCTCCATACAGGAGCTGCTCCAGCCCCTGAGCATCCCCGTGGCCTCCTCAGGACTTGCTCCAACAGCTCCATGTCCTTACGGTGTTTCCCAGGGCAAGATCCCCCTCTTGATCCTCAGAAGGGCACTGCAGGGGTTGGACTGTCCCATCCCTGCTGCTGCAGGAAGATCACACCAGGCTTTGCCAGCCCAGCCCTTGCTGTCTCCATTGCAGCCCTTGCTCTGCAAACACTGGGCACCGTTGCGCCAGCTTTGCCGTCTGCCTGGGACAACAAAGCAAATCTTCTGCTAAACTCCCTCCCTGCCCCAGCCACACCTTTGGGGCCAGCCCTGTTTTCAGTCTGGGGCTTATTTCTTGCCATTTCATGCCCCATTGAACTCAAGGATGAGGTCTGACATCCTCCAAGCAGGTAAGGGGCAGAAATGAGTACAAAAGATGAGTATTTGCCCAGAGAAGCTGTGGCTGCCCCATCCCTGGCAGTGTTCAAGGGCAGGTTGGACACAGGGGCTTGGAGCAAGCTGCTCCAGTGGAAGAGGTCCCTGCCTGTGGCAGGGGTCGGGACTGGAAGAACTTTAAGGTCCCTCCAGCACAAACCAGGCTGGGATCCTGTGATCCCATAAAAAAACACCAAATCCAAGTTCCCAAATTGTCTTTAAACTCACAGCAACTTTCCAGCCACTGCGGAGAGCATCCTGCCTGAGGAGCAGCATTCCCAGAGCATCCCAGGAGACCTCCCATGGTCCACACGAGCTGCATCCCTGCCAGATTCCAGATCAGAAAATCCAGTTTGGCTTTGACTTGCAGGGGTGATTCACAGCTCAACGTGTGCAGAGCTGAGGGCACGGGGAGGAACAAGCTGTGCAGCTTGCAGAGACCACTGAGAAAGAGGGTTGGGTGAGTTACGTTCAAGATCACTTCAGGGATGTCTCCCACAGCATATAAAGCCACTGGGAAAAGTGAGCCCCAACCCCCTGATCCTCCAGGAATCGTTATTCCCTTGCAGGTTTCCAAAAGAGGGAAAAAATGAATTATTAAACCCCCATTTCTAGGTTTTTCTTGGCAGGATTGATCCTACTCATTCACATCAGCTCCAGGAGGAACTGGCACCATCCCTCTCATCAGTGTCTTGGATGTCAGCAGAGATCCCCTTCCCAAAGGGAAACACGCTGGTAGGAAGAGATGCTTGTTCATTATGGGGTCCCCAGGTATCACCCCCAAAAGGGATCAGCCCCCGGGTTTTGGATGGGGAATGTGGCTCTCAGCCCTCTGAGGTCTGTGCTGCCTCCTGAAAGGTTCTAACTATTGTATGGTTTTCATAGCCTTTATTAGCAGGATAATCCCATGCTTCGTGCTCTTCCCCACCTCTGGCTCTGTTGCTGCAGGTCCCACATTTGAAGCAGGACCTACAACCTCTCTCCAAACCTCTTCTGCCCCACAGTGATTTTTCCCTTCATCCCCCATTGCCATGGGCCCGGCAGGGATCAGACACATTCCCTGTTGCCTCAGTCCCACAGCTGGGTGCCACGGAGCTCTCCTGCCCCTTCTCCACCACCCTGGGAGCATCAGGCACCTCCCAATGGGTTTCCCACTCTGAAAAAGCCCCAAATGGGCTTCCTTCTGGAAAGGTGCCCCCGCCCCGACACTCCTGTGCCTGACTCAGGTCCCTTCCCTTGTACAATAGAAACCACGCTGAGGTGAATCAGAGCCCCAGCTCTGGGCCAGCTCCAGCCAAACCTGGTGCAACCTCCAGCGAGGCCTGGGTGACCTGCGCCTGGCCAGGGAGGCACAGGAGCAGTGGGTTGGTGCAGGTCACCCCGACTGCTCCACAGGGGGAGTGCATTGATAATGTACTGCTTAAGGCATAAGCCACCAGGGAAGCAGGATGACACCTGCCTACAGCCTTTCTCCACTGGGGAGAGTGGGTGATACAGGAAAGGGCACATACTAAACAGAAATGCAGAGAACCCCAGCCTGGTTTGGGTTGGAAGGGAGCTTAAAGCTCCTCCAGCTCCAACCCCTGACACGGGCAGGGACCCCTTCCACTGGAGCAGCTTGCTCCAAGCCCCTGTGTCCAACCTGGCCTTGAGCACTGCCAGGGATGGGGCAGCCACAGCTTCTCTGGGCACCCTGTGCCAGCGCCTCAGCACCCTCACAGGGAAACAAAGGAAATGCTTTAACTTGGGGAAGGAGGCCAGGGCAGGCAGGGATCCCCAGTGCAAAACAAGCTGCTGGGCTCCAGTGGTCCAGATGTAGAGATCTTTCCCATAATGATGATAACCCCAATAATTGCTGTTATTAATTATAATCCTGCTTACCGCTTGTTCTTTCCCATGTGTTGTGGCAACACGACCTCAGCAACCCTCAGTGCACACCCCTTGGGTGAGTGGGTGCTGTCCTGCCCCGAGATGAAGAGATCCTGATGGGAAAGGGCTTGGAATGCTCCTGCAAGGGAGAACAGAAATTACCTCCTTGGGTAGGAATGAGAGCCAAAAGCAGCATCCCAGGAGAGTGCATGTGCTGGGAGGATAAAATCTCCTTTACAGCTCCTAAATAAGTGTTTGGGATGATGGGCTGTGTCGGTGCCTCTTGTTGTGTTGGCTTTGGTGTTGCCACATGGCCCAGGCAGCTGAACATCTGTGTCGGGATGCTCCTCGAGCTGGTCTTTGGGTGTTTAATCCCCGCAGCTTCTCGCAGGCCAGCTGTATTCATCTCATTTAATGAACACACACGAGCGCGTTCTGAACCCAGCACCGTCCTTTAATTATTCCTGCTGTTGCATGACAGCAAACTGGTGCCCAGATGATGACATCAGACATTAAAGGCGCATCTCCCGAGCGCCAGGTCATTAATGTCTCTCTTCCCTCCGTCCGTTTCACTGCTGTAAGCAGTTTTGAGAGAAGGAGCTCGCTGACTGCATCAGCTGGCGCAGGGGAAAGGCATTTACCAGCCATAGGCTGTGCTACGGGCTGGGGATCACTGGAACTGGGCGTCTAGTTGTCAAGACACTCCACCCGAGGGCCTCTCCCTCAGGAACACCCCTGGACATTGGGAAATCCAAGGGGGGAACCACTCTGACAGCTTCAGCTCATTGACTCACTCTGCTGATACCAGGTTTGCTTGTGGGTGCCATGAGCATCCCTCAGGGTTCAGAGGGGAGGTGAAGGGCTGGAGTGGTCCAGGGTGTTAGAGCACGCATATATATCCCTATAGGGCAGAGCCCCTTGTCCTGTGCTGGTGGAGAAGGAATGGAGGTGAGAAACCCTTCGCAGGGAGCGGGATGCTTGGAGGAAACCCAGCCCCAGCGCTGACTGGGGTGTCCAAACGAGTCACATCCAATACTCCCATCACCAGCTCCCACCAGGAAGCTTTTCTTCAACCTGTGTCATGCAAAATGTGTCAGGCTAAGAAAGCCACAGTGCAAGCAATGCAAACACTGAGCTGATGGCTTCTGGAAGAGAGATTGAGATAGCGAGCTAAAAATATATCCCAGTTCAACTTCACCCTCTTCTGTGCTCTGAGCTTTGGATGCTGCTCAGCATCCCCGAGCCCAGCACAGGTCACAAAGCTTGGGGGCACAATGAAAAATCAGATATTCTGGCCTTGCCCAAAGAGCAAGTACTGTGCCCAGAACCACCCCCCCCCCATGCACTGGGCTCTGCTGTGCTCTGGGGAGTCCCCCCCTGCAGCCCTGATCCAGCTCTGGGGCAGCAGCACAAGAGGGACCTGGAGCTGCTGGAGCGAGGCCAGAGGAGGCCATGGAGATGCTGCGAGGGCTGGAGCAGCTCTGCTCTGGAGCCAGGCTGAGAGAGCTGGGCTGGGGCAGCCTGGAGAAGAGAAGGCTCCTGAAGGGGAGACCTTAGAGCAGCTCCAGTGCCTAAAGGGGCTGCAGGAAAGCTGGAGAGGGGCTTGGGACAAGGGCCTGTAGGGACAGGCCAAGGGGAATGGCTTGAACCTGCCCGAGGGGAGACTGAGCTGAGCTCTTAGGCAGAAGCTCTTCCCTGTGAGGGTGCTGAGGCGCTGGCACAGGGTGCCCAGAGAAGCTGTGGCTGCCCCATCCCTGGCAGTGCTCAAGGCCAGGTTGGACACAGGGGCTTGGAGCAAGCTGCTCCAGTGGAAGGGGTCCCTGCCTGTGGCAGGGGCTGGAGCTGGAGGAGCTTTAAGGTCCCTTCCAACCCAAACCAGGCTGGGATTCTATGAGCAGCTGTTCTGGATTCAAGCTGATCAGGTCTACCTGCTGCCTGCAGAACGCAGAGCTCAGCAGTGACGGGTTTGAAGCACTTGGGCATGCACAGATTAAGGAAGCAGCATCCTGCAATTATCCTCGATGAGCTGCCAAGGCACTGCTGTGTCCTGAAGCACACCTGCAGCAGCCTGCACGGGCCCATCGATGCATATTTGCTGCTCTACTCAATACAGATGCAAATATTTGGTTACTAAGGAAGAGGCGAATATTGCCACAGTCTCCAAGGAAATACCGTGGCGTGTCTCAACCGCTCCGGCTTAGTGGATGCTTCAGCATCTTTATCTCTGGGTGCATCCGTGTCTCCTGAGCTCACCCACCTTTCTGGGCTGAGCCTGCTGCAGGAGCTTCTGCTCCCAAAATATTTATGCTATCTCCATAGAGAAGATCATCCCCAGCTGCGCTGGGAGGGGATGGGGATGCGCTGCAGTGAACCAGCCTGGGTCCCTTCTTGGCAGCCTCAGTTCTTTGCTGAGGGCCTGAGGATGAATGTAACTCTGTGGCTCTGCATGAGAGGCATCTCTCTTTGGGACGGAACTCTGTTTCGTGGTGTTGATGCGCAGAAAACCCCAAAATGTGGCAAAATAAGGTTTTTAGCTCAGAAAAAGTGACTGGAGCAAAAGAATTGAGCTGCGATGGGAGAAGATTTTGGATTTAAGAGCAGCTCCTCTTTCAGGTGAGCTGACAGGACAAGTAGAAATTATACAGGGAAACAAACTGCAGTTTAAGGAGGAGAAACCTCCTTTAAAGGCAATAAGGAACCTGCAGGGAGGGAAAGCTGCTGGCTTTGTACCCGCTGATGTAACTCATTCCTTTCTCATTGTCAATAGCAGCCAACCTGCCAAATATTGTCTGTTTCCACAGCGTGACGTGATGACCGATGCAATTCCTGGTGTGATCCAAAGGCTTCCCTTATATGGGTGGAAATGATAACCTCGGTGACCAACCTGGCCCTTTCTCCGCCTCGGACACCTCGGTGATGTACAAGGAGGAGGCACAGCCCTTGTGTCCTCCTGCAGGGACCGGGTGTGTTAGGTGGGGACTGAGTCACTGGAGGAGTCACAGGGGCCCGCAGCGTGTTCTTGCCCATCTTCCCACACACCTATTGCAGGGCACGGGGTGGGTTCTGCTCCCATTTCATGGTGCAACCATGGGAGTGTGCAGGAAAGGGGCTGGATGGGGTTCAAAATGCTTTGCTGGCCAAAAATGCAGCCAGGATGCAGTAGGGCTCATGACAGCAACTCATCAGCTGCTAATGCCATCATCCTGCTGATGCTCATGCACCATCACATGGGGCTGGGTAAAAACCCAACCATTTTGGGGAGGCCCTGTTAAAAATTCTACTTGGTTTGCCCAGATACCCTTATTCAGGCAGGCAGCAAACTGCAGTGCAAGGGTGAGAGCCCCAGGCAAGCAACACTCATCCCACTTTAACCACTGAAGCTTGCTGGTTGTTAAATAGCAGCCTCAGACAGAAGCTACCTCCTGTTACTGCAGAGTCTGGGGTGAATAAATCCCCCTTTTCCATCACTGAGGTCAGTGAGGAGCACGCTTGGGTGGTTGCTGCAGCCTGAGGGAATAGCAATGGGGATGAGGGAGGGATGCTGAGATCCCCGGGGCTTTGGCAGAGATGGTGCTTCACCATGATGCTGGAAAGCCAAAGCTGAGAAGGACTCTGCTGAGGTTATTGGGGGCAGTTTTTAAGGGCTGGGGAGTTTTATGGGACAAAGGATTTTGGTTGGTTGTTTTAAAGGGGGGTTTAGTCAAACACACAAACCATAACTCGGTGGCGATGCAGGTCAGCTCGGGGGAGCATCACCTACTCACTGTAACTCAGCGCGATGCGTGCTTGCAGGCCAGGCTGTTGGTTGGCTTTGGTTTGGTTTGGTTGTAAACTGGTTCCTTTGAAGTAAGGCAGACCAGAGAAAACAAGACCTTTCCAGACTACCAAAGCCTGAATGTATAGAGCCAAACCCAGGGAAATTAGTATCAAAAGACCTGAGAAATGTAGAGAGCAATCCTGAAACAGCCGTTGAGGATGCTCCCAAAGCAAAGGGAAAACTGGCAGTAAAAATCAAATCCAATGGTCCAGAATACTCAGTCCCTGCTCCAGCCTGCTCAGGGTGAAGCAACTGAGAGCAAAAATAAGTCCAGCACATTATTATTAGCATCACTAGGGGTGGGCACCGTTATTTAATTGATGGATAGTTTCTGCGTTCAGAAATAGCACCATTTCCCATCCCTTTTCCTCCCTGTCCAAATAGGAAAGGGCTAATCAGTGCTTCATTATTTATATCTGCAATTGGCAGGCAGCAGTGAGCTTTCCATGGCAGGAATTGGAGGAATCCCTTCAGGAATGCCCCCAGCCTGTGGGGTATCCCATGCTCCGGATTGCGGATGCTGGGCACAGCTGGTGGCAGCGGGTCAGCTCCGTGGTTGCACGAGCCCTCATGGCAGATTTCTGTTTCTCCAAGCCTAAACCTAATTAATTGCTGCGATTAATTGTGGATGATTCACTGTCAGGGGCTGGGATGAAACCGTAGCCTGGCAGCGGAGCAGGATGCTGGTGGTGACCGTTTGCATCTCAGGGATGAGCCAAAGCCCATTAGGAAAAAGATTCCTTGATTTAATGACCTTTGGATGGGGCCCTGGTGAATCCATCCTCACCATGGTGATGGGAGCTGCCTAAGGAGTGCTCATGATAAGCATCATGTGTGGGAAGGTACTCAAGCAATTATTAACTGACCAGTTTATCATTCCCACTGATGCTTTCCTGCTTCCTTAAGGCAAAAGAATGAAACCTCTTGGTGTGCAGTAGGATTTTCCCAGCTGTTAACCATTCTCTTTCTGACATTGCTGCCTGCCAGTGAGGATGGATCGTGCCTGGAAAATGGGAAATTACCCAGATCTGGGAGCTCAAGGATGGGTTGGATGGGGCTTGGAGCAAGCTGCTTTATAGAAGGTGTCCCTGCCCATGGCAGGTGGAACTGGATGAGCTTTATGGTCCCTTCCAACACAAACCAGGCTGGGATTCTAAGAAACTTGCTCTTGGTTGGCTTCTACCCCTGTAGTAACCTTCTTATTGGCAGTTTTAGTCTATTCCTGCGTTTTGCCAGCACTGCTGTGGATCTGCAGGGTGGAACGTGCCACAGAAACACTTCCCAGCGAGCTGCAAGCGTTTTGGTTCAGCAGAGCTTTGATGGTTGTACCCACTGTCAGCAGTCACAGCCAGGCCCTGATGACCAGGGTATTAAAGGTGTTTTCCCATAATTGCAGTGAACACAGGTTACAGTCTACATAACGTGGTTTTGTGCTTGGGAAGAGATAATCTTTTTAGGTGTTTCTTTGAGTCACCCCTTTAATAAAGCACCTCCACCCACTACATGTATTTTTTTTTCCAGGAGGTGCTCGGAAAACAGGGGTTGGTAACACATGAACAGAGCCCTTTGAAGAGCCCTCGGTGCCAGGGCTGATGAAACTCCATCCAAATGGAGTTTAATGCAGACATTGCCCATGTAGTTCAATATAAATATTATCCATGTAGTTTAATACAAATATTACCTGAACATTTCAAAAGCCATAGGAATGAATAGTGTAACTACATCTCTATTGGAGCTAATAGCACAACTACAGCTTTACACCAGTGTTACTGAGGGTTTTTCTGTCCCTCGCTTGCTCACAGAGCATCGTTCAGTGCAACGGAGTAATCACACAATTCAATTAAACAATAGCCCTTGATTGCCGACTGGCTCAGAGGTCCAGCAGTTGGGAAACGCTTGTTTAATAAGTTAATTATTGTAATAGCCACGTTATTTAGCACTTAGGCGGACTCTGCTTTCAGATAACAGAATTCACCCCTTATAATTTAATCGTATCGGTTCGGTGACTTCCCCCAGAGCCAGCTGCGATGCGCAGGGCAGGGGCAGGGTAGGAGTAATGCTGCTGTGTCTATTTAACACTGTACAATTAACCTGGGGGCTCGCTGAGGGAATGGAAGCCCTGTTGGACGCGGTTACCCCCAAAACCCACCGCCCCCCCGCACCTCGCAGAGCACACGTGGGGGATTCCCGCGCCCATGCGGCATGGCTTAGCGGGGGGCGGGGCTACGGGCTCGTAGTGGGAGGAGTCTAGAGGGGTGGGCGGGGCTATGCTGAGGTAAGGGGCGGGGCCTGGCGGCAGCGCTGCCCGCAGCCTGTGGCGCTGGAGCCGCGGTGAGGCGGAGTCGGGCCCGCCCCGCACCGGCGGCCGCTCAGTGCCCGGGCAGCGGCGGCGGCGCCCGCAGGAGTGTGAGGAGGCGGCGGCGCCAGTGCCGGTTCTTGTCCCGGGCTCCGCTTCTCCCTTCAGACCCTGCTCCCGCCGCGGCCCCTCCGCCTCAGCGGCCGTTACCCCGCCGCTTCCGGCCGCAGCCCCCCGCCATCGCCTCACCTCAGGGGCTGCGCGGCCGCCGGGCCATGAACTCGCTGCTCTTCGGGGAGATGGCCCGAGCCTTCGCCCCCGGCGCCGCCGCCGCCGCCTCCTGCCCGCTGGGGCCCGGCGCTGCTGGCGGTCCCGGGAGCACGGCTGCGGCGGCGGGGGGGGGCCCGCCGGTAACCGCGGCTCTTCGTAACGACCTGGGCTCCAATATCCACCTGCTGAAGGGGCTCAACGTGCGGTTCCGCTGCTTCCTGGCCAAGGTCCACGAGCTGGAGCGGCGCAACCGGCTGCTGGAGAAGCAGCTGGCGGCCCAGCAGAGCGAGCGCGACCGCCGCTTGCGCTACAAGACCTTCTCCCGCGACCAGGCCGTGCAGACCGACTCCGGTGCATCCCCGCTGCTGCCGCCGCCGGGCCCCGGGCACGGGCTGGGCGCAGGGCCCCTGGGCTCGCCGCCTCACTACAGCCGGTTACCCGGTACTATCTGGAGCTACACCCAGGTGCGGCGCACGGGAGGCGGCGGCTTGGAGACGGTGCAAGGGCCCGGGGTCTCCTGGATCCATCCGGACGGCGTCGGGGTGCAGATCGACACCATCACCCCCGAGATCCGCGCCCTCTACAACGTGCTGGCCAAAGTCAAGCGGGAGCGGGACGAGTACAAGAGAAAGTGAGCGGCTGGGGGGCCCTGAGCCTGCGGGGAAAGGGGGGGGGATGCGAGCTGCCCGCTCCTGCAGTGCGGGGAAACGGGAGAGCCCCTGCTGGGGGCGGAGGGAGCGTGTGGGGGCTGTAGGGAGACCCGTGCGGACGTGGGGGTGATGTCCCCTCTCCCGCAGGGCTCCATCCCTGGGGAGGATGCGCCGAGGGCTTTGGGGAGGCTCTTCCTTAAGGGGGGCTGTACCTGAGCTTGGAGACAGGAGAATTGTAGGATCCTTCCCTGGAGAGGTTTGGTCTCAAAAGGAGCGTTGTCAGCTCATTTTAACAACAACAACAACAAAAAAAAGAAATAGGAAAATTAGACAAAAAATCCGTTTTGGAAAAGAGAAAAAAAATCTGTTATTAATATTGCATTGCATAGTTCCTCCTAAATTTAGCTTGCCTTCGTTTTCTGATCTGATTACTCTAGGAGTCTTTCGTGTGCCAGCTCCCCAAAATTAGCTCAGTGCTGCAATATTCGGGTTGCAAATACTGCAGGGGAAGGGTTGCACTCGGAGGTGTTCCTCGGAATTAGTGAACACAAAAGCCCTAATGCCAGCCTTTGTAAGCCCTGCTCGGCTGGGGGCTTCTCCGAGCCTGTTGGGAAGCCCTGGGCTTTCAAATGGTGTTCTTCCCCCCCCCGGCCCCGGTGATGGATAGTGTCCCCTTTGGGTTGCTGTATTTGCTCAACGTAGTGTGGCAGAGATGGAGGCCAGAGGAAGGAGAGGGAGGGGGGGAAAGGTAGTTGGGATTCTGCAGGGAGATTCCTGCGTTGTGGAGGAGCTGCTTGTCCTTTGGGGCTGGTGTGGGCACTCCCAGATGGAGTTTTGTCATCTTTAGGCTTAAAATGTGCTTCCTCTTTTCCTGGTATTGTGTTTTTTGATGCAGAACAAATACCATCCCTGCTTTCTGCTTCGGGAGGCAGCAGCATTTCCCAGCTCTGTGGCCTGTGAAGCGTAGCTGAATTTCTTCTGTCCAGGGTAGCAGAACTGCAGTGTGCTCTTTGCATACCTTTAGTCACCGGCTTTGTAACAGACCTCTTTGTAACAGACCTCCTCTTGTGAGTTAACGCGATTTAGAGAGATTTTTTAGGCATATATCTGTCCCAGTAGTAATTTCTGGCCTGTTTCTCAACTGAAGTATTGCCTACTCTCTGCATCTTTTAAAGCTTGTGTGCCTTTACTGCTCTGTTCCTGATGGCTGGAGCACCTCTTGAATCTGGATGGAAAAAAGAAGTTGGCTTCTCTTTTTGTTGGTCTGGAATAGTAGATGCCATCGTGGTTGTGTTTGTTTTTATGGTTGGTACCAAGGAGATGGGAGTAGTGGTGCTTCAGAGGAAGTTGTGCTTGGTGGTGGCTTGGTTAAGGAAGATGATACGTGTTGGGTGTGGGTTACGTCACCAGAAGTTGGGGATGTTTCTGCTTTTTAGTGGCTATGTGATTTATTTTCCTTCTTAGGGAAGAGGAGACTTGGGGGCCATTTAAATTGGTATGTGGCTGGTTCTGTCTGTCCTGCTTGTGTACAGCAGCTTTTGATCCCAGAGTCTGTACTCAGGTGTGACTGTGTGCACACTCCAGGTCGTTCCAAAACCACATCAGTTCAGTGGGACCTCTTTGTAGGCAATGGTAAATCTCATCCTCACCACCTTTCCTGCTCTTGAAACAGGTTTTCCTCCTGATGCTTGACAAAAAGACTTAATGCTTATCAACAGTAGCATTGTATCTGCAGTTCATTACTATGGAATTGCAGTGATGATTCCCCTCTTGACCTTCAGCCATCAGATGGACATCACAGATTAAACTCCTTTGGGGTAGCTTGGCTTTTCCATTCGTGGCCTTGAGCACACTTTTGCATGCTTGTGGTGTAACCCTGTGCTGGTTCAAACTGAATTCCTGCAGTTGAAGTACATTAGTCAATTTGCTTTCATTATCACCAGGTAATGGGGTGTTGCAGTGTTTGTCAGCAGCCCTGTAAAGATTGGTACCAATGTTTTCTTGTTTGTTTTTGCAGGGAAGGGAGTATCTGTCATGGCTTGCTTATGTATATAAATATACACTTATGGGGGTTGCCTTATCTTGCTGTGAAGCCTTTGATGATCAAGTTGTGTTTAGGGAAATGAGTCCCAAGTGGAGAATAAACCTTGTGCCCATCTCGTGATGGTGGTGTTGGGGCCTGCAGAAAGTTTGTTGTGTGCACAAGTTTCCAGCCCAGACTGGTGATCATCCCAAGATGGAATGGATGGGCAGCCCCTTTGCCTGGTGGGGCCACTGGGGTGCCCTGTGCAATGGCAGGTAGCTTTGTGTCAGAAACAGTTTGCTAGAGGTACTAGAAGTGGTTTAGACACTGGAGTTGGTTTCACACCAAGAAAATAACCAGTTTGCTTTTGGAAGCCATCAGGCCTTGTAACCTGACCAAGAGGCCACCAACTCCATATGCAGGAATGCTTAATCAGATAGTGATGCGTTAACATGTATTTCCTAAAACAGTGGAGGCTTTCCTTCCTTTTGCAGGATGACCACTTGGTTAAGGAGGTCACAGCTGGTAAATGCTGCTTGTTTGAAGCATTTGGCTACCAGGAAAACACCAGGCAGATGATTACATTGCGAGTCAGTGAATACCACTCAAGTGAAGAGCTCCTTTCAAAGACCTGTAGCTCATAGGTGATGTGTCTGTGGTTGCTGAAGACACAAACTCATTGCTGTCATACTTCTGAATTGAAAAATGCAGTGGTTGGACTCAGAGGTGAAATAATCCCTTTTGCGTCCTTCCTTTTAAAGGTAGCTTTACTGCTACTCTTAAACATAACAGTAGAAGATGGTAGAAGAGACTCTTTCCAATGAGATTTTGCCTGTGCTGTTTCAGGAATTACCAGTGGCTTCACTTTAGCAACGCATATTCAGCTCCTTTGTTCCATTCCCACAAATTATTTGTCTTGGACATCCTAACACAAGAAACTGGAGCTCCGAGGTCTAGAAGATACAAGAGTGCATCCTCAGGGAGCAAGTCGATCATATTTTAGCCAGACTTTTGTTTGTATCTGAAGTACAAATGGGAAAGTGTTCCCCCTGAGGAGCCCAGCAGATATTTCAGACCAAAAAGCCTTTCCTTCTCCTCCAGATAATGTTATTTTACATAAATGATATATAAAATGGGGAATTTTTCTACTTAATGTGTTGTCTTAATCTTACAATATGTTTTAGTGATGATCATGGCTGTACATATGTGGATTATGATTTTTGCTATGGGAATAAGCAATTGGAGGAGATTCATAAGGAAAAAATGAGCTTAAAATTAATTTCCTTTAGGTTTTTCCGAACTATGGTAGGATTTAAAAGAGCTTTTGTCCAGATCTGATCCCACATCCTTCCTCACTTTTTATCTGGTATTACACTTCTAATAAGCAAAGGTAAAATTGTCCACTTCCTTTGCAGTCAAACTAGCTCAGGAAAAATCCTTCTCAGGGCTCTCAGTTACCTGGGAGTGGAGGGAAGGGTCAGATTTTGTTAGCTGAAACACAACTGGAGAGAAAAAAACCCAAGATACTGTTCTGCTTCACCTCCCTTGAGGCGAGATGGAACAATTGTGGGGTTTTACATGACCAGTATTGGAATCCTGGATCTATCTCTCCCCCCATCCCTGGGTAACCAGCTTCACAGGACGGGAATAAGCAGGTTTAATCACAGGCACATGGCACTGCTGCTGCCCTGTGAGGGCCTTTGGGTCTGTTTAGTGGGTTTAGAAGAAAAAGCAGCTTTCTGAAGAGCATCTGGGACTGTGAAACCAGCATGATCTGTCATTATGTAAGTCCTGTCCTTGGTACGTGCGTGCTTTGGGGTCCTTGTCCAGGCATCAGGCAGCAGGGCTGAATGGGCCTCTGCAGCGTGACAGGGGATGCCCTGTGTTCCTGTGGCCAAGCATGCACCCGGGTGTTTAAATCTGCTTATGGGAAAAGGGGAAAACAGACGTGCTTTTTCCTGCCCCCAATTAGTCAAGCTACACTGCTCACCGAGGTGAAGCGCTGACAGCCTGCCTTTGGCTAAGGCAGGACGCAGAGTGCGCATGGACTGTGTCCTGCTTGTTCATGGCACAGAACGCAGCCTGTGTCAGGCTGTGATGCCAAGGACAGGGCTCAGACCTGGGCAGAGGCGATTCCTTCCTTTCCAGCCTCACAGGGAGACCTGGAAGATGGAAGCTCATCGCTGTGTGTTATGCCACTCAAAACGCTGCTGTGTGTGGCCAGCGTGAGGCTGCTGACTTGGTGGAAAGCTTCTGCAGTCAGTCCCTGTTCTCCCTTCTGGGTTTTTTTTCCCCTTTTAGCTGCAAGGAGGCAGCTCCTCTGTCTGGGGGGGGGGGGAGCTTTAGGGGGAACACTTGAATAGATTTGTATATTATGGTTTCACAATTGCGCTTAATTGGTGCAGATATTGAGTTTGCCAGATGTCAGTCGCCTTTTCCAGCGCAGACTTAACTGGTACTAAGGGTTGAACTGGAAATAATTGTTTTACCTCAGGTTGGTATTTTGTTGGGAAGATTAATAAAGTCCACTTGAAAAAGAGATTAGCTTAAATTTGCTGCAGCTGGAAAAGACAAAGATTATCATTGTCAAAGGCAAACACACGTCAAAACTAACTGGATCTGGGGTTGTTTTAAAGCAGGGAACTTCATAAAAATGTGCTTAAGAGAAGCCCTGGAGGAATGTCTGCAAACCTTTAAAGCTGAAATATCAGTGGTAACAAGATGCAAATGTTACACATAGACCCAATCAAAACCAAATCATTTCTTTATCCCTCTAGAAGAATGTAACCAGCATGTTCGACTCCTGCCCAGGCTTCAATTGGTTACAGAGCTGGTAATAAAGCAGGCTCTGTGAAAAGCCATATATTTAATTCTGGCATTTCTGCTCTTCTTTCTGTGTTTTCAAGGGGTAGTTTTGCTTCAATGTGGCTTTTCACTGAAATTTAGTGTCCCTCCCTGCTTCTAAAGCAGCCACACAACCCAGTATTTGAGATGCTTTGGATATACCCTTTGCAGGATGGGAAGTTTTGATGGTAAATGCTCACTCTGGTGAAACCTGAGACTCAGTCTGGGAATGACTTTTTTTACTTGCACTGAGAGAATGGGAGTTTTCTTTGTGAAGAGCAGATAAAGTTGTCTAATGTGGAAAAGCTTGGCTGCATAACAAAACTATACATCCCTTGTAATTGCTGGCTGGAAAGCTGCACTGCTTGGAGCTCTGCAGATGGAGCATTCTAAGAATCAGGTTTGTTTGGGTGTCAGGCATTTTTCTTTAGATAATGCCGTCTTTGCTTCTAAACTGCTGCTGCAGGGACAGGCATTTACAGTATGAATACCTGGAGCACTCTAACGGATCCCAGATGTATTTATTTCATTGGCAGAGCTAGAAACTCCGGCTTCTGGGTTGTAGTAACGTAGAAGGTTTGGAAGGGGAGGAGGACGTTTCCCTTCGATCCTGCTTTCTAACAGTGCTCCACAGTGGAATTGGGGCTGTATTTTGTATTTAAGTAGATAAATCTCTGTGTGTGCCTTAAACTGACTTGTAATGGGAGCAGCAGGGGAAGGCTGAGATGTGTTAGGACTGATTTGAAATAGCCGTCTTAGCTGTACAAGTTAGCTCTTTGTTCGGAACTTTATCTTTGGCTATTCACTCTGAGTTACAAGTAAAATACTAACTGCACAGATGAAGCAGTTTGGATGTGGTGGAGAAAAGATACCAGGATCTTGTGTTGTGGTGAGAGTTTCAGTGAAAGCCGGGCCATGATCTGTGCTGTGTTCTTCAAAGGACAGCTTCCTCTGTGGCAAGAGAACCACACGACTTTCTGTGTCTGTTTGGAATTTACCTTTTCATTCCTCCTGCGACCCATGGTGGGAAGCTTTGGCCTTTCTGAAGGCAAAAAAACAGACTTCCAAAGCACACCTTAAACACTGAGTAGCTCTGGGAGTGAAAGCCCCCTGGTACCTCTGATCTCAATCCCAACCAATCTCTACAAACCCTTGCAATTTAAGGCTGATGTGAAAACAAACGCAGAAACAAGTTATTTCTAGCTCTTTGGCGGCTGTAATCATAGGCTTCTGTTGCAGTAACGCAGTCTGAGTCCTGGGCTTGTAGCTAAAGAAAGCATTGAACCCATGTACAGCTCAAAGCTGCTTTTTTGTGGTTAAAGGTTTGTGGTGATGCTCTCCAGGTCTTACGTTGGCTTCCTGAGTGTGCTTCTGTGACCAGATTTATTTTGCTAGAAATAGGCACAGGATGTTGTTCTTTATGGTTTAGTACGGTTTAAGTCTCCATCTTAATGTTTAAGACCAGTCTTTTTGTACACGAAAGGAAGAGATTTCTTCCAGGTTGGCCTTTTAAAAGGGAAGTTTAAAAACTTAATACAATGCATCTGTGTGCTGTTCAGTGTAACTGCAGCCTTGTGACCTCTCCAAGCTAAAAATTATCTTGTTCCCAGAACTGCTAAGTAATAAATGGGACAAGACTGATTGTGCTTAGTAAGCAAGACACAGGGAAACTGTATAGTGCATGGCTGTGCTTTTAAACCAGATTTCAAACTCTCTTCTGCGCTCCCCCACCATACACCTGGCTTCTACAGGGTGTTTTCCATGTGTGTTAGTCTCCAGTTTCGTTTTGTCTGAGTGCTCTCCATCCTTGTCTCTTTTTACTCAAGTTCTTATGCATTTACATCCCGCTTTGCATCTGAAGGAACCTGCCTCTGCTTTATAATGTGTTTAGAACAGGGGGTAAAAATAAGATCGCTGTAGTATGGCAATAGCTTAAGCACACTGATAGATTATAGTGTTTCAAATATATTGTTAAAATCTCTTGCTTTGGGGTTGAATGACTGTAGTTAGTGACTGGTGTTGATCCATGTACAAAGATGACATCAACTCTGCCTCTGGATCTGCTTCAATAGCAAGAGCATCAAGGCCACTGGGAGAGAATGGTGCTCTGTGCCCATTAATGATGCGTCCTGCTTGTTAATGACACAGAACATGGACTGGTTGCATTGCTACTGTGTGAAAGTGAATCAGTGATGATGCATCTCTTCAGGCTTTTGTTCAAGCATTTCCACACTGTAACTCATCTACGTGTGACTTGCTGGTTACTAGACTCACTTTGGAAGCATTCTGCTGGACCTTTTGTATCCCACTTCCCCCAGATTTGTTAATTTGAGTGCCCTTCCAAGTAGGTTTTGAGACTGAACCTACTCACGTCTGCTTTCTGTGTCATGGCTTCAAAAGTAAGCCCACTGCTGCCTTTTGCAGCTTGTTTTCTCTGGAGAAATGTCCAGTGGTCTTTGTTTTGGCTTTTTCTGTCTGGAAACCACCTTTAGAAAAGGATTTTAGCCATGTGTGATCAGATGGGTGGCTTGGATTGCTGCTGTTTAGTAATGGGGATCCCATCTTCAATCTGATGCTAATTTTGGTGGATTTAGTCTGAATTTGCACTGAAATGCAACTGAAAGCAAAACTTGGCATTGCAGCCTCACCCTGAATTCCGTGTGTAACTTCACAAATCTCTTGGGGCCAAGCACAAGCCAAATGCTTTGATTTGACATGGTTTCGGGAATCTGCATAGAAATTACAAAGCCTTTGTGAGCAGGTAAACCTCAGATCAAGTTCTCTGTTGTGTGGTTATCGGTACACAGGTACCACTGCATTACAAACCCAGTTTTGTTTGCTTTGAAGTGTATAAGGGTTTGTATCTGTAAGCAGAGAGCAACACTGGTTGAAAGACACGGCAGCTCACAGACCCTGTACTAAAAGGAGGAGGAATTAACCTGTCCCTCTTCATGTGGGTGAGAAAAGTTACTCATTTGCAGTGGCACATGAATACAGAGATGATGAAGGAAGTGATGATGTCTTAATAGGACTGGGTCCCCCTTTGCTCTTAAATACAGTAGATGTGTTTAGTCCAAGTGACTCATGCTGGAATTGGAGATCAAAGCGATCCTGGCTCAGTGTTTATTCCAAATCAGTGGTTTCAATGGAAAATGTATTTCTGTTGGTGATGCTTACAAGTACAAATTGGCTGCAGGTTTCTGTGGGGAGAAGAAAGAACTATGGCATTTCTTATATTTTATTTAAATGAAGCTTTCTCTGCACAGAGAACACAAGTTAAACTTAGCAGGCCCATGTCTGTTCAGTATTAAAGTAAAACCCTGACAAGTCAAATGGAGTTAAAAAGAGCACTAGGTATTGGTGTAATTTTACCTAATCCTGTAGAATGGCACGAGTGCATTAACACTGAATCACAGTGGGAATATTTTAACAAAAATGTCATATTTCAAAAAGCTGTCGTAATTAAAATTGTCACAAGGAAATCCCCCTCTTGCAGATACCAAAAACCCCAAATCAAATCTTTATTTACCTTCCTAAACTTTTCAGTGAGGCGCTGACCATCTGCTGGAGCATTGGGCACTCTGGCTTCTCTTCTATTCCCCCAAATGCTGATACTGGCAGCACCTCACCTCTCCCTGGCTCTGTCATCCATGCAGTTTTGAAGCCCCTCTGGGTTTTTATGAGTGTGTGGTTTGTTTTTCTGTTGGTTAAAGGAAGGGAGAAAAAGGGAGTGCAAAGCACTTAAGAACTCCTTAATGCCCTGGAAAATGTTTTTCCACTGATCTGTATTCTTAACCAGAGTGTGGAACTGCCGCTTGTCAGTGGGAGACCAGCTTTGCTTGTTCAATGGGACAAAGTGACCCTGGGAATGAAGTCCCACTCACAGAGCTGCTGTACAGAGTTTTAGTCTTTCAAGAATGGCTATGGGATGTAAGGAAGCTCGTGTCGTGATAGCTGTCCCTGAAGGACAGCAAGCTCCTGGTGGTAGCTTGTGATGAATCTGTGAATAAACCCGTTTTCTCCTTTGGGCATTAGATACTTCTATCCATTTATATGCAATGCAGTCAGACTTTTCCCTGTTGGATTTCAATGACAGGAAGGAATTTACATTCTTCTCTAGTTATTATTTTGTATAGGTGGTCATAGGAGCCTCGCAGTTGCCATGTCAAGGTAGGTCCTATTGCTGTGGGTATCCTGCAGTAGGCATCCAGACTCTGACCCTCTGTCATTTTGTTGCAGCCTTGGAAAGATGTCATCCTCTTTTCACATATTTCACAGCTATTTTCTTTCTGCAGTGATCAGTGAAGCACTAATTACTGGGTTTGTTCTTTCTCCTATAAAATTCACAATGAGATACTGCTCTAGACCCAGGGGCAAGGTGGTGAGGTGTGGCTTGGGTGGGCTTTGGGTCCATGGCTCAGCCTAGTTCTCCTGTAATTACAGGGCAGTCAAAAAAAGGCAGGCAACGAGGTCGCTGCCTCAGTCAGTCTGTTCCTTTTCACTGGCCTTTTGCATTAAACCCAAGCTTGGAACTGTTCTGCTGCCTATTGCTTCGCCTCCATGCATAGCATAGGATTGCCACTGCCAGTGGTTTGTACCACCCCTCCCCTATAAACATGTGCAGTGTTTGCCTTCAAACTGGATTTGCTTGTGAAAACTGAGCAACTTCAACTTTCTTTGCAGCAGTGGCCAAACTGAGCTTCCTTCCTCCCAGAAGCTTTGGTAAGCCTGTGCCTAATATCTTGTATTCCAGTATGGGTCAGTTCCTCAGTTGCTGGCATTTTGTCATTGTTTGCCTGTGGATTCAGAACAAGGATGTTCTTGGGATTTGATGCAACCAAGGCAGCAAAACAACCATTATGTTTGTGTGGATTTAAGACTGAGCTGCCTTTGTGCAAATGTTTAAAAATGCCTAAGCTTGAGGTTTACATCCTCCTGGGCTGTCCTCTTCATTAATTCACTGCCCTCTCAATGGCACAGTAGTGTGGTTTAATGGTAATGCTGTCAAGGCTGAGCACAAGAATTAACTAGAAATACTAAACTATATTGTTCTGTCCATTGTCCTAAAAGTGATTAAAGCAGCTTAAGCAGAGTGAGCATCCTTACAGTTCTGGAAGGAGCATATGAGGAGCGCCAGGTATTTCCTCAAGTGTCATAGAAACCCTTGAAGAATAGTTTATTTCTTACCCTTTGTCAATACTTGTGTTCTTAGACTCCTGATACTGCACATAAAAGCTACACTTTATATATTTACCTTTACAAAGGTAATAAAACTCTTAAAATGTAGATAAGATAATGGATATATATAGGAGCTCTACTGGGAGACTGCTACACGGTAGGTATGGATCCCAGCTGCCTTCCTGACTCCTGGAAACAGATAAGCATTATCTCATTTCAGTAGACAGTTTCATTGATCTTTACTAGGTTCAATAGAAGTATTGGGGCAGAGATTAAGATGACTTCTATCTCTCAGCTTTGATGCTGGCTCTTAAAGGATGTGGAGGAAGAGGAAAGGCAGATGGAGATAAACCTAAAGGCAAGGGAAGGAGAGCGGTGAGGACTTCAACCACAACTTGCAATTACTCTTCACATTTCAGGCTGAAGAAATACAGAAGTGAATGAGAATGGTGTGGTAATACATCCACAGGATCTCTGCTTCCTGTCCACAGAAGAGTAATCCTGATCTATTATCACTGGAGTTTCTTGGAGCCTTTCAGAATGAGTTTGAAGTGGTAACAGCAGGGTGGTTACCACATGGCTTGCAAAGGGGATGGCTACATACAGAAGGCATTTACTCATGAAAACATTAGGTCAAATGAAGACCTTTTATGAAAGAGGATGTTAAAATACCAATGTTTTGAACTTAATGCAGGTTACTTTGTAAGAGCTGAGCTTAGCTAATTGTACATTTAATTACGTGGTTCAGTATTTCTCTATAGAAGTGGATCAGTTTTCCCCTGAAATGGATGATTGGCCTGAATACTGAAATGAGAAAAGATTGGAATATCTGTTGAAAACAAGGTTTGGATTATGTCTTAGTAGAGCTCAGTAGATGTTAAGAATGGTGCCGTCTGACCATTTTGTGCCGTGCTAGTGACGTATTTCCTTTTCTTCTAGGATCACCAGCTAGCCCAAATGCAGCGCATGCTATCGAGTCTGGTGCATTCCTGAAAGCAATCCTTTAGGAAAAGGCTATCAATTTAACTGGGTTTTTTTTATTCCCAACTGTGGAATTCAGGCAGACATCCTTGATTTGCTTGCCAGAGTTATGCTCAGCTTCATACCAGCTTACTGTGCAAACCCCTCTTCATGAGAGAACTTGGGAGTCTGTTCAGTGGAACTCAACCTGAAGGCCACAGACTCAACATGAGTGTCTGTGTTCCAGTGCTGGACAATTCCTGCTCCGTTTGCAGAGCAGGAGAACCAGAGCACAACAACAGTGCTCAAAACATCCAGGTTTTCTTCTTCATAACACACTGCCATGAAGTCATAAGGCAGGTCTGTACAGAAATAACCTACACCCTACATGGGAAAGTTTTCCTGTAGTTAAAAGCCTGCGAGATTACTTCTTAGAGCTGTGATGTAAGAATCTTCCATATAGTCATGTGCATCAGCTGAGATAATGTGCTAGTTGAACTTGGCAGCCTCCAAAGGACATTCATGAAAGCTTTCATTAGGTGTTTATAGAAAATAGAAAGGCAAATCATACCACAGAAGTTTGCCTGTACTTTCTGACAGCTTAGTGCTAGAGCTTATTAAGGCTTTAAATCTCTGCTGTAACTACTTGTCTGCTCAGCTGCCAGACTTCTGGCAAGGTGTCTGTGTTTTGTTGAGTCCTTCGCTGCAGTAGGAGGTGAGAGATTACAAGTGAAATGTCCTGAGCACCATCAAAATACAAATGTATTTTTAACATGGTGCTGGTGTATATTAGAGCATGCCTCTGTGCCACCTTCTTAAAGGTGCTGCCAAGCTAGAGCTATATACAATTACACTCCTTTGTCACTGTGTCGTTGACTAGAAGCAAATTTCAGATCTGGTTTATTGTGCGCTTTCTTTTTCCTTACTTTGTTTTCTAACACCCCAAAGTCTTCATCCATACTAATATTTTTATCAGCCCTTGAAGTCTCCTGTGTTCTCATTTCTTCCCTGGTTTTAATCCTAGAATTAGGGGTAAAGGCAAGGTGAAGGAAGGGGGAATACAGTTATCTGTGGAAGAATAGGCATTCCTGTAATGCAGCTGAAGATGTAGAAGGAGAACCTTGAAATCGGCTCAAGTCTTGTGTAGTGGGTTTTATGTGGAAGCTCTTGGGGAGCTTGGCTTCAGAAACAAGTCATGTCAGAGTCTGATACGGTTGTGCGTGCTGGTAATGCTTCTCCTGCCCTCTTAGATTTATTAATGGGGATTTTGCATTACTCTTGTAAAATTAAATTTTCTATTACTCTTCTGAAATCAATGTGCTGAAGTGGAGGTAAAGGAGTAAAAGGTTGAAGTGAGGGTGCAAGGGGGTAGAGAAACAGGGTGGCAATCCCTTGTTTGAGAGACCACAGTGTATCAGGGTCAGATCACTGAGAGAAATCCTGAGGAGAAGGACTCAGGGGTGTTGGTCAATGAGAAGCTCCCCATGACCCGGCTTCAGTGAGCGCTTGAGCCCAGAACCCCCCCGTGTGCTGGGCTGCACCCCCAGAGCGTGAGCAGCAGCTCAGGGAGGGGATCCTGCCCCTCTGCTGTGCTCTGGGGAGAGCCCCCCTGCAGCCCTGATCCAGCTCTGGGGCAGCAGCACAAGAGGGACCTGGAGCTGCTGGAGCGAGGCCAGAGGAGGCCATGGAGATGCTGCGAGGGCTGGAGCAGCTCTGCTCTGGAGCCAGGCTGAGAGAGCTGGGCTGGGGCAGCCTGGAGAAGAGAAGGCTCCTGAAGGGGAGACCTTAGAGCAGCTCCAGTGCCTAAAGGGGCTGCAGGAAAGCTGGAGAGGGGCTTGGGACAAGGGCCTGTAGGGACAGGCCAAGGGGAATGGCTTGAACCTGCCCGAGGGGAGACTGAGCTGAGCTCTTAGGCAGAAGCTCTTCCCTGTGAGGGTGCTGAGGCGCTGGCACAGGGTGCCCAGAGAAGCTGTGGCTGCCCCATCCCTGGCAGTGCTCAAGGCCAGGTTGGACACAGGGGCTTGGAGCAAGCTGCTCCAGTGGAAGGGGTCCCTGCCCATGGCAGGGGTTGGAGCTGGAGGAGCTTTAAGGTCCTTTCCAGCCCCCATCATTCTAGGATTAAGTCTTCAGCATAGATGGATTGGAAGTCATGCTTGGTAGTAGGCTACAGAAAACTTACATATTATAAATATTTGTTTAACCTAATGTGCAGTTTACAATGGCTTGGAGGTTTTCTCTTGAAGTACTCATGTTAGTAGTCTTGCATCTTAGCCAAGTATTAAAACTGTTCTGTTAATGGTGAAGTTGATAATCTTAAAGGTATTTTTCAAGCTAAATAATTCTATGATTTCTTTTAAGCTAGTAAAGCCTCAGATTCCGGAACAGACATGCTGGTGCTTATCTTCTCCTCTTGAAATACATTTGATTAAATGAAGAGCATGAGGCAAGGTTTAAGTTTCCCTAGACAATGGATGGATTTTTCTGTGCTTTTTACATGACTCAGTTATAATAATCCCTTCTCATTGTGCAGTTTGGTTGCTGAAACCGAGCAGTGAAGTTCTGTTGGTAACTCCCTTATAAACAACCCCAGTTGCAGTCTGCAGAAGACATTTTTCTCGTGCTGTTCTGTTCTGCTGGAGCCTGTATTTAGTCCTGTAATGATGTGGATGTTGGCGGTGAGCTGTCCAAAGGAATCACATGGCTTTACTGGGACACCGGGATAATAGCGTGCTGTGTTCCACAGCTCTCCTCGTGCAGCCTCCCCTTTGTCTGCGCAGGGTCTCTGAAAGCTTCCTTTGACCTTTTCAGTGCAGGAGACACCGATTGTACAAGTTTCTCACGTTAGCCCATGTCCCAGCCTATTTCTGTGTGTTCACCAAAAGAATCCGAGATGATGAATAGTCTGTGCAATCATTGCAATATGGCTTAAAAGCACTGGATGGGCTACTGCTTCCTGCCCTGCTGTTGCAGGGTTAGCAAAGAAACTACTGAAAGACATCAAATTTCTGCTTCTCGTTTGCTCAGAGATGCTTGTTCCTGTCTGTCAGACCCACGTAATGGGTCTGCCATGCCAGAGGTGGGTAGATAAAGGAGTTCTGTAGGAGGAGTAGAAAATAATAGGCAGGATTTTGACTTTTGCAGGAAGTAGGGAAACTAATAATAATAATATGAATAGTTGACTTAAGTCAGCACTTCTCTTCAGGCTCAGTCTTTGTTCTGTTCTCTCTCTTTATAGCATCTTCACTGTATTTCAGTAGTGTTTTCTTCAGAGAGAGTGGTTATTAGGACTAGTGAGCTTGAATGAATTTCACAGCAGTTTTATACCCATATGGCTGTGGCAAAGTGCTAGGACAGAACACCTGAATGCATGACATACAAAAGAGCATAAACCAGCAGCTTGTCAATAGGCAGAGCTGTAAAATAAATGTATATACGTGATCAGCTGGCTCTAATGTGTGACGTTTGTGGGTGCTTGTGTTGGTGAGAGATTTCCTTACATGGGAATTCAGGATTTGATAATTAACTTGTAGCCAGCAGCACTGTGCAGTAATGTAATCCTGTGCTTTTCAGATTACCTGCTTCGGAATGAGTCAGAGTAATTACTTTATCTGCAGCAATGACAATGGTTTTACAGGAATGTAATGTTCTTTGCCGAGGCTGTTTCATAAGCCGTGCTTGCAGTTGCCTTCTGCAGGCCTAGAGAACGCAGAGCTCTTCTGTACGCTTCAGGGGCAAGGGAGATAAGGGTTTGTTTGCCATAATAACGTGCACAAGTGAGTATAGTGCTGCTGTTTGCTAGAGGCCAGTTTGATCAGATGCGACTGACGTGAGCAGAGAGTCAGCTGTGAGCTAACATTAAGGTTATAGGACAGTGGCTTTTGCAACTCTTAGTCTGGTCTCTGTAAGAATGGGGTATTTCTCCCCAATTGTATTAGTTGGTTGAGTTCTCTTTGTTTTGTGGTAGTGCTGGTTGGTGGGCTGCTGGCGCCGTGAGACCTGTGAGAAGTAAATAAGAACGGCAGCATGGGAAACAGCCTTGGAAATGTGGTGCTGTTACCCAGTATAGTGCAATCAGGATGTGTCCATCTCCGTCAATTTCCTTTTTATTGTTACTAGAAATATATAGAAAGAAAGGGAAAAAATAAGCGGATATACCTACAAAATGGGGGAAATGCCTCAGATTTAATTGATACCAGCGGAAGAGAACTGAGAATCTGAGCATTGGCCCAGGAAGGTTGAAGTAGTAGCTAACCAAGGCTACAAGAAAATAGTGATAAAGATGATTCAATTCTGCACAGTTGAGCTGAAAAGAAGTACAAAATGCAGTGCTCTGATTGTCATCTTGCCAAAAGTGTCATTGTGTTGATATATGTCAAATGGGTGTTTGGGTATAAATTTTATCAGATGTTCTGTAGTTAAACCCAACCATATTTACTATGCCATGCGTGGGCTGTATCATATTCCTGGAATCAGAGCTGACTTGTCAAGCAAATCGTGTGTCTGACATTTCCTTTCAGAACAAAATGTCACTGCAGGTACCCTGGAGGCACAGAGACGTGGCACTGGTTGGTCCTGCTCCCCAGCAGTGGGCTGAATTCAGACTGACTGCTCAAATTGGGTATCCTGTTGGCGTAGGAATAGTGGCTGCCTGTCTTAATGCCAAAGAGCAGCTTACTAGGAGTTGATATCTTTGCTAATTCAATTGGTTTGCAGCTCTTGTGTCTATGATGTGTTTCTGATAGCTGAAGGCTGTCTCAATAAAGCTAAGTAACTGGAAGCTTAAAGTTCATCATGACATTTCCTCTTTGCAGTGGGGAACTTCCTTAGAGGTAGGCTTTTGAGCTGTTCCTCTTCTTTGTTGCACATCTTTCTCTGTCTCCACTTCTGAAGTCTTTGCCTAATCTGCAGCTATTGGTCTTTTCCTAATTGTAGACTGTTTTGTCCTTACCTTGTAGTCTTGGCTGCTTTTCCTTTATTGCAGAGTCAATCCTTAACCCCTGCCAAAGCAATCCCACTTGTAGGCCTTGTGTTTGCCCGAGTTGCCTTTCTTCCACAAGGCTCTTTTGTTAGAAACAGTTCTGGGCTACCTTCAGGCACTGCTAAGCTGGCTGGGAAATGGAAGGCCGGCATCCTTCTCATTGTGCTTTCTCATGTTACTGCCCAAATCCCTCCTCTTCCCCGGGGTCTGCTGCACCCACCCAAGAACTGCATTTCAGCTGTCAAAAACTGCAGTAGACCCACACTGCAGAATTATTTGTTCATGCTTAAGAGCTGTGTATTTGTTCAGGGCTTGTAAACGCTGTCATGGAACAGTCTGACAGCAGTGACAAATGAATTTCAGTTGCTGGTGCTGAGGGGAATACAACTAGCTTGAATTCTGCCTGCAGACTTGGCTGCAGCCTGTGAGTGCCCACCTCTGCTGAGGAGTACATCCAGCCTGAGCGACTATTGCTTGTGTCTGTGGCTGCTGGGGCAGGTTGGGCACAGGTTTGTGAAGCTGTGGTGAGATACTGTCAAACTGAGGAGGCTATGGAAAGCAGGGTTTAGTTCACCTTCTGTAGCAGTTACTGTATCATGAATTACATCCTAAGTCTTGCCCCAAGAGCTTGCAATCTGATGATATCTTACCAGCCAAAACAGTGTCTGACTAACCAGAAATGGTTCCTTTGCTTGTAGTTATGTTCCTGTGATCAGCTTGATGGTTTTGAGGTGTGAAGGACACTAGTGATAAAATGGGGTTTGAATTATACTCTGCTTGTGGAGTATGGATACGTGAGAAATACAGGTTGAATAGACAGATGTCACCTGTGCTTTTGCTCCTTAAAGCGTAAAAGCTCTGTTCCTCCAAAGCAGTTATGATTTCCATATGCTTGAGAGGAGCAGGAGTAGCAGAGTACAGATGCCATGGGCTTGCATGAAGCACCAAAAAGAATTACCTAACCTGATCAGGTTCATTCCAGGAAGCTGCCCTCCTGGCCATTGAGTTATGCTTTCAATGCTTCTCATGGATTTAACCTCTTAAATGACGTTCAAAATCATTTGGGGCAGCAGAATAGGCAGGTCAGTGATCTGCAGGTTTGGGTATGTTGTCATAGGCCTGATCTTTTTCTTCAGGAGAATACAAAAGGGGTTTAGAGCATGTGGGGGGAAAGGATGCTGTACAAAGCTTTTCTTTCCAATCAAAGTAACTTATAACTTACCTACTTTCAGAAGTTCTGGACCCAAGCCTTCAGAAGGGCTTAGAAAGCTGGATGTTGGTTAGATCATAAACACAAGGGAAAAGACTTCTTTGCATAGCACTTACTTAGTTCAGAGCTCTGACACCTTCATGTTCTGAGGGCAAGCTGAACCCAAGTTCTTCAGCGGAGAGCACTTAGACAGCCAGACAGCTCTGAACTTGGCCTTGCCTAAAGTGAAAGCTGGGCTGCACTGAGCTTGATGGCTTCAGCTGTTTTACCCTACTTCTGTCTACTTACGGTGGGGAAAAAACACAACCCATTATTTCTTTTAAGGCAGGCCTATTTCAAGTGAATTTGCTAGTGTTTGATGTAGAAATAGACTTACCAGCGTTAATAGCCTTGGATGTGCTGGGAAGTGGAAGACTTCCAAGGATTTATTTCTGGTTTTCCTTCACTTGCCTAGCTGTGAGATTGAAAACAACTGAAGTTTGTAATAGGTGGTGCCCTTCTTCAAGGACAGGAGAGCTTTTAAGTGCTTTCTCTATCAGGAAGATGTATAAAATACTGTGAAAATCCCCAACAGCAGCCTCATGTGCTGTGTTACCCCTCCCTGAATAAGTATCTTGTGTCGTTGTTAATGGACTTCTGTGTTTGGGGCTGGGTGCAAGTGGAGGTCCAGAGCTTATCCAAGTATCAAAATACACTTCAGATTTAAAACTGGCTTTTTAGTGCAGTGTTGTTTCCAAGAATAAGTGCTGCAGGGGTGTATGACTCCTAGCTATGGAGCTGAGAATGTGTTTAATGCTGCTGTGAATATTGCACAATTATATGTAGAATCTCTTGCTGTATTAAAAGCACCCTAATTTTCTCTCTAAAGGAATGCAGGCCTGGCTGTTGCTTTTACTTGATGTTGTTGAACTCTTGTGACATTATACATGGCTTTTGTTGAAACACCTCGTGTGGTCAGGAACAAAACATAAATGAGCTTGCAGATGATTTTTGTTGTGGTTGCATTAACAGGCTGGAGCATCATTTTAGGTGTGTGTAATCGGGAGGCATAATTACACAATGATTTTCTATATAGTGAGTCCTTTTAGTAATTCCCTTCACAAGCAATTGCTGCTGTTCAAAGGTCTGCATGCTGTTTTAAGCAGAGCACAAGTCTGGAATAGGACTTTAATATTAACTCTCCTTTATAATGTTCCTTTATAATGAAACACCCAAGTATTAACAATGCAAAGGGTACAAGTTCTGCTGTGAAGTGACTTTTCCTGTATCCTCTAGGCCTTTGCTAGAGGTTCAAGGATACAAACTTCTCCATTGCTCTGATGTTTGGGAAATGTGATGCTGCGGTGGCTGACTTGTAGCAAGGAGAATCTGTGAAGAGGATGTTGCTTGCAACAGGCAAGAAACGTGGCTTCATTCAAGTGCTGCTGTGTTACAGCCAGGCTTTAATGGAATCAGACGTTCCCATTAAATTAATAGGTTTTACATGGAGCCCATCAACTAACATTTAATTTGCTTCAGTAAGAAGTCAGGGCATGTGGGATCAAAATGGTCTGGGCTTGGGATTGTCTGGGAGAATCCCTCTATTAGAGTGTCTTACAAATGCTCACTGAAACAAGAGGTGGCATTTGTGAATAAGCAAATTAATGCAATCTTAGATTTAATATAGCGCTAAACTAAGCCTGGACATGAAAATGATCTCTTAAACAAGGATTTTAAAAGCAGAGAGAATGGATTGTATGATTTTGTTTGCTTAACAAAATAGAGGTTTCATGGAGTTGTTAAATGAAATCCATCTTGCATGGTCTGGTTCTTTTAAGCTAATGAAAACATGCAGACAGCTATTTGTATCCATATTCCCAAACTGCCATTCCAGTCTTGGAAATGGTTTAGTGAGATTGTAGATGCAGATTCTTCTTTCAATTAAGAAATATCATTGCAAATGGTTCAATAGAGACTGATGCTGCAGCAGAACTTCAGTATTGTGAAGGTTTCTCTATACCTTTGCTTGGAAAGGTTGGCCCAAGTGATCTTTGAGATCCCTTCCAACATGGTGTTCTTTAATTCTATATGACATCTGTCCAGAAAGTCTTAAACGTGATGCTTGCTTATCCCCAACTGTCACACCCTGCTCACATTTTGTTTTGGCAGATCCCAGGATTAGGCTCTGGATCCTTTTGTATGCAAATCCAAGTTTGGACATCTGGGCCGTTAAGTCAATGTGAATAAAATCAGTGTATAATAACCAGGGTTATAAACTGTAATGTTGATAGTTATTATCTAGGTGTTGGAGAAGGGGATTAGTGGGCATGTTACTACAGACCCACAGTGAGAGGTGGCGTGTAACAGCTGTGAGTAATGCAAAGTGATTATATCAGTTAGGCTGGTGCATGCTAAGTGTTAAATCTCGTGCCAGCGCTGGCCAGCTTTGCCATTCGGGGTTCCTGTAAACAATGTATGGGCGTCAGAACGATCCCAACACGCACAAAGAGCAAGCAGTGTCGCCACAAAGGAGCGGGAGTGGGCAGCTCTGGACGTGTCATTACTTGGCCCTGCCACAGCATGGGTGTTTTATTCTGTCTTCTTGCAGGTGTGGTACATCAGAGAAGGCATCTTAGATGCTTCATGTCCAAGAGAGGAGCAAGGCTGGGTGCATCTTGTGCCAAAAGTGAACTAGTGGTGTTTTAGCATGCAAGAAGAAAGAGTTACGCTGTTCCTGAAGTAGTGCTGGTGGTTGGTCTGTTCAGTGGGTTTGTTTTCAGGAATTACTGTCAATAATTTGATGGGCATTGTTCAAGCTAACACTTTAGTTTCCTTTTGCGGATTGAAGCACTCATAAACTATTAGGTTTTCCTTCCTGCTGCTGCTCTTGTCCCCATAAACTGGTGGGAAGATGCTCCAGCTTTGGAGCTGGTACCTGAGAGAAGGGCATGGAAGAAGCCTGGACTTCTGTTTGGTATTGTTTTTTCTCAGCATAGCTGTACAAAACTCCCAGGAAGAAGGATCTTGTCTTCCTTCCTAAAGAGGTTTTTCCTATGGAAAAATGATGTTGTCATTCAGTGCTACTTGAGGAATGGTTGCCTCCTTGAGGGGAGGATACTTTTTATGGAAGAAATAATGTAGTTGATACCATCAGGCATCATTAACTGCTCTACTTGTGCCTTTCTGCCTTGAGCAAAAACATACTTAAACCAGTGTGTTTATGCCTGGTGTATTTTGTAAGAGTGTTTTGTTGTCTAAGTAATACCATACTCACACCTAAAAATTCTGGGGCTGAAAGGAAGCTACTGAGCAATATTTGACAAGAAAACTTCCCTAAAACTAACTTTCTTTTCCAAAGAGGTTTTGTGAATTGCTGCTGTGAGGGCTTCTCTTCACTGGTCACTATTCCTGAGCTTGGCTTGGCACAGGGAAAGGAGAAAGAAAGATAGGTGTGTTCATGGATGCAGGTATTCAGGGAGTGGGAAAGTGCCTCCAAGCTTGTTGTGTCAACAAGCTCAGTTTAATTTCATGACTGTTAGGCCTGGAAACTTAGAGAAGCTTTTAAGTGACATTATCCAGCTCCTGGGATGTCTCCATGGGCTTTCTTGGGTGCAGGAGCTGATGTTAGTATGGGTGAACTGGTAGCTACTCTTCCAATTCCAAAGGAAACACACAAGTTTGTGGTGTGACTCAGCTTTACAAGAACACTGCTTTAAGCTGTGCTAATCCCAGCTGACTATTCATGTGTTTTGTTTGTCTAATATCCCTGTAATGTAGCTATTCCCGTTAAAGAAAGCCAGCAGCCTTTGTTCTCCTCTAAGCTATGTAAGACATGACTGCAGAAGTAGTTTGGGGCCTGAAGCTGCAGTGACTGAATGCTGTTGGAATGTAATGTGTCACATCTGGTAAAAGGGAATAGATCCATAGCTTTTAAAATGCCTTTATTTGGGGGGTGGGTTGGAACTAAAACTTTCTTGGAAGATGGGAAAGAAGGAAAAAAGCTTGGTTAGCTTTGGAATCTGTATTACTGGTGTTAAAAAAATAAAGTAAAACAAGAAACTGAAGTCTGGTAAATTTAGATGGCACCGTGGGTCAGAAAATAGATTTTTGGGATGCAATCGATGCATCTGAGCCAGGAAATCAGTGTATTTGAGAGCAGCAAGAGCAGCTGGCTGGGTAATACCCTGCAGCAAGTATGTGAAGTCTGCTGGGTTTTTAGCCTCCAGTGTGTGCAGCCATTTCCCTTTTGGGATTACAGTCCCCATTGTGCTCCTTCTCCCATGCTTATCCAGCTGAGGAGTTACCTGCCCACTCTGCTTTGTGCTGCAGAAGGGATAATCAGGTGGTGCTTCCCTCTTCCTTGAGAGGAAGGAAGGCTCTGGTCCCTTCCATGGCTCTGGTCCCTTTCATGGACATGCATGCAGTGTGGCATCACTGGTTCTGTTTGCTAGGAAGTAGAAGGCACCCGCAGCGTGCTCCTGGAAGAGCATTTTTGGAAGACTCGTGGAAGAGCATCTTCTGCTTTTAGATGATAACTAAAGAAGAAGATACTGACCAGTATAAATGACCAGGAGAATAGTTAGTGTGTTGAATATGAAAGATGTCAGAGCTATAGTTAGCATCTTCTCGGTGGCACACTGACTCCTCACTGCTGCATTTGCTGGAGTGTGTAGTAAGTAGCACAGCTGCCAAGGTTCCTTTTAAAGCCCTGTGTGTCACAACAAATCCAGCATGATTGTACGAGTGAGCAATCTTTCTATTATCTCACTTCCTTGGAAGTTGAAATGGAGAATTAATCCTCTGCTCCATTGTCATCCTCTACCTTCCTGTCCATTTCCTCCCTCTCTTCATTACAAATAGTCTCCCGAGGTTTACGTGTGAGGAGAAAGTAAGATTGGCATTTTTAGCTGTTAAATGAGGTTAATCAGCTTGGTGGTGGGTGGGAGGAATGTGCTCTGAGGTTCAGAATGTGATACAAATGTTTCTGGCAGGACCTTCATGTCGATCCAGTGCAAACTTTGTTAGGCAGGAACTTCTTGGTTAAAAAGGACCTTGCTTTATTGTTCTTATAATGAACAACACAGGAGTTGTGGAGAGGGTCTGTGTGTGTGTAAAAAGAGGGGATCCTTTTGCTCTTGAAGACATCATGAGTGTGATGGAATTAGGGCCGTAAATCACTGTGCTGCAAAATGGCACAAAGGGAAAAAATAAAGGAACTCGTGGAATTTCTGCAGGATGAGGAAGGTTTGGGTCCGAGCAGACTTTGAGATGTGTAATTCTGGCAGCAGCCCAGCGTGGCTGGACTGCTGGGGAGGAATACTAATCCTTTTCCCTAGCTTTTGGCAGAGGCTGCAAAAACACGCAGTTATGTTTTCCCTCTGCAGAATGCACTGGGAGGATGCAGACTGTACAGCAGGCAAACCTGGATGAAGGCAGGCGTCCTCATTGCAACAGTGCAAACCTGGAGAAGCAGCGTATCAATTTCTGCAGTGTCTGCTTGACTTCCAGCCCTAAATGACAGCCTGATGGCAGAGAGACCAGGAGGGATGATTGCAGCCCTGCAACACTCCTCCTGTAACAGAAGGAGCCCATCTTCCAGACTGCAAATCCATTTGCTTTAGTTTCACCTTGCTGCCTCTAATATTAAAATCTGGGTAACAGATTTTAATATCCAGTTACTATTTTTATAGAAATATGTGTAATTAGTAGTGAAAAAACCAAATAGGAAATGCAAATACAAGCTAAAACATTTGATGACAAATGCAAATTTCAACCTAAATATTTTCCTTTGCTTGGCAATAAATTGTTGCTGCTAAAAAGATGCACACAAGGCTTTCTGCATAAGTCAAACTGTATGACAGGGAATCCACATGCCATGGTGTTGGAGGTTCCTGTCCCACAGTAGCAGGAAGGAGCGGATGTAGGCAGCATGTCATCATGGCACCCTGCTCCTTTGAGCTGCTGCTGCATTAAGATGTAAAACCCCTTCAGGTGCCTGTGATTGCTCCTGAAGACAGCAAACTGCAATAGCACCGTGCCTGCCTGCATCCTTCCTGCTGAAATGGTCCCCCCTGGCTTCCATTTCAGATGGGATTAAATTTGCACTTGGAATGAGGAGATGTATCGAGTGGCACAGTGATTACGTATGCATCAAACCAGCTGCCTCAGTGGGAATATCCTGCAGTCTGCCCATCACCAGGTTCCTTTGTGGGTTTGAAAATAGGATGAAATGATGCATTTTAGCAGATTTAACCTTGCATTTCTAAGAATCCTTTGATTTAATAGATTTCTGGGCTGTGGTTTCCCATTTTCAGCTAGGCTATAAAATGTGTTGAAGTGGCAACAGGAATTACCACGATGGGACTCCGGGATTGTTTTTCATCATGTGGTATCCAAAGTTTCTCTTCCAGGGGTGTAATTCCTGTTGTTATAATAGACAGGACAACTGTCATGTGGCACCCCTGACCATTCAAAAAGAGGGACACATGTTTTACTTCCTCTCTTCCCCCACTTCAAACCAAAGCAGTGTGTATGAATGGGTATCATTGTGTTTTCAAGAGTTTAGCTTTCAAGTTAGTATGGTCAAATAGTGCTTTTTGCTCCTTAAAGGGTTTTCATGTTGAAAAAGGGGAACTGCTGGATATTTTTACACTTAATCCAACAATGAACTCAAGTATAACAATGCTCGTAGTATGAGGTTTAATTACACAGTTTGTAATTCCTTTTCTTCTGCCCATTCAGTACTGCAGCAGAGTAAGTGCGTGTTCTCTGCATTCAAGGATGCTTCTCTAAGTACTCCTTGCAGTGATGGCGCTGGGAAATGATAGAGGCGTGTAGATTATTGAGGCTTTTGATATCAAAAGCACATTAAGGTATGAATTGATCGGACTGAACAGATGAATAGTACAGCTGCTGATTCTTCTCGCACTGAAAATGGCCCACTTTATTTGCAACCAAGTATTGCACAGGAGAGCAGGAAGAGTAGTGATCCCAATGAAAGTGGATTTAGCTTTTAGTCTCCTACAGACTTAATTTTCCTGTTCTAAGGGTGTACAAGTGTGGGGGACCATCTGTTTTACATTTCAAGTAACTGTCATCATCCTACAGCTACCAGAAAACTTGTGATTTTGTGGGGGGAAAACCAGTTAACACTTTGCCTGCAAATCGTATCTTTCAGATGGGAAGAGGAATTCACAAGAAGAATGAGCCTGGAATCTATGGTAGAAACCTTACGAGAGGTAAGCTTTGGACAACATGTATTGAAAAGTACAGGTTTTCTCTGTGCCTTTTATTATGGTGATAATAACTTGAATTTGCCTTTTAAAATCTTGCTGCTAGCTAAAGCAGTTGACTGCATTGCTCTGTGCTAGAGAATAGTGTTAGTGTTTGGAAGCTGAAGCAGGGAGGTGCTGAAATCTGACAAAGTGAAGCCTGGGGTGGTGACAAGCCTTATCAGCCTTGTTCAGGTTAAGTGAGGAAGCATATACTGACCTCTTAGCCCTTAGTTCTTTGTGTGCTTTCTCTTGCAGGAGGCGCAGGAAGCCGAAGCTCTCCAGGAGGAGTTAAATGAAAAGATTGAAAGACTGAAAGCAGAACTCGTGGTCTTTAAGGGTCTGATGAGTGATGTAAGTACACTGGAGAGCAGAGTGGCCAACTCCCACTGCCTTTGTGAAATGTGTGTGTCATGCAAATGGCTTCATTCATAAAAAGGTTATGGTCTTAGTGAGTGCTGCTTTGTAGTTAGCATTTATGGCTGCCTTTATGATCTAATGCATCAGGCAGATCACCCTGCCCCCTGCTTCCTGTCTGGTCTGTGTAGAGATGCATTAACTTTGCTGCTTAGCCCATAACCCGGACTCTTCCCTCCCTTCCCTGTTCTCCACAGCTGGCAGTGCCGGCATTCACAACTACAGCCGTGGCACAAGCGTTGGAGAACTCTCAGGTCAGGGTGAAGGATTCATCACAGAGCAGCACCATGTACTGCTAACAGGAGGGATTCTGCTCTGAGTCACACGAGAGAGTTGTGTTCAGAGAGGGAGCACACTTCATGTATTTCCCAGCTCCCTTTGGGAGAGCTCTGAGTATCATTGGTTCAAGTATCTGGCTTTGTTTCCAGTGCTGCTTTTTGGGTAGAAGACTTGTGTCTCATTAGATCCTGACTTCACTTCAAGGCTGGGGATCTTTTAGGCTACAACTGGATAATTTGACTGGTTTGAGTTGGAAAGGACCGTAAAGCTCATCCAGTTCCAACCCCTGGCATGGGCAGGGACACCTTCCACTGGAGCAGATTGCTCCAAGCCCCGTCCAACCTGACCTTGAATACTTACACTTAGACATACTGAGAGCATGTACTCATGCAAGTATCTAGGAGGATAAGCCAGGTGAGCATTAAGTTAGGTGCTGTTTTCTGTAAGACTGAAGTAGTGCTGATGCCAATTGTCTAATGAATATGTCTTATTATGCTTATTTATTCAGTAATTTTGCATAGAATTGCTTCCTTCTGACTTTATATAAACTTGCAGAACCTGCTCCCTGGTGTCAAATCCATTCTCTCAGGGCCACTAGATCTGTTCCTGTGAAATTTGGCAATTAGCTGTCTCTTCGTTTGGTGTTTAATCGAGGACAGGCATGCTTGGTTAGAGGCAGTGTGAAAGGGAGAAACTCCTTAGGGTTGCATCACTGTGGTGACGTTTTCACTGAGGAAGAAATGGTGCTCTGTGTGTACAAAAAGGGTGGTGATGAAGGCAAACATCCTCCTCAGCTTGCTCTCAAGTGTGCTTTGGGCTTTGCAAACCCTGTAAGAGAGGAGAGCATAAGGAAAAGAGTGAGGCTTGTTTTGAATCTCGCTGTCTAAATATTTAGAGCAGAGAAATGCAAGATGTTGGCATGTGGCTCTTGCCTTCCTGTGGGTAAGAATTGCTGGTACCTATCAACTGAGAGAGTGTTTCAGAGTGTGTCAGTGTTTAAAGACCTCAGTGTGGCTGTAAAACAGAGATCTCTAGCTTGTCCAAAGGTGGTTGACAGGGGCTGGAGAAGAACTCTTCTAATGACTTAAAACCAAAAGCAAACTACAACAAAAACCTAACCCCTAAATTTTTGTCGTAGGAAGGGGATTTGGTATTTAAGCATGCTTTGCAAAAAGTGTTTCTGCTTTTCTGGTCACAGAGGAAGCATTGCCTGGCCATTGAAGTGGTACTTTCTAGCAGAGTAAATCTTGTCTAGGCTGGAAAATACACTTTTTGCTTTTATGTTTCTTCCTAAGGAGCCAGCTGTACTGTCTGAGTGGGAGTATCTCATATAAATGATGTTTATGGTTACTGCCCAGAGTGAAGTAAGACAAGATATTTCTCAAATAGAACTTTTGCTAGGCTGGAAGCCAGGTTAATGCCATGATGAGTGGTTTGTGTATCACAAGTTTTCATGGATCTCTTTAGATCCAGTCTTGATTTCATGTTTCTGTGATACGTATAAAGTTGCTGTGTAACCTGGGGTCTGTTTTAAAAGCAACTTCCTCTTGCAGGTCTGCCTGAAAGGAAGGGAACTGTTGCATACTGCCCAGGTCTTAGATTTTATTCTGTCATGCACAGTCTCGTCAGGGTTTTTCTCTTCCCTTTTTAAAGCTTTATCGTCCCGTACAACTTGCCTGTTGCCACATCTAGCAGTTGTTTTGGGGTGGGGATAGGTTTTTCAGTGACAGAACACTCTGCACCTTTATTAGGTTCAGATATTAATGTTATTTGTTAGCTGTCTAGTCCATTTAGATTGTCCATGTACTGCCTTTCCCGGAGAGCAAGATGTAATATTGTGTAAGAGTGGTGTGCCCTGGGGTTAGAGAGATACTGTGGGGTATCTCTTCTTTCCTGAACTGTATAATAATAGAGGATAATCACTACTGTCCTTCCTGCAGCCCATGACAGACCTGGACACAAAGATTCAAGAAAAGGCCATGAAGGTGGACATGGACATCTGTCGGCGAATCGATATCACAGCCAAGCTGTGTGATGTAGCGCAGCAGCGCAACTCTGAAGACGTTTCCAAGATATTCCAGGTGATTAGGCCATGAATTTTCCATAGGGTAGGACAAGGAGTGAGGGGACAAGAGGGAGCAGCGTTGAGGAGCGTGGTCCAGGTCATTTGCCTTCTCTTGACATTGCTCTGTGCAGGCATATTTTCTTCTTTCTCACTCTTGGAGTACAGCTCTCTTCTCTGTAGTATTAAGAGCACAACATATAGAGAGTTTAAAATAAGAAGCCTTGGTATGACCTTTAAGAGACACTGTTAGTCTGATGCTAGTCTACAATGAATGCAGGGAAAAAAGCATCACAGGGTGTAGGTTTGTATAAATGGCTTCCTCACATTTGTTCCCTTCATAAGTGAAGGGTTTTAAGCTTTTACAACTGTCATCTGAATGTTCTTATTTCTGGCTCAAGCTCTGAGGCCAGAAATAACACTTCTGTGATGGTGAGCTTTGAACTAGAAACTCCCCTTGCTTTCATTGAGCTAATGTGGCTCCTTGGTGCTGGTAGGAAAGTGATTTAATTTGCTCCAAAAGCAAGCAGTTACAGCTCTGTGTGGAGCAAACCTGCGACTCCTGATGCAGCTGGTCTTCTGTCCCAACTGCACTTTCAATTGTGATTAACCCAGCTTCCTTCTACTTTGATCTAAGTGTGTCTTTGAGTAGAGCTGCCATGTCTTTCTGCTCAAAGGTAACTGCAAAGCACACTTCTGGTCAAGCATGCAGTGGTTAAAATGATCATTGTGGAGAACAATACCAGTAAGGGATGGTTTATATGCTGAGTAGAAGAAAAGCTAAAGTAGGCTGGGAGTGAACTGTGTGTTTGTGACTCTGTGCAGGATCTGTGAATATCTTTCATGTTCGCAGTCCTCAGATGAAGAAGTGATCCTCTGCACCCTTGGCAGGGGGATCCCTTGAGTTCTCTGTATGTTTCTGAACTTCATTTCTTTGAGGTTGTCCAGGCATTTTCATGGTTCACTTTAACTCTTCTTCTGTCAACCTGATGATTAGCAGTCTGCTGGGGTGGGAATGACCCTGAAGTCAAGGCTACCTAGAAGGGCTTCCTGTCTGCTCTTTTGTGGTGGTTCAATCCTGTGGTGGTGGCAGGAGAGAGGGAGAGTTCTGTCATTGCTCTCAAGCGTGCTGCCTGGGCACTCCTGCCAGCTTCTGCTTCTCCCTGTATCATTCTAACTTCTGCATGTTCTCTGGTCGATCACAGGCCGGTGCCAGTGAACATCTGTAGAGTGCTGGCAGCCTGCAGCTTGCTTTGCTCTTCCCTGTTCTGAACTGCTTCCTTGTGCTCTGTGTTCACCACTCATTAACAGATGCAATTCCTGTCTTGAAAATGAGCAAGCCCTGAATTGCCTGGGACCTGATGAACAGTTATATTTGCTCACACCTAATGCCTCTCTGTCTCTATTTCTGCCCCTCATGGTGCAGCACCTTCAGCTGAACCTTCTAGTTACTGCTCTTCTCTCCAATTAAGGTGGCTTCCAAGAAGAAAGAACGCAAGCTCACATCTGATGATGACCTCTCTGAACAGGATGGAGACAATGGCAGGTTCTCTGACGATGAGGTCAGCTGCTCCTTGAACATCACAGATGAAATGAAGCGCATGTTTAATCAGCTGTGAGTATCATGAGCAACATGGGGAAAGCTTGTTCTGAAATGCAGACTTAGTCCCAGAATACTCGAGCTGCCACATATGTGAAGGTTTTCTGGAAATTCAAATAAAATGAACTGATTTTTGTTCTTCCCTTAGGTAGAGAATATAAAAAAATACAGACATCTTCTTTTACTGCTGTTATCATAGAATCGTAGAATGGTTTGCGTTAGAAAGAACCTCAACGTCATCCAGTTTGAACCTTCTGCCACGGGCAGGGACCCCTTCCACTGGAGCAGCTTGCTCCAAGCCCCTGTGTCCAACCTGGCCTTGAGCACTGCCAGGAATGGGGCAGCCACAGCTTCTCTGGGCACCCTGTGCCAGCGCCTCAGCACCCTCACAGTAAACATTTCTTCCCTGTACAACCTAAATCTCCCCTGTTTCAGTTTGAACCCCTCAACCCTTGTCCTATTACTGCAGGCCCCCTTCAGATACTGCAAGGCTACTATGAGGTCTCCAGGCTGAACAGCCCCAGTATTCTCAGCCTGGCTTTGTATGAGAGCTGCTCCAGCCCCTGATCCTCCTCATGGCCTCCTCTGGACTTGCTCCAACAGATCCATGTCCTTCCTATGCTGGAGACACTGGAAGTGCACACAGGATTCCAGTGCAGTGCTGTTATAACAGTAGCAAACCAAGAAATATGCAACACCATAAAAAAAAAGTACAAAACATGAGTCTATTCTGTGTGTTTGGCTGAAAATCAGATTTCTGGAGTACTGGAAAGAGCCTCACTGCTGCTTGGGCTGGCTGGATTTTGGGAAGGTCACTGAAAGCTCAGTTCAAAGCGGATACAAACTTCTGTAGTATTTTGCATGATTTTTCAGTGAAGCTATAGGCAAACAGTAGTGGTGGGTCTGTCCAGAAGATCAATTCTAGGAGCTGCAAGTCTTGCTGCAGAATCTGGTCTCTGCAGCTGGAAGGTCTGGCATTTAAAGACTCCCAAATTGCAGTCTTTGGAAGTTTGTAGCACCTGAGAAGAGTCTCTGCACCTTGGTGGCACATAAAGCAGTGCAGGAGGCTGGCTGGTGCTGGTCCCTGCTGTTACCTTCTTCTGTTCTAGAAGTGATGGAGGTGGCCACAGCCTGGTGGGGCTTTTGAGGGTCTCTGCTGTTTTCTTTTGACAGAGAATAACCCCAGCAAGCACTACAGATCTGACTTCCCTAGCATTGAATAGCAGTGACTTCTGCCAACTCCTGCAGTGACTGCAGAGGGAAGAATTCCCAGTGCTTTCCCACACAATGTAGGACAGTATTTTGTATGTAGGAGTACACGAGAAATTTTCCAGGAAGCACTAACTCCTCTTCTGTTGTCATCTGTTCCCTAAAGTTCTATTTTCATGGAATGGCTTTCTTTCCACCTGAATTTCACATTCAGCAGGGCATGTTTCTTGCAAAAGTCATAGATAACTCCTCTTGTTAGGACTCTGGTTTGGAGTATCTTTAGGCCCTTAGTAATATTCAGTGTAATAAATAGATTTTTGGCTTCTCTATCACTAAAACTCACTGTGACAACAGAGAGTGTGTAGGTGTTAGAAAAGCAAGAGGCTAAAATTGAGCTCCCAGGTTTGTAATGCATCTAGCTTTTAGTTTTGTTCCTAAACCTGGCCCGTGATACCTGATTTTAATTGGTGCTGCTAATGAACTTTATCTTCTGGTCCTATTACACATGGCACAAAGCACTGCAGGACTCTTGCAGATATGTTCAAATTGATTGATGTAAAACAGGGTTTGTGGCTTATTTGGGATGGTACCTTTCTAAGGATGTGTTAAGGTCCTTTCCAACCCTAACTATTCTGCAATTCTGTGTCTGGGTTTGGGGTCTTTGTGAAGTAGAAAATACATAGCTGAAGAGCTTCTGGCATTCACAGAAACAAAGCAACTTGCATTTTAGCTGTTACAAACTTGGATCTTTACATGTCTGGTAGTAAAAAGTCCAAATGCAGTCAGTTTTGAAGAGTGTGTATTTGAAGTAAGCAGCAGCCAGAACCGGAGCCTTTGTGCTCTCCCACAAGGATAGCTCTTGCAAAAAGGAACTCATGTGAAAAAGTTGCATTGCAAAAGGCACTGTTCTGTATGTCCCAAGTTTATGGGGTTTTTTGGTTTAATGACTTTTTAAAGTCATGCTGAGTCCAGGCAAAAAGCCTGTCTCTTGCCAAGCTCTTCAGCCTCATGAAGACAGCATTGGCCTCTGCTTCCGGACTAAGATGTTATCTGCTTAAAAGGAAGTGAGCTCAAGTAATAAAAATGCATCAGTCTGAAATGAGCAGGCTGCTTCTGGGACCCAGTTCAGGTTTTTGTCAGGCCTCCTTAGCAAGGACAAGAAGCAGCTACTGGTGTTCTGCTCCGCTGCTGTTCAAACCAAAAGGGACTCAGTGCCTTCTAAAACTTTCCTTTCTTACACAACAGAACATACTAAAGGGGCTTAAGCAAATAACGAGGTTAAAGGCCACTCTTGCCACTGTTTGTTCTCAATCTTCAGTGGCTGTAGTAGTATCTTTGTTCAAGTCAACAGTGAGTATTTCTGCTCACCTGCACATTGCTTTGAGGCTTCAGTTTTTCCTCGTTGTTACTTTTGGAATCATGGTTTTTAAGTGCTTTAGGGGAAATGTTGGCTGAACTTCAACATGCAAAGCTGCAGGGAGGCTTCTGGTGGCTGTTTCTTGTCAAACTCCTCACACTGTGTTTGGGCTCATTTTCTCATGTCTAAAAAGAATAGTTTCAAACATTTTTGTGGTTTTGCAAACAGGGGAAACTAATGTGCAGCACCATCTGGAGGACAGAGGTAGGACTGTGGCCTCCCATCAGGGATATTAACAAGGAGCTTTTATTCTGCTTGGGGGTGGCAAAGAGCCCAGGAGTGAGGGACTTGGGCAGTGGCATAGCCTGTTTGTAAAACCTGTGAGGATTTTCAGCTGCTGCATTGTTTCCTTCACTTGGTTCTCATAGCCCCTTTTTTCATGATTAATTAGAGGAGTGGGGCTGGAGCAGTTTTCACTAATGGTTTTTCTGTTCCCTTAACAGTCGTGAGACATTCGATTTTGATGATGACTGTGATAGTTTAACATGGGAGGAGAATGAGGAAACGTTGCTGCTCTGGGAAGACTTCACGAACTGCAATCCTTCCATTGACCTCCAAGGAGAGGTGAGTTCATTTCCCTTCTTTTCCCAAACTATTCTCTACAGGAACTGTACCCCTCAGCTGCTTTCAGCCATCTGAGCCTTTGCTGGTGATCTAGTTTGCCACACAAACTGGCTTTGATTTAAAAATCCTCTTAGTGCTTTCTCTCTATGGTTGCTTTTCAGTGTGTGCAATCAGTTTATTTGTCAAACTTCATTTCTTCTGCTCCTTCAAACTGAGTGTTTGAAAGTACCAAGTGAGTGTCAAAAGATCCGATGTGTCTGGGTGTTGCAGGAGCAGTGTTGCAGATCACACAATCTGTCACCCTGAGCCGTTGTTTATCTCAAGCCCTGTATCTTCTACACAGCATCTCTGTAGATTGTCATTCACATTTTAATTGTCAAAAGAGTACAGTAGCACACACGATGGCACAGTTTAGTGGGGAGGAAAATAAACTCGGTATTGCCTGTGAAGATGTTAAAGCATGTATATCCCATCACAAACAAAGAAGCTGTGGCTGCAGGTCTGCGTAAGGCCCCAGGGATCTTCTGAAGCCGTGAATCTTGTGCTTCCATCTTCTTAGTCAATAGGATTCTCCTGGCATTGGTGGATAATAAACAGCTTGCTTTTAATCCTTAAGATCCCACACTAAATAAGCTAATGGCTGCATGCTGCCTCATTTGGTGACTCCTGAGCCTTTTTAAACAAGCCTAAAGACTGATTGAAATGCCAAGGTCAGGCTTTGTGCGGGTAGTCTTTAAATGCAATGCTATTATTTCATTACCGAGCAGCACAACAGCAGTAGGTAAGAAATAATCCTGCCTCCTTCCATCAGCACTGTAGTGTGAAGATGCTGAGGCAGCAGTCTCCTGAATATTGTCTTGTGTTGACTGCCAGGAGTGTGTTAATGTTATGTCTTCCCGTTTGTATATCATCTGGCATCCTCTGAAACTGCAGAGATTACTTAGAAGTGCTAGGGCTGCAGAAAGCAGTGTGCTTAGCTACATGTCGTCTTTTGAGCAGGGAGAGTGGCAGAGTGATAATGTGCAGCCATGTGCTGGAATTAGTGACAGATTGATTTGCATATACCCATGTGTGCATGTATAAGCACAGCTATCAGAGGAATATTGCCGAACTCAGGCCTTACGTGCAAAAACTCTATAAAGGTTTTAAGCAGCTTAAATCCTTCTAAATGAAAATTATACAAGGAAAGGGTAGATTTGTCTTGTAGATGGAGATTCGGAATAAAGACTGCTCCGACTGTGCCTGGTCTTTAACATCGTGCTTTACATGTCTGAATCTTCCTTCCAGTGGCTTTATTCCTTTCAAGTTCTTACATGGTGCCATAGCCACCTTCTTTTATGACCTTCCTCCTTAAAGCACTTCTGCATATAAAAGGATAAGTGGAATGATTCTTGTAGCTATAGGCTGGATAGCCTGGTGCTGATACTGGGCATGATCCTGATAAAGCTGCCTCAGATATGGCCAGAGGATGGAAACATAATTAATGCTCATCAGTGCAGTTGCATTAAATAGATCATTTTCTTTCTGGAAAAGGGAGATAGGTAATAATGTGAAAGAGAGAACAGTGACGTTGCTTTAGTCTCTTTGTGACAGCATGAAATAGTGCTGTATGTTTTGTAGCCCGGACTGTACTGACAATCCGAAGTGATGATGTTATGGGAGCTGCTGTCTGGCAGGATGTTTCCTATGGGACAGCATGTGCTCTTGCATGTGGCGTTTTCATCAGTAGTGGGCTGGAGTGAGCTTGCTTTATCTAGCAGTTACAGATTTCAATAGGAAACAATTCATGCAGAGCATAGGTGTGAGCTAATGGAAACTGAAAGGACTTGAGAGTAATAATATGCAATTGGAAAATGGGCATTCCAGAGCAAAGCTGTAAGTAGCACGATGGTCAATGCAAGGAAAACAAAGCTTTGTGGCTGGAGAGCAGTTTGCAATCTAAATGTGATCAGACTGTGAAAGCTTCTGGAAAATCCATGGGTTTGGCTCTTTGGCAGCACCAGGTGTATGTGTGTTAATTGCTGGAGCCTTATTCTGTAGCTCCCTTGATCAGAGACTTCGTGTGTACAAAACCATGGTCATTGTACAAAAATGTGTTAAGAAGCAGAATATTCCCTGCCTGTGTAAAAATGTATTGAGAAGAATCCTTGCATGAAAGAGCATCACAAGCTCCATTTCTGAGCAGGTTAGACAAGAAAACCTGAATTCCGTGTTACACTCTGGTGAATTCTTTGTGTCTTCCTTTCCCCTGCAGGAGGAAAACTTGGGAAACTTGATCCACGAAACAGAGTCTTTCTTTAAAACGAGAGACAAGGAATACCAGGAAACAATCGGGCAGATAGAGGTAAGGAAGTGGTGCATGACAATAGGAATTGTTTCTAGTGGATGAAAACATACAGTGTTCTGATCCAGTATATGCACAGAGGAAAGATGGAATGTCTGTCTATGTAAGGGATTTTCCTCTGACATACCCCTGGGGATCTTTTCTAAATACCATTCTCTGCACAGCACTATTACTGAGTAAGCATAAATCTGTAGCTGGTAGAGAGAGAACCTTCAGAACAAAGAGAGCAAAAATGCACTATTACTCTTTCTCCCCTTGCATATCCACTGTCACACTGGGAAATGCTTTCCAAGACGTGGCCTCAGAGGTTGCCAGACACAACAGCTGTAGCTTCTCCAAATCTCTGCCCTGCCTAGAACATGCTTTCATTAATTACTGTGTGTTGACAAACAAGATGCTAAGCAGCAGGGAAAAAAAAGCAACTTGAGGGCTGCTTAATACCAGTGCTGAGCTCTGATTAAATTGCACTTCATCAGCTGATGAATGAATTGCTGGTTTACAGCACTGAGGTTAAACATAAATGGTGTGGATGCTTTGGCTTGGCTCTGGACACCTTTAGTATTTCCACCAGTATATAAATGCAGTGAAGCTGGGAGAAGCTGTTACCATCTCCCCTTAGGCTGAATATTCTCCCCTATTTCTTACAGCTGGAATTGGCCACAGCCAAGAGTGACATGAATCGCCACCTTCATGAGTACATGGAAATGTGTAGTATGAAAAGAGGCCTGGATGTCCAAATGGAAACCTGTCGTAGGCTTATCAAAGGCTCAGCTGACAGGTAATAAGATGTGACCATTCTGCCTGGGGTGCTTCAAGAGGTTTGGTTTGTTTCCTGCCAGTTGTTTTAAGGGCAGTAGCATCGTTTTGTCCTTTAGGTAAGGTTGCTTTGTCCAGAGTCAAATCCCAGTCAAAAAGGAACTGTGTAACAGTTATTGTGTGTTCCTACACACAGTAACAGCTCAAAAGGATTCAACAGCTGAGGGTAAAACCAGGGATCTCTAATTTGGATGGATGTTCAGTCTTAACGTTATGGGTGTAGAACTCTTAAACAAAAGCCAAAATTAAACCTTGACTGTGGGCTAATATGAAGAACTTGGGGTTTAGCCTTCTTATGTTAAGGACCCTATACTATAAGGGGGTTTTCTTAGGTCTTGCTTGCCCCCAGTGCACGTCCTGGCTTAAAAGAACAAGATGCTAAACGTTTTTTGAGTTTTCAAGTTCATACTTATGGATGATGAAACTCTCTGTAGGATGTTCATCTCCATTTCCTCATCAGTAAACCCAGGGCAGCCTTTACGTTTGTACAGGAGATGGCAGGAGTGGGGTGGCAGCACGTGGGCTGTTTTACTATTGGTATTTACCATAAACCCAGAGTTTAATGTTAATAAAGTATATTGAAAAATGTTTTAGGAAGTGAAAGCCACCATTTTCTTCAAAGGTTCATTTTCCCCCCTTTCTGTCAGTGATAGACATTCCTTGTCTAAACCTTTCTCTGACTTTTCCTGCAGAAATTCTCCGTCTCCCAGCTCTGTAGCCAGCAGCGACTCAGGAAACACAGATGAAATTCAGGATGAGTTGGACAGAGAGACGGATGTGGAGCCCATGGTCACCTGATACATAGCTGGAGCATTCCAGTGAAAGGGAAGATACAAGAAAAGGTTATAAAAGAATACACTGATGTGGGGGAAGATAACAATAAGACTCGTAAGCCCTCACACAGGGTTTCTAAGGACTCATTCCTACACGCATCCCCACCCCACGCAAGGATTGGTGCTGTAAATTTCTATTGTTCTACAAATCGTAAATGCAGAGTCCTGTAAGAAAACATGGTGTTTTAATTGTGCCTTTGCCCCAAGCTGAGCCACTTTGAGCTCCAGTGGAATATTAATAGCAGGTGTTTTTATACAAAATATTCTTTCAACAAATCCTAATCCGTTAGCAGAGAAAGGTGCTGCAAAGGCTCTGGGTGTTTCAAGAAGCTCATGGTTTTATTGAACTGCTGCACCCATTGGCAAGAGGAATGCTGGCAAAATGAGAAGTGAACCCGAGACATTTATGGTGCAATTACCAAAGTCTGGCTCCAAACAAGAGAATTGAACTGTAACAATTTGAACTGTAACAGTCCAAGTTGAACTTGAAGCATTTAAAAAAGAGCAAGGGTAGAGACAGCTTTTAGGATTAAGCAGTTCTACAATATTAACAGGAGTTTCTCAGTTCCATCTTTCTGCCTGAAGGGGCCTTTGAGATGCATTACAAGCTCTCTGCTCCACTCCAGAGCCTGAAGAAGCAGCAGGTCTCAGCTCGGTGGCAAAGCAGGGGACAGAGGAGGGTTCCATGGGGTGGGAATATCCCTGATAAACTTCTATGCAAAAACAAAAAACCCACACACACAAAAAAAAGCTCGCCTTATTTATATGGAATGTTTGGTCCCTGCTGGGAAACAGTTATCTCTTGGGAAGGGAAAGCTAAAACCACATTTGCACATGTTAGTTATCTGTAGAGCTTCTTTTGAGGAGGAATGTCATATCACAATGCCTTTGTTTCCGGTGATTGGATTAGGAGGGGAATCAGCCCTTCAGTTCTTGTGTTGTTTTGTGTGTTCTCTTTTTCAGGATTCTTTTTTTAAACCATAGTGTTTGCAGATTTGACTTTGCTGACAGGGAGGTAACTCCATTTTATGCTGCTTTCATGATGTTTAGAGTGGGATAGTTTGAAGCATTGGGATAAACTGACATGCGGTAGGATAGACGTAGGCTTGAGACATGACACCGGGAGAGTTCCAGACCACTGTTCTTCAGGAAAGCTGAACATCAGGAAATACTGTAATCCTTTTTAGGGCGTAGTAAAATGAATCTCAAACTACTGCTGCCCTAGAATTAGGGAGGGACAGCCATGTGCTTTCTCTGTGAGAAAGTGAGGAGACCCAGACTTTGTCAGTCTTTCTGTATTTTTACACAGGAGAAAGCAGCATCAAAAGTCTCGGTGGTGTTTGAGGCAGCTCTGTCATCATCAGGTATGGTTCTAGTGGGAATTGTAGCACCTCAGCCAGGTAAAAACAGGGTATAAACCTCAGCCAATAATTTTCTGTTTGTTTTTTAGACCAAGATTGAAAGTGTGGTTAATACTACCTAAAGGTAACGGTGTAGTTAACTAGCAGTTTCAAGACTCGGAGTAAATACCAAATGTATTTGATTTCCTGCCAGGAAGCTTAGAAGCTGCTATGTAAGAGCAGTGCTAGGACTGGACAGGGAACTACCTGATTTAAGCACCCTCTCAGTGTTATGTAAAGGTAAGCTGACCAATCTTTTTAGCTCCCTGAGTATTGTTTCCAAGCTATTGGTCTGAAATCAGTGAAACTGCATTGTAAGGATGCAGCCAGTGTAAATCAGTGCTGCTTTCTTCCAAAAAGAGTGCAAATGTCTCAGCATATGGCACGTTCCTGGGCAGAAGTGCCTCTGTCTTGTGCAGCTATGCAGAGGGGCAGGACCTCAGAGAGTTTCTGTTCCCCCTGTAACTGTGGCTACAGCAATGTCTAATCAGTTTCCCATGTTGCTGCCTGGGGTTTCATCACTGTTCAGCTCCGGCTCCTGCTTGGACACGATGGTGCTTTTAGGCTACATGGATCAAATGGGCTCCTTGTGTTTTTCAGAGTTGGGAGGAGTGCTGGGATGATCCGTCTGGATCCACAGTGTGGGGGTCATGATCCACAGCTGATGGCTTCTGTTCAAGAAAACAGATCCAAGGATATTCTGGTGGTTTCCTTACTCACTGCAGTTATTTATAGAGTAGCTAGCAACTTCTTGGTTCCTGTGGTGTGGGTTAGGGGCTTTTTCAAAGCCTCTTTCATCATGTAAAATGTAGATAACTTTTCTCTGGAAAAGAATCCTTATTCCAAAGTGCTCATTCCTCTTATTTCTTAGGTGGCCAAAGTGGTAAAAGTCACATTCACTAGGGCTACAAGTTGGGGGGTGGGTGGGTGATAAGAGATAGGGTATTTTTTTGAGGGGGCTGGGACTGCATGTTTTCAATCAAGTACTCTTAAGGTTTTGAAGCCTGTATAAACTTCAGCTGCTAATACATAGTTTCTCACGAGGCTGAGAAACCATCTGCCAAAGCTGAATGTCTGTGATGCTTTAGTGACGTTGGTGGAGGCATTGTTAAGCAATCGACTTGCACGATGACCCGGCCTTGGTGGAGGCTGTCGTTTGGCTCTCCTCAGTTAGGAAATGCTCTTTGGTACTGGAGAAACTGAGCAATTTCAGTGGCCATACAGCTGCTGTGTTGCGGGGTTTGTTTCCGTTCAGACTCAGCATCCTAGTAGGATAAAGGCTGGGAGTTCTTGAACCTGAGAGCTGGTGTGGTGAGGGTAGGAAAGAGCAGAACATCCTCAGTTTGCCAGCAAGAACCAAGTGAGGAAGCAGAACTTCAGCTGTAACAAGGTAGCTGTAACCTCGGGTTTATCTCATAGCCATAATTACGAGGAGCATCTGTAGTAGGGTTGTGTCTGTTGGGAAGTGTAAGGGTTGCAGGGCTAGAGTAGAGGGTTTAGAATTAATGTGTATGGTGGTGATGTGTACGACAGTAAATTACCATGGTTGTTGGTGTCTGTTTCTTATAAGCATATGTAATCCATTTTTAAAGAAGAAAAGGTGTTTTCATACTCGGGATCAGGGGTTTATTTTTATTTAGGCTGTGTAGGACTCAGTGGATCACCAGGGTCGGTCCTTGAGAGTTTCCCTTGGAGGTCTTTGTTTTAGTTTCAAGCGATGCTGCTGACTTAGCCGACAGTGGTCCTGTTCTGTTCGCATGTAACCACTCCATAGAAACCAGATCAAAAGCTTGCCAGAAAAAGGTGAAAATGCTGGAAATGATTTTGATGACCTCTTTTCTTTTTTTTTTCCTTTGTAAAGCTGTAAATACTTTCTTTTTGTTTTCTATTCTTACTGCGGTGTCATATTGACACGTTTTTAGACTTACCGATCCGAAAATCCTCCTCATTGTGTCTCATTTTTTACACGAGGATTCCAAGGAAGCAAATTTTTTTGCTTGTGAGCAGTGTACTACTCGATCCGATTCCTAAACTGGGTTTGTACGACACAACTGTTTTCAGTACACAAACGGCAATTGCTTTTGTGGATGCATGTTCAAAAATGTCCAAAGAATAATGTGGTACAAATGTGTTTTTTCAGAGACTTAGTAATTATCATGTTAGTTCACATGAGTTAAAGACAAAACTCTTTAAAGGGGGGGGGTGGGGGGTGTAATGGAACTCATCGAAGCTAAATGTGTATTCTATTTATAAAATCCCACTATATAGTCTATTTTTATTAGAGGTTTTTAAAGTGCAAACAGAACTCTGTCAGCAAATGTAATTATTCCCTTGGAAAGTATCTCCTGCTCTGGTGGGGCTCCAAATTCTCTAGCGGTTTCAAGCGATAATGTGGAAACAGTATGACAGGTATGGCTGTGAAGCACTCGCCCATCGCTTCCTCGAGCAAGGTGGGGGAAGCAAACAGTTAACAGCTTTGCTGCCACTGCAGACTTATGCTGCTGTAAAAACACCCATTGTGGTGTTTTTTCCTTCCCCTGTTTGCAAGGGGTTCTGCTGTGAGGGTAAGAACCTCTGTCTGCTCCCCTGAATACCAGGGGGATGAGAACCATAGAATCACAGAATGGTTTGGGTTGGAAAGGACCTTAAGGTCATCCAGTTCCAACCCGCTGTGGCACAGCCGTTTTAAATCCTGCCCCGGAGCATCTTTTGTGTTCTACCTGGCTGGAAGATAAATGGTGTTAGTCCCCACGTGAATTGGAATTCACTTGATGAAACAAAATAATAGCTCAGAACTGTGCCTGAATCTACTTCTAAAGCTGCTTCTAATCTGAGGTTATTCATTCTGAGTAACCGTTCTTGCCAGCAAAAGCAGAAGTTGGGTCATTGGTCCAGGCTTGGCAGAGGGAAAGCCGCAGCGATGGGGGGGATGCTCACAGCCTTGCCACAGCCCTGCTGCGCTCTCTCTAAAGCAGCGATTTCCTTTTGTTTCCCTTGGCTCTGGAAAGCCGTGGAAGAATGTTTGTGTTGGAGCGTGCGGGAGGAGAACGGCAATATTGGGAAGTCTCTGATTGTGTTTCACATTTGAGTGCTTCATTTTAGAGCTGAGTGTTTAAAAAGCATGATTTATCACAGCAAAATGAACAAATCATAGTGCTTCCATTGTTAGTAATACCCTGATGAGGATTTTCCTTATGTTTCTTCAGGACTCCTGGTTCTTTTTATTCTTTTGCACTGGTCTAGGACTTGGTGGCAGGGGAACACACAGGTTTGAAAAAGCTTTGCCTTCAGTGTTAAGTCACCCAGAAAAGCTTCTAGTTGAATCAAACTTCTGTTTGACTTTTAAAAGAGAAAACAAATTGCTGGCCAAGGCAGCATGTAGTAACCTGGTGTTAATAATGCTGGTTTTAGAGGTGAACTAGAGACGCAGCCTGCCAGAATCTTAATTCAGTCCCTTGCCATCCTGGTTCTGGAGAGGGGAACACTAAAGGCTTGAACACAAGTCTCTGGCAGAGCAGTGAAAACCACTTGATTTGTTCCCTTTTGTCTGTTTTTGTGTGTAGTTCAGTGTCTTAAGACCCTTCCGCATTTGCGGGAGCCTTTCAGAGCTTCTCTTTTGAAGAAGCAACAAATTGTGTTTAAGCAGTGGGTATTTGCTGCTTCTAGAACTCAATTCCCTCCTGATTTGAGGCACTCCAGCAGTGAAGCACTTCTGTGGGCAGAGATGGGGCTCACAGGTCTCTTGGCTCTTATCTTTGGAGGAAATAATGATGATGATGCTTAAAACCAACCCCAGGGTGGCTTCAGAGCTGTGTCATAGCAATGCAGAACCCTCCCTGGGTGTGGGCTGCCCGGACTGGTGACCCCTGCACAGATGCCATCTGAAATCCTGCAGTTTTGTTTAAATTAGAGAGGGTTGAGGATGGTTAAAAGCTGGGTCACTAAAAACACTTCTTGTGTAATGCGATTCCACCAAAAGACACTCAATTCAGTCCTTAAACATCTGTGGCTAAAGTGTGTGTTAGCTGAGTTCTGCCCAAAAAGTAATGATTATTTATTATTTAAGGTGTTTAAGTGGAGGGTATTGATGCCTCTTTCCCCGTGCTGTGTCACTTCTCATCAGTTCCTCTGAAGTCGTGCAAGACTCTCTTTTTATACACATGAAAACAGACTGCTGATCAGTGTGGAGATGAACCTGTTTACCGTTACTGGTGTAAATATAGTGCTTTGTATTCTGTATATTAGCTTCTTTTCAAGAAAAAGACTGAACTTGATGATGCTGTTTGATCTCTGGCGAGGAAAGGACGGAGGATGAACCAGCTCCCAGGCTTGCTCCGGAGTCGAGCTGCAAATCGATTCCCTCTGCGGCTGGAAGCCTGTGCTGGGTGGTTGTGAGCAGACCCAGTGGAACACGCACTCACTGGAGGGGGATTTTGGGCCATCAAAGGCTTCCAAAACCTAATCCACTTTAGGTGAAGCACCGAGAAACCCCCGCAGCAAGAGCCAGAAGCACTCGTGCTCCTCCGAGTTCCAGCGGATTATCTCCAGTTTCCTTTTTTAGTGCCAAAACCGACCTCACCGACCCCTTCCAGGTCTGCTCCCTGCTCCTCTGTCGCATCCTGTGTCCATCCGTCCTTATCCCAGCGGTTCATCCTTCAGTGCTCCACCCATCGCTCGCTGTACTCCCCCCCCCCCCCCCGCCATGGGCTTCTCTATGCAGAGCGGGTGTGATGGAAACGGGTCCCAGTCATGCTTTGGTGATGAGGAAAAAAAGAGGAAAAAAGGACAAAAACCTCCTAAAATAAACACGGAATTCCTGGTTAATGGCTGCGTGTGCTGATTTTGGGGTGGAAAATGCTTTTAAAGCAAAAACTGCTTGTAGATTTGGAGCTGAGGAGGGGGACACGGTTCCTGTCCCCCTGGCTCCACAGCCCGGGGTTCAGGCAGGTGCTTTGGGGTCCCAGAGTACTCCAAACTCCCCCCAGAATATTACCCCACACTCCCTTGAAAGCACCTCAACCTCCCCTAAACCGCATCCCCTGAACTCCCCTAAAAGTACCCCTGAATCCCCCAACCTCCCCTAAAACCGCTGATCTTTCAGCTACCCTCTTAAATTCCTGCTTTTCTGCTGGAGCTGAACCCACCCCATCCACCCCCAGCCTCCTCCTGGCCTGTGCCTCAGCCACGTCCCCATTTTGGGGTGAAATCCCCTTTCTCCCCCCCAATTTTGAGTCCTTAAATGGGTGGGAGCAGCTGCTTCATCTTCCTTTGCTCTCTCCACGCAGGTCCGAGACTGGGCCCTTCCGCCGAAGCCACCTCCTTCGGGTCATTTATGATTATTAATTATTATAATTATTATTAATGACAATTACTTAATTTCCCTTTAATTAATGAGTTTTGCCCAGCTCGAGCGCCCCGCCCTTTCCCACGTGCCAGGGCTCGCCGCCTCCCCATTGGTCGGACGCAACCACCGCCTCCTGGGCAGGGGGGGGGAGCGGGGGGGCACCCCGCACACGGAGCAGGGGTGGGACCCGCACGGGACCCGCCCAGGCCCCGCGCACCGGAGCGTGCGGGAGTGGGGCCGCGGTGGGAGCGACCCTCACCGCTCCCTTGGGCCTGCATCTCCCGTTCCATTGGGAGCGCTTGGGGCGCCCCGTGTGTGCCCCCCCCCCCATCTGCGGTGGTGTGGGCGCGGCCGGGGAGCGCGGTGGGGCAGGGATGTGGCGGGCGCTGAGGGGCGGCGGGTGAGTGACGGGTCCCGGCCCTTGCCCCTTCCCTTCCCTTTCCCCTTCCCCTTCCTTTCTCTCTTCCCTCTCCCTTTCCCCTTCCTTTCCCTTTCCCGGTGGGAACAGCCCAACCCCGTCCCACCCCGGCTCCCCGGACCCTTTACATTCCCGTCGGGGCTCCCTTTTCGCTGCTCCAGCCCTCGCTGGCTCCTTTCCCGCTGCCGAGCCCCGCCGTTTCCTCCCTCTCTCGCCCTTTCTGCCCCCCTTTTCCACCCGTTTTTGGGGCGGTGTTGCTGACATGGGCAGGTCTGAGCCGGGGAACCCGCAGCCCAAGGTCCAGCCGCGCACCGGAGCGGGCAGCAGGGACCGCGTTGGCTTTTGCCCCCTGGACTTTACCAGGAGCTGGCAGCGCGCTGGGGTGTGGGAGCGAACACCGCCTTTCCCATGGGAATTCAGCGTCTGCCATAGCGAGGAGGGGGGTTCTGTCTTGGGGGCGATGTCCGGGCTCGGGCATCGCGATCCGATGGGCGGATGGAGCACGGGAGCAGCAGCACGGGGCTGTGCCTGGGCACGCGTGGCTGCGTGGCACAAGGAGCCGAAGCCACGCGGTGCTGGGAGGCTGGGAAGGAGGGAACCAGCGGGTTTCGGTGTCTCCTGTGCCCCCTGTCCCAGGCGGAGGTGGCGGCACCACTCGGCCATCACGGTGACCAACGAGCCCATCCTGGAGTTCAAGCCAGGGAGCCCCGAGCGAGCAGCGCTGCAGAAGGTACCAGCCCACGGGATGGGGCTATTGGGGGTCCTAAAGGACCAGGGTCCTCCCTGGTGGGGGCCAGCCCCGTCCTGTTCCCTTTCCTTTTCATAGAGCGATTTGGGGTGAAGGGACCCTAAAGCTCCTCCAGCTTCAACCCCTGCCATGGGCAGGGACCCCTTCCACTGGAGCAGCTTGCTCCAAGCCCCTGTGTGTAACCCGGCCCTGAGCACTGCCAGGGATGGGGCAGCCACAGCTTCTCTGGGCACCCTGTGCCAGCGCCTCAGCACCCTCACAGGGAAGAGCTTCTGCCTTATCTCCAACCTGAACTTCCCCTGTTTCAGTCTGAACCCATCACCCCTTGTCCTATCCCTACAGTCCCTGATGAAGAGCCCCTCTCCAGCATCCTTGCAGCCCCTTCAGACACTGGAAGCTGCTCTGAGGTCTCCATGCAGCTTCTCTTCTCCAGGCTGAGCAGCCCCAGTGTTCTCAGCCTGGCTCCATACAGGAGCTGCTCCAGCCCCTGAGCATCCCCGTGGCCTCCTCTGGCCTTGCTCCAACAGCTCCATGTCCTTATGTTGGTCACACCAGCACTGCACACAGTGCTGCAAGTGGGGTCTTATGGGAGCAGAGCAGAGGGGCAGGACCCCTCCTCTGACCTGCTCCTGACACTGCTGGGGATGCAGCCCAGGATAGTTTGGGAACACTTGGATTTGTAACTCCCATCCCTGTCCCTCCAGCCTGTGGACACCTAGGGCCCAAAGGAAGCTTGTCCCCAGGTTTCCCTTTGCTTGTGGGGCTGGCTGGGAAGACAGAGGGAGAGGCAGGTCCACATGTGCAGGTCTATGTGTGCAGCTCCCCCCGTGGTGCTCTCCTCCATCAGGCACTTGCTGACCTGAAGGGCAAGACAGAAGCCATCCCATGTGTGATTGGGGGAGAAGAGGTGTGGACACCAACGGTGCGGTACCAGCTGTCGGTGAGTGCGGGGGAAACCTGCTTTAACAAGTGGGAATGGACAGAGGGATGCACCTGAGGGATGTACCCATGGGAGGGTAATCTATTGGACCCATAACTGTGGGCTCTTCCTCTCTTTTCAGCCATTTAACCATGCACACAAGGTGGCCAAGTTCTGCTATGCTAGCAAGGTGAGTGCACTGGGTTGTGCCTAGGGATGATGGGTGATGATGGGGTTCCTCCTTGCTGCCTTTCCCCTTCTCTCCTGCAGGAGCTCATTAACAAAGCCATTAACGCTGCCTTGGCAGCGAGGAAGGAATGGGACCTAAAACCTGTGCAGGACCGGGCGCAGATCTTCCTGAAGGCAGCTGACATGCTGAGCGGGCCGAGGCGAGCAGAAGTGCTGGCCAAAACCATGATCGGGCAGGTCAGGGGGATGTGGGATTGACCCTGTGGGTAACGGGTGCGTGGGAGGGAGCGTGGGGAGCAGGGAAGCAGGGCAGGGATTGCTGCCAGTGTATTGCTGGGCAGTGGGAATGGCTGTCATGTTAGAAGCGTCTCTAGGTGTTCTGTGGGGGGATACAGGCTGACTGCGGCCTCTTTGCTGACAAGGGAGGTGAAGCTGGGAGTTGGGCTTCATGGGAGCAGGATCAGCTCATGGTGAGCGGTAGACATCAGGGTGTACCCCTGCAGAAGGCCCTGGCTGCCCCAGGAGATGCACTAAAGGGCAGTGGGGAACAGGAGTGATGCGGTGGCCCCAGGCACAGCCATGGGTGGTGTTTGCTCAGTGCAAAGGAGACGTGGCAGGAGGGGGCTTGCAGGAGGCAAGCACCTGGTCTGGGTGAGCTGCACTGCGGCTCAGGGCTCTGCATTCCCCTTGCCTCCTCTCAGTGCCTTTCTCTGCCACAACAGGGTAAGACAGTGATCCAGGCAGAGATCGATGCTGCCGCCGAGCTCATCGACTTCTTCCGATTCAACGCCAAGTACGCCCTGGAGCTGGAGAAGAGCCAACCCATCAGCGTGGACATCAGCACCAACAGCATGGTGTACCGGGGGCTGGAGGTGAGGGCAGGGGCTGGGGCTTTTCATACACAGGCTGTGGGGTCACCCCAGTGAGAGGAGGCTCCCTGGGCTCAGTGCTCCCTCTCCTCTCCCACCGCAGGGTTTCGTGGCAGCCGTCTCCCCCTTCAACTTCACAGCCATCGGTGGGAACCTGGCCGGGGCTCCAGCGCTGATGGTGAGTGCTGTTGGGTCTGTGCAGGGGAAGGCTGGAGCAGGGGCTGGTCTCCAAGGCTGCAGCTTGCCTGGTCTGGGGTCTGCAAGGGGTGAATTCAGGCTCCCTGGTGCTGTTCAATGGGACACAGCGGGGCTCCTCCTCCTCTTGGTCCCCTTGAACTCCATCAGCTCTGCTGCAATTAGGCTCTGATGTCTTTGATCTCAAGAAGGCATTCTAATGGCTGGATCTTAGACCTGTCTACTGATGGGCAGGTGTGATGTGTTGGAGGAGGACAGACTGCTCAGGCCTGGGGTTGTGTTCGGAAGCAGCTTGGCTTCCCCCTCCTAGGCTGCGGTCTAGATCAAGAGGAGGTCTCATGCTGCGGGAGGGAAGGGAGATGAGCAATGCAGCAGGGGTTTGTTTCCTTGCGTGCTGCTTGCTCTGTGACCAGGGTGCTGTTGTGGCACGGAAGTGAGATCCCTGTCATTGCTCAGGTGCCTCTTGGACGATGCTTTTTGGGTACAGTGGGGGTAGGTGGGAGCAGGTCATGGCCCTGGCATTTAGCACTGAACTGGGAGACAGCTGATCCTGGCAGACGTGGGAGATGGTCCAGAAAGATCTAGGTAACAGCCAGTGTGTCCCACCACAGTGTGCTCACATGCTGCCTTTGCAAGGTGAGTGTTGGGGAGGGATACCCATAACGGGATGAGTTTGGGCCAGGATGCATTCATTTACATGGAAAGGAATAAACCACAGAATTACCCCAAGCTCTTTACTAGTTAGGCCCAGATTTCATCCTGGCACCAAAGGCAGTCCCTCCGGCAGCAGGCTCCTGGGTTAGAGGTGGAAGAGGCAGCCATGAGGGGGAGCACCAAGCTTTTGATGTGGGGACATCCCATTTTAAAGCCATATTCAAGGCAAAACATTTGAACTTTTGCAGGAGAGGAGTGGGGAGAAGGAAGGGAGAGGGAAAAGCCAGTGTGGGGCTGGGAAGGTTTTTGGGGAAGGGAGATGCATTCCTCCCACCCCAGGATTTGGGGCAGGTCCTTGCCTTTGGGACATGTGGTGATAAACTCATCCCAGAGGAGATGAACCGTGTTGGGGTGGGGCAAGCCCGTGCTGCCAGGGCTGCCTTGGGACCCTGCAGTGCATCCACCTCTCCCTCCTTGAGGATAAGATGAATTCCCACCAGGATGAAGTCCCCCTGTTTGGCCAGGGGCAGCAAGGACCAGGGCATCACTGGTGCCTTGAGAAACTCAGTGGCAGTGGTACCTGGCATTAAATGTAGGATAAAATGGTACTTAATAGGTGGATGTTAATTAAAGCCCCAGTGTTTCAGTCACCTCAGTGCGCTTCCCAGGGGATTAAACATTCCTCTTGCCTGAAGAGCTGGAGAGATCAAGGCGGGTATTGCCATTGCAGCGTTGGCAGTGGGAAGTCCTCGGCGCTGGAGCAGTGCTGCTGGGAATGCTGTCACTGACTGTGCCCTGAGTCAGATCTCCCTGCCTGGGGGTGCTCCTGCAGTGTGGTTGGGTTTTCTCACTGTTAGGAGCAGAAGGATTAAGGGGGAAGGCAGGAGCTTTGCCTGCACCGCGATGCCTGTAGAGGAGGGGGTTGGACCTGGATGATGTTAAGGTCCTTTCCAGCCCAACCCAGTGAGGGATTCATTCTGTGGTTCTAAAGCAGGTGCCTGGGTGAGGCAGAGTCCAACCCCCCCCCTCCTGCCCCCCAGGACAGTGACCCTATGGCACGGTCATGCGCAGTGGGGCCAGGCACTGTGACAGTGACGTGGGGAGGGCGCTGGGCACAGAGCCGAGGGCAGGACGGTGGCGAGGAGCCCAAGGGGTGGGACCCTGGTGCTGGGTCCTGCAGCCAATTGTGCTGCTGCTTGTGCAGGATTGATCCAGGAGTGAGGGTTTGTCTCACTGCTGGGGCCAGCACAGACACACACACACACAGAGAGCGAGTGACAGCGCTTGTGGGGCCATCGCCTTTCCCAGCACCTAAACCAGGGCTGTGCTTTGCAGCTCCTCTTTGGGAGGCAAAGCTCTGGGGGTGTGAAGGTGGCACAGGGAGCATTGCTTGAGAAGGGAGGGCTTTTGTGCCTTCAGGCGAGCAAGGCAGTCACAGACCCTGTCAAAACCGGTGCTGAAGGGTACCTGGGGGGTGTGCATCACCCCAAGGTGCCCGTTGCTGTGGTCCCATCCGCTGTGTGCTGCAGGACTGATGTTTCCCAGGGGGTTTAATCACTGCACACCCATGTGTGGGCTGAAGCCTTTCCTCCCGTGCTCACTGCCTCCTCTCCCGCAGGGGAACGTGGTGCTGTGGAAGCCGAGTGACACTGCCCTGCTCTCCAGCTACGCTGTCTACAAGATCCTGCTGGAGGCCGGGCTCCCTCCCAACATCGTGCAGTTCGTGCCGGCGGACGGGCCCGTGTTTGGGGACACCGTCACCAGCTCCGAGCACTTGTGCGGGCTCAACTTCACCGGCAGCGTGCCGTACGTGGGGAGGGGGCAGAGGGGAGAGGGGTGAGGAGCCGCCGGTGCTCATCGGAACATCACCTTCCACTGGAGCAGCTTGCTCCAAGCCCCTGTGTCCAACCTGGCCTTGAGCACTGCCAGGGATGGGACTTCTCTGGGCACCCTGTGCCAGTGCCTCAGCACCCTCACAGGGAAGAGCTTCTGCCTAAGAGCTCAGCTCAGTCTCCCCTCGGGCAGGTTCAAGCCATTCCCCTTGGCCTGTCCCTACAGGCCCTTGTCCCAAGCCCCTCTCCAGGTTCCCTGCAGCCCCTTTAGGTACTGGAAGGAAATCTCCATGTAATTTAGCAGGAGGGAGCTTCTGTTGCTAAACTGACGGCACCGAGCAGACAAACTTGCCTGTGTCGCTGCCCCATCTCCCAGCGCTCCTGTGATTCCCTGAACACATCTCCCTGTGCTGCAGAGCGGTGCCAGCTCCAGGGAGCTCTGCAGCCCCGTGCTCTGCCTGCTCATCACGGTGTGTTACTGACACCCAGGGTCCCTGGCAGCCTCAACGGGCTGTTAAACCCGGGGAGCCTGCTCCCCCGGCGCAGGACATGGTCTGATGAGCATCATGCTTTAGAGGTGGGAAGCTCATAAATGAGTGTTAGCGGCTGGGCTCCTGCTGGGAGGCTATTAGCATTTTTATTGTTTCCAGCAGAGGGGTTGGTCACAGTAAGGACCGGGAGGTAGGGGGGAAAGGCAAAGGGGACAAACCTCACCTGGATGCTCACTGCTGTGGCACTGCAGCAGTTTCTTTGTGTAGTGCCTTTGGGTCCTTAAGGCCTCACTCTCAGCGGGCATCCCCCCTGCTTGCAGGGCATCCCTTCTAGGGATAGACACAGGGGTTTCCTGGGGTCCCCTTCCGCAGAGCGCATCACCCACTGGTGCCTTTTCCCTGTGCACTCACCAGCTCCCCCTTCCCATTCCAGAACTTTCAAGCGGCTCTGGAAGCAGGTGTCGGAAAACCTGGATCGCTACCGCAACTTCCCCCGTCTGGCTGGAGGTAACTGCTGCTTCCCACACCTTCTTGGAGGGGTGGCCCTGCAGGGTGGGGGGTTCAGCTTGTCCCCTGTTGAAGGGAGAACCTGGAGTGATGGCTGGGATTCCTCTCCTTGCGAGCAAATTGTATCCTCTGTGGCCTGCAAGGATGCTGGGGAGGGACTCTTCGCTAGGGACTGTAGTGATAGGACAAGGGGTAATGGGTTCAAACTGAAACAGGGGAAGTTTAGATTGGAGATAAGGCAGAAGCTCTTTACCATAAGGGTGGTGAGGCACTGGAATGGGTTGCCCAGGGAGGATGTGAATGCTCCATCCCTGGCAGTGCTCAAGGCCAGGTTGGACAGAGCCTTGGGTGCCGTGGTTTAGTGTGAGGTGTCCCTGCCCACGGCAGGGGGTTGGAACTGGATGATCTTAAGGTCCTTTCCAACCCTAACTGTTCTATGACTCTAAGTTGATTGTGTGGCTGTGATGGGCATATGGAGGAGCTTATGGCACCGGCTCCCACTGGCATGGGATGGGTTTTTATGGTGGGGCCCTTGGGAGGAGGTGCCCCTGGGATTACAGAGCTAAGGTTGGGAACTCGGCCCAGTCCCTTTCCCATCAGGTTTGGCGCCGGGGTTGCTCTCCGGGGCATCCCAATGGAGGAGCAATGGGGCCAGGCAGGGCGCGCTGCCGCGGTGACCTGGCTGTGCTCTGTGCTCTGTGCTCTCTGCGCGCCCCGGTCTGCTCCTCACTCACCCCTTTCCTCCCTCCGGCCCTGCAGAGTGCGGAGGGAAGAACTTCCACCTGGTGCACAGCTCCGCGGATGTGGGCAGCGCGGTGAACGGCACCCTGCGCTCCGCCTTCGAGTACGGCGGCCAGAAATGCTCCGCCTGCTCCCGCCTCTACGCCCCGGCCTCGCTGTGGCCCCACATCAAAGAGAAGCTGCTGGAGGAGCACGGGAAGATCAAAGTGGGAGATGTGAGCGGAGCTGCGGGGCGGCTGAAGGGCTCTGCGGCTCAGCGGGGGGCTGATGGGATTAGGGACTGCGGTAACTGGCTACTAATTCCTATTGAACCCAGCTTTTCATCCCCGGCTCTCCCCGCCGCCCTGGCCCCCTTCATCTCCTTCTTTATAGTGATTAGAAATTAACTTGTAGCCAGGGTCTGCAGGAGGGATCCTGCAAGCCGCTGAATGCTGCAGACTAATTGAAAAGGGGCAGCTTGTGCCCTGGACCAGAGGTGTGCTTGGGGCGGGAGGGAGCCTTGTGTGGGGACCTTCAGCTCCTCCAAGTGCTGCAGTCGGCTCTTTGGCTCGGCAGGCACTGACTTCCCCTCTTCTCTTGCTTCCCAACAGCCCACCCAGGACTTTGGGACGTTTTTCTCTGCAGTCATTGATGACAAGGTGAGCTCATCGCTCCTGTTCTGCTGGTGCAAGGAGCTGACACCACCGGGCTTTCACCAAGGGCTGGGTTAAATGCTTGCGTTGCTTGCAGCAAGGTGTGAACATCAGTGGTTAGAGCTGCCCCTCAGCCCACTTGTGCTCCGTCCTAGAGCACTGCGTGCCTTGTTCACCACCCCTCTTGATGAGTGCGTTATTACACTGAGAAACCATCTCAGATGTCAGGATCAGAGCGCCTGGGGCTGTGTTTCCAGCTCCCACTCCTGCTCCTGAGCTGGAGAAGCACCGGGAGCAGCACAGCCCTGACAGGGGTTGCCCAAACTTCCTTTTACACCCCAAACCCATGCTGCATTATTCCCTATTCTCAGTCTTTTGCACGGATAAAGAAGTGGATCGAGCACGCCAAGAAGTCGCCCAACCTCACCATCCTGGCAGGAGGTGGCTGCGACGACAGCGTTGGGTACTTCGTTGAGCCCTGCATTGTGGAGAGCAAAGACCCCCAGGATCCCATCATGAAAGAGGTGAGAGCAGCTTGTGGGGAGGTGGCAGCAAAGGTGTAAAAGGGGCTGCATGGTGGAGGTGAGCCAGCACCATATGGTAACTTGTGCAGGGAGCGTAGGACCATGGAATGGTGTGGGTTGGAAGGGAGCTTAAAGCTCCTCCAGCTCCAACCCCTGCCACGGGCAGGGACCCCTTCCACTGGAGCAGCTTGCTCCAAGCCCCTGTGTCCAACCTGGCCTTGAGCACTGCCAGGGATGGGGCAGCCACAGCTTCTCTGGGCACCCTGTGCCAGCGCCTCAGCACCCTCACAGGGAAGAGCTTCTGCCTAAGAGCTCAGCTCAGTCTCCCCTCGGGCAGGTTCAAGCCATTCCCCTTGGCCTGTCCCTACAGGCCCTTGTCCCAAGCCCCTCTCCAGCTTTCCTGCAGCCCCTTTAGGCACTGGAGCTGCTCTCAGGTCTCCCCTTCAGGAGCCTTCTCTTCTCCAGGCTGCCCCAGCCCAGCTCTCTCAGCCTGGCTCCAGAGCAGAGCTGCTCCAGCCCTCGCAGCATCTCCATGGCCTCCTCTGGCCTCGCTCCAGCAGCTCCAGGTCCCTCTTGTGCTTCTGCCCCAGAGCTGGATCAGGGCTGCAGGGGGGGTCTCCCCAGAGCACAGCAGAGGGGCAGGATCCCCTCCCTGAGCTGCTGCTCACGCTCTGGGGGTGCAGCCCAGCACACGGGGGGGTTCTGGGCTCCAGCGCTCACTGAAGCCGGGTCATGGGGAGCTTCCCATTGACCAACACCCCCAAGTCCTCTCCTCAGGGATGTTCCTCTTCACCCCGGCTGTAGCTGTTCAGTGCTGATCGGAGGCTGTCCCCGCTCACTGCTCCGTTGTCTTCTCGCTGCACAGGAGATCTTTGGCCCCATCCTCACGGTTTACGTGTACCCCGAGGAGCGGTTCAAGGAGGTCCTGGAGCTCATCGACACCACCACCCCCTACGGCCTCACGGGGGCGGTCTTCGCCCAGGAGAAGTAAGTGCCAAAGCCGGCTCTGCCAGCACAGTGAGGATGCTGCTGCCCTTCTTGGGTCAGGTGTCTGTGTCACTGCTCCCCGGCGCCCTGTGCTGCACGATGGGGATGAAGGAGAGCATTTCCTGCTGCTTTACCCCCTCCTCCCGCTGAAGAGGCAGGGGCTTGTTTCTAAAACAACCATAACAAGCCTACAAATGCTTTTTCATTGAGAAACTGCCTCAGAGGTGATGGGAGAGTACAGAAGGATACACCACACACCTCTCATGTAGGAGGAGGGCTCAGAGCAGGGTAACCTCAATGAGGGACCATCCTTAAGTCTCAGTTACCTTCATTTATAGCAGTCAAATGTAGAAACAAACTAGAAGAAAACAAACCTGGGATCATTTACATGAGCTCTTAGGGTGCACAACCTGCTTCAGTGTGTGTCAGACTAGTGTGAGGTGTCTCTGCCCATGGCAGGGCATTGGAACTGGATGATCTTAAGGTCCTTCCCAACCCAACCCAATCCATTCTATGATGCTATGAGTGTATAAACGATGTGCAGCCCTTAGATGCCATGAAAATGTGCTTTTTGCATGATTTTAATGGGTACAGAAGAGTAGAGGCCTGCACACCAGTTGCTGTTGGGTTCTCAGAGCTGTTTCTATCCCTCCTTAGGAGAATCATCGAGGAGGCCAGGAGCTTCCTGCGCAATGCAGCTGGCAATTTCTACATCAATGACAAGTCAACAGGCTCCGTCGTGGCTCAGCAGCCCTTTGGAGGCTCCCGCATCTCAGGTGAGGCCTGAAACCCCTGTCCGCAGACAGCACATGGAGCTGCATCCCCTTAAGGGCTCAGCATCCCCCTTAAAGGTGCTGCATCCCCTTTAAGGTGGGCCTGAAAGGTCCCCGTATCCTCCAGCTCATGGTCACCTGCACTTTGTTTCCTTCTGAAACAGGCACCAACGACAAACCTGGTGGCCCCCACTACATCCTGCGCTGGACGTCTCCTCAGGCCATCAAGGAGACACACGTGCCCCTGACGGACTGGCGCTATGCCTACATGCAGTGACACCTCCTGCTCCCCGGCCCCACTGGTACTACTGATCCTCAACGCACAGAGTGGCCTTGAGCTACACCCTCGAGAAGCACTTAGATGTACTGATCTCTAACCTGAGCTTGGGTTTTATTTTGAAATGAAAATTCTATTATTAAACTGTAAATGCAGAAGAGAAAGTCCTTGTGGTCCATGTGAGGGTGATGTGTTAATGGATTCAGGGGTGCTGGAGGTGTGTGGTTCCATCCCAGTTTCCTTTTGTCATAAAACCCTCGACTGGTTTGGGTTGGAAAGGACTTTAAGATCCAGTTTCAACCCCTGCTATGGGCAGGGACACCTTCCATTAGACCAGGTTGCCCCAAGCCCCATCCAACCTGACCTTCTGTTTTGTCCACCCTGAGTGCTCCAGCGCAGTTCCCTCTCAATGGGGCTGCAGTTGAAGCAGGAGCTGAGCATTAAGAGGCTGGCCCTGTCCTGCCAAAAGCTGTGTCATTCCCTGTGTCCCCAGGGAGCTGCACCAGCAGAAACCATTGGAAGCCGAGGGCTGCCTGAGCCAGCCTTGCCGGGAGGTTTGGGCAGCCAGGCTTGCTTTAAACCACAGTCAATGTGGTGGGAGCCCTGAGCTGTGTTTTCTCCCTGTCACTGAGCAAGGGCAAAGCTCAGACACCCCCAAACATTCTTGATGTAGGGGAGAACTTGGCAGGAGAGGGCAGCTGCGAGTGCGGTGCTGCTTCAGGTGAGTTGGAGTAAGTGCCTTACTCCTCTGCTCTGAGGGCAGCAGACGGGGTTCCCTGCACGTTACCTTGCAAATGGTCTCGGTGTGCACAGACATGGGGCAGATGGAGCAGCAGCACCCCGCTTGGTCCCTTTGTTTCATCACTGGTGAGGAGGTCAGGCTGCCTCCCATGGGTTTTGGCTGCTTCTGCTCCAATCCTTGCATGTTCACTGTGTGTTGTTAAGTCTTTAAGAGAAGGTGTTTCAGGTACAGGAGCGTTCCTGCACAAGCTGCAGCATCCCTCAAATCCCTGGAAGGAATTGAAGGGGAAATGGAGGGAATTTCACTTGATTAGCAGGAGGGGCTGGGACAGCAAGTGGGGGCTGCAATAACCAGAGCAAGAGGCATCTCCCAGCCCCTTGTGCTCTGGCCTGCGGAGCTGCTGCTGACACGGGCACATCACTGAGGCTCTGCGAGCTACCCTGGTGTGAAGTCAGATCAGTGCTGGCCTCTGTGGTCCCTGTTGCTGTGACTTGTGCAGGCGCTGCCTTGCCATCAGTGCGGTCACACCAATGGGTCCTGCAATGGGAACAGGAAAAGGGATCTTAGGCACGGTCTGTCTCCTTCCAGGATCATTTGTAATTAAACACCTTTGTAACACCTACAGTTAATAACTGTTCAGTTACGAGGGTTTGCAGCCAGAGTGGAGAACCCTGCTGTAATAAGCATTAAGTGTGGATCTTGTCCAGGCCTGGGCTGCTGTTTAGCATGCAGCTCATGAAGGTGTTGCACTGATAGGTGTGAATTTTGGTTTAACTGAGAAAATCTGCAATAAAATAATCTTTAAACACCCTTTGTGGTGTTCTATGAATGATTTCTTCAAATTGTTGCCAAATCCAGGGCTAGATAGAGCGTGTTTGGTACCTTCCGTGCATGCATCTGCTAAAAGATAACACTGAGGCTGAGGACCCGCAGCACTTCTCATTCCAAAGAGAAAAAACCATAATAAACCAACCCAGTTTTGTGTTCTTTGCTAAAATGAAGCCATTGCCCTTGCACGAGGCAGGACCGTCCGGTAAGCGCCTCATTCAGTATCATCCAGGTTGGTACAAAGCATCCTTGTGCTGCACACTGGGAGGGCACCCGGCATCCCAGTTCAGCTCCAAAACCACCCCAATCCTTCAGCAGGGAGGAAAGGATTGAACCCACTGGGATCCTTCAGGGAATGTCTCTGAACCCCCTGAGTTCATCCAGGTGGGACCACAGGGATGTCCCATTCTCCAAGTCCCATCCTGCTGCCAAGCTTAGGATAAACCCTCCTAGAGCTCCTCCACTGACACCTCCCAGCCCTTCCTGATTGATTTCCATCAGCTCATTTAAATCTCATTAAGGGCTCTGCCTCGCACCCTCTCTCCTGGAGATGGGAATGCCGCATCCCAGGAGCTGAGCGCCGCTGCCTTTGGCTCACGCCTTTTACGACTTAAGGCCAGAGTGTCAAGTGGATTTTTTAGCCTTAACTCTGAATTTCATGGCTTTTTGTGACTCGAAATCAGTCCCCTAATGCTATTTGAACAGTTGCCTTTTTGAAGCTGATAAATGCTTCGGGAGGGGTTTGGGAGCGCCAGGGGCTTGCACAGCGGAACCCCAGGCACCCTCCTGCCCTCTGGGATGCTCCTGGAGCTCTCTGCCCTCCACTGGGATGGGGAAAAGGGTCTAGGGAGGGTATAGGGCACTGCATGGCCCAATAAGGAGAGGCAACAGGTTTGGAGCATCTCTGGTAGGGATTCAATCCCATTCCCATGCAGAGCCGGAGCTGGCCTGGCCCTTGGCAGTCCCCCACCGCATCCCAAAGCACTGGGTTATGGAGCCTCGGGGCCGGGCAGGAGCGGGAGCCAGGATCCCTGTGGGAAGTGGCAGATTTTCCCCTCTGGTAACACCCAGCTCCATCTGCTTCCCGTTAGCGGCCCCGGCTGAGGCTAATTGGCAGATCAAACCCCCCCATGTCCTGTGTTAGGGATGGCGCTGGGAGAGGCCGGGGCGAGCACGGTGCTGCCTGGATGGAGCCCAAATGCCTTCCGTGGCCACCATGGGCTGTGCAGGGTGCTAATGCAAACCACCCCGAGCTCTGGGACACTGAGACCTTGGTGAGAGGAGCAAGACTCAGCTTTAAAGCAAAGCAAAGCAGAGGCAGCGTGGACCAGGTCGCTCATGGGGAGGTAGAATGGGAGAGCAGAGGATGGGGAGCACCTTCTGCCACAGGGAGACCAGCACAGCAACAGCCACCCGGCTCTTTCAGTCCCAAGGGATGCTCCTGGCTTTCTGGGCAATGCCAGGTTCAACAGGAGAGGCAATGACCACGCTCCCTGTCTGAAGGAAAGGTAACATTTGCAATTCCCTAACACACACATTGGGAATGGCTCTTGTTCAGGAGAAGGCATGGGGCTGGAAAACCCCAGCACCACATCCCAGGAGTGAAGGGGATCACCCATCACCTCTGTACCTGAACACAAGAACTAAAGCACAGAGAAGGAGCTGGATTTGGCTTAATAAAGGTTGAAGGGAGCCCCAAACCTTCCCCTGATGTCAGTGAATGAGGGCTGACCTCATGTGTGCACTGGGCAGCACATTGCAGCCACTGGAACATTTGGGGCTGCCTTCTTCCCATCCTGCCTGATTTCCTCCTGAAAGTCCTGTACCCGGTGTCCTGGGGGCAGATTTCCCTAGGTCCAGGCAGTGTTTCAGGCTGGAGAGCAGGTACTCAGTGCAATCCAAGAGCCTGGGTTTACCTCCTGCTGGTACCAAGGGGATGCTCGGACTCTGCCTTTTACCTTGCTGCCTAGGGAGGTGCCAGAAGAAACTCAGGACACGGATGCTGCGGGGAGGGTGTGTGTGAACCACACAGGGTGCAGGGAAGGGCTGGGGACGGGTGCGGGATGCAGGAAACACCTTTAAAGATGGGCTCAAATCACAACCCAGCTTTACAACCCCCTCAGCTCCGCTTGCTGGAAAGCTGCCCAGGGCTGGAAACCTTCTGAACCCGCAGTTCCAGCCGCGGGGAGACACGTGTGGAATTGCTCCTCTCTTCCTGCCTTATAGTTCCCTCTTCCTTGTATTCCTGCCGGAGGCTTCACCGCCCCTGGATCCTGCAGCGCTTTGTGGCTTCGGGAGGGAAGCAGAGCGCTGCGGGGTGCGGGAGGGGATGTTTGCAGTACAAGCACTTAGCAGCAGATGGTGATCTTTATCCCCATCTCCACCAGCAGGGAAAACCGGCGGCCCCACAGCTCCCATCGCGCTGCAAGACCGAGGTCCCTCATCCCTGGGCCTTGGGACTGGGAGGACTGGGTTGGGTTTAGTTGGTGTAAGCGTTTGCGGTTATCTTATCTCGCGTAAGCTGTGTCCGGTGGCTATTTGCATAAGCGGTTTCATATCTTTTGTTGCCTAACCTTTATTTTGGGCTTAACATATATCTTAATAAACAATACCCTAGTCTATAGTTTCTCACAGGTGGGTTTAAACTGGTGGGGAGGAAGGAGAGAGCTGTGGGGTTCAGCTCCAGAGCCCGGCTTTCCCACAGTGCGGATGGGAGCAAGCAGGCAAAGGAGGGAAGGGGGAGAGGGTTTGAGTCTCTCAGCCCCATTCAACAAACAAACCGTGGGTTTAAGAGCTGCACAAGTGCCCCCACTCCCCATCCCCACCCAAAACGCTGCAGAATTATGGGGAGGCTTCTAATATTTAGCATTTTTGCTAAAGCCCCAGGTCCTGGAGTCATGAGAATGCAGCGGGATGTCAGCTTCCAGCTAGGATAAATAAAGAGGGGATTCACATCCCCCAGGATAACACAGCAGAGAAGAAGACGTGACCCTACCTCAGGGCCAGAAGAAAATCCTGGAAAGCAAATAAAGAGCCCGGGAGGCAGAATGCCCCCATAGATCCCGATCTTTGCACAACCACTGAGCAATATAACATCAGGGAACATGGAACGGCTCGGGTTGGAAAGGACATTAAAGCTCATCCAGCTCCCTGCCTCATATCCAACCTGAACCTCCCCTGTTCCAGTCTGAACCCATCACCCCTTGTCCTGTCCCTGCAGTCCCTCCGGAGCAGAGCACCCCCGTTCCCAGGGCATCCGGGGACACCGGGGCCCCATCCTGCGTGCCCCGGGTGCTCTGTGCTGGCCCGGGAGGTGCAGGAGCGGTGCGGGGAGCTCCGCAGCCCCGGCTCAGCCTTTCCCAGCTCACCCCAGGGAGCGCTTGTCTGGGAGCCGGAATTACCCCGGAGCCAGGCTGCTTGAGCACAGGAACAGGTGAAGGCTCCGCAGCCGAGCCCGGCTCCAGCCGCGGCTCCGGGGGACCCCGCGGGGCATCAATCACCCGCTGCTGTCTGACAGCCCCGCAGCAGCGCTGGCCCGGGGCCGCCTGGATGGGGATTAGGAGCCAACCCCTGCATCTGCCCAGAGGCGGCTCCGCAGCTGCAGGCTCCGATCCCCCCCCCCAGCACGGTCACATCGCCCCCCCCACCCCGGCACGGGCAGGGGCCGGGATGAGGCTCAGGTCTCCCTCCTCCATCCGGGCCGTTTGCATGGATCAGAGGAGAGGGCTCCCGGGTCCCCCCGTGCCCGTCAGACCGGTCCCAAGGCTGGTCCTTGCCCTCCCCGCCGTCCCTTGTCTTGCAGACAAGCAATATCCCCATGTCCAGCCGCTAAATGCCTCAGCATCCTCCTCCTCCTCACGCTCCAGCCCATGTCCACAGGGACGGATGGTTTTCCCTTTGAATTTCTTCACACCTAACTGCACCCCTGTCTACTGCAGGGGATTTATCCCCTAAATCCTTCTCCTGTCCCTACAAACTCCCATTCCTGCAGAGCCATCCACCCTCCCGTTTTCACAGCGCATCCCCCCTTCCCTGGCCCTGCGTTCGGGTGCTTAAGATGTATCTGCAGTACCATCTCAGCTGCTATTTTTCATCCTTCAGCGATAAGGCATCTGCATGTACACAGCACCCAGAAAATGACTTACAAACAGCAGCTCCCCCCTGCAGACCCCCCTCCCTCCTCGTACCAATTGCTATCATCACCACAGAGGCAGCCCCGCTGCTGCTGCTGCTGTTTTCAGTGAAGACCTTTCCCCCCATCCCACCCTTTGGTGGTTGTTTTACCCCCACCCCACGTCGTGATCACAGACTGGAGATCACAAACCTGACATTTGGGTGCCTGTTCCGCAGTGCCAGGCAGGCAGAGCTGCCGGGGACAATCGATTGGCCCCGCATCATCTACGGGTGCCGTCCAAAACACCGCATCCACCCGAGCGCAGCCCTTCCAGCAGCTCCCCGCTTGCTTTTCCCTTCCCAGCCTGGGGAAAGATGCAGTTCCCCAGAAATCAGGGGCACCATGAGCAGGGCTTGGGGCTGGGTGGGAGCATCCCTGCTCCGGGACGGTGGGAAAGATAAACCCATGCACACACTGTTGTCTGTGGGACCAGTCTTCTGCTTGTCCAGCATCACATCTGCAGCACAGGGAGGGTCAAACAGTGCAAGCGAAGTGGATCTCAGCCTGATGCCTACCTAAAAGAACATGGTGGGGTCTGCGGGCTGGTAGGGAACAGGGTTTGTTTGATTTTGGGATCCCAGATTTGCTGGATCAAAAGGTTCCTGAGTTTCAAGATGCTGCAGCCTGGTCCTTAGGCCATAGCTTGTGCTCTGATGAGGTCTCTCATCAGGCTGGATGCAGTGACTGCATCTATAGCTGGTTCCATATTCCCTTCCTGCAGGGAATCCCTTCTCACACAGGGATGTGTGGGCATAGAATCCCAGCTTGGTTTAGGTTAAAGGGAGCTTAAGGTTCCTCCAGCTCCAACCCCTGCCATGGGCAGGGACCCCTTCCACTGGAGCAGCTTGCTCCAAGCCCCTGTGTCCAACCTGGCCTTGAACACTGCCAGGGATGGGGCAGCCACAGCTTCTCTGGGCACCCTGTGCCAGCGCCTCAGCACCCTCACAGGGAAGAGCTTCTGCCTAAGAGCTCATCTCAGTCTCCCCTCGGGCAGGTTCAAGCCATTCCCCTTGGTGCATGGCGGTGCTGCCATCCCATTTAGTGGATGGGGATGCTGAGGCACAGCACTGAGAAACAGCAAAGCAGCAGCAGGCTTCCCACTTGTCTGCTCCCACCATTGGCCAGTGTTAGGCATCTGAGAGGGCTCTGAGAAGGGGGTAAAAGCCCAAAAGCTGGAGGGTGATAGCACTGATTGCACCCCCATTCCTCCTTTGCAGGTCCCTCTGCACCCAAACAAACTCCTCTTGGTCCCACGGTGGAACAAGTTCGGGGGGCTGAGGTACTGCTTGCAGGGGGCACATGGCTTCAACCCATGGGGATGCAGAGGCAGGAGGGCAGCGCCGCACTAACGCCCATTCCCCTGGAATGCGGGTCCCCCCCCGCTCCTCCCATCCTGCCTGGCCCTAATCCAGAGGTGGCAGCGGGATGTCTGGAGACAGCTGTGCCTGCCCCCCCGCCCTGACATCACCCCCTGGCTATGGAGCCGCTTGCCTTGGCCAAGGGCTCCTTCTCCAAGTGTTTGCAGAGGAAGGGGGGGTAAGAGACCCCCTGGGCCACCCTTAACCCTCTGCTTGCAGAGCAGATCCAGGCAGCGCTTGGCTCCCAAGGAGAAAAGGTTTCACACATGTGCAGAGCAGGGATGCTCCTGCATGCAGACCACTGCTGGGACACAGGCAGTGTGACACCACGCTGCTGCATCCACCCAGTGCTGCTGCATCCACCCAACGCTGCCGCAACCACCCAGTGCTGCTGCATCCACCCATTGCTGCTGCATCCACCCAGTGCTGCTGCAACCACCCAGTGCTGCTGCATCCACCCATTGCTGCTGCATCCACCCAGCGCTGCTGCAACCACCCAGTGCTGCTGCATCCACCCAGCGCTGCTGCAACCACCCAGCGCTGCTGCATCCACCCATTGCTGCTGCATCCACCCATTGCTGCTGCATCCACCCATTGCTGCTGCAACCACCCAGTGCTGCTGCATCCATCCAGTGCTGCTGCATCCACCCAGTGCTGCTGCAACCACCCAGTGCTGCTGCATCCACCCAGTGCTGCTGCATCCACCCAGTGCTGCTGCAACCACCCAGTGCTGCTGCAACCACCCAGTGCTGCTGCATCCACCCAGTGCTGCTGCATCCACCCAGTCCTGCTGCAACCACCCAGTGCTGCTGCATCCACCCAGTGCTGCTGCATCCATCCAGTGCTGCTGCATCCACCCAGTACTGCTGCAACCACCCAGTGCTGCTGCATCCACCCAGTGCTGCTGCATCCACCCAGTGCTGCTGCATCCACCCAGTGCTGCTGCAACCACCCAGTGCTGGTGCATCCACCCAGTGCTGCTGCATCCATCCAGTGCTGCTGCAACCACCCAGTGCTGTTGCATCCACCCAGTGCTGCTGCATCCACCCAGTCCTGCTGCAACCACCCAGTGCTGCTGCATCCATCCAGTGCTGCTGCATCCACCCAGTGCTGCTGCATCCACCCAGTGCTGCTGCAACCACCCAGTGCTGGTGCATCCACCCAGTGCTGCTGCATCCATCCAGTGCTGCTGCATCCACCCAGTGCTGGTGCATCCACCCAGTGCTGCTGCATCCATCCAGTGCTGCTGCATCCACCCAGTGCTGCTGCATCCACCCAGTGCTGCTGCAACCACCCAGTGCTGCTGCATCCACCCAGTGCTGCCATCCCTACACACACAAAGAAAAGGCCTCAGCCTACTGATGTCATGGAATAGCCCCAACGTTCCCCCCACAGAACCCAGCTGTGAGCTCTGTTTCCTCAGCCCCAAGTCTCTGCTGCTGGTGCCTCAAAGCAGGGAACTGAACTAAACGAACCTGAAGGAAGGGAGTATGCAAGCAAGGTGCAGCTGCTGCACCAGAGCAAGACCCAGAAATGGGCCTGCTGCCCCTGTCTCTGTTTCCTATGCAGCTCTTACCTCTGTGGCTGCTGCTGCTTAGGGGTTATGCATCAATATTGTGTGGTGAAAGGAGGCCAGGGTGGTCTGGATGTGCCTAAGGATGATACTGGCAGCAAGGGAGGTGTGCTAGCATCCTCTGCTTCATCTAATAGCCCCCTTGCTCCTGGTAACTCATATAGGTTTGTATGTCAGCATCTCTGCAGCTGGTTACAGTCAACTTTTCCCTGTACACTGGATGGGTTTGCTAGAAAGGGCTTTTTTAGACTATACACCACAGTGCAGCTACCCATAGAGATACTGGGACCACCACTGGGATGGTCCTGGGGTTAAATAGGAAGGCAGCTTTCCATAGCAGGCTGACTGGTACCCCAAATATGCTGCAACATAAGGAGGTTTCCTTTAGTATTTCCTATGAGGCAGGGCTGGACATCACAAAACCTTCCCCTAAGCTGCTGGCTCGAGGCTGCCCAGAAGAAACTCATGTGTGCATGATCTGCAAGCCCTAGAGAGATGCTGATTTGTCCTCTATCCCTGACTGGGTAACCAGTGAGGCAACCACAACTGGTCCCAGTTTGCTGCTGGGCCTGCAAAGGGGGATATAGGATGTCAGGTGGCTGCGCCCTTGAGAACGTGATCCCCTCTGGGCTGATCTGCCTGATGTGTTCACTGGAACCATCAATCAGTGCAGGAGACACGATCATGTTTTATAGCCAGGGCTGCCTGTGAAACTCAAGCTCACCATGGCAGCCACTGCTCTGGACCCAGCTTTAACCCCTTGTGATGGGTCCTTTGAGCTCAGCTCTGCAGCAGCCTCAGCTATTCTGCTTGTGTGGCTCTTTCCATCCTCTATCCTCAGCATCCGATGCTGCAGACGCAGCTCAGGGTGTTAACAAGACTGCAACCTCTCCTTATGCTCCTGAGAAGCTCTGCACAAGCAACAGACATGCAGGGAATCACAGATGCACAGAGATCCTCCTTCCCACACTATTTACAGCTACACATGCCCCTGAGTTGCTAACACCAGACAAGAGCATAAACCACAAGCAGGTCTGCCTATTCTCCTTGACTTCCATGGTACCCTGCCCTGCTTCAGGTCCCCATTTATCCCCAGTGCATTTACAGACTTGCAGCTACAATAGGTATCGCACAAGTTGCTCCTTCTTTGTGCACAAACACAAGCAATTCTCTACCCTGGAAAAGCTGCTCTGTGAAATTCCTACCAGGAATGCTGCTGGGATTGAGCTCAAATCAAAGCAACGCTCTGGCGGCAGAGCCCCGCTCCGGCTGGGCTGGAAGTTTATCCTGGTGTCCCAAACCCTTTGTTTCCCCTCTCCTTGGGGAGCTTGTTCCTGGCCATGGTCCCACTGTGCAAAGCTGTTCTCTGGGAATTGCTCTGGTGGCTTCGGTTACGCTTGCCCAGGAACAAAGCGGCTCTCCCCGACGGGCGAGCATCCTCCCCGCAGGGCAAGAGGAGCCTTGCTATTGAGACAGGGGCACTGGAGAGGCCTCGAGGATGTTTTTCCAGCCCAGCCATGCCAGGCTGATGGATTGATGATTGGAAATTACATTTCCAAAGCTGGAAGCAGTCATAAGAGTTGGAGAAACGACGGCTCCCACAGGGAATGAATGCAGCAAGGGCAGGACGTGGCTGAGCTGGAGACAGGTCACTGGGAATGATCGGGGACAGGCACATGTGGAGATGCTGCATGGTGCAGGGTCTCTGCATCCCGGAGGCAGAGGGATACAATAGTGATTGCTTGATCTTCTACACAGGGTTGTTTAGTGCAAGAACACAGAGCAGCTCCAGTGACCTTAAAGCAGAGCCCAAAGTACACACATCTGGAGAAGGCTCCTGAAGGGGAGACCTTAGAGCAGCTCCAGTGCCTAAAGGGGCTGCAGGAAAGCTGGAGAGGGGCTTGGGACAAGGGCCTGTAGGGACAGGCCAAGGGGAATGGCTTGAACCTGCCCGAGGGGAGACTGAGCTGAGCTCTTAGGCAGAAGCTCTTCCCTGTGAGGGTGCTGAGGCGCTGGCACAGGGTGCCCGGAGAAGCTGTGGCTGCCCCATCCCTGGCAGTGCTCAAGGCCAGGTTGGACACAGGGGCTTGGAGCAAGCTGCTCCAGTGGAAGGGGTCCCTGCCCGTGGCAGGGGTTGGAGCTGGATGGAGCTTCAAGGTCCCTTCCAACCCAAACCAGGCTGGGGTTCTGGGATCCTATGAGATACCCTCCCTGTAGCAAGAAAAGCCCCTTTTGGCTGTGTTCACCATGAGCTCTCCCCAGCAAACGGTGGATTAGGACTGAATCACTGTGTCAGAGGCAGCAGTGGAACGCACACCGCGGGGCCGAGCTGGAAGCTGTTTGCACGCTTTCAGAAATAGGAACTGATTAAATCAGGTCTGATTCCCGAGAAGCTGACTCCAGGACCCTGCAGCCTCGTGCCCAAACGTTCCATGGACTTGCAAAGGCACAAGCTTGTGGCTTGGGGAGCTGAGGTGTGAAGTGATTGGGAACCAGTTAAAGGACGGGGAAGCAGCTAAAACCCCAGCACCAACCAGTGCTGGCTCAGAGGAGCTGAGAACCAAGGGGTTTAGTTTACACCCACAATAAAATATTGCCACCTACATCCAAACTGCTGCTCTCTGCCTGCTCCATAGCCTTTGGGTGCCATCCTGCTTGCTGTGCCAGCTTGCACAGGGTTTAACATCAAGTGGGATGGCACTTGAAGCAGTTCCCTACTGAGGGGAAAAGACTGAATATAGGAGAAAAGAGGCAAGAAGGAGGCAAAATCATTGTCTTTTCCTTCTGCTTTGGTTAACTAAAATGGGAGCTGCCCGGCTGTTTTCCACAGCTGGTGTGTTTTGAGCCTCTCAAAGGACACCATTGCCTACCAAGCCCTTGAATCCCAAGTAGGACATGATCTATGTCAAGCACCACAGCTTGGGATCTGCTCCTTAAGCCCATTCCTGGACCTGCTGGCTCTGAGCATCCTCGTCCCCTAACGGCAGGGTAGCAGGGCTGATTTACTGCCGCGGGGAAGGCGCTAAGTCCCGGGGAACACCTGCATTTACAGCCCGGGGCTGCCTCCCCACTCAGCTCCCTTTACCCACTTGCCAGAGGCTCTGGCCGTTGCCTCCTCCCCAGGCTGGGCAATGTGGTGAGCAGCTGCCTGCGGGAAGGGGCTCATCTTTCTGCTCCAGCCAGGGAGAGCCCGGCCGTAACCTCCGCACCTCCCGTTTCCATTGGGAAGCACTAAGACTTTGGCACCATTTCAGAGCCTGCCTCCTGCCCCGGCTGAGGGGAAGGCAGCTGCGATGCCTCCTCGCAGCCTGGGAAAATAGCTGAGGGCTCTGCTTTTCCCCGAGAGCCCTGAAATCCAAGCGGCCCCCTCGCGCCTTTGCTTTTCCCTCCCCTCTCCTCGCGCTGACCTACACAGCCCTTGGGTCAAATCAAGCACTCTTCCTCCCTCATTACGGGGGGATCAGGCCACCCATCCCATCCCCTACAAGGAGCCTCAGCGCCCCATCCATCACACACCCATTGTCCCTAGGACCGTTAACCCATTCCTTCCCCATCCCTATATTTGGGGATGGGAATTCCAACCATGCCAAGATAGATGTTAAATTATACTCTCCTTTTCCCTCTCACTGCAGTCATTACCTGTATAGTGAGGTGGAGGACATCACTGCTGCTGGGCATATGTTTTTGTACCTCTTAGGGGTTGCAGCTCCCAGACAAAGGCCCCACATCTGTGAGCCTCTGGGGCCTCCCCATTACTCATTAAATCTATCAGTGCATCTCAGTCTTAAGTGTTACCATGCTGTTGCCCCATAACAGATGAAAGTTGGATTTATCCCTGTATTATAGATAAGGAATTAAGGAGCAAAAGGATTTCACAGTTTCCCAGTACAATAAAGTAGGGCCAGTGGCCACGAGCCTCATTCCTACAGCTACCCAGGACTGCTATTTCAGTGAGCTTATCCCTGTTTTGCCACTGAGGAACTCTACCAATGCATCACAGACAGTGATTTCTGTAGTTCAGGCATGAAACCATGGTGGAAAGCCACCTATTTCCCCAAAGGGGAGCCAAGGGACCCCCAGAGCTGCTGGTTTCAAACCGGATTCCCCAGTTCTGCAGATGTTTGGATGCTTGTGGCCAAAATAGGTCCTGAAATGGACTGAGCACACGGTAAAGACCTTTGGAATATCTGTCAGCACCTCCAGGCAATGCCCTTCTTTGTGTGGAGTAATACTTTAATGCTTCTTGGCAAACAAAGCCCCAGTTCTCTCCCAAGGCTATTGCTACTCCTGCAGAATGCCACCGGATCGGGGTTTAATGGTTTAGGCTCATTCTGTACTACAGAAAGCTGCAGCACAAGTTGCACTCAATAACCAGAGTATGGAAATGGAGCCTCCTCGTGCAGACACCACAGTAATTCCTGCCCAGGGTGCACTTCACATCAAGAAAGAAGGGTGGCTGCATCCCACCAGTCGGAACAGAGGGTACAGCTGGGGAAGGGAACACGAGTGTTAACACATGCTTTACTAAGATAACCCTCCTCTTCCTCAACCTGTGCTCCCCTTTTCTGTCCTACAAGAGGGAAAGAGCTGCTTGGGGGGCCAGAGGATCTCTCCAGGTCTGAACAAAGGTCAGTCCATCAGGGACTGCTGCTGGAAGCGTTGGATCCCAATCCTATGCAGTGGATGATCTGGATTAGTGATTTGTCACAACACCCTCAACTCATCGGGTTTCAAGGGTGGGAAAGGCACACAGATGTAAAGTCTCACTGGTGTGGCTTTGATTCGGGGTTGGATTGACAACCGCATGGAGCCTGGGGTTTGATTCAGGTTTAGGCACAGCTCAGAGCCGTTATCCCAGAATTGGGACCCCGAACAACCCATACGTTTGGTGGTGGGGACAGAAATGGGCAGACAGGTTTTCAGTCCAGGAAAGTGAGGATAAAGCCTGAGCTCCTCCGAGAGCCCCGTCTCCATTTGCCAACCGTTACTCAGACCAAATTCACCTGAAGTTTGGGCAGCAGAGATGCTGCAAGAGGCATGGTGCAGATGTTGCAGTGGAGCTGGATTCTGTTCTCTCCCCTGCCTGCACTCACAGGAGCCTCAGGGATTTGGGGGCTCTTGTGCCCCTTCCTCCAAAGGGAGGATGCCAACGCTTCCAAAGCACCCCGCCGGGGCTGGGTACCTCCTTCTCCCACCTCCTGGCAGGGCAGCAGGGGTGGTCCCTAGCCGGGATTCTGCCCTTCTGCCTCATCACTGCAGCAGGAGGAGGCAGCTTTAGGAGCTGTGGAATGCTGCAGGATGGGAGCAGCGATGCTCTCGCCAGCTCCCTTCTTCTGCCCCGACACAAGCTGTTGATTTATTCACTTCTCGCCTCACCTTCCTTCTGTCTGTCCAGTGCCAGGGAGAGGCAGAAAGGGGATCAGACCAAGGGGGCTGGATGCCACCAAACCACTCCAGAAAGGAGGAATCCACTTGCGGTGTTTGCCATGCTCAACACACAAAACCCATCTGACCCAGCTTATCCCCTCCTTTCCCTTCCACAACTTACTGTCTAGGGAGGCACGAAGAAGGTAGCAGGATGCTGTGAAGGCTGAGCTTGGCTTGGGAAAGGTGGGTTGGAGAAGGTTACAATACACACCATTTCATTTAACTGCATTCACATCACAGCAGCAGCAGCAGAGATGGAAGCAGCTGATCATGATCTGGAGCCCATCCCCTGCCCTTCTTAGAGGTCTTTATACTGGGCACAGGAGAAGGGATGGATTCCCCAGATAGGTCCTCAATGATGGAGATGATTTTTTCCCTTCCTTCTCCCTGCAGACAAGGGAGAGATGTCGGGTTAGACAAGGGAAGTTGCCAGTTTGGGGAGATAGAACCAAAGGGTCTCAGAGCAAGGGTCTCAGAGCAAATGTCCCTGGTTTTGGCTGGAAGGGGTTTCTAGACCCTTCCTTCAGCCAATGGCTTTCACCAGCTGAGTCCTGGTTGAGCACGCAGCTGCTCGTTTTGGGTTGACCTCCCAGACATAGAGGAACATGAACAGGGGGTTTAGCTCCCATGGAGACACCAAGAACATGGAGCAAGTTTGCTCTTAACAGTGAGACCTCAGGGTCCCATATTCCCCTCTTTTACACCCATTTCATTTCAGGCTGAGTCCATCACTATTAACCTCAAGGCAGGCAGAAATCAGGCCACCCTGCAGCCCTGTCCCTGTGTACCTGGGTGCAGCTTGGTCTCCCCATCCCAAGCAGCGCTTTCCCAGCCCTGTGCACCTGGAACAGGGAGGATGGAGTTAGGAGGCGATGGGAAAGATGACAAACAAAGCAGAACAGCACATCTGACACCCTGTGAATTAATCAGAGCAGGGCCAGCATGCTGGGCAAACAAGACCTGGAATTGCATCTCTAACCTTGATTAAATTAGAAAGCTCTCCAACTAATACAAACGCCCCTCGGTAAACAAGGGAGCGGGGGCTAATGAAGTGGATAAGAAGCAACTTGACAAGTGACGGGGCTGATGAGGCAGAGGCAGGGAGGGAGTGAGGCAGGGCCAGAGATTTAGAGAGGAGAAAGGGGAGGAGGAGGTACAGAGGGCCAGAAATGGGCAAAGGGAGGGATGGAGAGGAAAAAGGGAAGGTGATTTCCTCCAAAACCATTTTCCTAAGCCACACAGAATGTGTCTGTTTTCTGCTAGAAGAGACGCAGGCACTGAAGAGTCAAAATTCACCAGCAAAGGCACAGGATTATGGCACCATTGCTGCCCCTTCACCCTGTAGTAACACCCATTTAAAGGCACAAGAAAGCCTCAAGGCTGTGATACAGTCGGAATCCAAACCAGCTCTAGACTGACCTTTGTTTTAGCAGGGTCTAAGCCAGCACCAACAAACTGCACTTGACTGAGATGCTGATTCAAACTCAGGAGCTGCAATGGTGCAAACAGGCAGGTGGTTTTGTCCTGCCAATGCCAGGCTCCCCCGCATTGCACACCCCACTGATGGGCTCCTGCCACCCCATCCCTTATACCTATACCCTCCTTACGCCCTCTTTAAGCTGTGCATCCCATTCAGTTAATTTGTATAAAAATCATGGGACCAGCTCTGGGGTACCCCAGGAATGACCTGGCTGAAGGCACTGGAGATGCAGCAGCATCAAGGGATGCCAGAACAGAACCCAACAAGCAGCTTCTCCTTCCATTTTGAGGGCATTTACCCTCCGCATCCAGACTTAAGGAATAATACAAGCACTGTGGAGACCCTTGTCCCTCCCCACACCTCCCCAGGGGCCAGGTTAACCCATGGCTGAACAAGTACTGTGCAGCTATGATGAAACCTTGCAGAAAGCTCCCAAATAGAGCTGAGAATGGGAAAAGGAGCAGCCGGGATGGGGAATGAAGAGGCAAAGCAGTTTGGGATTAGCTTGGATCAAGTTTAGCTCCTTGCTGGGTGCATGGCAGAGGTCCTCTGAAGGGATGAGGAGTTTTCTATGGGTGATGCTGAAGCAACGTGGCTCCAAACACACATCACCAGCCACAGAGCACAGCCAACGCCGAGCAGGCATCCCATAAACTGGCTGGGAAAGGGATCTGGGGCAAGATAAGAGAATGCAGTTTCTTTCCTAGCACCTTGTCTAGAAGAACCAGTGCAGAGGCAGCATCCACAAGGGCTGTGAGCCGATGCGGAACTGTGTCCGCTCACACTTATCCCTGTCTCCCATCCCTTCTTGCTCCCGCATCCTCCACCGTTCCCTGCTGGCTGCTTGAAGAGAGCTCAGCCTTGGGGGGTTCCATTCTTTTCCTTCTTTCTTTCCCTGTTCCTTCAGTGGCAAAGCAGGAGGCAGAGCGCCACGGTTCCCAGCCCTCCCCACTCCGCTATGGCAGCGCATTCCCAATTTTCAGCTAATCTCAAGGTCGCGAGGAGCAGCGCAGAGGCCCTGGTAGGACATAATGGCAGGAGAATTGTAAATGTTGCTTTTAGTGAATGCAGAATGAGGAAGGGCCAAGGAGGGGAAATTTTCCATTCAGCGCCGGCCTCGCAGCAGCGAATACATTTTCTCCTCCAGTGTGTCGCATTAGATTTCCAGAGGTGCTCGGCACCAGGTACATGTCATTAGTAACAGTTTGCGTGGTAATGAATCCTTTTATTTCTCTTCCACACAGCTCATGAATACATAAAGAGGTTGGGTTTAGGCGCATCTGGTTTAGCTGCAGGAGCCTCACATAACTTAATTTCGCAGGCTCTTCAGGCCGGTTGCAAACCCAGCTGGGGCCAGCCTTAAAGGCACAGGGAGGATTTCCAAAAACCCAAGTGAAAGTCTGGGCTCGGAGGTGAGGGTTTGCTTGGAGATGCCTCAAAGCTTGCTCTGGTCCCTGGTGGCCTTCCTAGAGATGGAGCATCCTTTGTTTTAATGGAGAGGAAGGGATGAGCTTGAGTTCGGCTGAAAGTTTGCCTGTTTGGGGACATCATAGAAAGGTTTGGGATGAAGGGACCTTAAAGCTCCTCCAGCTCCAGCCCCTGCCACGGGCAGGGACCCCTTCCACTGGAGCAGCTTGCTCCAAGCCCCTGTGTCCAACCTGGCCTTGAGCACTGCCAGGGATGGGGCAGCCACAGCTTCTCTGGGCACCCTGTGCCAGCGCCTCAGCACCCTCACAAGGAAGAGCTTCTGCCTTATCTCCAACCTGAACTTCCCCTGTTTCAGTCTGAACCCATCACCCCTTGTCCTATCCCTACAGTCCCTGATGAAGAGCCCCTCCCCAGCATCCCTGTAGCCCCCTTCAGACACTGGAAGCTGCTCTGAGGTCTCCACGCAGCTTCCCTTCTCCAGGCTGAACAGCCCCAGTGTTCTCAGCCTGGCTCTGTACAGGAGGTGCTGCAGCCCCTGCTCATGGGAGGATGGAGGAGTTGCCATCACTGCAGGTCGCTGATTCCTTCCTGAAGTTAAGACTTGCAGCCAGGAACTACAGCAGCATCAACACCCTTGCTCTGCAGGCAAGGAGCTGCTGCCAGCACCCATCAGCGTCGCTGCTGTGCTTCCCCTTTTGGAGCGTTATCATTCTTAATTACCATTAATTGCTATGCCCTTTTAATAATAACAGTAATAATCCTCTCTTGCCTTTGGCTCCCTGTACCCTTCAGGGCCACGCTGCAGGAGCTGCTGGTGGTGGCAGCAAGGGAAGGATTCCCCAGCCAAGCAAAGGTGCCTGTGGAGCACGGCTGGAGAACAAATGGAGCCCAAAGCTCCTCAAGCACCCAGCAAACCCCCCGAGGCCAGACCTGCCCCATGTCTCACTCACAGAGAACCTCACTCAGCTTCTGCCAGCCCCCGATGACAACAGAGCTCAAGAGCATTGCTTTTAAGCTATTGGAGCAACCTGGTCTAGGGGAAGGTGTCCCTGTCTTTGGCTGGAGTTGGAACTGGAGGAGCTTTACTTTGTACCAAGAAACCTGCTTTATATGTGTGTTTTCTGTTGTTTTTTTTTGCCCAAATCAAGCCAACACATGTCTACAGATAGACATCCTGAGGAGCCCATGGGCACCTTGTGATGAGGATGCAGGAAAAGCAGGTCCGCATCCAGCTCCAGCTGTTGGCAGAAGCAGTAATTCATTACCAGAGATGCCATCATCCAGCTGGGCTTTCACACACCCAACCTGCATCTTGGCCCTACCCTGTCACAGACACCTCTGCAGAGCTCAGCTCTTGGTTTAAAGGCAACTTCCCAGGCAGCTCCAGAGACCAGCATGGGAGCTGCTCTCATTTTAGCCTTCACCTCCCTCTTGTTGTAGGTCCCTGGACATCTGAATGTCCAACATCACCCCAGCATCTTATTGGTATCTAGGAGTGCACCCACACTGCAGGCAGAACCTTGTGGGAGAAACAGAATCAGCTTCCCAGCTTTCCTGCTCAGCTCCACTGGAGCCAGGTATCGAGTGGTTTGGTTCTACCTGGACAGTTTATAGGAGCTCAGAACCTGCCTGCTCCCAATCCGTGAGGTGACAGACAAGGGGGTATTGTGGCTGGGATGCAGTGGTGATGAGCTGCTGGCATACAAACTCAGTCCAGTGGTGACCTCAGCAGGACAAACCCCAGCCCACAGGAGCTATTGCAAATGAGGTCCTCAGTGTAAAACAACAGGTCTAACTACTGTTAAAATGCTTTTCACCTAATTCAGAGTCATTTCTCAGCTGAAGTGATTGATGACATTAAAACCAATGCTCAGCACTCTTCTGCTTGGGGTAACAGCTTCTGATTTGGCCTTGGGCAACGTGGTCTAGTGGCAGACAACCCTGCCCATGGCAGGGGCTTGAAGCTGGGTGATCTGAAGGTCCTTTCCAACCCAACCCAATCTGGGTTTCTATACTAGGTATTTGTTATTAAATACAAAGAACTGCAGTTTTTCTAAAAGAAGATGAGAAAAGTAAAAGAATATATTAATAAAAAAAGAAATATTAGGATTAAAGTATTTATAATGGAGGCAGGGAATCATTTCCTGGCCAATTCTAGCATCACCACATTGCTCCTGCCAGATGTAACTGGGCAACAAGAACTCACAATTCTCCACTTCCCCTTATCCATGAGCACCCAAATCACCAAATACCCTATTTTCCTCATGGATAACTTACCACGATTCCAAACGCCGCCCAAATATCCCACTTGGATAATTCAGGAGCTGTTGGCTGTCTCAGATCGCCCGAGCCCCCCATGGTAGGACATGAGCAGCTACAGAGGATGCTCACTTCTGCCACCTGTGGCACTTGGAGACGTGGTTTAGCGTTGGATTTGGCTGTGCTAGGTTAATGGTTGGACTTGATGATCTCAAAGGTCATTTCCAACCTGAATGATTCTGTGATTCTTCGCCATAAAATCATTTGAGTTTACCAGTTGATAGGAGATTCTTGGACTTTATTCCCAGCTCCTTCCTTCCTGACATGCTGTTGTGCTGAACACCGATCACAGAGTGGGAATGTTCAATAAGCAACTGTTGTGCTTGTGATTTTGGGAGTAAAAATAGCTCAGGAATGCGAATCAAGGTCAAGAAACCTTGGAGCAACAAAGACTGGAACTATGGCAACAAGATCCCCATTGCCTATAGGGGTGCTGCAGCTGTGGAGAGAGGGAGGGGTAGATATTACAAATGAAAGTTACTCTATTACACCCAAAGCAATGGTTATGGGCTGCAGAGTGATCAGTGAGAAACCTGCCTGCCCCACAGCTTGGCTATGGGAAGCTGGTGGGACTGAGCAGGGGAGGACTGAGGAGGAAGGACTGGAGCCAGGCTGAGAGAGCTGGGCTGGGGCAGCCTGGAGAAGAGAAGGCTCCTGAAGGGGAGACCTTAGAGCAGCTTCAGGGCCTAAAGGGGCTGCAGGAAAGCTGGAGAGGGGCTTGGGACAAGGGCCTGTAGGGACAGGCCAAGGGGAATGGCTTGAACCTGCCCGAGGGGAGACTGAGCTGAGCTCTTAGGCAGAAGCTCTTCCCTGTGAGGGTGCTGAGGCGCTGGCACAGGGTGCCCAGAGAAGCTGTGGCTGCCCCATCCCTGGCAGTGCTCAAGGCCAGGTTGGACACAAGGGCTTGGAGCAAGCTGCTCCAGTGGAAGGGGTCCCTGCCCGTGGCATCATCCATTGGAGCTGGATGGGCTTTAAGGTCCCTTCCAACCCAAACCATTCTATGATTTCTAACACATTATGGGTGGACGGAATATAAATACCTGGCTGGATGAGGCAATGGAACATCATATTTCTTAAACTCCAGTCCACTACAAAACAGAACTAGAGAGTTAAGCCGCATACTCATTTATACCAGTGCACTCCTTTGCACCCGAACAGCCACCCAGCTCCTGCCAACTTCCCTGCTGTTATTCCTTCCCTTCTCCCTCCCCCTCCCACAGCAGGTCACCATTTCTCTGAGTTTTGCAGCTCCCACTATAAAAAAAAAAGAGAAAATAATGGCAAAATAATTAAAAAAATAAAAGAAAGGAATAAACCCCCCCTCATTTTAAGGGAGCGGGGGGGGGGGAGGTGCTGGTAGATAACCAGCAGATGTGATTTTTGCAGATAAGCGTAGTAATTTAGATAAATCTGGAGGCTTTGGAGCCTTTCGCTTGCGTCCCTTTTCTTTCTGTCTGATTCTTCTTTCAATTTTATCTCATGAGTCAAGAGCAAGGGGGGGGGAGCTTCATCTTTGGGTAGTTTCTCTTCTCTTTTTCATGTGTTTTCCCCCAGAAGGTGGGATGCAGCCCCCCCCATCCCCACACCCACCCGCGCGCGCGGAGGAGCCGGGTTTGTGTATTTGAAAAGCAGCGGCCCCAAAATCAAAATATTTGAAAATGTATTTCATGGTAATTATGTCATATTTCATGGCCTGATGCCACTACTGAAAGAGCGCCTCAATGCCTTAATTTGTATAGAAATTGTAATCATTTGTTCATTTCAAGGTGAAAATTGCATTTTTTAATTTAAATTGTATCCTGCGTGATAGTCTATTATCTAGTAAAATTGTCTCCATGTCTGAATGCCTCCTCTGCAGCTGCAATGCTTGTTACAAATCCACTTAGACTCATAAAAGCTTTGCCGATGTCTCGGGAAATGGGAACACTTTCTGTGGGCATCTTCTGGCTCTTTTCTCCCTTTTCCCCCCCTCTTCCCTCCCATTCCCATCCTCCCTCCCCTTCCTCCTCGCTCCTTTCTTTGCTCCCCAGTTGAAATAAACCCCGATCTGCCATTAATAATAATTAGCCTGGGTAGATACAAAAGACGTGCAGAAAGCAGGCAGGAGTCCGCCTTCTTTATGTCTTTGGGAGCGAGCCACCTCGAGGTTGCTTATTGCTGGGGAAGAAAGGATGAGGGAAGGGAAAGGACAAGATAAAGGAAGGGAGAGGTTTTGCGCTGCAGCTCCTGTAAATAAACCTCATCCCAAAGGATGGCATGGGCAGGGATGAGGACAGGCTGGCACTGACTGAGATTTAAGGCACTGGGTGCCAGAGGTACAAGGTCACTTTGCTTCCAGCCCCTGCTTTTGGGGTGTCCTGTCCTACAGTGAGTCGCAGCTTTGTCTCTTCTGTTACCTGCTTTGATCCCTGGTGTGATTTAGGGATGCCCGGAGTCTGCAGGAGGGGAAATAGAGTCCAAGAAGGTAACAATGGTGTCCAAGGTCTGGTAACAGCCCAGACCTCCTCACTTCCTGTCTTTTCCTGTGCTCACTGCGTATGGGAGCTCCCTTTGCAAGAGGGAACTTGGATGGAGGGAATCACAGCCACCCTCTGGGCAGCCCAGCTGCATCACACAGCCCTCCACGGCCAGCGATCCTTCCCCCTTGGGCTCCCTTTCCTGGGAAGGCAGAGATGGATGTGCCTGCATCCAGCCTCCTCACCTTCCACTCCTGCTTCAGCCCCGGAGCCGAGGACACCCCCAGCCCCCAGAAAGTCAGCTCGGAGGAGAAACGCTGGGAATACCGGCCCGAGGATGCGCAGCGTTAAGGGAGGACTGTCAGGAATGCCGCAGGAATGCGGGATGAGCTCGGTGCTCAGTGTAAATCAGCACAAGCAGTTAAAATTCCAGGCTGGTTCGCACCGGGTGAGGACGTGGCCTGCCCGGGACAGGATATTAATTACATTAATCCTTAAAAAAGAAAGAAATCGGCCTCTGAAGGAAATCCTTTTTTAGTCATTTAATTCCCTTTCATACACCTCTCCCTGCTCAGAATACCCTGATTTGATGCAGGTCCACAGCCCATTACCATAAACTCCTCTACACCTATTCTGAAAAGCAATTGCTCCTGAAGCTGGAGGCTGCTGAGCCAAATTCACCAGCACAGCCGCTGCCTGACAGGAGCTGTGGCCCCTGGGACCAGCAACAAGGGATCCAAACACAGGTCATGGGATGGGCCTGGCCTCCAGGGCAAGCAAACACCCCCCAAGGATTAAGACTTGGGAATGGGGGGAGCAGGATGCTGTTGGCACGGCAGGGATGCACGTGTGGGTGTCACAGGCTTTCTGCAGCTTGCTTTGTAATCTTCCCTGGTGCATCAGAGGGATTTAGTAGGTGTGAATACCTGGAATACCTGGGAATTCAATAGCTGGAATACAAGGTGGGCCCTCCATCCAAGGGGACATTGCAGGGCAGGAGGTATTGCCTGTGGTAAGGGATGGAACTGGGAAGAAGCAGGTATAACACAGAGCATGGAGGAATTATCCTCCCAAAAGAGATGTGTCAATGCACCCGCCGCCCTCTGCCTCGCTGTCCAACAGCTTGCCTCTGCTATACACAGGAATTCATTTCACCAGGGACTTGGATTTGGAAGGGAAAGGCTGATGTTTCCCAGTGATCCGGATTCCTGCCATAAGCAGGACCCAATGTGCACAGGATGGTACCAACCGTAGTTGAGCAAAAACCAGGAGCAGGTTCTAGGCCTTGGTGTGATGCTCAAAGAGCAGGGTCTGGTGCCTGGGAATATCTTCCAGGTTTCCCCTGGGGCTTTCCCAAACTAGGCTTCACCTGCACACTTCTATGGTCCCAGGACCATCCTTGCAGTGAGTTTTGAGAATCAATACAAACCAGAGTGGTAAACCCCATGGAAAGCTCTCCCAGCATTCCCACCTCGCAGGGCTCTTCTCTCATCTTTAGCACACCCCAGTTTTTATAAGAGGGACCTTTTCCCAATGATTGCAATTATTCCATTTCTAATACAGAGAAAGGAAGAAAATCTGCAGTTCTTTTCATTTCAGCTAAAAAAAAAAGGTTTAAATCTCTGTTTAGAAAGGTAAAAACGTTTTGTTTTGCATCCAGGTTGATCTCTTGTCCTTCACGCCTTTGAAAATGAAAAAGGGAAAAGCAGAAACAACCCCAACAGTTAAAACGTTTGGATCTATTTCTCGTATTTCCTCTGTGCAAAATATTGATGAGAAAGTCTGGAAAACAATGTAAATCCATCCAACTTCTTCTCTTTGGAGTAATTCAGAAGAAAAGGGTCAGTTATCATGCAAGGTGCTTCTGCTCTCCAAACCCACAGAGCACTGAGATATGTAGATACAGATCTGTCTATCAACGAACATAGGTTTTATAGATATGTATTATGCAGATAATAGATATATATTCTGTATAGACTGGATAGAGATGTAAATTATATTATATTGTATCTATATATTTAGATTTATATCTATATTTAGATTTATATATATGTAGGTATATAGACTTATGGATATGTAGATATGTGGATATATGGATATATAGATATGTGGATATATAGATATACAGATGTAGATGAAGATGAAGATGTAGAGGTAGATATATAGAGTGGGAATGGAGACAGAGATGATAAAGAGATAGAGATAAGAGATAGATACAGATACATGCTCTATGTCTCTGCTCACTTGGAGTCCCACTGGTGCTGTGCTTTCTCCAGCAGCTAACTGCAGAGCCCCAGAGGAAGATGCAGTGGGGGCTCAGGAGGGCTGCAGTAAGAGCGTGGGTGATGGTTTAGATGGCACTGGGCTGTGAGGGGTTTGCTGGAAGCCAGAGAGAGTAGGTGTGAAACCACAGTTAAAGAAATAAGCACCAAAGTGAAGAGCAGAGATGGAAACGTGCACATTAAACCCCACTGGGATGGAGGAGCAGCCCCTTCCTGCCAAGTGCAGGAGGCTGCGTCCAGCACCTCAGGTCAAGTTCAATGACATGGGACCGGCAGGGATGTGATGCAGCCACCGGGGTCAGCCCCAGCCTGCAGGATGCAGAAGTTAGCAGCTGGTGTTAGATTGACTTGAATTTGATTTATCACCTTCTTATCAGCAGATTAAAGCTGATGACAGCTTAGAGCCGTAATTGACCGGTGATGCTTGTAGCAGGAGCTCCATCAGGCTGAGCACCTCCCTCAAGGGCTTGCTTGCGCCCTTGATGTCTTTCAGAGGGCAACGGATCGGCTCTGGCAAGGCCTGGGAAATATCCTGCGCTCCTCAGATAAGGTCTGAGCCGTTAGGAGGGAGGCCGAGGAGCCCAGGGAACGGTTGAGGGCAGTGTTGAAACGCTTGCAACAGCGACAGAGCCTGGACGTGGCCGCTGCTGGAGCAAAGTCATTCCAGGAGGGCTGGTGGGGAAGCACAAAGCTGGTACCTTCCATCAGCGGGTTAGGATGCGTTTAAGAGCAGGGATGCGGCTGGGAATAGCGTTGTCCTGTTTTAGAGCTCCTGGAAAGTGATGGTCCCTTCCTCCAAAACCCCTCCACGTGTGAATGCGCTGAGGCTTGGCCACTATCAAACACACCGGCTCCGGGGTGAAAATCAGGTGCTGATGATGAGTGCAGGTCCAAGGTGGGATGGGGGGCTGCAGCGTGGGTTAAATTTGCAGATGCCCAATGTCATTCCCCCAGGACACAGCGAGGACACTGGGCTCACGCTGCTGCTCTGAGGGCTGCAGTCGGTTACAGCTCCTCCACAGAGAGAGACTCCCTATTCCACATAACTATCCATAGAATTCTCACCAAGAAAGGGGTTTCTGACAGCACAGTGCCCTTGGCATGATGTAGGAGCTGTGCATCCCAGCCTTTCCCTAATGCAGGAGCTGTGCATCCCAGCCTTTCCCTGATGCAGGAGCTGTGCATCCCAGCCTTTCCCTAATGCAGGAGCTGTGCTTCCCAACCTTTCCCTGATGCAGGAGCTGTGCATCCCAGCCCTTCCCTGATGCAGGAGCTGTGCATCCCAGCCCTTCCCTGATGAAGGAGCTGTGCTTCCCAGCCTTTCCCTGATGCAGGAGCTGTGCATCCCAGCCTTTCCCTAATGCAGGAGCTGTGCTTCCCAACCTTTCCCTGATGCAGGAGCTGTGCATCCCAGCCCTTCCCTGATGCAGGAGCTGTGCTTCCCAGCCTTTCCCTGATGTAGGAGCTGTGCTTCCCAGCCTTTCCCTGATGCAGGAGCTGTGCTTCCCAGCCTTTCCCTGATGCAGGAGCTGTGCTTCCCAGCCTTTCCCTGATGCAGGAGCTGTGCTTCCCAGCCTTTCCCTGATGCAGGAGCTGTGCTTCCCAGCCTTTCCCTGGTGCAGGAGCTGTGCTTCCCAGCCTTTCCCTGGTCAGGAGCTGTGCTTCCCAACCTTTCCCTGGTGCAGGAGCTGTGCTTCCCAGCCTTTCCCTGGTCAGAAGCTGTGCTTCCCAACCTTTCCCTGGTGCAGGAGCTGTGCTTCCCAACCTTTCCCTGGTCAGAAGCTGTGCTTCCCAGCCCTTCCCTGATGCAGGAGCTGTGCTTCCCGGCCTTTCCCTGATGCAGGAGCTGTGCTTCCCAGCCTTTCCCTGGTCAGGAGCTGTGCTTCCCAGCCTTTCCCTGGTCAGGAGCTGTGCTTCCCAGCCTTTCCCTGATGCAGGAGCTGTGCTTCCCGGCCTTTCCCTGATGCAGGAGCTGTGCTTCCCAGCCTTTCCCTGATGCAGGAGCTGTGCTTCCCAGCCTTTCCCCATCTGCAGAACTGGAACACTTCCTAGGGGCACCCCTCAGAGCAATCAAAGCTCCTGCCTGGGCTGCCCCTGCATGCCCAGAGCTGCCCCAGCCCTGAGCCAGGCCCCTGGCAGCGCCCGGCTGAACCTGAAGGCAGCTTTGATGGGCACTAAGAACGGCTTCTGAGTGCTGCTGGGCCCAGGGGACTGCAGAGGACACCGCACAACTTCCAGTGGAGGTCCCTGCCTAAACCCAGGCACTGGCTCAGGATTGCTTCAAATTCATAGAGCCAAGGGGAGCAGGGCAAACACGACAGGCTGAGAACACTGGGGCTGTTCAGCCTGGAGAAGGAAGCTGTGTGGAGACCTCAGAGGAGCTTCCAGTGTCTGAAGGGGGCTACAAGGTTGCTGGAGAAGGGCTCTTCATCAGGGACTGTAGGGATAGGACAAGGGGTGATGGGTTCAAACTGAAACAGGGGAAGTTCAGGTTGGAGATAAGGCAGAAGCTCTTCCCTGTGAGGGTGCTGAGGCGCTGGCACAGGGTGCCCAGAGAAGCTGTGGCTGCCCCATCCCTGGCAGTGCTCAAGGCCAGGTTGGACACAGGGGCTTGGAGCAAGCTGCTCCAGTGGAAGGGGTCCCTGTCTGTGGCAGGAGCTGGAGCCGGATAAGTTAAGGTGCTTTCCAACCCAAACGATTCTATGATTCTATGAAAGATCTCAGCCAGTGCTTGGTAAAGGCCTAACTCTGAAGCTCACCATGACCAGTGAGCTGGAATGAGCTGGAACACTGGAATGAGCAGAGTTTTAATGCCAAAGTCCCTGTACCCTGCTGAGCCTTTTTGTGCTGGTGGGATCCTTCAGGTGGACAGGATGCTGCCTCTTCTGCAGCAATGGGACATCATCTCATTGTGTGTCTTATCTAGGGGGGATCTCAGCTGGGTCTGGGCAGCTGGTTAGCTCCCATGGACCTGTTCCTCTGCTCAGAGGCAACCAGAAAAGGAAACCCCAGCATCTAATTTGTTTTTGCATGTGGATATTCATCCAGCACAGCTTGGCTGAAAATCAACTTATTTTACAGAGAGCCAAAACGTCTTCAGATGGGAACTTCAGCTTTTGAATTCAGGGCTTTGTTTCAAGGCAGAATGCTTTATTCCCGATCCCTGGAGCCCGGAGCCATGTATTCCTCTGTGGAGTTTCAAACCAGTTTGCCGTGCTCTGGCGTGTAACGAAAGCCAGGTGCCCGCCGAGCCGGAGTTACCGCGCGGTACCAGCCCGGCCCATGCATAAAGAACCAGTTGTGCTTGGAACAGGCCCGGAGATTGTTCTCCCCTTGTGAAAAGGCACGGGGAAACTGAATGTTGGGTTTATTCATGTGGCTTTTCCACGTTTTCGGTCGGGATTGGAGCACGCAGATTTGCTTCCTTAGCAAAACCATCTGTTGTTTGTATGTGCGTGTGAACAGTTTGGGTTTCCCGGCTCCCCCCCGTGCTCTTGGCACGCTGCAGAGCGAGTTAAAGCAAGCAAAGCACCCAAAGGCACTTTTAATCCTTTTTTTTTTCTTCTCTTTTAATGTGTAACAGTTATGCCTGAGTTACAGAGAGACACCTACAGGCAGCAGGTAGTTAAAGCAAAACCAGTTTCTCTTCCTACTAAGACTACTCCATATAGCTGAATAAATTATGGTGCGATTATATATATACACACGCACGCACGCAGGCACACACGCACAGGCTCACGCACAGGCATACACATGGAGCAAAATGGCTATGAGTCAAACACAGAAGCAACATATCCGCAGTTACTAGGAATAAGGAATGTCCTATAGTGCTATGTAGATACTCCCCAGGTGGGTATATGGAGGTGTTAGGGATGACGAGTTAGAAGCATTAAATACACAACGTCTCTGAGCGACAGGAGCCAATCTGCTGAGTTACTGGACACAGTGAGGAGATGTCCATTGGGCGGCCTCAGGATGGTGCTGAGAGGTGAGGGCAGGGGCACGGGGAGGTAAAAGGAACCCACTCGGAGCTTTCCCTGTCCCCCAAGGATGCCAGTTCTCATCTGCAGGCATGGAAGAAGTGTCAACCTGAGAGAAGGTCTCTGGAGCACGTCCCTTCCCTTGGTGGTTCTTTTGGATGAGGTGCAGAGGGTTCCCAGGCACCCTCAGAGGCACCCTCAGAGTCACCAGTAGTTGAGTATCTGCTCAGTCCCCATTTGGTCTGCTTTGCATCCACATGCTCTTCCGGGTCCTGCTGTCCAACACTTGTCCACTGCTGACTGCTACTTTTCCATGCATGGTTTTGTTTTGCCTTCAAGGCACCTCCCTCTGTTCTGTCCCCCCTCTCCCCATCCCACCCTACCCGCTGAGTTTGTCTCTTATCAGCAGAGCTGAGGCTGGCAATCCATAAACCAAACCAAACCCAATCGAAAAATACTTTGACTTTCATACATGAACGTACCTTAAAACAAAACAAAGAAACAACCAAAACCAAAGAATCCCCAAATCAAACCCATCCCACCCCAAAGACTCTGGAATGTATTTTGAAAACACACGATAGGCAAATTTCTACAGTTCCTCCCCTCCCTCCCCCTTATTTTTGTATCTTTTTTTTATAACTAGCACGGCACTCACTGTGGGGTTTAGTATAAAAAATGTCAACTTCCTATAAACATACAGCACATGACCAAAGTTCCAACTAATGTACAAAGTGCGACCACGAGGGAAAGGTCAGAGAACAGCTATTTGCGCTAGCACGGGGTGGTTTCCATAGTCCTCTAAGAACTCTTATTTACAGCAGTGCCCGGGTGGTCATGGACTTCCTGGTGAAGGTAACTGGCAAATAGGTTTCTACAGAGCTCCCTCTTTTTTAATGCTTTTTCACTTTTGGGGTCCTGTACTCAGCGCTGAGCTCAGCTCAAGCTCTCCTTGTCCACACGCTCGTGGTGCGGACCAGATATCTGCTGTTGAGGGATGCTTGGGAGATGTGTGTGCACGCAGAGGAGGATGGATGAGATACCAGCAGGGAGAAGAGAGCAGGAGCAGCAGATCAGCAGTTCTCATGACAAACTGAGCTTTCCTTCTAGTTTAGCAGGTAGCTGGGAATGCATTTGGTCAGAAGTTTCACTATGAAGAAGAGACTGCAACTGTCTGGGGTAGATACAGGGTCAACACTCACCATCTACAACCTCCATCTTCCAGTGGTAAGGGGGAATGTGGATCTGAAGGTGCTCCCAGATTATGGCCATTTGGCCTCTTAAATACTATTGAAAGTGGCACACAAGAAAATTGTGTGCTGCAGAATGAGACTGAGAGACAGGAGCAAATTCAAACAGGTACTTCAGTCATTAATCCTTAATCTCACTCTCAATCCCCCAGTTCAGGTGTGGCTGAAGGTTACTGGTATTGGGAATGACATTTAAGACAGTACTGGAATTCAACAGGGATTTCTTCCTTCGATCAGCTCTCGCTTGCTGAGATCTCAAACTGGCACAAAGCAGGGAGAGCTCTGCAGGGAATGTGACTGGTCTGAGGCACTCAGCCACCTCAAGAAATCAGTACCTTCAGCCTCACCCAGCTGTAGGTGCTACATACTGCCCTGAGAAAGGATGCGAAGAATCCAAGCTTCAAGTTCTCCAAAAGCTTCATGATCCAAGAAAAGTCTTTCACAACTAAAGAGTGAAGCTGTACCTGTGATAGAGCTGGGCAAGCAGAGGCTGAATTGGGATCTCTGGAGCATAAAGGATGGCAACACAGCCTCTAGATGCCCATGTTGCCCTGCACAGAGCTCCTGCACAGAAACATGTGAGAGGTCAAGCTGGTGTATTAGTACGTTTTAGGAATGTTGAGCAGGCTCTGTCACAGCCATAAAGCACAGCTGATGGAAGCCAGATGTGGCTCTGATAGGATGCTGAGCTACGTAAGCAGCAAACCTCTGCTTTGGTCAGAACAGGTACTTGCCCGTATGGCTCAAGGGAAAGTGGCTTGGTGGCTCACGATAAACGGTGCTGGGGAAAGGCAGGGGAGAGCTCCCCAGAAAAACGTTGTTGCAGCTGCAAAACCAAGGGGAGATTATATGAGAAGAACAGAAGAAGCAGCAGCAACAGAAGAGAGCACAAGGGAAGCATCTCCTTTAACAACCCAGGAACATACGCTAGACCGTAACACGTGGTCCCCCATTACCACCAGTGGACAAAAGCAGACATTCATTATCCTAAAGCAGACATATAAGTGTACTATAAACCCTTACAGTCTATAGATGACTTTAAGTACTGCCTGTTGCCACTGGACTTCACACATCAGATCCTGGCTGGCACAGATTCTCTGCATCAGGCTGTTACATCAGGGCACCTTTCTTTGACTTCTCCAGGTCACATTTTAGCATGTTCTTGAAGTCTCTCAACACAGGAAAGTGAGGAGGGAAAAGTCCGTATTAGACATCATCTGCTCAAGAATCATCAAGGATCATCACCACATGCAAAAGAGAAGCAATTTCAAAACTCATGTGGGTCAGGCCTTAGCAATAACCTCTTATTGTTGGCTGCTTTTATCTGAGCACTGTGCTGAGCAGACTTGTGAGGCGATACAAAAGCGAGAGCACCGGCTGCTACAAGAAAGTGGGGTGATAAATCCAGAGAACAACATCTGGCTTAGAGAGAGAGAGAAATGCTCCACCACCAAAGTGAAAAGCAGAAGGGAGAGTCTGAGTTGTATGGAATAGTACATGGAATGAGAGGGGTGGGGGAAGAACTGGGAGGATGGCCAGGGGCACACATTTCTCCTGCTGTTGGTACAGTAAATCCTTCCCTGCAGTACAGATAGGGGCAACGCTGCAGCTGAGAGCACCCTTCCCTCCTAGCTTGTGTTAGAAAGACTCATCAGACATCTCCCCTCTAGCTCCACAGCTACATCCATCCCCCAGTGAGAGGCAGCTGTGGAAAAGCACCTCGAGAACAAGCCCCATTTTCTTTTGGTTGGCCCTTTACTTGTAGAAGAACCTGGCTCTGTGCACTGACCCCTCCAAGCAGGCAGCTAACAAACACCTCTGACTCTTCCCTCTCGTCTTTGCTCTCATGGCCAGCTTCTCTCCTGCTGAGTGAAGGAGGGGCCACTGACAGTCCCTGCCCTTCCCAACTGGATGGGCAGAAGCTCCAAAGTGATCGGGTGTATCTGATGCCCTTCCTCTGTGTGTGCAAGGCCAGCGTCCGCTGTCACATCCCCTGCTGCTATCTGATGCCCGTGTCTTTTCAGTGATAGTCATAAATTGGTCCCTAAAAGGAAAAGTAAATGTTGTCTCGTGCCTGTGCCCATAATCTCCAGTCCTCATGCAGCAATTTACATTTACACTTTCCGAAGGTCCCAGGCTGGAGGGACTTACACCCTGCCCCTGTGTAGCAGCAATCTGGCCTTCTTTAGCCCTGCTTTGGGAAGCCATCAGTGAGAACAGAAGGGTAGAGTTGGAAGGGGGGAATTTGCTGTCACTTTAACATATGTTTTATGGTTTTCATTTGTTTTTGTGGTGTTTTGTTTTGTTTTTAAACAAGTTCTTATGTTTGGTCCATAGGTCTTCTGTGGTCCCGAACTACATCACCCTTAATGATCAGCTTGGTTATTCTTTCCTATACAACATTCACCAAATTTACAGCAATGGAAAGAAAAGGAAACAAAAGGAAACATTTCATTTTTACAAAGAAAAAAAGATCATTTTGGCTTTGACTATGCCAACTACCTAGATCAATGGAAAGTCCTTAAGCATGGACAAAATGCCATGGCCAGGTAGGTTAGAGGGAGGGTATGAACTTGGGGTTAATAAATGTACCCAGCCCATTGTCTCTGGCCATAGGAGGAGTCAGGTCACAGAGGCCAGGCTTGCCTCTGGAATGAGGAGGAGCTGGAGACTTGGAGAGCCTTTCCCCTCTTTCCCGTCTCCTTCACAGCTGAAGCTGGTGCAAGGTGGAAGGGAATTGGGAAGGAGCAGGGTCTGGGTACAGGTAGATCCCTGGAAGGCTGGTGGTGTTTCTCCAGTGCTACCAAGTTGCTGGAGTGGGTTGTTGGCACAGTCGGACTCTTCAGTAAGCTTGGCCTGTCTCTACTGGTAGGAGGCCCAGAACAGCTGAATGTTCTCCCAGCTTCATCCTGCGCTGTGTGGACAGACTCACGTTCTTGGCCAAATAATCAACAGCAGCTGAAGAGGAGGAGAAAAAAGAGGAGGGTGAGAAAACAGCACAACGGTAGCATGCAGTGGACAGAGGCTTTCAGCATCCAAGGGTGTGTAACCAACAGAGCTCGCAAACAGACTCATACGAAGAGGCTCAGTGCAGTGGTTGTCACAGACATGAGGGTCCTGCAAATGGGTGATGGTCCTGCCAGAAATACCTGATGGGACAGATGCTGCTGGGGTTAAGCTGATGTGCAGTGTTTTCTGTGTGTGCTACTGCAGCCCCTCGAATCGCTCCATGAAAAGAGCTAAAACTCTACTTCTGCCATTGAAATGGTGTTTCCAAGGCAGTTGCCTGAAGATGAGCCTGAGCAGAAAGCCAGTGGGATAAGCCCTCCAGCCTCACCTCCCTGTATCATCTCACAGTGGCAAAGCCAACTCCTGCACTCGGTGTAAATGACTCCAGAGATTCCAGTGGAAACTCAGCAAGGCTGGTCAAGGCTTGAATCTGACTCACTGCTGTGTGCTGACTCATCTCTGCAAGCTCTGCTGCCTGCCTCCATCCACCCTTCCTAAGAGAAAGTGCATTGCTTATCTCCATCTGGGTGAGAAACAGCAGCCGTGATGCTTAACCTGTACCCCAGCTCGCCTGACTGCCCCCTGGTCTGAGGGGGAAGAGGACCAGGGGCAGGATGGTGACATTGTTCATTAGCTGAGCTTCAGTCAAAGTCTTTCCCTTTCACTAGCTTTAATGTCTCAAATTAGATTAATAAGGAGCTGGCAGGAGATGTACAATCGGTGCCAATGAGTAAACAAATTTCAGCCATCAACGTCTTGTCAGGCGCCTGCCCCAGAGGAGGTCCCTTCCAGACACAAATTCTTATTAGACTTGTCATATCTATTAGAATTCCTTTCACGCTTCTGCGTTCCATCACCGGCATCATTAACACAGCTCCGGCCTTTGGGAACTGAGAGGACCACATTAATCTGGCATCCCTGCTCCTCACCGGCTGGGACAGCGCAGGCTCGGCTCAGGGTGAGTTCTGTGGGGCTGAAGGGAGGTGGGCTGGGGAGCTTCTGCAGGCAGTAGGGTCTGGAAGGAGCTCAGTGAGGCAAGTGGAGCTGGTTGTAGCTGGGGTAGCTCAACTTGGGTGCTGGGCTCTGTGATGTTGCGTTATAGTGCTTCCAGCTTCAGGGGTGGGGTGTACACAGGACTAGACCCCCAAACTATGGTTCTCATCCAGACCTTGGTCCCCTGATACGTCAGGAAACCCCATTAAATATATCTTTGAAAAGATGCAGGTAAAGAGGAAATTCACTCCTCAGCCACACCATCGGTGGGGTTGGGCCTCTGTTGCTGTTGTCACCCGTGCTCTGGCTGAATTCAGATGGGTGCTTGGGAAGGGAAGGAAGTAAACAGACAGAGCCCTGGGAAAATGGGAATTTGATGGCAATCCCACCCTTCTATAACAAACCTGCTAACCTCCCAGTAATTGCTTTTTGTGGGAAGAGCTCCAAGGCACCAGGGTATCCCCTGCCAGAAGTCAAAATACAGTTTGTTGGTTTAATACAGTGGAAGCCAAAATAAAACCAGAAATCCACCAGAAGTACTCTGGGTGTTTATTTGCTTATGTGAGAGAGAAAGCGTGTCTGGGTTCGGGTTTCTAAAGCAGAGAATGAGGCGAGAAGTAGGGGGAGAGACTCCCTGCAGGTCAGTTCCAAAGCCTATCAAAGCTACAGAGCTCTTATTTACCAGCCCTGGTTAGTCCCCTGTCATACAGAGCCTAGCCCAAATTATAGTATCCCCCCATTTTTATTGTATCAGCATTCATTAAAAAGAGTTCTGATACTTCTTCGCTGCATCATAAAAGGAAGAAATATATGATTTGAACTGAACATCAATAAATGGTTTTGTGGAGGTCAGCATTTGAAAAGAAGCAGACAATTAAAAAGCAGGAAGAACTGAAGTATCTGCTGAACACAACATGCACCAAGACAAGGAAAAGTGTTGCTATATCAAGGGCATCTTCATGTAAGTGATTGCTCTGACAGGACTCATTACCAATGAAAACTGTTTCCACACACAGAGATTATTGTAAATGGGGCTCATTATAAGAAAGTTTATAGAGGAACAGACTTACATATTGCCCTTGCAGAGTTGTAAATGCAAATATCTATAGGCAGATGTGTTCACATGTGGGATTTCACAATAATCTAGTTCTCACCTTAGAACAAGCACTGCTGGCTTGTGCTGCACCTGCAGTGCAGTGTTGCTCTGGCTTTGGCCACTGTGCTGGGGAGGACCCCAGCTCCTGGCACTGGGAAGCACTGGCACCATGAATGGTGTGTGATGGTTTCTCACCTACCTTCCTTGCCCCAGCAGGAAGAACTCCTTCATCACTAGCGACCTGCATGTCTCTAAGCACGGGACATGGCTGGACTAACACTGTCAACCACACAAAGCTTGCTGCTGGGCTCTCCTGACTATTAATAGGAAAACATTCCTGTTCCAAACTGAACCTGGTGGGTTCTGAACTGGACTAGCAAATAGAACGGTGTCCAGCAGAAAAAAGGGAGCACTGGGACAGCAATCAGGAAAGCGGGGCAAATAGCACCGTAAATAGGGCTGCTGAACAGTTGTTCATCAGTACAAGGAGAGGCCCAAGTGAAAATTCCTGCAGCAAAGCAAGACAAACCCTTCTTTCTCTTTCCTCCTCCTTTGCTGGAGAAGGAAAACGTCGCTCGTCCTCCTTACTTTATTTTTTACACACATGGGTGTGACTAACGTCTTGCCCAGGGGAATCTTTATTGGAAATCCATGGTATTGGAATTTGTTTAAGATTTTTATCAATAGCACGTGTGTCCAGCCTCACATCCAGAAGCGAGGGGAAGGTCAAGGGGTCACAGATCAAACTCCCGAAAAGCAAAAAGAGGGGGGCTGTGGGGAAGCAGCTATTGATCCCGTCTGCCGCCACAGCCGGTTCTCATTTAGCTGGAGAAGTTAAAGACATTAAAGGGCTGTGACGGAGAGGGGAATAAAAAGCCACAGCCAAATGGAAGGAAAGGTCACTGAGGACAAGCTATGGGCAAAGCAGGAGTGCTCCCGGAGGAAGAGGATGCACCTTTAACCCTCCGCGGATCACTCTCTCACACCACCACACTTATTATTAGTTTAACACCAGCAGGTGAGCCCTTTGCCAGGCTCACTGGTGTTTGTGTGACCCAAGCATTGGGGAGCAGAAACAGACCCTCCCCAGGTCCCTCTGCCTTTCAGGGCTGAGGTTTAGCTTCAGGATTACAATTCCAGGCTCACTTCAGCTTTTGCAGCAGCACAGCCCAGTTGACAGGCATTGCCTTGATGTGTTCTGGAGCAAAACCTTGGGGTACGGGCCCAGCCCTTGCCTGATGGAGGGCAGGGGAAGAAGAGATACATACACAAAGAAATGGCATTAAAATCCCAGCTTTCCTTTGGCTGAGCAGGGTGAACATGCTGTAGGGCTTTTGGAGAAGCAAGAACTGGAGATGGAAGGAGACAGGTCTGGAAGTTGTCTTTTTCTAATAGAAACACTGTACCTAAAATATTTCAGTGGGGACTTTTGAACTGGACTGTGAGGGTGCTGGGGAGGCTCTGTGGAGCAATCTCTATCTGTGTTTGACGAGCACATTCCCTTTTATTCTCCAGATGGACAGATTTCTGTACTGGTCTTTACTGTGAGGGTGAAGAGGCATTGGAACAGGCTGCCCAAAGAAGTGGTAAATGCTCCATCCCTCGCAGTGGTCAAGGCCAGGTTGGACAGGTTTAGTCTGAGGTGCCCCTGTCCATGGCAGGGGGTTCGAACTAGATGATCTTAAGGTCCTCTCCAAACCAAACCATTCTATGATTCTATGATTTCTATAGAAATCCCTTACAATACAATATCTATAACTTCTTACATTCCCCCCCTCTCTTCTCCTGCTCCCTGTGCAGGCGGAATGAAATCAGAGCACTTACTTTGTCCATACTGTCCATACTGGTAGCCAGCCACTGGATCCACGCTGTAGCTGGTGGTGCTGTAGGTGGGAGGACAGTAGGACTGGGAAGTCGGGAGGCTGTCCACGGACTTGATGGAGTCGCTCCGCTGGCTGCAGCTGGCAGAGATGGAGTTGGTGGTGTCCAAGCCACCGTGAAGGGGAGAGATGGAGAAGTCAGCCTGGGGCTGTGGAGGAACCCCGCTGGGGTTGCTCAGGATGCTCATCACCTGCAGAAACACAGGAGACAACATGTCAGTGGCTGGAGGAGAAAGGGGGGGTGTGCAGCTGCCTTCATGCATACTAGGGAGCAACAGTGCACAGACGATGGTGCTCTATCATTGTAAGAGACAATATCAAAATAGGTTTGGCCAGCCTGGAGAATGAACGTCTACTTCCACCAAAACCAACACATAGACCCCAGAGCTGGCTCTAACGCTTAGTCCTTAGGACTAATGAGAGTCCTTAATAGGGATAACTGAGAAGCTCCTTCAAAGTACACTCAATCTTTGGTCTTTCTTTGCTGACCTGACAACAATGTTAACTGTTGTGTTAGTCCTGTTACAGTGTTAGTGCTGTCCAGAATGAAGACTGGAGAAAGGAAGAAACTTGGGACAAACCTGTTTAGCAGATACTGCCATGAACTGAGGACAAGCATCCCTCCCTTTGTAAGCACTGCCCTCAGAGACACAAAAGACAGGGAGCAAAAAATCCCTATTTTCCAAAAGGGACACTGAAGACAGCTCCTTTCTTTGGAGGACTTTGTGCCTTGGTTTGTAAAGGTCCCCGATCAAACTAGATGCAATCCATTTCTGGCCTTGATGCGGATTCAGCTTTAGGAACTAAAAAGTCAAAGTTCTCTTTCCCCTCCAATGTTAAAGGAGAACAGGTCCTGGTTCGGCTCATTTCAGTGGAGTGCTTGCTTGGAAAATGTAATTAAATTTGCACACAAACGCTCTTCCTGCTTTGAGACCTAAAAACAGATGAACTTTTTTCCTCGTTTGCAACAAAAAATGCCAGATTTGTTCCTGCGGGTGACTTTGGGGTAAGCTGCTGCCCACTGGCCTTCACACAAGGACCCTGATCCGCCAGCGCTCTAATGCAATTGCCTTCTGCAATCAGCCAAATTACCCCCGGGCTGCCAAGTTAAAAGTGGAAAGAGTTTGCAGGAGCGGGGCCGTGGCGAGGGAAGGAAGGGAATTCCTGGTGCCTCTTGGTTGATCTTGCTGGAGTTGTGCTGGGGAAGGAGGGGGGAGCGGGGACAGGCCCTCACCTCAGGGGGCCAGGCCTGCACTCAGATGCCGAGCGGCTGAATCCCTCCGAATTGAGCATAACCTTATTGACATCAATTAAAGTGGCAAATTGGAAATATTTGGAGCCTGGCAAGTGGTAAAATGAGCCCTTTATCCCCCACCAGAGGCCTGGTGAGCTATTGTGCAGAGGATACATTCTCTGGAAGGACACAAGCGGGGTTGTATAGAGCCGCGTCTCCCCTTCCTGCTCACCCCGACACCTTCCCCATTCCCTCCTCCCTCACCTTCCTGCCGGAGTTGGGGCTTAGCCTGAATACCCAGCTACGTGCTGCCCTTTGCTTTCTAAAGCTTCTCCTCCCCCCGGAAGGACTCAGGAGCCCTGCAAAGATGCTTTCCCTTGATGTGATGCCACCTCCCGACTTGGCCGGCCTGAGATCCATCCCAGGCATTTGTCTGGGAGGGGAATTTGGGAGCAGGGGTGGCTGGACCCCTGTGGAGGGGGAGGCAGTGGGGAGGTTCTGGGGAGGGCATTAGTTGAAAAGCCTGGAAAATCAATCTAACGCTGACTGCTGGGGTTGTCTGCAACGTGGTACAGAGACACGGGAACAAGCTTTGCACCAGCAGCGCAGTGCCGGCAGCAGAGAGCTCAGAGGGCTCGTTTCACCTCTCCTCCTTCAGGGTTTTCAGCCTGCACTGAGCTCAGAGTTTGTTGCTGGTCCCCAGAAGTTAAAACTGGCTGAGCTGACTCTACCCTGCAGGGCAGATACGTTCCAGATAGAGCCTAAGCTACCTCCAGCTCTCCAGACCCTCTGGCACAGCTCCTTAATCACAGTGATTAAGCCTGGAGGTATCTAATGAAGCTGTTGAGCCATAACACTGTGCAAAACGTGCCCATGGAACTCCCTGCCCCATAACAGCCCAAAGACTGGAAGGGGTGAAGAAAGGGCATTGCATTTAAATATGCAAGACAGAGTGGATTAATATGAGAATAGGGGTGTCCTGCTTTTCTGTGGGTATGTAACACAAACCTCCCTGCCCCAAGGCTTATGCAGCAGGGCAACTATGGGAGTGCAGCCTGAAGGGGGGGTTTCCAGCTGCAGAGTTATTTGTAGCCTTCCACTCAAGCCAGGTCATGAACTTTGATCTGGGTCCACCATGCACCCCCTTGAATGCCCCTCAATCCCAGTGGCTGCAGACCTCAAAGCTTCAGCATCGTCTCAGCTGTAGGTGTTACACCCTGCACTGCTTTTCCTGATGGACAACCAGGACACTCACACATACAGCAGCCACAAGACATTATTGGATTTCAGTCACAAGCAGAATCAGATGTTTAAAACAATAAACATCCTTCTGGAAAACACAGACATACAAATGATGTGTTATTGTTGGAGAGGTCCAACTTGGGAAGCACAAAGGTTTCTCCTCTGCCTTCCAGAGCTGTCCAGGTCTGGCAGTGCTGCCTGACTGCGGATGGGCTGAAATAAATCCTGCTCTATCAAATGAAGGGCAACTGGAACCATTCACAGAGCAGAGGGGTTTCTAGTGCTCTCCCTCCTGGCTGTCTCCCCAAAAGAGTCAGCTGCTTTATATTACTCAAGGCAAAGAAAGGCTCTTAAAGCAAGCAGAAGTCATATTAACACTTCCGCTATGGCCCTGCTGAAAAGAACAGAGGATGTAAAGCAGCGTTGGTAAATGAAACCCAGATTCACACTCTGCAGATTCAGACAAGACGCTTGCACAAATCCTACTAAAGACAGTAATTGGCTTTAATCAGTCAGAATCAGGACTGATTTCTAATCCCAGCTCTGCCACTGACTCACCAGGGCTTGTGCAAGTCACTTAAGCTAGGACTCAACTCAACTAACCTTAGCCATGGGAAGTTAAGTTTCTGATCAGTGCTAATCCTTTAGAATCCCTCTATAGAGAGACTGACACCTCTGAAGGACAATTCAACCCATCCTAAGATCCATTTCTGGACAAGACAGGCTGAATTTCCCTCTCAAAGTTCATGGTGAAATACAAGGATGTCAGTCTTTCATCACCGCGATGCCATGATGAGGAATGGATACGGAACTGTACAGAGGTTGGAGAGGGGAGATGCTGGAAGGTGACTACAAGAGGAACATCCCTGCTGGATGCTCCCGTGGAAGTAGGGTGGAGGAGTCCTGCAGAGGAATCCTGAGGGCGGCTGTGGGGTTCCAAAATCACCATTCCCTCCAGCAACGCTGACCATGGGAATGCGTTTTCCAGGCACTGTAAGGCTGAGCCCTCCTGAGATGCTGTTTGCACAGGTTTATCAGAGGACAACATCTGCTCTTCCCCACCTCAGGACACGAAGGTGTTAGAAATAACAAGTGTGAACCAGAGATTTCTATCCCCCCTTCACTATTCAGCCACCCAGCACAGATCACCCTCCATGAGCCCTCCAGCCTCAGCGGGCCCTCTTGTTTCAGGTGGATAAACTCATTTTCCAGGCAACTTTTGAACTTAGTAAAGTCTGGAGCATCTGGAGAAATCCCTTCTTCAAGAATGCAAAGTCCTTTTACCTTTTCTTTTTGACCTTGCTTGCTTATAATTTATTACTTCTTGGTGCATTATCATCACTAACTAAAAATCAATAACCTCTTCACATCTGTAAGGTTTTATCTGGAGGGAAATCTGCTCCCTGTCCATCACAGTGATTGACAGCCTTCCCTTTCCCCTCCTTCTCATCACTTGTCTCTCTCCCTTTCCCTATCTCCTTTCCCTTTGCTGCTGTCCCAAATCAGTCACAGGCATGGCGTGGGCTTGCACTTTGGGCTAAGTCAATAACAGCCATGGTGCTGGAAGGAGCCTTTGGCCTTGTTTCTACCCTTTCCAGAGGTCATTTGTCATGGGGGAGAGGTCCTGGTGTGTTGGGGAGACCAAGGTTAATGCACAAAGACCCTCCTGGATGAAAGAACCACCCCCCCTCACCTCCTGCTGCTGCCTCCCTCCTCACCCTCATGTCTGCAGCTCCCCCCTGTGCCCCCCCGGGATGTTTCATCACTCTCTCCCATACTTTAAAAGAAGGGGAGTTAAAAAAATGTAATTAATTCCCTCCATTTCTGAGCTGGCCTCAGGGCCTCTGGCCATGGAAGCTGCAGCAGGGGAAATGTGCACCCTTTATGATAAACCAGTGTGGCTTTGGGAAGGGAAGTGCAATTAGGGCCTTCAATGTGGGCAATCAGGCCGTCAGATTTTCGGGTTGGGGGGGGTGGTTGGGGCTCAAGGGGCAGACAATTGATAGGGAGAGATATCGTAAGCTAGAAAAAAGGTTTGTGACAGAACCTTGTTCCAGCACTGATCTTTGTGGTCAGGAGCTCTATGGGAGATACCAGAGCAGCCCAGACCATGCCATACATCCTCAGAGTCCCTCCACCTCCTCAGCTTGCTTTAGGCTTCCTAAGATACCCAGCTGATAGAGACATCAGGCCCTGGCTGCAGCAGGCCTCATACCTACACTCAGTGATGCTCCAGGAGGACACTGAGGTGTTACAAGGAGATCAAACTCCAGCAAACAAAGCGATGGGGAGGCAGGAGCCTATGGATGACATTTTCCAGAGTGACCCCTGCTTCCGTGGTGTCTCCATTTGTGGACACTTGATTTGACACAGTACAAAGCGTCCAGAATCAGAGGCTGCCTTAGAGAAATGCTGCATTTAGAAACTGCTGAGCCTGGCTAAGTCCTGAACCGAGGGAAGCTGAAATGTTCTGCAGTAGCTGAAGGGTGTTAACTCCAGAGAAGCCGCTGTGTGGTCCCCAAAGAATGTAAAGGAAGGGTCTCCTGGCAGCAAGGAGCATTTCTGAGGCTGTGGTCCTGCTTTCCTAGAAATGGGCAGAGATCCTCTTGCTTTGGGAAAGGCTGCAAATGTGATAAGTTGGAATATTTGATATTTCATCAGGCTAAAAAGAACTAGGAAATTGTGTGTGAAGAGCATTTGTAGGCTGAAATCTCTTTGTTTCAGCTTTCTGTGGTGTTTTAACATTTACACTGCTTCCTAGGGAATGGGAAGTCTGCCAGGGGCCTGATGGCCATGCTGGGAAACATGCTGGATCTTATGGATTTATTCACAGCATGGACCAAGTTAGTGATTCCCTCCGAGTTCCTCCATGAGGACTTGGTCTCTGCCATTTGTGCTTGATTCAGCTTCATGCTCCAAGACTTTTCTTACCTACTTGGTGGGGGGACACAGCTTAATCTTTTCCATCTTTATTGTGCAGCCTGTTCAGCTAATCTTTCCTTTCTGTCTTGCAGAAGGCAACCCTTCCTTATGTTAATGCTTTTTGATCTCTGTGGATTCATTTACACTTCGTGGGAAGAGGAAGAGTTGATTATTCTATACATACATTAAATGGAAACAAAATGAAGAGGTGACTGTAGGACTACTGAAAGCCAAAGAGAGTTAGGAGGAGATAAATATGGTTTCCCCAAAGATCTCCACTTGAAAGGAGGATAAATATATGCAAATATGCCCCTAGGTAGGACTGAAGTGACTTATGTAGCAATCACTAACACTGCACTCCCAAAACCAAGCAATTAATTTTGAATATGTTCTAAATCATTCCATGCAGCTGAGTTGTATTCCAATATACCAAACCAATGCAGTACATCCATCCATCTGATCTGATCCTGCAATCAGGCCAAGGATCCAGACAGTGCTTCACACTTCTTGCACACTTCTGAGCCAGGTAACAGCAGTTCCTTCCATCTAAAGTCATTTCGAACTACGTTTTGGGGCCCAGAGAGCAAACTTCACATTAGCTTTCCACAAGGGTAACTTCCCTGACTCCCAGAATAGTCTGAATTCACACTGGTATAAATGAATATGCGGCTTAACTCTCTAGTTCTGTTTTGTAGTGGACTGGAGTTTAAGAAATATGATGTTCCATTGCCTCATCCAGCCAGGTATTTATATTCCATCCACCCATAATGTGTTAGAAATCATAGAATGGTTTGGGTTGGAAGGGACCTTAAAGCCCATCCAGCTCCAACCCCTGCCACGGACAGGGACCCCTTCCACTGGAGCAGCTTGCTCCAAGCCCCTGTGTCCAACCTGGCCTTGAAAACTGCCAGGGATGGGGCAGCCACAGCTTCTCTGGGCACCCAGCGCCTCAGCACCCTCACAGGGAAGAGCTTCTGCCTTATCTCCAACCTGAACTTCCCCTGTTTCAGTCTGAACCAATCACCCCTTGTCCTATCCCTACAGTCCCTGATGAAGAGTCCCTCTCCAGCATCCTTGCAGCCCTTCAGACACACTGGAAGCTGCTCTGACATCTCCACGCAGCTTCTCTTCCCTGAACAGCCCCAGTGTTCTTGGCCTGTCTTTTTATTAGAGCTGCTCCAGCATCATCCTTGTGGCCTCCTCTGACTTGTTCCAACAGTTCCATGAGCTATAGGAGCTAACACAATCCCTTCCTCAGCAGGAAGGACTCTAGGGCTGATGTGGCTGCTGCTGCTCCATTGCTGGAATGTCTCATTTTCCTGACCTTCACCATTTCCTGGGAAAACATGTGGATGCCAGTGAAGAGCCTTTCCAAAGTGTGTCAGAAGCACAGCTAGGAGCAGAACACCATGTGCCTGAATGCCTTCCGGTTTGTATGGGACAGATCATATGAGATCCCTTCAAAGTGGTCACAGTTACTGTAGGCCTGTGCCTGAACAGCTTGACAGTCACCAATCAACACAGAAATATTATCAATGCCTTTCAATGACTTCAAACACCTGAAGGATGTTTAAGCGCCATAGGGAAGTGGTCTAGGACACAGCAGGTGAAATGGAGGTGAGCATCTGTATCCTATAATGAACCTGTTCACTTAATAGATGAGAAACTGCCACACACTTATGATGGAGAGGGCTTGGGGAGGTGCTGGGGATGCGATGGAGCTGGAGATGCAATGGTGAGCTGCAGCAAAGCAGACCAATGCAGGCTGCACGAGGGGAGGATTAGCAAAAAAGTCGATGGGAAGTTATTACCTGATTGTTCAAGGCTATGGTGAGGTTCCACCTGGAGCACTGCATCTTGTTTTGGGCACCCTGCTTCTGTAGAGATGTACAAATTATAGAGAAGGTCTAAAGAAAAGTTTCTAAGCTATACAAAAGAATGGGAAGGTCTTAGCTATAAGTGTAAGAGAAATGGCTTAAGTCTGGATAGTCTGGGAAAGAGGAGTGGGCTCTTCTTGCAGTGAAAATATCATCAGGAAATCAGAAGCACCACGGGGTTACACATCCAATCAGGGCCATGAGATATCCTGCAGGAGACGTGTAATTTGGAGGGGAAGGGCAGAGGCATCACTGGGAATGGGAATTACTATGTTAAAAGCTGCTTGATCTAGAAACACGAGCTACCATTCCTGGCATTAGGGCCCCCAACTCTGCTGTCACTTAGATAAAAGCAGATGGCAAAGGTTTTAACAGTCTGGATAACTAGAGAGGAAACCAAAAGACATGCTGTGCTAGTATGGGCTGCTAGAGGCAAAGGGCGGCCCAGTTCTATAGGCATCAGTGTCACCAACAAGCAAAATTGAGCCAGAATGGGAGAGACTCAAGCCAAAAGGCTAACTAGCACCTCGCCATCCAAACTGTCCAAAGGGGCTGATTTTCATGCACTGCTGAGTATCTCCCCTCTGAAAACAGGCAGTTTGCACTTTCCTAACCGTCAATATTGTTATTCATCTTGTGTTAACCAAGCCTGAAGTGTTTTTTTCCTGATTAAATTGGAATTGCTAAGACATTTTGTATAGAATAGCCAAAAGAAGGTCAATGCTTCCCAAACGTGCTGGTCAGCAAACTGAGCCACTCCCTCCTCACTTCTAGGCAGTAATCGGCCTTAACAGAAGCCACCACAAGCAAACCCTATGCTGATGCTGTTTTCCCTCTGAATATGCTTCTCTGTGAAAATCAAGTGAATACACTGGAAAGGAAACTCTCCAAGGGAAAATCCCTTTGTGGAGGTACGAAGCATCTCTGAGCAACTTTACACCTAATTGTAGGAATACATATCTTGCTTGTGGCATTTTGGAACTCACTAGGTCACCTGGGATGAGAAAGCAGAAAGGCACAACCATGGAAAACTGGAATTCCTAAACACTTCCAAACTGGCAGAAGGACTCAGGTTAGGTCTGGCTTTGGAAATGGACTGGGCTTGTATCTTCTACACCTACTTGGTCATTGTTGGGTTAAGTGGGGAACAAAAAGCTTTTGGGGCTTGGTGAGAGATTCAGAATACCTAGAAAGAAATAAAACCATGCTCAATCGGCCCTAAATCTATGGCTGTGCATCTGCCTGATGTGGATAATGGCAGAGTGGGGCGATCACACAGCAAACCCAAGTCCCAGCGAATTCACACTGGTTGATAAACTTGTGTTATTCCTCTTTCCAACAGCCTCCTGCTGACAGAGCCTAACAAAGACAACCCCAAATTCACAGAAAGGCCTTTCCTTCCCCTCCTCCCTTTTCATTTCTCTCTCTCATTTGATTATTTCTCTCTTTTTTCCCCATTTCTCAGCTAAGCTCCTCTGTGCTCGCTCACTATCGCAACCCCCCGCGGACACTGGTAATGGAGTGCGGGTGCTGACTTACTGCTTCCAAACAAGATTTCCTGAGATCCTTTGAGTCTGCTCCATGCCCCCCCCTTCTCCTGCTTTTCTCTCTGTGTCTCTCTCTTTTTGGAGAGTGGAGGGGAGCCTCTATAAATGTGAAAGGAGCTGCACTACAAAGAGTCCCCAGAGTGGCATATCCCAGCCCCAGGCGAAGCTGCTTGGTGCACTGATAGTCCTGGATCTGCTCTAGGACTCCTCTTTCTCTTCCCCTCCCTCTTTTCTCTGATCAATCACGGGCTGTAATCAGTTAAGGTCCAGCTTAACTGCAGTGTAAGATACACCAGTTAAGCAAAGCCAATGCCTCCAGGGTTCCCATGGTAAATACAGAGAGGTCATGGGGAGATGAAATAACCCTGATAGTTCAGCAGGGCTGGCTGGGCTCGCACCAAACACTTCATAACTTGGGCAGCAAAAGAATGGAAGAAAGGGAAAAGCAGAAGCATTTCCCGTTGCCAGCTCCTCTGCTGCTTGTTTCCCTGCTCCCTCAGTTCCCTGCACTCCTGGGGGAGCTTGGAGCATTCTTTAAGGTGAGGGGTTTTCTTTCCAACTCACCCTAATGAATGAACAACACAGACCCCAGTCCTGTCTGGGTCCTGTTTGGATCTTCTGAGGCTACCACAGGGATGAATTTTAAAGACAGGATCTCTTTTTCCCTCACCCAAAGGAAAATGGCAGCTCCTGAATCCCAGGAAATGCTTTCTGCAGCCCTATAAAGCACCATGTGCTCTTCCTTCGGACTTCTCTCTGCTGCTAGGGAGCACTGTGGTATTTTCAAAGACAGGGTGCTGCTTGCTTTGGCCAAACATGAAGCAAAACCCTCATAGGATCTGAACTTCGGGATAAGGGTGCTGCATCCACCCAGGTGCAGCGTCTGTGTAAACAAATAGTAGTAAAGAGAAGAGAAGAAAGTGTGGATCTGTGCTGAAAACACATTACCCTTATAGCTGAGGTGTTCTGGCTCAGCAGCCTCTGCCCCTGCTTTTCCACACTAAAGCTTCGCCCCTCTCTCCAGAAATGTCCATTCTCAGAGATGGTCCAGGGAAAAATAAGCCTTTTGTGGTCATTATTTGTGATCACCTTTACACTGAGTTCATGCTGTGCTGGATCCAAACAGATCACTTGCAGTTTCATAATGCACTTCTTGAAGAGGAGGCTTGGGACTGTCGAGGGGACTTTCATGTGCAGGACAAGCTCCTGTCTACTGCCATTCCTGAAACCCCAGAGCTCCTTTCTGCCCTTCAGATATGAGAACTCTGGCAGTATTTGGTCCCCTTAAATCCACCCCCAAATTCTACCCAGTCTTAATCCCAAGCTCCTGATCCTAACTGAACACAATGTGAGACTGGGATCCAAACACCACTGCATCCGCTCCTTCCTAATTGGACACTGGCCCATTAGACATTAGAGATGGGGGGAAAACATACAGGATTTATTAAAAATGGTGAAGACACATAAAGAGCAGCACAAAATCTGTCACCAGAAGTGATAAAGCCCTAAAGGATTTGAGTTTCCATAAGTATCCCTCTTAGAGTCCTCCAGCTCTTTGAAAGCTATTTGGAGTGGAGATACCCTGTGGTGCTATAGACGCTTACTTAAGCAGGGGATGACATGAATTCTTCCCTGGGTATTTTAGTACTCCTGAACCCTGGGGTGTGCTGAGGAACCTCAGTATGTTTGTGATGATGATCTGAGTGGACAACACAAACAGGTGAAGTCTTTGAAGTGAAGTGTAGAAGCAGAAGCTCCTGGTCCAGTAACAGTGCTTCCTTCTTACTTGTCCAGCACGGTTTGATTTTGGCTAAGTCTGAAGGTAAAACACTTTCTAGATATATCATATGAAGCCACCAAGAAGTGATCTCGAGCACAGGAGCAACAAATTGCATGGATTTCAAACCTTGCTTGCTTATGAACACCATTTACTGCCTTGAACTAAGTGATTTTTAAGAGGAATAAGATGCACTGATGAAAGGGAACTGTCTGTTGGCAAAGCCGTGTCTGTGCCAAAGGTAAGGGTCTTACCTCATTCAATTCCCAAGGGAAACAGCACTACATTTACTAAGTGGGGATGGAAACCAGCACATGGCTGTACAAATGCAAGCAGAGAACTTCAGCCATTAACTTCCCAACTCCTGGCTGAGCTACAAGCTCTCTTTTATGAAGATACCTTCAAACCCTCTAACTTGCTGCATAGGGCTGTATCCCCCTCGCTGCAATGTGAAGGTGTCATCACACCCCTGTAGGACTCGAGCACAGTTTTTCTGGCATCTCCTGCATGCAAGAAGTTTAAAAGCATACAAGTCACTGCTGATCCTGAGATAACTGGCGGAAAAGGGATTAGAGCTCCTTAGCAGAGGAGAGGGAAGGCTCAGGAAGGGCTGATTCTTTTCAAGATATGACTATTTAAAGATAATGATTGCATAAATTTAATTAATGCATTTTCATGCTGCAAATGGCCGTTTTGTAATTAATGTATCTGGCCTCGCTAAGCATGGGAGATCACATCTCCCAGCCCCCCCTGCCTCCTCAATCCCCCCCCCCCGCCTCTCCTTTAATGAAAGACAGAAAGCAGATGACAGAAACAATTTGTCACCAGTACGGGTGTCAGATGCCTAATTGGTTGCGCTGAGTTAGTGGAAAGTAAAAGGGGGAGAGGGTCGAGGCTGGGGGGGGGGTTCTTCCCTCTTTATCCCAGGCTGCAGGGTGGGTGTCTGTATTGGGAAGGGGGGTGAAAGTGTTTCTTGTTAATTGATGGAGATTAGGACACAGATTGGCTGTGGCAGGGACTGGGCAGTGACAAGAAGGGGACAGGAGAGGCTGGTTAACACCCGTGCAAACAAGCTGCCATATCTCACAATCTGTTAAGTCCCTGCAGCGTTGACAACAGCAGTGGTTATCTCCTGCACACTCCCCCTGCTCTCACTGCACTCCAGCACCCCCAGACAGGACTGCTGGGGGAAGAGCTTAGTGCATGGATCTGCAGCCCTGGGCACAGATCTCCACTGGGTTTGCACCCTCCAGCTTAGAGAGGAATTGGGACCTCAGTTTAAAGCTTGGGACCCTTGGGACCCAGGGTGCTGGGCTGAGGCCATCCACAGGCAAAGCAGAAAGACTGAAGTCTCAACCCAAGAGCACTGCCTGGGTCTTACATGCCCTAAGCCTTGTCCTGGGTTCAGAGCAGTATTTCAGTGTTAGCACCTAAGAGATCCTTCTTAAGTCTGCACATCCACTACAACACTGTCTTAGGAACTGCAAGATGGAGCAAAACTGGAGTTAATGTATGTACCAGCTGGTCCCTGAGCTTTGGGGGTGCATTTGGGTCACTGGTAATAAAGCCCCCATCATAATTAATTCTTCCCTGGTCATTATATGGAGAAGAAAACCTCCTGTCCATGTAAAAAAGGCCTGGGAGTCTGGAGCTTTCTGTATCAGGGAGCCAACCCCCTGAACTCCAGCAAGAGCTGAGCATCCCAACCTTCCAGAGACCCCGCGGGGAAGCAGCAGGACAGAACGCATGCACCCCAAAGTCCCACCTATGTAGAAAGCACAAAGCTGCCTTATTTCTGCAATGTTCTTCTTTCAAAGCTTTCTGTGCTCTGCTCTAATGTATTTATCATCAGCACTAGGCAGAGCAGCGCTGCCATCTCTCACCTTACAAGTGGAAAACTGAGCCCTATAAAGGTTTACACTCGAGATGGTGCCAAAGTTTATGGGGCAGGAGGAATCTGACCATCCCAAAGCCAAGATCAATGGCCTCATTCCAGACATTAAGCACAGCAGTGAGGGGAACTTCAAAACATTGGTGCTCTATGATGCTGTTTAATGTATATAAGCATATCCCTGGAAGACGTAAGTTTTACAAAGGTGGGAACAGTTTTATCAGCTCTGTTTCACTGCCACACACACAAAAAGGTGATGGGGAGAGAAGCATGGGGGGAAAGAGCTCTAAGAATAGAAACTGTTGAATTTCTATGCTGGGCTCTGATCACATCTAAACACGCAGCCTGCAGTAATGAAAACACCACTGAGCTGTTGCACTGTGTTACAGGTCCCTCTCAGAAAGTTTTACAAAGGTGATGTGTAACTGGTATGAAAAGAGAAACAACATCTTCTCTTAGAAATAAAGTTTTCCTAACAGGGTAAATGCAAAACTGGAAGGAAATGGGTGAGGGATGCAAGTGTAAATACAACCTCCTGAGTGAAAGATCAAAATGAAGTAAAAACCTGCTATTTGTGACAAAAAGGTACTGAAACCATTCTACTCCTCCCAAAATGTCCCAGCAACCTGTCCCCTGTCCCCTCATCCATGGTGATCTCAGTTGTCCCTTCCACACGTGATGGATAACGAAGCTGTTTCTACCGCTATTTATTTGTGTTCAAATGACAAAGACGTGCTGCAGTCAAGGAGAGTGTCCCACTGCAAGAGACCCTGTGCCAGGAAAAGTAACACAACCCAGAAGGCCCCAGATACTGGATGCTTCAGGCTTGGGGTCTGGTTGTCTTCCCTTGGGCCTGGCTCTTCCTACTCCCATCCCAAGAAAGCAAACCAGGAAAGCAAGAGGGGGAAAACACCAGATTCCCAAATCCCTTTCCCTGCAAAGTGAAGAGAGTAGAAGTCAAGCCTGGTCCAACTCTAAGAATGAAGACAAGGGCTGAGGGTACTGCAGATAAAATGGAGGAATGGGAATTACTCATTCATTCCTTGCAAAAATTCACCACACACAGGCACTGAAGATGAGCTTTAAGGTTCCTTCCCAAGCCAAAACTTGTCAGGTTCTATGAACCATGTGGTTCTATGATCTGACTCCTTCCATAAACACAACCCAGTGGCATAGTCCTTCAGACTCTCATACCCGCCTCACTTTTTCCTTCTGCTTTATGAAACCCAAGTGTGTGTCACCGAGTGGTGCAGCTTTGTCAGGAGGAATATGGTCTATTGTGGAGGAAACAAATGCTAAATGATGACAAGCACCCTACTGGCTGAGGAGCAAAGCAGGCTGCGGTGAGTTGTGCCTGTCACATCACTGCTCCTGCTTGGCAAATAAGTTCTAATGCACAATTGGTATTTATTAAATGACATACACCAACTGTCTCATTAAATCAGGCCTTGAGCATAGGCCGGAAGTCTTAATCTAAAGTGTCACCATCTATTGAAATCAGATGGTTTAGGCAGGAGCAGAGTGAAGGGAGGGAAAGAAATAGGGCCTAAAGCAGTAGGAAACAGTCATTGGTCCCAACCCACCTTTTGGGTTGAGATTTTGATGCTGGTGTGGGCACTGCTTGGAAAACTATTGTTCTGCATTTGCTTTCTGTGTGTGCACTTTGCAACTCTCCCCCTAACAAACGGCTGGGCAGGTTTCAGTGTGTTTGAAATGCAGCGTCGAAAACAAAGGTTAATGCTGGAGATTGCACTGAATTGAAAACGCGGCCACCGGTAAATTTGGTTTGTTTAGAGTGGAAATGCTTCAACTGCTGGTAGATGGGTGGTGGGGCTGAGAGCATGGGGAGAGGGGAGGTGGGAGCTGCTCCTCTCTGCCCACAATGAGATTTCCAAGTTTAATGAGTTGGGAAGAGCGCTGGATTAAAAAGCCCAAAGTGAAGCAGTGAGATGGAGAGAGAAGGGGAAAAAAATCCCACCAAAGCCCAACCGTCAGGGAGCAGAGCAAGTGAAAAATGTCAGGGCAAATTGCTCTTGACAGTGTTAATATCTGCACCTCATAGCAATAATTACATGTAAATAAATAGTGAAATAGCTCTCAGCTGGAGTCTGCACTCTGAGTGCAGATGCCACTAACAGCCAGCTGGGGACCTTTCGCTCTTCCACTGCTGCTTTCCCCCCTTGCTTCCCTTCCTCCCCCCTGTTTCATCTATGCCAGAGCTGAACAGCAATTGCTGGAGACCACAGATCTGTTCCCAGCCCTCCCCTCTTCCTCATGGCACCACGTTTGCTCCCTCTTCCTATCACCCTCCCAGCCAGGGGCTGCTCTCGGGGTGCTTTCAGCCCCTTGCCAGGGGAAAACAAGCTTTACTGGAGTCACATGTGGCTGTTGCATGAGTAAAGCTGAGGGGATGGGAATGGCGTGGCTGGCTATCCTTCCAGCTCTGTGGGCTCCTAACAAATGTCATGAGGGATGGAGCTATCTGTTTCAAGCACTGGGATTATGTTCTTCTTATCACCAAGGTTGTCTGTATTTCAAAAGGACACCCGAGAACATATGGATTGGCATCAGGATGCAAAATGCTTAATTTCCACAGGAGACACATCTCCCACTGCTATCAGTAGCATCCACAGAGGGTTATAAGCCTGAGCAGTGCCTCCAATCCTTGCTCAAGCACAAAATGCACTTCTACAAACCCATGTCATTCTTTCCAAGGGTATCACTACAACACAACTGCTCTGGCCCAAGCATGGTGGGCAAAAAAGCCACCTCACCAGCAGCATTGCTTGTGAAGGTGGGCTGGAATCCATCAGCACCTCTCCTGGTGCCCCAGGCAGTGGGGATTTGATGGCAGTCTAAGAAATCACAGATAACATGGAGCGGCTGACTGTTAACTTGACTATTCCCCATCACTTCCAGAAGGAGGCCTTGGATGAAGGTAGGAAGGATGAAATAGGAAGCAATGAAGCAGTGCTTCACTCCATGGAGTCAACCTGTGGGACTCCTTGCCACAAGAAGCAGTGGATGTGAAGCTCTGTGGATGGAAGAGGAGCCTGGATAAGTATTTGGAAGAAATATGCACTGAGGATTACTGGACAAAAAGGACATCCTCTGAGCTGAAAACAGGAGAGCTCCCTGTTCTTGATCCTCATGAGGAGTCTGCCTATGGTCACTACTGGAGACCATAAGCTCAGCCCCAAGCACAGTCATTGTCACCAAGCTCCCTGCAGCTTCAAGAGAAAAATCATCTCCCAGGCACTTGGCTGATAGGGCAAAGGGAGGACTCTAAAGGACTGATATGAACATACAATGCACAGAAATAAAGAGTTACTGAATAAGAAGCACTGTTACAGAGAAGGCATTTGAGGCCAGCAAAGGGCCTTGGCAAAGCCTTAGGTTCCTACCTTACATTTAAGCAGGATAAAATCTCTGTGCCTCCATTCTTGGCCTTGGAGATAACAACCTTCCCCATGGTACCATGAGGAGAAACACATCCCAGGATGATGAGATGCTCAGATACAGCAATGAAAGTCTCAGATAAAGTTAAGCTCATTATTTTAGCCTTCTTCTCTTCCACTGGCTCAACTGATCTCTGTGTGCCCTCAATTTAGCTCCCAGCCCTACAAGTCCAGGTCTAACAGTGAGCCATGGGGCTCTGATAGAAGTCTAGCTGAGATGTGATGCTTAAACCTGAGGGAAGCTGGTGGCTACCCAGCCCCACTGCCAAAAGATGCCATGTTCATGCTGACACCGCATTAGCCACTGCCTAATCTGCATCACTCCTTGGCCAAACTATTAGAATAAAAATAATGATAATAATAATGATGATAAATGATAATGATGATTATGATGATGATAATAATAATAGCAACAACAACAACAACCTGCCACTAATAGGAGGGAGATGTTCCTACTGAACCCCAGCCTTATATAAGGGAGAAAAGCTTTGAGGCCTTTCCTTTTGGCTAATGAAATGCACAACAACACCCCACACTGCACTGAGCAACAAACACAGCTCCATTCTTTGGAAAACAAATATGTTCTTTAGAGCTTCCTGGTTGTCAAACACCTTTTTGTTTAGCTCAACAACTAATCCACTTATCAGAGGATAAAGCTGCCAGTGAATCACCACGATGATAAAAGCATGCACAAAATTAGCAAGAATTTGCCTATGGCTCCTGCACATTTAACAAACAGCAGCTAAGAGAAAAAAATGATTCCTTTTTTTTTTTAATAACTGAGATCCCCAGGAGAGATCCTGTCAGATAACAGCTTTTATTTGGCTTGCAGGTTTTTATTCCACTCTCTCTTCCCACATAACCCAAGCACTGAGGCTGCGAGATGCTGGGAGCTGATATGAAGCCACGGAAATTGGCACTGTTTGAATAAGCAAGAGATGGAACCAGGCAACATTTTAATAAGTTGGAAGGGGGGGGGGTTAAGGAAGAAAAAGTAGTGTTGAGGCACTGGCTGCTTCCTGAGGAGCTCAGCACTGCTGATGCTTTGCTGCTTGTGAGCTTGTAACACCTGAAGTGTCCTGGATTTGTCCTTCCCTGCTCTTCAGTGTGTTTTGCAGCTCTTTGTGACTGTAGCCTCTCTGCATTCCTGCATGGAGGATCCATGCTAACCTTCCCTGTTCCACGGACAGGAAAACCACAGAAGACAAAAGCAGCGCCCAGGGTTGGGCAACCAAGTTAACAGCAGGGGACATGGGTCTCACAACTTCCAGTTCTCTGCTACTCCAAACAGAGAATCAGAGACTGGTTTGTGTTGGAAAGGACTTTAAGATCATCCAGTTCCACGGGCAGGGACACCTTCCACTGGAGCATCTTGCTCCAAGCCCCTGTGTCCAACCTGGCCTTGAACACTGCCAGGGATTAAATCACTTTCCTTCTCTTGCGCTCTTCCACTGACACCTTTGGCACGTCCTTGCAGCATTAATGCAGCATTAGCTGGGTAAATGGGATTTACCTACTGTCTGAAATTCACTCAGCCATTTAAACCTTGGGAATTTCCTCAGCTTGGATGCTTGCAGAGATGTTCTGGTGAGATTTCTGGACACTGATACACACCTGCGTGTGTGAAAAAGGGAATGAGGAAGAAGGAAGGAGAACTCCTTGGGTCTGGACTCTCGCAAAAGACTTGTTCCAATAAGGACGAAATAAATGCCTCCATGATCCATGGTGTCAACAGAGAGTGATTCAGTTTGTCTGAGGCCTGTCTCTGCACTTGTCACATGGAGCATGTCAGGTGACTGAGCTCTTAATGGAATGAATTTGGGTGATGTTCTCTCTTTAAATGACAACCGTCTGAAAGGGAGAATCACCACAGTGTGACTGTGCTGCCTTGAGGATTACCAATATCATGCTACCATAGCCATTACTGGTCAGGAACCAGCACAAGCCAACTGAGGCACTTGCCAGCAGCCAGACCTTACACCACACAGAGCTCACAAACCTCTTCAGCGCCCACCTCAAAAGGCTCAATTCAGCTCAGATGATGAAGAAGCTCCCTTGATCCCAAATCCTTATTTTCCTGGACCATATCAATCTCAGCTGGACATTTAGCTGTAGATTAGCAAGAAGACAGAGCTCAGAACTACAGCATAGAAGCCAAACTGGGAGAACTGGGGGTTTTGAAGGTTTCTGGCTGTACTTTCCAAGCACACACCTTTATTCAAGACTACTGTCAGCACCATGAGTGCTGGAGGTGAAGATCTGCAACTGTTTCAGGCCACGCTCCCATTGCAAGAGAATGGAGAGAACTTAATGCCTCCCACTCTTCTCCTTTTTCCTGCCTTCACTGTGCCTAGGCTTGAACAGGACCACAACACATGATGATGGGAGCATTTAGGGGAGCTGGGAATTAATCAAGAGGCACCCACCTGTCAGGCTGGTATCTGGAACTAAACAGAAACACTTGCTAGTGCTTGACCTCTCGCCCTCCAGACAAGCCTGCGGCTCTCCAGTGGTTTGGGAAAGCCTCTTGCAGGAACTGCAGCTCAGAGACCCCAGGAGGAATAAAGCACAGGCAGGGAGAGCCACAGGAGCTGGGTTAGGAAGGGAAGGAGGAAGAGGCTGTAGCTGGTGGGGATGGTGGGAGGACTGGCAATCTCCTGGCAGGGCTGGGAGAAGGTGGCTGGAGAGCTGGTGTCATGACATGGATGCGATGGGAAACAGACCAAGAGCAAGAGCTGGCTGAGGCTCAGTGCTGCAGGTAGAAGAGGCTGGATAGAAAAAGACACTGAAGATATTTACAGGTAAATCTGGCACAGGTTGCCCAAAGAAGTGGTGAATGCCCCATCCCTGGCAGGGTTCAAGGCCAGGCTGGACAGAGCCTTGAGCAACATGGTCTAGTGTGAGGCATCCCTGCCCATGGCAGGGGGTTGGAACTGGATGATCTTAAGGTCCTTTCCAACCCAAGCCATCCTGTGTTCCCATGACTTTCTATACATCCCCTGGATGGGGTTTGTGTTGGGTGAGATATATTTGATACATCAGTGTGTGCTGATTAGCAGTCCAGCACGTTTCAGTGTTAAATCAGCCTTTTTTGTTAATGGAGGCCAAAACTCTGTGCTGATGCCTGCTCAAACAGTAAAACCTAAGGCAGTGCTCACTCTGCTGAACAGCAGAAGAAAGCCCTGCATGCATGCCAAGGGGTTTTGAAATACCAGTCTCAAAGGATGGGATTAAGATCTTAATTTGTAAAGAGATGTGGGGCACTTTAAAATGCATGAACAGATTCTCAGGTGATGGAAAATGGCTCGGCCACTCTGGTGGCACTGACCTCAGACCCAGCTGATGTGACCAGAAAGAAGCAACCCTAATTCTGACTTTCATATGTTCAGATTCAGGATTTTTGGGGTGTCTGTGTAAGAAGGTAAAGGACAAATACTTCAGGAAAACCACCCCCCTGCACCTGCCTGAATACTGAGAATGGTACAGAACAAGGTCTGAACCAACAGTGCAAAGGGGTTGGGACATCCTATGCCAGCAGCAGCATCCTGTAAGCTCCCATATTTAACAAGTGAAAGTCAGTCTGCCCGTAGGAAAGAATCTGATGTTTCCAACAGGTATCTGTAACCCCTGCTTTCTCCTCATCTGAACTAGAACCATCTCCTTTCCTTGGTGCCAGAAGTCACTCAAGCACTGAAGTTACTGAGAGCAGTCAGCATTGCCTGTGATAAAGCTGAATACTGGGGGTTCAGTTCCATCAATGGCCCTTGGATCTATAAAGTACGGCTTTTACCCTAGAAACCTGCTGAAGCTGGAACACAGACCCTAAAATTCTTTGTACGAAAGATTCCGCTTTATAGATGGGTGTAGAAATGAGGTAGAGAAAGGGGAATAGGCATTCATGGGGGCTGGGCAAAGACTAAGAGCTAAGGAAGAAGCTCAGAGTGAGGAATTTGGTTGCTGTGTTTTGAGCCTGTGGCCTCTCAATGGGACACAACTGGTTGCACAGAACCTAAGCAAACATTTTCTGCACCTAGTCCCTGCTTTTTCTTCTTCACTGCTCCAAGCAGCAATGACTAAAAGCTCCAGGGAGAGCTCAAAGCCTCTGGTGCTGTGCAAAAATGGGGCTGAACCACATTCCCGTGGGATAAAAACCTGGTGCTACAGACTGTGCAATAAGCAATGCTTTTATGGAGTCTTAGGTAGGGAACAGAGCATGGATCTCGCCAGGGACGCAAAAATGTCTGAGATACAGCAGGTAGCTAAGCTGAATGCCTGAGGAATACTCACCCCGTCTGGCACTGAAACCACCTTGCTCCTGGGAGAGCAGGAAGCACTGTGAAACCACATCATGAACCAAGACATGGTTCCTTCCTTTAGAGGCAGGTAGAACCACGTCCCTTTTCCACTGCAGGACAAGTGACCACCTCCAGCCTCTCTCTGCTGCATCCCTCACCTGCTCTCCCCACTGCTGCTCAGTCTCAGGGTGCCCTGTGCTCCCTCAAAGAGCAGTTCAGCCTCCGCACCAACTCCTTGCTGCAGCATGAGTCCCATGGCAGGAGTTGATGCCCACTGAGGTGGCTGCTGCCCTGGAGCAGGGCACAGAGATCCTATTAGCAGCGTGCGTGGCCCAGAGCTTCATTAGAGCTGATGGACCCACACTCCCGACAGAGCTGCTGAATCAAGTGTTGGTTTTTAGGGTCGGGAAGACCTCATGTGGCTCCTAATTTGGGGCTGGATTTGTGCTCAGCTGCACACTCTAATCGCTAATGAAAGGTTTTGCCATCATCCTGCAGCAGCTGTTGGTGTCCTACAGGTCCATCCCCAAAGCAACATTGTGCAGAGGCAGAGCTGCCGTTTGGAAAGTCCATTGGATGGGCAGCATCCAACCCCCTCCCCAATACACCCGGGGGCTTCTTTCCTCCTCAACACCACACAAAGCTCTGCTTTGCACCACCTCTTCTTCTCCCCTCCTTGCAGTCAGCCCCCAAAGATTGGGTTGGGGTTTTTTTTGCCTTTTCTCCTCTTTTTGCTTGCTTTTCTTCCTTTCTGTTGAACAAAACCCTGTGATTCCGTGCCTCCTGAGCCTCGGCGCCTGGGCTCGGCGTCAGGATCAGCTGGAGCAGCTTAGGAGCCTCGTCTCCTCGGATTTAGACTGAAATTTTGATTTTCTGCCCTGCTCAGATAATGTGGAAATCCTGTTCCCCGATATTTACTGTTTATCAGCACAGCACAGCGCGGTTCTGGGGGGGAAGGGAATCTCTCCCTCTCCCCGGGTCCCCCCTCGATCCTCTCCACCCCCCAGCCTGCATGCTAATGGAGCTGGATTTGGGAGCAAAGCCACCACAATAGCTTAATTACAGGGAGTGGAGGGAAGAACAACTCCTTGGCAAAGAGGCTGGGATGAACTCTGATCGCTGTCCTCATCACCTGGGCCAGACAAAGCACAGGGCTGATCCCTCATCCTAAGCCACCAACCCCTCTCTAGACCCACTCCTAAGCCAAGCTTTGTCACCACAGGCAGACCCCAAGTCCCCTCCAGCTTTACAAAGCTAAGGATGGGAAAGTGCAGGAGCACACTGAGCCATGCCACATCTGCCTTCCCCCTGCTCCTCACCTGAATGAAGTGGTCCAAGTATCTCCAAGCCTGGTTCCCTCAGCATCACAGTCTATGAGGCCACCTCCCTGTCCCTTCTGCATTGTCCTGTTTGTGCCTGGGGACCCTCCTGACAGCCCAGCTGCAAACGCAGTCCCCTTCCAAGGTGTGTATCCTGCTCCTCCATGCACCAACACACATACCAAGTCTTGCCTCTTCCAGTGAGGATTAGTGCTGCTGAGCCCTTGCAAACTCATACCCACAAGCAACCCAAAGGCAAGAAGGGAAAGGGGCAGGACACTTCCCTGTGTGACATGAACTAGGCAAGAGAATAAAACAATAATAAGACAATCTGGGGCTCAGCAGCAGGGGAACAGCTCTAAGGACCACGTAAGTGCATAATGCCCTGCTATTAATGAAGCCTGCTGCAAGGATTGGTTGTTGTCAGATAACACACGGTGCTTTCTCTCCCCACCAGCCCCTCGTGGGGAAGGAAGGCATCTCCCTGTGCTTGGGATTGAGCTGAATAATGTCCCAGCCACCTGCAAATGCACCAGGCTTTCTTCTCTGCAACTGCATAATTCGAGGCAGCATTGGGGTAAGGTGGGAGCATGGAGAGAGGAGAGAAAGGAAAATGGGGAAAAGATGGTTTTTAAGGCAAAAAAGAGGGGGGAGAAGAATGGAAAGGGAGACAGGAAACATGATAAAGCTCAGGCAGGCGCTCTCTGCTCGGCTGTTCTCTGTGCAGCTTGGCTGTTGGCTGGCTCCTCTGGTTTAAAGTGACTCGGCTTCTTATGGAAACGGAGAGGCGGTATTAAAAAGGGGGAAAAAAAAGAAAACCAAGACACAGAGCGCTTCCTTATCTCATGGAGACAGTTGTCAGGAATCACTTTGACTGAGTCGTTTTGTCTCCATGCTTTTTTTCGCTGTCAAGCAGGCCTCAGGACATGGATCAAAGGAGAGGCGCCGAGCGCTCGCTGCAACTTCTGATCCCTTCTCGGTACAGACGCGCGAGTGGCAGACAGCTCTCCTCCACATCAAATGGAAGGAGAGAGGAGAGGGAGAACGAAGGGAAGGGAGAGGGAGAAGCAAAGCTGGGAGGGACACACAGAGAGAGGAGCTCTCACTGCTGCTCCACATCTCAGGGGAAAGACAGAGACCAGCAGCTTTTACTCTCCCTCTTCCCCAGTCCCCATCAGGAGCATCCCTGCAAAGGGAGGTGTGGGGCATGCAGCACTGCAGGTATCTCCCCCAGTCTTGCAGGCAAAGGACCTGCCTCAATCCAGGCTTGGCCCCACACCTCAGTGGGTCCCAGACCAAGCAGTGCACTGAAGCAAGAGACATGGTGAGAGCTCGCACTGCGTAGGCCACTCTGAAATCCCTGTTTCAGCTCTGCACTGGCTTGGTGGGTAAATTTCACCCCAAACCCCTCCATGTCAGTCTTGCCTCTTCCCCTTCAATCTCTCAAAGCAGCCCTTGTGATTTTCCTGTACGTGCTTGGCAAGCAGCTCCCCACCCTTTCCCCTATATGGCTCACGACTCCCTTTCAGGTACTTATTCCCTGAAATAAGATCCCCCTCATCTCCAAACTGGATAGGCTTAAGGGCTGACTCCAGCTTACTGCGGCAAGCTAAGACCCTCTGCACCTTTGATCAATTTACTGCTCACCCAGCCCAGACCCTGCCAGGATTTCTGATCTTCAGCCCCTGCTGTAAATTGATCTTGTGCACGCCTGTCTGATGGAGGCAGGAACCAGCACCCTGCAGCAGGAGGAACCTCAGTGTGCGAGGTGGAAACCCCCACACAGCACGCACCCCATAACCTGATAGCTCCCCATTATTCATCTGTTGCACACACAGTTCTATCTCCTATTCTTCGCACTTTCCACTCTCCCCATACACTACATGTGATGGGGGGTGTTTGCTCATCAAAGTGAGTAACACTACAGAAGCCCCTGCACAGCTCTGTAACCCCACTCTGCCAAAGCACCTATAGCAAAGTCATGTACTGCTCCCCCTCTCACACCTGGACAACCAGCAAGATGATCGCACTGCAAGCTGAAGCAATACCCCAACACCTATCTCACACATCTCTTTAGGGTATGTTTCCATCATAAACCTCTTCTGGTGCTTCAGGACATAAAAGACCTTGTGGACAGCCCTCCAGGATGCTCCACAGCCCCCAAAGTCCTCCTTGTCCTCTCAGCCCCAAATGTGCTGCTTGCAACCTTTGCCCCAAGATGCTGTGACCCATCTGCCAGTAATCCCAGTGGCTGGGTGGCTTTGGGATGGGAGCAGTGTGGGTTTCCTGCATTGTTAGCACCCATAGATGGTAAAAGCAAACAGAAAATAAGCCATATTAAATAATGACCCCTTTCAAAATTGTATCTGTCAGCTCTGAAGGTCACAGCATTTCCCCTTGGCATGGCACTAACACACAGTCCTGCATCCATCTTCAGTGTGTAGTGTTTCCTGAGCTGGGACAGGTTTGAGGCTCACAAGGAGACCAGTGGACCTGTGTACACCTGCAATACCACCTCGTGTCCCAGCATAGCATCTCTGCTGTTCTGTCACACCCACTGAAGTGAACACTCATTCCACAACCCCTCTTTGTGGAACAAAAGAGGGGGGCAGGTTTGGGTTAGTGCCTGATCCAACGCCAAGTATGTTGCTGTAGATTTTTCCTACCAGAGATGGCTTTTCCCAGCCAGGGCACAGCTGGAGCACAGCTGTTCCACCCTTGCTAGATGTTAATAGGCACACACAATGCATGGGCACACACACTGGTGTGCACACACAGAATGTGCACGCAGGACACCGATGCCCTTGTGCACACAGGCGTGCGAGAGCATGCGCATGCCCCTGCCTCTGAGTCCTAATTATTCCTTTCATTGCATTCCTTCCTTTTAAGCTTCCCCTCTATCTCACATCCCTCATTCCAGGGCTTTCCCTGCTGTGGTCCCTTGATTCCTCTTGCAGCTCAGCACCAGCTCCCTGGGTTATTGCAGCTCCTCAAGCCAGGCAGCAGAACACTGACTGCCAGCGGTGGCTCAGCAGTGCCCGTCGCCAGGCTGGCTGCTGGCTCTCCTCTGCTCTATCTGCCCTGCCTGCCTTGTCTCGAGTTCCCTTCTTAATCATAAAGCATTTGAAATCCTGCATTTGAATTCTCCAAATCTCCTGGCCAAGTCCTTACCATCCCTGGTGTGGAAAAGAGACAGGACCCAGGGGAGAGGTGTTTCAGCAGAGCTGAAAGCTGCACCAGTCCTGTCTGGATTTCCATAGGAAAGACATTCCCTGCCATGCCTGTTCTATCCACCCTGCTCTGGCTGTGCTCCCACCACTCTGGGAGCAGGGTAGTGAGGTCTGGGAAGAGATATTTGAAGATTTATGGGTACAGATTTCTATGTCTTAGCCCTGGATGTCTTAAATACCTGCTCCTGCCCCAATGTCTGGGGGCTTATCAAGCACTCTCACACCTCCCTGCATTTCTTCTTCCTGCTGTCACTGGTTTTGTCATTCTCCTTAGCTTTTTGCCTCTATCTCTTCTCCTACTTTCTCTTTATTCCCTTTTCTCCCAGTACTTCTGATACCTGAGTTTACAAACAGCCACAGTTTACAGTGCCATAGGGGCAGATCCTGGACCCACTGAAGGTGATGACAAAGTCCCTATCGAATTCAAGGTTCAGGAACCAACTCTTTGCTCTGAAGTCCTTCAGTGTTTCTAATATTTTAATCCACACAGAGAAGAATGCGTGGAGTGGAAATCATGTGGGAATCAACACAGTCAATGCCACCCAGAGCATAAGAGTTTGGGTTAAAGAAATAAGATGCTGCCTTGTTGGCTTCTAATCAGCCTTCAGTGGGACCAGAGCACCAAAATCAATCAAGGAAGCTCATGAAACCTCAAGAATGACATCGAGCGAGGTGGCCCCTCAGATATGAATTTCCCCCTTCCCACCCTACAGAACAGAAACAATCATTAGGAATCAGGCAAATAAATACGTATCTCTTTTCACACGAGAAAAATGCTCCGTTCTCCCCTTTTCCCCTTGCTGGGAGCAGAGGCGTGTAACTGACAAGAGCAGATGGGCTTTGTTTGGTTAAACAGGGGGAAAAAAAAAGGAAGAAATTTAGTGGAAAAAAACAACCAGCTTTCCTGGGACACACGTAGGTTAAAAGTTGAGAGAGATGGAGCTGCATTTGACACCCAGCTAAGGGAAAATGCCAACGCAGCCGCAGCAGAGCCAGTTGCTCCCAGAGAGAAACCTGGAGCTCCCATGCCCCCACTCCATCCCCCTGGCAAAGAAGGGGCATGGATTTTAGCATGTGTTTACCTCCTTCTTCAAAAATCCTGCCTGGAATCTGCCCCAAGGTCGTGGGGAGGCTGAAGAGAAAAGGAACAGGGATAAATGTGACTTGGAAAAGGGACATCAGCCGCTTTCTGAAGGGCAGACACTTCACTTGGGGGAATCGTGGTCCTCTAGAGAGATGGGGCTGCAGGGGGGATGTGGAGGAGTCAGCAGTGGGGGAAGAGGGCAGAGACCACATGGAAAAAACCTACAGTGGAAAAGGAGGGTAGGAGAAAGGGGAAGGAGTGATGGAAAAGGGAGGAAGAAGAACCCAGGAGACAAGGTTAAAGAAAACCCCTCGTGTGAGGTGGCACCCGAGAGCATCAGGGGTTAAAGAACATTAGAAGAACATGTTCCTACACAAAGATAAGCTGGAGAAATGAATCCTTATCCATCCAAACCCAACCCTTTCGAATCTGTGTGAGAGAAGGGTCTCCTTTCAGGGAAACAGGGAATCCTTAATGCTTCCTCCCTCAGCAACTGTAATGCCAGGATGTTCCCAATCTGCTTTGAGGGATGGAAAGATTAAGAATAATAAAAAAATTGCAATAAAATATGTGTGAACGAGGGGGTAATTGTGGACAAATGCAGCATTCAAATTCATTTTTCAGCTCTTTTACACACCATTTCAATCTTATTTTCTGCTTGTTAATGAGATCTTGTTGGTTGGGGTGGGCACGGCTGCCCAGTATCGCTTGGGTAATTGCACATAATTTTCTCTCTACTAGTGATTTGCATCAGATTCCTTTTTTTTTCCCCCTAATTCTTTGCTATTTAAACCCCCTCCTCCTTTTCTCTCTCCTTTCCCCCCACCCTCCAAATCTCATCCTCTCTCTCCTCCTCCTTTCTTCCCCTCCCCTTCTCCTGGCCCAGCAAGACTCATTTTGAATGCTTATTATAGGCACAGTGTCTCCAACGAGAAAAAAAGGGAAGAAAAGGAAGCAGACAGAATGGATCCATGTCACTGAAGGAGGAAGCGCTGTCTCACTGGAGCCAGGCATCGGGATGCTGCTCCCCTCTCGCCAGCTAACATTGTGTCCTTCCCAAGTGCCAGCTTTCCCCCCCAAAACCAGGGCTCAGCTGGCTCTTCTGCTCCTGCCAGGATCCGTGTGCTCCTGACAGGGATTCAGATGATCTCCAATCCCAGCTCAATGAGGCTGAGGAAAACATTAGCCTGGACAGTGGAGGGATGATGTCAGGAGAAGCAAAACTGTGCTGTGGCTATGCAGCGTATGAAGGTCCCTGAGTATAGAGTGGGAATTCGTGGGCAGAGCCTGGCCTGTGCCTCAAGTGTTGCTCCAGCAACAAGGCCAAGAAATGGTGATAAACCCAGAGACGGTTTAAACTCTGACCTCAGCTACTGCCATTACACTGGGAATGAATTTGCTGAAGGAGCAAAAAAGCCACTGAAAGCCCTAAAAAAATTAAAGCAACAAATATGAGATGGTGAACAAGTTTCTCTTGGCTTTTCCTATCCCTGGAATTGTCTTAATCTCTGGGTGATCCTGTGGGTTTGTTAAAAGATTCAGAAGTCCCAGAAATAACATGTTCTGAGAGTACAGGAAACTCCTGACTCTTAACTACACTTCAATGTGTTCTCCAGCCACACAGGGGCCATCTGCAACAAAATAAGGATCTTTTCCTTTTGAATGACCCCCTGTACGACCCCAACATGCTGCAGTGAGTGGTCAGATATGCTTAAGATACAGACCTGGATCTAAAAGGGCAGCAGAAATTTGAGGAGGCAAAAAGTGGACAACATCTTACGGACATGAAGGTATTTTAAAAGGCAGAAGAGACGTGCTTAGATAGGAAAACAGAATGCACTGTGGCCCTACTTCCTTCCTCTTTGGAAAGCACCCAGGGAATCTCCCATCACTGTAATGGCAGAGAAGCAGTCTTATGTGGCCCTCACTTACGGCTTAATTTCCTCCCACCTCATCCCAAGCTGTAGCATCTACATTCCTTGAGATGCTGATCAAGATGTTACTGGGCTTGATACTGAGTTTACCATTACACTGAGCTATTTGTCACCAGTCTTATCCCAGCCATGGTGAAGGGTGATACTCAGCTAGCACAGGTCTGAACTTCATAAATGGATGCAGACTTTGCTCTCTCTGCTAGTGGGAAGCATGACCTGGCTAAGGACATCTTGGTGCCTGGCCTTGTTCTAGTTGAGGCTGATAGGTGTTCTCAGATAAATGGAAGATGATTCCTCTGTGGGATGAAAATGACTTGAAAACATTTACAACGGATTTATGAAATCCCACACTCTTGGGTTATAACCCACTCTTGTGAGCAATGATGAGACAGAAGCTCCAAGGCCAGAAATCACCTCTGTATGACTGCTAACTGGTTACTCACTCTTCAGATTTAACTTCACTTTGGGTCTCTATATCTTTGCTAAGCCTTGGCACAGGCATTAACACCAGTCTGGAGGCAGTTACAAGCCACTGAGTCAGCCCAGCTGAATCTGTGACAGCTGCTGCTAACCCACACAGCCTTGGAGAGCGATGGGGACCTCGCTGCTGCATGTTCTGGTACCAACCCACTTGCTGATGATCCATGACTGCTGCAGCCACCCAGAGCATCCTGACAGATGGAAGGTGACTCATCTGGCTGCAGCTGGCCAGCCTGGGAAGCTGGCTGTCTCCAACAGGCAATGCTTAGAGCAAGATTTCTATCTTACAAAGGCTCTCCCAGCACAAAACCAGCACTAATCAGGGCTTGGGTCACCCTGAGGGCTCTCACTGAGGTCTAGGAAGGAGTATGACATGAGAGATCATGGTTGATAGTGGTTTAAGCACATAGGACTATCCTTTGCATGGCCAAGTCGGTGTCCTCATATGAAGCATCACAAAAACCATCATCATGGGATGAAGCAACTAGAGGACAAAAGCTCCCTGTTTCCCTCTCCCTCCTTGACAGTCTCAGGTCTGGAACAGAGGCAGAACGGCCTCTACACTAGGGAAACTGCATGGGAATTGTTTTGGGGACCCAGCAGCAGAGCTGGAGAGGCACAAGGCTTTGTGTGCACCAGGCTGGAACCCAAGCAAGAAATGTGGCCCTTTCCCACGCGAAGGCTGGGCACAACTTGCAGGAATCTGTCAGGAGGGGGGGCACTGAAGTGTGTGTGTGCGTGGGGGGACAGAGCCCACAGTGGCCAAACGTAATCCCCTTCTCTCTGTTGTGAGAATGGAAATACCACGCTTCTCCTCTAGAATTTCAGCTGCCAGCACCGAGCCTGTCTGGTGCTTTCTGGCTGGGACACCCAATCCGCGGTAACTGGATAGCGAGCGGCAGCAAATGCTGGGAGCTCTGGGCCAGGCTGGCCCCCACCTCCTTGTCTAAACTGCAATGAAATGTCCCTCCTGCTGCTGCTGAGGGCTGAAACCAGAGAACTGTCTGTTTGCAGCTCAGACAAATTGCCATCATTTTGAGTTGCCAATTGTTGTCTATCTCCTGAGCTCCCTCCTTCCCTGTAGTTAACATTTACCCCTGCAGAGAGCAACCAGATGCCACCGATAGCTGCACAGGAGGATGAGAGGGTTGAGGCACAAGAGGGTTTACCTGTAATGCTGTGGGATAGCTGAATTATGCACAGAGCAAGCTGCTCTAGTGGAAGGTGTCCATGCCCATGGCAGGGGTTGGGACTGGATGAGCTTTAAGGTCCCTTCAAACCCAAACCAGTCTGGGGTTCTGTGATAAATCACACAGAGCACCCCATATTGAAACCTCACTAAGCTTTTACCCACCCTGCTCCATATAAGAGGACATTTCTCTGAGTTCTCATTCATGCTGTTTGGAGTATTTCTTGCATCCTTCCACTAGGAACAGTAGAGGACTTAGGCAGGAAGGGAGCAGGTAAGTAAATATAAAGCAGTCATAAAATAACCTGGGTTAGCCTTTCTATGCACAAAAGAAATGGAAGAATTTATATGCTGATGTCTTGGCCCTCCCATGATTAAATGCATTAGGAAAATGGGAATCTCCTCTTCTGGGGGGGGGGGGGGTGGTGGTGGTGCAAAGCTTTCTTTTCTTCAGGACTGCCAGATAATGTATCCTCTCTTTCCCATACAAAGGGCTTATTGGCTCAGGACTCATCTTCCCCTAGCCTGAGCCTGGGGCAGGGTAATTTGGGATAGGGATAAGCATAGATACAGCATTGGTTTGGCCATTTCAATGAGCCTCTGATTTAGTGAGCAGGACTAGTAAGAAGATGATGAAGCTACAGAAATGGAAATTGCATGATAGACCTGTGTATGTCTAATGCTTGTGCAGTTTATCACATGGATCTCATCCTTATTCTGTGGTGCTAAATTCACTTGTGAGAATCTGAATTAATCACATGCCCTGGACCATCTAACCTGCCACCTGCCTTTGAATTCTATACTGTCTGCTCCTCTCCTCAACCCAGTGCTATTAGAAAGCCCTTGTCAGAAAGATGTTCCCCTATTTCCCACACAAATGATGCTGGTTGAGGCAACATTCAGCCTCATGCCAGTCACCCTTTTATATTTTCCATCTCATGAGCATTCAAAGCTAAAAGTGGGGGGTTTATACCATTTCAGAGAAGCTGCAAAATTTCCCTCTTTCCATTGACACTCAATGTCTGTTTTCACACTCGAGAGATTAGAAGTTATTGGACCTTAAAATCTATCTACCTCTCTGATGTCCCCATTTATTGGACTCCTCTCTCAGCAGTTGTAGGCTTTTCATTTCAGATGCCTACCTAATTTCTCCTTGTAGCTTCATATTATTTTGCCCTTCCTGTCTTAAACAGTGTTACTGGCCACACTGAAACAACTGCTATAGTGCACTTCACATGTCTGTATTTCACAAGTGACTGAGGACAAAAGTGAAATGTATTTGGTACCTCTCCAGGATAGCAGGCATCACGTGAATGCAAGTCCTGGCTGTTAATTTTCAGGATACAGATTACAGTAAGTAAAGCAGAGAGAAGGGTAAAGGCTCTATCTAATGAGGTGACAGAAAGCTGTTATATCCTGGGATCTCCACTGACTTCAGTGCAGCTCACAAGCTGAGAATGGAAGTCTGCTTCCACAGCACACACATCGCACAAGCTCTGCTCTCTCTAGACCAGCTGGTGATGGAGGCTTTAACCTCTCTACACTGCTGAGGTGTGCTTCTCTGTCACACCAGCTCTGAAAAGCCACAGAGATACCTGGCAGAAGGCAGATCAAATCTGGGACTGGGCACTTCAAGAGGTGGCTGCACTGAGGCTTGGAGCACAGAGCCCAGAGTCAGCTCATGGGTGCTCCATTCTGAGCTCAGGCAGGGGTTTTAAAATCAAGGATGTGCTTTATCTTTCCTCCTTTAAAGCTTACCTACACCTCTTACTGTGACCTTGTGGAAAGCAGAACTGTTTGCATGGCAGTTAGTTTATCAAGGCTAAATCCCAGATCTCCATCCCTGTGTTTTGAGTAAGCTCAGATGCATAGAGCTTTCATGTTCCAACCAGACTTGGACAAGCTGGATTCAGCTAATCTCTAAATCAGTCACCCACAAATCATTGACTACTTCTAAAGAGAGCCTGAAGAAAGTAGCTAAGAACAGCAAGGCTAAAACCCCACCATGGAAGAGCCCACACCTGCACTGGGTTTTTCTGGAACACCAATCAGTGCTCTTAGTCCTGGTGTTTGTGATTCCAGTGTGTTAACTTGAATATGGGAGCTAACAGGATACAAGTGCTCTGGCAGTGCAGTGCTGAGCTCAGGATAGACACTGCAACAAACTCCTTGATTTAAACAGGCTGCCTCCACGAGTTCATGACAATAACTGCCTTGTTAATCATAATACACTGTGATAGCCTGAAGCCTGTCCTGCTCTCAGAGGATCTGAACCAGCCAAATACTGTCAGCCAAAGAAAGAGAATGGAACTGTGTCACATACCTGTGGAGAGAGGCCATTGCTAACAGGATTCATGTGGTTGGCAGGAGCTGCAGCATTCATGAAGCTGTCTGAGTAGCTGGAGAAGCTGTGTCGGGCCCCATAGGCAGAGCTGGTGTCGGCGGCAGCGGCAGCTGCAGCAAGTCCTCCCTGGTGCATGGTGGATGGTGGCAGGGGCTGGGGTCTGTGTACTGTGCTTCCCCCATCTGCAGAGAGAAGGGGAGAAGAAGCTGTAAATTCTTTTACAAAGGCCAAAGCCAACTGGAATCAGCAATACTCCTTCCACTGAACCCCAGTATGGAGATTTACCCAGAACAAGGGATTGCCTACGTGATACTTTCCAGTGATGTGCTCATCATTTCAAAGCTGAGCAGAACAACTACAGTCATGAGCCACACTGATACAGCAGAAACGGCCATGAGGTAGAGGAGAAAACTGTTGACTTGAGGAAAAACCTGCCCATCTCAACTCGAGGAAAACCATCTGTGTATTACAAGAGCCTCAATGGGATGCCATGAATCAGGGAAGGGATGATGGGATTATCTAGGGCTAGAGAAGAGGAGCAATGCAGGCAAATAGGTGCTCACCTTGGGAAATGGTGGTTGTTGGGTAGGTGGAGTCTGGCAGCTGGTACGGAGGGAGGGTCGGCATTCCTGTCGGTGGGAATCCCCCTGGCAGCAGGTGGTTGAAAGCTGCAAGCTGGTTTGCTCCTGCCTGCTTGCGCCATCTCGCTCTCCGGTTGCTGAACCACACCTGATGGGGAGAGGAAAGGCCACGTGTGACTCGCTCTGAGCTGCTGTCCCACCTCACCTGCACTGCTGATGGAAACACAGCCTGAGTAACAGCACTGGCCAAAACCAGCTTCAAGTTCCTGCCTGACAAAGACATTGTAAGAACTCATCTCTGATCCTCAGCTTCCTTCCTCCCAGATGAAGGCTGAGAACACTGGGGCTGTTCAGCCTGGAGAAGGAAGCTGCGTGGAGACCTCAGAGCAGCTTCCAGTGTCTGAAGGGGGCTATAGGGATGCTGGAGAGGGGCTCTTCATCAGGGACTGGAGCAATAGTACAAGGGGTGATGGGTTCAAACTGAAACAGGGGAAGTTCAGGTTGGAGATAAGGCAGAAGCTCTTCCCTGTGAGAGTGCTGAGGCGCTGGCACAGAGTGCCCAGAGAAGCTGTGGCTGCCCCATCTCTGGCAGTGTTCAAGGCCAGGTTGGACACAGGGGCTTGGAGCAAGCTGCTCCAGTGGAAGGGGTCCCTGCCCGTGGCAGGGGGTTGGAATTGGATGATCTTAAGGTCCCTTCGAACCCAAACCATCCTGTTATTCTATGACAACGCTACCACCACCCTGTCTCCTTGGTGAGGATACTTGCATTTAGTATTGTTAAAGATACTCCTCAGAGTGTGGAAGCATGTATCAGCAGCAGGGTGAGATGAAGAGGAATATTTTAGCTTGTGTATTATTCCAAGAGAGTCCATAGCAAATAGATGCACTGCTACCACCTGGCCATTCTGCCTTGTTATCTGACAACTATGTGAATTATGCTGAAGGATTAAGTACCATAATAGCAACACGGCTGCACTGTTAGAAGGGATAAATAGACAGATTAGCATCATGGTTTCAGTGTTAGACAAGCTAAATAGATAGAACCAGACCGGAGGGAATACAGGGGTTTCTCAGCTTCTCTGTACTGCAGCAAATCACTGTTGTCTGTATGCTAAGACATGCTCTCCTTGCAAGAGGCACTGCAGTGTGCGCTAGGATTGTACTGCAGCCAAATTCAATCTCTGTGCCTTAAAATAAACCCAGTATTAATGCATAATAAACCCAGGATTAATGCATAAGAAAGCCAGTATTAATGCACATGCAAAGCTGGGTTCACGTTTCCTACAGTGCTAGTTTACCTGGAAAACTCAAGGGGAGATTTTCCTAAATGCATTTGTCTGCCCTGATGTGTTTTATCATGGGCAATCTGCTTTCTGCATCGTGGAAAGGGCTTCTCAAGCTGTCTCTTGGCCTTGGTTTACTTCATTTAATCAGAGAGGCTCTCAGGCCCCATCCCTGTTTGGGGTTCAGAAGTATGCGGATAAGCTTTCAAGCCAGATGAGAATGCAGCTGCTGGACTTTGTGAGGCCTAAAGGTCTAGAAAACACGATTAAATTTCACAGCAACAAGAAAAAATGGAGCAAAAAGCAAGAGTGTAAAGCATTCGGGGGGGAAAAATCCTCCATCAGGCTTCCAAGCTGTTCAGTGTCAGATCAGAAGCTGGGGTTACAAGGGTTTGAGTCCAAACTGCCCCCACATCTTGTGAACCAAAGCAAAGCTCCATTCCCTAGATAGAGCAGAACCTTAGTCCAATGTGCCTTGCACTTCAGACGTGATCCCCATCTCAAAAGTGGGTACCTCTGACCTTTAAATTGAGTCCCCCTGCAGATGTCACTTATTGGTTTGCCTTTTTCTTACTGGCACTTGTGGGTACATCTAATTCACGAGGCAGCATGTGTTCATTGAAAGCTGCTTATTTAACTGAGTGCTGGCTCTTGGTCCACATGCACTGCAGTGGCTCTTGCTGCAAAACCAGACACTGAGTTCACACACAGATTTCTGTGAGGCTCTTCAGTCTATTATTGCTCTTTCTCCTCATCTACATGGAAACAGTTTGATTAAAAGCTGCTAATGATCACTGTGTGTGAGCTGGTGCTGGCTAGGAAGGACCTAGTCCTTCACTTCATGCTGTTATTTACATCCATTCATTGTACAGTGAAAACCCAGTTTTCTTTGGAAGAGTTGGTCTAAAATAAGCCCCCTGAAATGTAGACAGTGCTGATGTCAGGTCCTTGGCACCAAATGTGTCGTTTTGCAGACCTGTTCCTATTGCACTGCACTACTGGCTGAAGCAGCAGAACCTCTTAGCACCTTCCAAAAGGTTGACAGAAATGGGTCAGCTTACATCCGATCTGCACTGATCAACAAAGTCCATGCAGGTCAGAATCCCTGTGTCCATTTTTGGCACCAGAAGTCGCTAGCAAAATCTAGGACAGAGTTAAGGACAGAGAAATGAATGAACATTAAGGGCTGTAGCACTTCACCACCCTTTATATAGTCCAATCCATGGCAGAGTGTCTAGGAGTAATAGCAATGGATAAATAACCTTTTGTTTATCCCGATCATGCAAACAGGACCTGTCTTTTCCTCCTGCATGTATGTATAATCCATGTCTTGAATTAAGGGCTCCTCTTTGCTTCCACTTTTGCAGATGGGGCATAAACTCCTAATATTGCTGTTAGCTGAACACAAGGAGAGAAATAAACCTTCTCTCTGCAGAGAAAGAGGCCTGGTCCCAGGCTGGAAGAGCTTCCACTCCAAAAAAGAGATCCCAGGGCTAAGAATAGCCTAGAAAAAGCAGAATACCTGAAGGGCAGACATAAACAAGCAGCTCTGAATGCAGGCAGGGAAAGGGAAACCCAACTCCAAAATGTAAAAGCCACTCAGTGATTGCTGACACTTTCCCAACATCACAAAGGGTGGGAAAGTTCCTTTTTTATAACCAAGAGCCAGATGCTGGCAAATCCACTCAGAATTAGAAGTTCAGAAGCAGCATGTGGAGTGAGATGGGCTGGTATAGGACACGCTTCTCTGACACCATCCCCACCATGTCCGTGGTGGTTTGTCAGTTGGCTTGGCTAACACACGATCAAAACACAGCTTGGCAAAGGTTTGTGATGTCCTATGTTACACCACATGAGGTTAGTGATGTCCATGCACCAACACACGTTTTCAGTCGCTGGTCAGAACCTGTGCGTTCAACTCCTTCTGTCTTGCTTCTTCACAACCAGTGAAGGGGGACTTAGTTCCTCTGGTTTTTAAAGGGGATAAAAGGATACCCTGGATCCCTTTACAACAGAGTAGAGTCAACAAAAGAGGCCTGTGAATGGGCTGTTCTTGGGGTGTCTTGCTTACTTTGGTCTACAATGGGCTTTGAAGAAAGCTAACTTTCAGAAGAATGGACTATCAACGAAGTCAGTTCTTATCTATGCTACAGGCTCCTTCTAGGACTTGGGGATTGCTTTTCTCATTTGAAACCAGTGGAAATGTTGCTGCATTCAACACATTTGGGTCCTTAAACAAGCCATGCATCAGATCACCACCTCTAAATTGAAGATAAAACCTGTATTTTCTTAACATCTCAGTTTATTTCAACAACCAGCCACCTGAGATAGAGGCTCTTTCTAACTGCCAGTAGGCACCATACCTGGCACAGCAAGAGCTCTTTCTTAGCTGAAGCACCAGAGCAAAACAAATAAGGAATGATAACAATAGTAAATACACACGCACCAAATGAGATTCCCAACTACATGCTTAAAAGTAGTGCTTCCTACCAGAGCCTGCCTGAAGAATCCAGCCACAAAGACACTGAAACCTTCCACAAAGCAATTGATGGGATTTCTCTTCCCATGCAGAGGGAAGGGACATTTCATGGCCCGAACAGGTTGATTCTGCCCCTTATTTCTAACACACAGAAAAAAACAGTTGATCCATTGCAGCAAATGACGTTAGCAATTCTTTCCCTTTCCCTGCCTTAAAGGTAGCTCAGGCCTTTATGCTTATAAATCATTTTATTGGTAGTTAAAATAGAGAGGCTGGAGCATGGAGCTGAAATGCGAGGTGCACTTCAAAGGGAACCTGCTTTCATTTCCCAACAGTTAAGGTTTTATCAGCCACTAAAGATTCCCCCTGCCAGAGGATCCTGTTACACCATGTTAAGCCTGGAGTGAAGGCTACGGCTGCTAAACCCACACTGGTGGGAAGAAGAAGAGGAGGAAGATTTGAAGCTGCTGGTCTGTCTGTGGAGACATTCTAGAGGCTGCTGGGGCTGCACTGCACAACTGGAGTTCTATGCTGGGACAAATGTAGGAAAAAGGGTTGTGTGAAGAACCCAAGAGCATTAAAAACAACGTGTCAGAAACCTGTTTCCTCCCAAAAGGACAAGTTCTTGGTGATCATCTGTGCATTGCAAACAGCTCCTGCACTGTGTGAAGATGCTGCTTTCCAAGGGCATGGAAGTATAATGTAGGCCACTGAAGACAACACTTAGTGCCTGCTAGAGATGTTTGGGGCTTTTGTCCCTGTGAATCATCTTCCAAAGGATGTACTCATTAGACAGGAAATGCTACAGAAACTGCTGCAGGAGAAGCAGAGAGATACAGGAATGTCCTCATGGAAAATAACTTGAAAGATGTCCAAGCAGGTTCTTCGTGTCATGCCCAAGGTCCAGGCAAGATCAGAGTCCCTCACTGTGATATATACACCTTGTGCAGTAAGTGAATATGCTGCTCCTGAACGCTAGATGCTCACTGCAGGGTATCACTCAATCTATTACCTTCACAGATGGGAGAGGAAGGCACAACGGGACTAAGAAACCTCTCCAATCCATCACTGTCTGCCTTGCAGAACCAGCTGATCTCACAAGAGCTCATCATCCCAGCCAGATTGGGTTTGGGGCAAAGGTTAGAACTGGTTCTTATTTAACCTGAACGCCTGCACCGAACCCTGCCAGGCCCGAGATGCCCCAACCACTTGTTGTCAACCAGTGGAGAAGGGCTGCAAAGGCAGCTGCCTGCCAGGATGGAGCTGGACTGAATTATCTCTGCAGCCGCCCAGATATGGGTCAGCTCCCACAATTTGTCAGACAAGGAGAGGAAAGGAAGGTCAAAAGAGGCTCCTGTGGGAAAGAAAGCCTGTTGTGTTCCTGCTCAGCCTAATCAGGACTTGATGTTGGAGAAAGATAGATGGGATAAATGAGCTCCTAAATGGAAACAGGGATGGAAAAGCCAAGTTGTGCTTTTGCTCTCCAGTAGAATGGAGAGATGCAGCATGTGTTTGCTTTCACAGGCCCAAGAGGTTGTGGGGGAACTTTCCACTTAGGTGGAAAAGTGTCATGTGAGCATTTATGGCCCAAGCACACCAACAAAATTCCACCTAAGTCAGATAAGGTCCCTTTCCAGGTTGGACAGAGGTGACTCTACTGGACCTGCTCCTCCTCTGAACAGGTACAGATCCCTGCAGTGCCTTGCCTTGCCCAAAGCTTCTCTGGGCACCCTGTGCCAGGGAATCAACACCCTCACAGGGAAGAACTTCTTCCTTATCTCTAACCTGAACTTCCCCTGTTTCAGTTTGAACCCATCACCCCTTGTGCTATTGCTGCAAACCCTGATGAAGAGGCATCGTTGAGGCTACTGAGATAATTCTTTACAGAACAACCATAAAAGCCCAGAAGAGTGCAGAGATTTTAGGCACACAGATTTTTGTCTGTGTGTAGGGATGCATCTGTATCTAGTGACACTTCGGTTCAGTGCCTAAAATGCTGAGCCTCTGTCACTTGTGGGCAAGATGGTTAAGATAAATATTAAACAAGGTTAGTGGAGCAGAACAAATGACTCTTCACAAATGAGATTATCCAATGAATTTAGCCTATATTTTTCCTGGCATAGCCCAGTTCCTGAAGGTGTTAGCTATTTATAACAATCTATTTAGGCTGGATATAAGGCAGAAGCTCTTCCCTGTGAGGGTGCTGAGGCGCTGGCACAGGGTGCCCAGAGAAGCTGTGGCTGCCCCATCCCTGGCAGTGTTCAAGGCCAGGTTGGACACAGGGGCTTGGAGCAAGCTGCTCCAGTGGAAGGGGTCCCTGCCCGTGGCAGGGGTTGGAGCTGGAGGGGCTTTAAGGTCCCTTCCAGCACAGACCAGGCTGGGATTCTATTGAAGAATTTCAATAAACAGTTTGTGGTATGTGGATTTTTTATACAAAAAAAAAAAAAAACCTTTTGGTTTTGTTTTTAAAGAAGCCCTTGCTAGCAGTGAAAGATTTCCTTGTGACATTGATCACTTTACTCTTGCAATATTCTTTCTAATCTTGGCATTAATGCCACAAACACTTCCTCAACCAAAAGGTCATTTCTACCTTTAAGCAGTCATCACAGCATGAACACTTTGTTACTATGAATTTCATACTCTGGTCAGGGAAGCAGGAGAAATGGGACAGATCTGTTCACTGTCACACTGAGACATCCGAAGGCCAGGTTTGACCTCATGGCTTCACAGCTCCAAGCCCAACTCTGCCCAGTGACGCTTCACCTCTTACCTATAAACTAAAAATTATTATCACTGAATGAAATTACTGTTGATACTGAATGTTTGCAAATGTGTTTTCCAGCTCTGCATTTTGCAAACTGTGTTTCTCAGTGATTCTTTGAGTTGTCAGAGGATAAATTCTGTTAAATTCAAATTTAAAACAAACCTTCTGTTTTACTTAATCCGTATACCTCTTTATACACCCTGTGTCGGAGGACGAGTGAGGCTTGTGGAAGCTGAAGGACATGAGGATCTGTTCACTGCTGTCAGAAAGCAGCTGTATTTTATGAAGTGCTTTCTCTCCACTTGACCGCTTGCTTTTTAGAAGGCCAAATCTTAACGGTGTTCAAGTTGCATGTAAACATCTCAGAACAGGCTTTGATGTCCACACCTCACGGAGGTGAATAAGATGTTGGAGAGTAGGTTTCCTGCTGCTATTGTTTAGCTAGAGATAGGCCAGGCTTAAGAGCAAACCAGCAGCACATGATTCCCACTATCAAGATTTTCTTTGCAAAAGTAAAAGCTGTGAGCTTTTTAAAACAGCTTAAGCACTATGGAAAGTGGCTCAAAGATTAAAACACCCTGGTAAACCCTCCTCCTGGTTCTTATAAATCTTCTCCATTGTTGGCCAAACAGGATCTCTTTAATTGGTGTCCCAGTAAACAGAAGCCTCCTTAGCTGGGGAGACGGAGAATAGGCCAGTGCCACGTGTGCTGGCTGCTCACTTACCGGGCACACACAGAAGCAGAGGTTCAGCACAGGGCATGTGAGCAAAGTGTATGAGAAATATTTAGGTCCATACTCTTGTCGGACTGGAAATTTTGTGATAAAGGTTCTCCTCATAAAGCCTTTGGGAGGCCCTGTTTGTTTTGAAAACAATGGGACAGACACTGCACCGCTATAAATCAGTGCAACTTCACTGACTTCCATTTAGGCCAGCTGAGTGCGCAGTGTTCCACACAAGTGCTCCAGCCCAGGAGCTGGGATCTGGTTCATTGCTTTGGCCTCTGGGCCCTTTATCCTTTGTAAGAAAATCCAATCGTTAGCACATTGTTTAGGGGATGCCTTTTTCAGGCTGGGAGCATGAGGCTGCAGTTCTGCTCCTGGTTCCAAAGCAGAATATAACAAATAATCAAAAATCAGTTCCAGGGTTTACGTCTCAACACAAAAATTCACAACTTTAACTAACAACCAGGGCTTACTGAGCAGAAAGGATTCCTCCAGCTGCAGAACCCAACAAGTTGGAAGGAGCACTCTCTGCCATGAATTTCTCCCTTTGTTTCATAGATTCCCTGCCCTACACATACAAACCAAGCTGCTCTTGTCAAATTATGCTGCATGTTCTAAAGTTGATATTCATTCCTGTTGATTTGCACCAATGCTTTGCCAGAAGGACTGCAAGATTAGGCTTATCATTTTCATCTGCACTGAAGTATAATATACTTAGCGGAATAGCGCTGAGTCTCTCCAGCAGGATGCCCTCAGGCCTACAGAGCTGGGACTGTGTCCTCTGTCAGTGGGACATTTCTATTTCCAAGGCAGCTGGTTACTGTAATTCTACTACGAATACCAAAAGTGCTGATGCTCTTCTAAACCATCCCTTAGACACAGACATAGGACGTGCTTGCAATTTTAAGAGATCATCTCTCTCTTTTCCGAAGTTCAGGTGGAAAAAGGCTTGCTGCTATAATTTGGATACCTGATGGTTAGCTTTACGGTTTGGTTTTGTTAATTTTTATGTGACTTGTAGGTGGAATGAGGGCTTATTTGGAGCATATTAGTTGAGGTATTGGCTGCTTGTGTGGAAACCTGTATCCAAGGTCTATTTCTGGTGTGCAAATGTCTCAGTGATTTGAGACCATGGTGCTGCCCTGAGGATAGTCTGGGTGCATGCACTGCTTTGTTTTACCTTATATTCCTTTCTGTTGGTACTGTTCAAGTAAAAAGCAGGAAATCTTTAACCCAATTGCATTTATGTTTCTAATTCAGGTTGGAGAGAAGTGAAAGAACAGCAGCAAGGCCGTGAGACATCAAGCATTCACTAAGCAAACAGAAAGTAACGTTACAAGACTGCAGCCGGCCGACCTCGCTCATTAGCACCCTTCTCCAGCCAGATCCCCATGAGACATGAGCGGGAAGCAGCTGGACCCGCCTCGGCTGCATCCAGCCCTCGCTGGCATTACCTTGCAGCGCCGCTTCTTTAAAGCCCGGAGCCGGCCGCTGCTCGGCACCGCACCGCACCGCACCGCCCCGCACGGCGGCTGCCCCGACGTGCCTGGGCACACGCAGCGGCAGCACCGCGGCGGGTCTCAGGGGCTGGTAGTGCCAGGGGCTCTTCTTGCCTTGGGCTCTCTATGTGGAGGCTCCGGTGTGCGAGAGCGCGGCTGGCCCCGCGCCGTGGAACACCAGCGTGCCAAGCCAGGCTCTGCCAACGGGAGCCCCGGCTCCTCCGCACAGCCCCTCGGTGCTGCCAGAACCCCAGGGCAGCTGTCGTGTCCTAACCTCCTCGCAGCCCTCTGCACGGGAAATGTAAACCAGTGGGACCCTCGGGAAGAAAGAAAACATTCTCAGCTGACCTTTGAGGGAGGGGGATTGCCTCAGAAAAGCCAGTTTGGATACACCTCAAAGAGTCTGTGAAGCAGAACACCAAGCAAACACCATCAGGTTCCAACAGCTTTGCATGGCTCCACTTAATGCCCGGAGCTGGGGAGACCTGCTAACCACTGCATTGTCCCTCCCTATAATACCTTCAACAAGCACCAAACCAAGGAACGGGACAGAGTTTTGAGCACAATGACAGAGCACTATGGTCACCACTAGCACACAGCACAGGGTGGAGAAGTTCCTGAAGAAATCCATGTGTTTCTGGAACCTAGAGTGCAGAGTGCTGCTGTAAACGGTGCTTTTCAGCTGCTTTGCACTAAGAACAGAATTGCTTTGTGAGAAATCTCAAGGAAAATGGAATGGAATTTCTTTGCTGGTGCTCCATTTGGCATGTCTGATCTAGAATATGGCTGTTTGTTTACTACAGTTTGAAACTGTGTCAGAAAATACAGATTATCTGAGGAGCCTAGAAATGCACCGAGGTTTCAGAGCCAGAATCGCTTTGAGGCTTTTTATTAAATGAAACAGCCATTTTCTCCCAGGGAGAAATCACAATGGTATCCATCATAAAAATGATCAATAAAGCACTGGCTTGCGACTCGTGCTGTCTGGTTTAATTCTGTTATTGAAATAAAGGTTTCTCAGTGCATGGAATTTCCTGGGGATTAATAATAACACACATCAGCATCACAACACACCCACCTCTCTGAGCTTCTGATTTCTTTCCATAGAGCACCCACTGCCCAGTCCATAGGAACCAGGATTTGTGTACTTGCTGGTGGTACTCACGCCTGTGGTACAACCATCTGAATCATCTCTAAGTGATGCTGAGAAGCAAAAGCTGCCATCTCTTTTCTTGGCAATGACTTTGGTACATTTTTAGGAAAGCCTTTTGAGATGATACTTTGGAGCCTGTCACATCTGACTCATTACAGCAGCAGGAAAAAGGGAGATTGGCTGCTCAACCTGCAACTAAGGTCTATTTGTGGTGTGCAAATGTCTCAGTGATTTGAGATTACGGTGCTGACCTGAAGGTAGTTTGGGTGTATGCACTGCTCTGTTTTACCTTCTATTTCTGTCAGCACTGCTCAAGTAAAAACCAGGAATAAACACACAGGTTTGTTGTATCTAGCCTTAAAAATGCAACACATTTGTGCAAAAAGATCCACAAACGGGCTTGTTTAGGAAAAGGGTTAGTTCTGACTCCCTAAACCCCTGACTGATGTACCTGGTGTCTCTTTTGACATTAGCATTGCTTTGAGCAGTAATTTCTACACCTAGACAAGAGTTCCCAGGCAAACCTATTCCATTATTGAAAAACACTGTACTGACAAAGCTAAACTGATTGTGAGAAAAGGGTTATTCTGGGAAACATTTCTTCTCAAGGAATGCCAGGGAAGAAAGGCAGAATTATCACGGAATCCCACTTAGGGGTATGTTCCCATATCAAAACTTTGACATCATCAGTTAGATAATTGCAAAACCTGGTGTAAAACCCCAAAATACATTCAAGATCAAAGGCAATGCTTCCACTAAATTAGCTGAATGAATTGTTTAGCTGTTAGACTTCATTTTTAAATCCATGAACACTTGACATTCAGAAGCTTGTTTTCTGAGAGGGTGGAAAAGGGAACTTGTGGATGGGCAAGAATTTGTTCAGTGCTGGACAATTAGTGTGGACACATGAGTCAAGACATTGCCTTGCACAAAAACAAGGCAGTGGGAATTTCCACCTGTGGCCTCTCTGGGCATGGGTTTGGCACCACAATCCTGATCCACCCGGAAGCCTCGGCCCTGTTTATGCTCAATTTGGGATTAACCTTTTCATGGCTCATACCTTTGGGTGTGTTGAAGTCTGAGTGTTGGAATCCTGTGTCACAACCACACAACCACTGCAGTGACCTTGCAAAAATACTGCTTGCCATCCTGTGATCTTCCTAGCAGATGAGAAAGCGGAGCCTGGAGCTGCTTCCCACCACCACCCCTTCTTGTTCTGCAGCTTGGGAATTTTATTAGCTGTCAAGGTGTCAAACTTCCACTTAGCTGGGCAGCTGCATGAGCAGCCAGCCTCTGAGGCCTGCCAGTAAAGTTTAACAGAGCTATCAGCCTTTCACATGGAAATGATTATGGTACGTGAATGTTCAGGTATCAGAGAGAAGGAATGAGACTGAGGTAAGTTCACCTTTCATGTGGTAGAGCAAAGAGAGGTAAGGAGGAGAAAAAGGCCTGCTTGTTTTTGTTCAGTGCTTGTACAGTGACTATCAAAATGGGATTCAAGTGCAGGGATGCTGTGTATACAATCATAGAATCATAGATTGGTTTGGATTGGAAAGGACCTCAAAATAATCTAGTTCTATCCTCCTGCCGTAGGCAGGGACACCTCACCCTAGACCACATCACCCTAGGCTCTGTCCAATGTGTCCTTGAACACCACCAGGGATGGAACATTTACCATCCCTCTGGGTAATCTGTTCCAGTGCCTCACCACCCTATATAGTAAGAAAGGATACAGTAAGATGGCCCAATAGCAACACGTGAACTGTGATTTGGAGACCTGGATGTGATCTGGGGATTGTCCAGCCATGGGTGCACAACAGAGAGGGTGCACTGAAATCTAGAAGCTGGATGAAGCAATGACCGGACTCTGAGGGCTGCTCTTGAGTCTCTTTTGTAACACTTATCATGTGTCTGCCTCCCATTTTACAAGTTAACATGATAAGCTTTTGGGGATGGGATAGATGGGGAGATGCTGGCATGGCCCTTAACACCCAGACACATCTCAGCTGGCCCTACTGTTATTACAGCCATCCTTAATCCAAAGCACGTCTCTTGGCCTTAAAAACTCCACTGAGACACGAGGAAGACTATAAGGTGGCAGAAGATTCCCTGCTGGATGGCTACATGTGTGGATGTGTGTGTGGGGAGGCCTTTTTCTCTTTTTCCACAAGGACTTGATTGACTCATGTTTGTAGATCCTGAGAGCCAGTAAAAGATCTGCTCTGATATCCAGAAAATTTTACAAGGGGCGGCAGGCTTAAAAGTGGTGGGAAGAAGCTGACTCTGCCAGGATGTTGGAATGAGAAAGCCATCAGGAATGTGCCTCGGAGAACAGCTGCTACTAGAGCCCTGGCAGGAACCTCCACGCAAGCTGCCTGGGAGCAAGTAGGGGGATTCGAGGATCACAGCTTGAGACAAGGGAAAGGTTCTCTTTATTTACTGATTTAGTTTTCCCTTGCTCTGCTTTCACCTCCCTCCTTTCTCCCAGCCTTGTCACAGTGAGGTCACAGTGCCCTGGAACAGAGAACCTGCCTCTGGTTTGTGCACACCCTGGCAATTCAGGGCTTTTCACTCCTCCCCAGCATGCCCTTATCAATGCAGGTTTCTCTCACCCCATAAAAAGGTCTTACCTAAACTCTGTTCTCCTTTGGAAACTCCTTCGGGTTTTTTCTGTTTGCCACAGAAACATCTACCTTTATCCTTCCTCCTTAACATCTTATGTCCATCTACACAAGTAAGATCAACTAGAAACAGAATATGCAAACAAAAATGGGGAATTCATACATTCCAACTTTTGGTAACTTAGTCACCTCAATTAGTTCCTTTACCAGGCTCCATCTATCTATGGACCTCCCTGGCTAGCAAATTAACACTCTTAGTGCTGAACACTCTGACATGGTCTTCTGGCTGAGATCAAAACCAGAATCAGTTTAAAGTCTGCTAGATTTCCTTTTGGCAGTCTCCATAGCTAAATCTTGAGGGATGCTGGAGTCAGGTACATCCAGTACCTTTCAAGAGAAAGCTGGAGGGAGGTGAGTGAGCACCCACTGCAGTGCTGTGACTTCTTTGGGAAAGAAGACTAATGGGAAAAGCCTTTAACCAGTGAACATCCCAGGTGTGGAGAGCGAAACAGCCATTCCTGAATAGCAGGGAGGAAAGCAACAACTTTTAGTGGCTTTGGAGCAAGCACATCAAGCTCATTACCTTGAGAAGCACAGAAGGAAAACCAGCCTGCTTTGTTTTGGAGGAGCTGGTTAGTGATCGACTGTTGTCCTGTCACAGACCTCTTTCTCTCCTCTGCCAGTGCCCACCGTTCAACCCTCTGCTGCCTGCACAGAGACCCTGTGCTTAGCCTGAAACCCAATCACTCTGGCCACACGGAGGACGGACTGCTGGGGTCTCCATTTCACTTCTTTAACCCAGCACAATCCCCAGTCCCTCCCCCTTTCCTTCCCTTTCCCCAAGGGACTCTATTATACCCCCCGATCTGTTCACACTACTTATCCCTCTGCGTGTTTGCACACACTGCTGACCCAGCCTTTATCTGGAAGACATAAGGGTCTCTGTGTGGAGTTCCCACAAGGGCTATTAATCGTGTAGATGTCAGAGTCCCCTGGCTCCAAACCCTCCCTTCCTGCTCCTCCCCTCTTCTTCCCTCTCTCCCCCCACCCTTTTTGTGCTCTCTGGAGATCAAGGAGGGGGGAAAAGAAGTTTGATGAAAATTCACACACACAACTTGCAAACTTTGCAAAATCTGAGCTGCTCCCCTGGGCAAGGCTGGAAAATGGTGTGATTTCTCCTAAAACACCAAACATTCACACACACTGCTTCCTCCTAGGCAAATGGAGAGATTTCCTCCAACAGAAAACAGAGAGCTCAACACCTTGCCAAACAAGGGAAAGTTTGGCTCCTGGTCCCAATCTGGATGGAAACCCTCCAGCTGGTACCTCTGCAACAGGCCAAATCCAAATGGCATATCTGCAAGTCCATGTGAACGTGGGAATGTGCAGAATTGGATTTAAGTCTCAGATCCTTGTGGACGTGGCTCTAGAGAAGAAGTGTGTCCACGTTATCACCTTTCAACACCCTCAGCACTACCACCTCCTTCCCCGAGGTAAACAAGAAGCTGTGCCACCAGGCAGACTTGCTCTAGGCCTTACCTGAACTCGGGCCTCGGTGAGCTTGGTTCTCTGAGCTAGCTCCTCCCGTGTGTAGATGTCTGGGTAATGGGTTCTCTCAAAGGCCTTCTCCAGCTCCTCCAGCTGCTCAGCGGTGAAAGTGGTTCGGCTGCGGCGTTGCTTGCGCTTCAAAGGCAGGTCTGGTTCGGATTCAACATCAGAGCCTTCATCCAGCCTGTTACCTGGGGTGGGAAAGAAGCAGGAGATGAGGTTTGCATGCATAAAAGCCACGTGGAGAAAGGCTGTTGGAAGAGCTAAGCACCCCAGCAAAGTAATCTCAGTTCTACTGCGGTGGTGTCCATCAAAGAAAATACTCTGGCCTGTGCAACACATCTACAAGCTTTATGCTAATTCTGTAGGTTCCTACTATTATTTTTCCCCTACATTGTAAAAAGACAACCTATGAAAATCAGAACTGAATAGCTATAGCTAGGATAAGTAAGCCCAGTTTTGCTCTATTTTTGCTTGTTTCTGGAGATAAAGGCACCCCATTGGTATTCACCAAGTCTACAGTCAGACCCAGTGGATTTGAGAGGGGCCACACCGAGACCAGTGTTAGCTGGGACTTCAGTGTTTGCCTGGGGCCTCTTATGGAGCAAAGCTTGGGTTTCAAAGATGTGAGGCTCTTGGCTCCCTGCTGTGCAGATGTTGATCTATGGAGGATCTCAGCCAGGCCAAAACTTTAGGTCTGCCTTCAGGACAGTGAAAAATGTGCCACCGGTTCATGGCAGAGAAGGAAGAATGTGATACATGAAGTGTTTCAGCTAGGTGAGATGTGGCCTCGGTCACCTTTTCCTTCTCTCTCATGAAAATAGGAGACTCATTAAATGCGCACTTACTTCTTTTCCCTACCAGGCTTGACTGTGTCTTTCAGAGCCAGACCAAGAGCCAGAATGCGGTTAAACACTGTGCTCACAGAGAAGTCAGCTTTCCTTTGGGATAAATATTTGCTAATTCAGGATTGAAGCCAGGTTTGTAAGCTCTTCTTGATGAACAACTTTCCTAAAGTTACTAATAGGGTTTTCAGCCCTCTCTTTTGTATTTCTCTATACTATCATCATCCAAAAATCTGCCTTTCTCTCTTCAGAGCTGGGAACAGCAGCTGTGACTTCCCCAACAGCTGCTCCGGAGCAGCAGCAGTTTGAGGAGGCTGAGGCAAATATCCCATTGGAGCTCACTTGTTTATCCTGAGATCCCCACAAAATGCCATCGCCTTCAGCTCACTGCAGCACAGAAATGCTTTTATGGCTTGGGGCTTCATGGGGAGGATGCAGTGGCAGGATTCTGATAACTACAGTAGAGCTAGAGACAGAAACTGCTGCGGAGTTGCTTGTTTTGGGGGAAATACATCATCTTAAGAGGTTTTCCCTTCTACCTCTGGCTTAACAATACACAGGGTCTTTACACATGTTCATCTTTTCAGATGAAGAACCTTTTGTCTCTCACTAAAGTCAGTGAGAAAGTCACTGTTGACTTCAAAGCAGCAACACCTGTCCCATGGTTTAAAGACAGGTTTACTCTACATAGCAGAAATCTGTTCCTACACCAGCTTCTGGGTCACATCCATTTTCAGGGAAGGTCCAGAGTCCCAAGTGGTGTAAAAGGAACATCTGCACTTGAAAACATCAGCTCTCCACATCTGGGTCCCAGATGATTCAGGGCAGGTAGAAGCACATCTGGACCTTCGAGTCCCATGCTGTGCAAAAGCACATCTGGAAACCTATAGCATACAGTAAATTTCTTTAAGTTAATCACTTCAGTCACTATTAGTGGTTTAATTACTAGTTTGTCTGGAAATGCTTGATATGAACAGAAGTAAGGAGAGCAGTGGGTTCAGGTCACGATGGGAAAAGGCCGGTATGAAGAAGGGGAAGGAAAATACACTACGTTAAATGTAATTTAACTACAGCTGAGCATGTTTCTTTCTGGATAACACACATTTCATGTAGTTAGTATGAATGCTTAGCAGCAACTTTCAGCCTGTGAGCTCCTTAGCAAGGGAACTGTCCTTTATGGCATTTTACACCTCATGCAACAAAGCCTCAAACTGCTTGGCAAGTCCCATTGTGACAGCGATGTCAAAATGACCAAGATCTCACCCCTTCTGGCCACCTGATAGCAATGGTGTAACATCTACCAATCAGGAGCTCATCTGCTCCTTTGGTGCAACTGCTCACACAGCAAGCCTGGGATCCACCACCTCCCCAAGTGAAGAAAAGTCTAGATAAGGATCTATAACATGTTTTATCTCCCACACTTCACTTCTTTGCTGCAAAGGTCTGGAAGGGAAAACAGCCAAACTTTCTTCAGTAGCTTTATGCTCTTAACTAAAGATCCCTGATTTAGCCACGAAGTTCTGGAAGAGGACAACTGATTCTCATGAGCAACAACCCTTCCTACTCACAGCAGCACTGGTAACTGTGCTGGCTACAGGGTTAAAAGGGTAGAGAGCCAAAACTTGCAATGAAAACTTCTCTATCCAGACAGTTCCCAACTGGCATTATCTCCATTTCACAACCGTGGCAGGGATGGAGGAAGTCACCCACCTACGGTCACCCTGTGAGTCAGGAGCAAAGCTGGGAAAAGCAGCCACAGCTCCTCGTGCCAAGTCCAAGGCTCCAAGAACCCGACAACAAAGACGAAACCAAGAGAGCAAGCAAAATCCCAGGGTATGTGTGGACCCAGCTGGTCTCAGTACAGTGCAGCTGCTGCTGTCAGACACAGATTCATTAAATAGAGAAAGCCTTTCAGCTGAGACATGCTGAAGTATGAGCCTATTATCTAACACATCCCCTACTATCAGGGGACAGTCTCTCTTACCTACCTATGATGCAACCCAAGGATCTAACAGGTCTTTTCCATCCCTAAACAGCTGAAATCTGCTGGACAAACCATTGCCATCATCGCCACAGAGTTTCTGTGCAACTGGAAGGTTCACAAAGCTGCAGCAGTAACTCAAGGAGACTCCTTCACTAGGCAAATCCAAGGGGATTCAGCCACTTCAGTTTTTGCCACACATCCCTGTGTGAAAAACTGCCCTCAGCACGAGCAGGGGGTGAATCCCAGTTTGGAGCCTCTGACACAACAGGACTATGCTATAGAAATAATCATTAGCATGAGCTGGTAGTGTTTTACACTGACTCGGCACGGACAGCAACAAACACCCTGTAAATAGGAAGGTGAAGAAATAGCTAGCAGCAGCTTCTTGTGTGGCTTACCAACCCCTAATTGTGATGAAGGATGGGAAACAGCTCCCCTAGGATATGAAACTGGCTAAAGACTGACAGAAAAGAACAGAATGGAGAGGTGAATGGAAGGGAAAATCTCATGGCAGGACAAGAAGGGGGAAAGGAAGAACTAAGAGAAAAGCGTATTACAGGACCTGTGCACTGATCTCACTACATTTTGTTTCTTTTAGAGCAATTCCATCTTTATTATTTAGTGTAACTGCTCTGTAGCTCAGAAAGCAACCCCCGAAGTGCTCAGATCTCTTTGCAATACTCTTAAAAACAGAGATGAAAGCTTCATTATGGGAATGAAAGCAAAGCTGCCAGTGTGAAAATCCATAAGCTCTTCCCTCTGTTTGGGGGGGGGGCTATTCAAATGTACAGACACCTTCTTGGAGCAGAGATACAGTGCAGCTTGTGCAAGGGGTAAGAGACAACGGTGTGAAGAGACTTGCTGAAGGTTTGCATGGATCAGTGTCAAGTCCCACATCTCCAGTGAGGATGAGCTGGGGAAAACTGAATAAAGCAAAGTTTCTTTTCTCTGCATGGAAACGAATACAGGCAGAGCACGCGCGCAGGATGGCATAGGAGAGGTGACAACTATGAGCCCAGGCTTGTCCTGGGACCCATTATAGCATGAGGAAATGTGTAAATTATGGCCCACAAACTCACATTCCTGGATAATGCTCCCAGTTCAGATGGGGGTACAATTAGCAAGAGCTGGGCAGCGCTCTCTGGAGGGGTTTGAAAGAAATATAAGCAGACTGGAGCTTGAGGAGAGGACAAGAAAAACTCTCCCTAATTATGGCCTGGACGTGTCGTGCCTCTCCTCATTCCCTTCACTCCTCTATCTCCCTTCCTCCCCCTCTGCCTTTCTCCTCTCCACCTCCATTCAGTGCTTCTGGGCGCCTCTTAGCCCTGGAGTTAAATTAATCAACAGGATTAGGTGGAATCGGCCACAAGAAGCCCCTCCAGGCTCAGACTGAGCCCTTGATGCTCTACAAGGACCTGCTGCCTTGTCTTGAAGCACCTTGGTGCCGTCTAGAAGGATTGGCAGACAGGACCAGACATGAAAACGCATTCATTAAAGTGGGGCTTGGATTTTGTCAGAGGCTAAAGGGGAGCTGCACGTTCTCTCCTTCAGTATTTCTCATCTCATTTCCTCTCTCTCTTTCTCTCTTGCTTCCAGCTGCACCATCCTAAAAATTAAATGTGTGTTGGAGGGGAGACATGAAGAAGGGGAAGGGAATAGTTTTGAGAATGGCTTTGACAGAAGTGCACCTTTTGTACTGCAACTGGCTCTAGCAAACTTACCCATATACTGCTGGAGCAACAGAAACCAGATCTGGAGGTGACTGGCTGGGGAGTTAATACAGGCCCAGGGGAGCTTGGATTTAATGGCATGAGAGAAGTTAGACTCACTTTGAAGGTACCAGCAAGATCTGAGCCACAGTACAGCCCCACACCAGGTCCTTCCTGCTTCACAACACTCTCCCTCCACCAAAGCTGTCCTGCTTGGTGGGCCCAACATGCACATATGTGTGCATGTTTTGCCAGTCCCATGTCTACATGAACTTCAAGTAGACAAAATAACTTCAAGTTACTTTATGCTGAAGGATAATTAAAGACCACAGAAAGGGCAGGATTCACCTGCCATGGGACACTTTTGCTGCCTGACATTGCCTTAATAAAAGGAGCCACATAGCATGAGGCAGTGAGGAGGTACCCATCTTGCAGGGGAAAGTATCTCCTGACTGTGGGTGCCTTATAAGATATTAAGATCTATTAGAGGTGAGATTCTTGCCACTGGCCTCAGCTATAGTACATGTGTGGAGCAGGAAGGGTGGGACTGCACACCTCACAGTTCCTAGTCCCTTTGGAAGCATGTGAGATGAACAAGGATCACCAAGACACAGCCATTTATTCACAGCTCATGTCTCCTGTGCTGGACCTGGCAGTTAGCAGCTTCAGAAGCAAAAGCTGAAACTCTCCCTCACTTCTTAGTATGTGCCTTTCCCTCTGGCAGAGAGCAAACAAAACCCATCAAAATGCAAACAAGACTGTGAGAAGGGTGATGCGGTGGCAGTGTTGCAGGCACAGAATTGCATTCCCTTGATTTTGCTTCCCACCAGGAAAACCAGAACACTCTTTTCCATCCTTTTTGGAACAGGATGAAGCCCTGACTTCACAATGAGAAGGGTGCAGGGGTGTGTGCAGAATAACCCCCGCTCCCCACCAAACCTATTCAACAGCAGGTAGGACTGCAAAGGGGACCAAGTGTTTCAGATTCATCTTATGTCCCCTTCCCCCCACCATCCAAGCACATTCCCAGCCACAAGAAAACCAATAATCGACCCAGCACATAGCATAAAGCTTGCATTTCCCCCCCCTCCCCTTTCCAACCTGTAAACTCCCCATTCTCCAGCATTTGCTCGTGCCCGCGCAGCTGTATTACAGTTTAACATAGTTTAGAGGGCCATGGTGTGGAGCAGCAGCAGAAATCCAATCCCATAATAGTTGATATGCGTTTTAATCAAGTAATTCGGGCCAAGCAGAATGATAGTGCCTGTTGGTGGGGTGCCCTTGAATACCAAACAGACCAGGCAGCAGGCCTAGGAAAATGAAAAAGTCATTTACAGCTCAGCTGGGGACTGCAGTGTTCAGCAAAGCATTAGTGTGAGGCCAAGAGAAAGGTTTGGGGGGGGTTCTATTGTATCTGGGTTTATTCAGGCACTGAACTGGCCAGCTGTAACCAAAGGCCTGGCTGAGATAATGTCCACTATGGGCTGTACAACCTGGGAATAATACTCACAGTGGATCTGATGCTCTTGATAAGGGAGGAAGTGACAGTGTGTGTGTCTGTCTGAGGTGGATACAGAAAGGGGAGGGGGGGGTGTCAAAGAGAGAAGTGTTTCACAGCTGGGTAATTCCCTCATGGCAAGATCTTTCCCAAATGAGCAGGATCATATGTGGAAGGAGAAGCTGCAGGAGGACGGGGAGAAAGGAAAGTCAGAAGTTTTAAGGGATGAAAAGGGAGTGAATGTAAAAGGTATGGAAGCATGTGTGATGGGACATGGCCGGCTGACAGGATGACCACAGTGAGAACCACTAAACTTGTTCTAGCTTGGAATGAGGAAGCCAGGGATTTCTCCATGTCTGAATCCCAAAGGTTGACCCAGAGAGAGGCCCACCTTCACATGCTGGGCTTGAAGACTCAAAGGTGGTGCAACATGTTAGGTTTTACCTGCTTCTGGTTGTCCTACTTGTCTGAGTGCTCACCCAAAACCTTCCCTCCCAGCTCTGCCAGAATTTGCTTCATAACTCATGGACTGGGTTGAGGCTTTTAAGAATATTCTTATACAGGAGTATCTCACCTGGCACTTGGTCATGAAATGCATATATATGCCTCTAAACAAAAGAGTATCAATTCCTCTTTGGTTTGAGTGCCAGTTTGGATGCACAGAGCTCCAAAATTCTCCTTCATTTCTCACTATAAAGATCCCTACATCTTCTTGGACAAGTACTTTACCCTTTTGGGCTCAGTTCTCACCAGGCCCATCGGCATAACCACAAGTGGAGCACTGCAAGATTTTGGAAAGAAAAAGCTGTTTTCGTTGGAACAGTCATCCATCAGCAAAGCCTCTTGCCAATATGAGGACTTGTACTGAGTGAAGACATATCCAACAGCACGCTCTGCATTCCTCTCTATATCAACTGCAGCCATTCCAGGTAACTGTTCAGGCTGGGAACATACCTCTGCCTTGAAGCTGAAAGCTAAACGTGATGAAGGCTTTCCCAAACCCACAAAGAAGGAGGAACTGCATCCCTAACCAGATGCTCTTTCATAATCCATGCATATAGACCAAGGAAACTCCTTTGCTGACACACACCAGTGCAGGTCTGGTAAAAGCCAAGAAGCTGGATTCATTTATCTTGGTGGAAGGATCTGGCTCCAGAGGCTCCATCTACTCTGCATGTGAAAGTAGTAAGAGACATCAGGGCCCCAGCAAATCCTAACGCAAATCAGGGTCTGGCAGTGTAGGTACCAGCTGCAGTGCCCCCACGCAAAGACACATGGTCACAAAAAACACAACATATTCTGTTCCTTGCGAGGAGTGAACAAAACCAAATCATCCAGAACATTTGGAGGAAGATAGGGAGGGAGGGAGAGCAAAAGAGAGCCTATGTCTCCAACAGCCTTTGTTAATTCCCAGCACTGGCCTGAACATAAACAGATGGAATATCCATCAACTCCAGTCCTCTTTTCTTTTCTTTCAACTTTTTTCTAGTTCTCGCCTCCCTGCCCCCTCCACCCCTCACACTCTTTCTTCTGGCTTTTGTTTGGCCTTTTAAAGAACCCCGAGGTAATGAGGCCTGCCCCAACTCCCCAGCACATCTGTGAAGTCCATAAAAGGCCCCTTTTTCACTTCAATATTCATAGCCGCGTGCTTGTGGCAGGCGCAGGATCCAGCAGAGGCCTGCACGAGAGGGACCGCAGGGGCTTGCTGGCTCCTCTACTTGAATGGAAACGATGGCGTTAGAGAGGCATCAATAGTGCTCCCAAAACTGGGAAGCAAAGGGAGACCAGCTGGGATACACAGGGGGATAAAGATGCAGGGAGAAGGTCTGTTTAGTTTCCCTTTTTTGCTTTCTGCCCTTTTCAGCTTCACCTCTCCAGTTCCCTTAAAGAAATTTCTCATAGACACAAGAAAGTTGATGGAGCAATATAAACTCATCCCACTCAAGGGTATGAGCTGTGCAGGAGAACTGGGCATAAGTATATACAGTAGAGTACATAAGTAAGTATAATACCCAGGATGCTGGAAGCCTGATGGCCTTAAAGGTGGGGAATCTCATCCTTTGGTAACCTCCTTGATTGAAAAGTTAAAGAAGCAGGTAAAGCCAAGACAGATTTCCTGGCCTGCAATGTACAAAGCCAGGCCTTTACCTAGGTAAGAAGGAGGAGTGGAGGCTGTAAAAAACAGCTGGTGACTGACCAAAGGGAAAAATCAAATGTACATGTTTAGCTCTGTGTTTGGTTTCAGCACTGTTCCTGGCAGAGGTACTTAGTACTTGCAGTGATAAGGCACAGCCCAAACTCAGCAAGCAGCCTCTCAGCTCAAGTCCCTGACCCTCAACCACTGAGTTCATGCCATTCATTGACCAGGTTGAAGAACCAGCAAGGAGGTGCAAGGAAACCCTGATGATGCCTAGCTTGCCGTAATCCCACTCTGTGCTTCAGCCATGCCCATTTTCCCCCAGCACAAGAGTACATAACATCATAGTACGGCTGCTATAGTAAGATGAACCTCCAGGAGCCCGTTACACCAGTTTGCCTCCTCATTCTGAGCACAATACAATATCTAACTGCTCCCCATGTGCATTACGACCACCCTCTGAGGGTGCCTGGAGGTACCAGTACCATAATAGAAAAGACATTGTACTATTCACACACCTTTGTGCAAACAACACTCAAATCCACAAGAGAGATGCTCGGAAGTTTCCCTGGCCAGATTACAGGCACCTCTGGGCAGTTTTATCCTTATACATCAGTTCCCATCCTGAGAAACATGTAGGCTTCTATCCCAGACCCAATCCTCCATCCCTAATCTATTCCAGTACTTAGAAAGCTGACTGAGCAGACGCACCATAGCAGTGTCTCAGATGCTGGTGATACCTACGCAAAAGTTACCTTTCTCTTGGTACACCGTGTTCCTTGGCACATCATGCGTGCACAGACATGTCACCTCAGATGTCTAGCATCCTAGCAAGGCACACAAATCCAGGTTTCACAGTTTCTCATTGTGACAACCTCTGCTCCCCCTGGCTTTGTCCCAGCACAGCTCTACTCATGTACTTGAAGTACTGCCACCCCTTCTGTTGCAGTTCTGGGCCCCACACGCTTTGCCAGCACATCTCAATCTTGGCCGATAGCTGCCTTGCTATTCTTACCCTGGGGTCCCTGCACAGCTCTATCACTGCTCCTCCATCCCAATTTGCAACACCCTCTTTTATTTTCATCCTAAACCCCTATATAGCTCTGCCAATGGCCCTTAATCTTGTCCTGTAGATGCTCTGCTGTTCCAGCCCAGGGCCTCCCTGGCTGGATACATCAAGTTAAAGACCTTTCAATATAAGACTCTTTCAGGAAAGATAAACAAATTTAACCTCATAAACCTTTCCCAATCCTGCAAAACCAGCCCGTGAGAATGAGGCACCAGAGACCACTTAACCACACATGAGAAACACATTCCTCCTGCTGTTTGCAAGCCCTGCTTCATTTATCTGAATGTCAAACCGACTGCCTGAAGCCGAGAGGTGTGTAAGGGTGGGCACGAGCAGCCACTTTGCTTCCTTCACTTTGTCCTCTACCATGTGTGTGAAAACAGAGGGATGCAGCAAAAGACATTAAGGCAGCTGTCCTTGGAGAACATCTGATTCTTTTCTCCTCTTCTGCTTCCTTCCTTTTCCTGTTTATGCTTTTTTTACTTACGTGTATACACACACACACCATATATGTGTGTATATGCAACCCCTTCTGTTTCACTGCTACTTCCATTTTTTCCTGCTCTACTGCCCTTCTGCCAGATCCTCCAACTTTCTCTTCCTGTTTGCACCCTTATCCTATGTACTTTTTCCCCCAACACACTCACAGCTTTACATTCATTTCAGCCCACAGAGAAAACACCAAAGTACATGACTGTAAACAGCTCTAGGAGAAAGGACTCACAAGCAGAGAGTGCCCCTCATCAAGCTGGCCAGCAGCAACTCCGGCTGCAGCTGAAAATGTGTTGAGAAGCTGGACTGTGACATTCGCCTGCAATTGAACCCCTCTGCTTGTCTCTGCTGCTCTCTGCTAACCAAGCCGGGAGAAGAAAGAGAAGAAAGAAAAGTATAGGGAGGAGAGAATGCAAGTGACAGAAAGAAGGATTGAATGAAGGAGTGAAAAGAAAGAAAGATATCCCTACGCCGCTTGGTCCTTTATCAGCCCTGTCATCTGGTGCAGGGCCCTGTTCACATTGTCTCACCTTGGACAAAACAAAAAGGCGTTTTTGTGCAGATTCCTTTAGAGCTGCCAGAGCCCGCACCTTAGGGGGTCGCTCAAGGCTGAATGTGCAGCTGACAGCCCTCCGCAGCCCGATGTGATATCAATAAACTCCGACATGTCAACTCTTCAGCACAGCTCATGTGGAAGGTACGGCTTGAATATTAAAACCTCCAGCGGCCAGGGAATAAGCTGGGGCTGGAGAGGGGGGAGGAGGTGGCTCAGAGCAAGATGAGGTCGACAGGCGAGGGGGCTGCGCTAGCACAAGTGAGGGGCAAAGCAGCCAAACCAAGAGCCACCGTTAAGGATCTGCTACCTGCTGTCTCAGTAACTGTTCAGTGCCCTTTTGATTTTATTCTTGACCACCAGCAAGGACAAGAAGCATACAGGTTTATGTGACAACTTCTGCTACAGGGCCTGGGATACCTGCTCGGTACTCCATTCTGCCTCCTGCTTGATGGACATAGTATATGCGCAAGTGAGCAAACAGACCACCTCTTCACACACTGCTGTTCATTGTATGATAGTGCTCAAAGTTGTCCATCAGTGACAGAGCCTCAGCTGTGCTGCCAGCAAAACTTCCAGGCCAGGGGGACAAGCCAGGCACCAGAAGTGCCTCCATTGCTGATGGGACACTGAAGCCCAGTAGCAATTTCTCTGCCACTTCAGACACTCTAACAAGGTGCTTTCCCAGAGGAGTAAGCACAGCACCATGACAAGCACTGGTCATCTTCCATGCCTGTTAGCATTGGCTACAACTTGTTTTCCTCTGCTGACACATCACTAGGTTCCAGAGTGAACATGCCCAGCTGAAATAGAAGAGGCAGCTCGCTCCACGAGAGCTGAGCTGTGTTAAACTCAGATCCAAGCTCAAGCTCTGTGAAGGCTACATGCTGTCCACAGCCTCCATTTCCACTCAGATCACAGCTCTGAAGTATTATCTTTCTGGTAGACTAGAACCTATTTTGTTGGAGTCCCAGATGCCAGTTCCTCTGAAGGGGCAGGGTGGAACAATGCCACCACCAGAACAGAAGTGCTGAGTATGTCCTTCACCCTGATGAAGGCAGGACACAAGTGTCCCGTGAGGCCACAATCAGGACAGAAGTAAGCCTCAAAGTCTCCAGCCCTGTAGAGTTTTTCAGGAGGTGGACAGCTATAGATTCATTACTGTCTGTGGGATTATGTGCCAAGTGTTTCTCAGGACACATGACTTCATGCTTTAGGTATTTTACAGCGTAACAAGGGATCTTTCAGGAGGTTGTGATGATCTCTTTCCCTCTTGGATTGTGTTCCTATGAGGTAACTGTGCCCGGACAGACACACAGTAGAAGCTGAAATGTTTCACAACTACTTCTTGCTTGGGAATTCAACATGAGGAGCAAAGTCAACATTTCCTACCATCATTCAACGAGAAGGATGTGTGAAACAGAGCTCTGCTTCACAGATGGACAGACTGAGTACATGTCAGTCACAGGCAGGAACAGGTACTTCTGCCACTCGATCTACGGTGGTCAGAACTGTGCAGATCTTGAGTTTTCCAGTTTGAATCTCAACTCCCCCAGATGCAGGGAGGTGAGAGCATTTCAGGATAATCCTAACTAATTTCTGTATGACTGGAGTGTTTCACTGGGGTTTTTTTAAAGAGAGAATCAAAAGATTTTAATCTAAGGGAGTAGAAACATGTCACTGACCTGACAAGAAATTGTTTTGTTTTCATATTATTTCATTAGATTTTCTTCCTCCATTAGGAAGCAGCTTCATTTCAACACGAAACTGTGATTTGAGAAGACACTGAAAACCCCTTGTATTTTTTGGCTCCCTTTCAAAGGTGCTGGGATCCTTGCTGAGGCCTCTCTCTTGCTCTAGTTTGGTTTTGACCACACACCCTTTGCCAGTTGCAGAAACCAAGAGTGAGGAGTTGGTACTGTGGTGCTTGCTTAGGGACACGATGTCTCTAACACGAAGCTGTTGCTTCCCAATGACTACTGCAGTGCAAAAGGGAGAGGATTTGTGTGCCTGGCGCTGGAACCTGCAGACACACGCAAACTTCTGTGGTATGAGCTCATTTCTGGCAGGCAGGCCAGCAAGGTGGCAAGCGCTTGAAATCTAGCCCATGAGCCACACACAGAACTGACATTGGCAAGTAACAAAACCAGGTTCTGAGCAAAATCAGCAAGTAAAATAGGTATCAATGACTCTTATTCAAATAAGAAAGGACAGAAACCCAAAGAAACCTGAAAACCAAGCAGTGAAGTATTACAAGAAGAAAATTCTCACCCTCAGCTTAAACAGACAGAACAAGTGCACAAAGTGTCACAGGAAAAATATTTTTCCAGCTACTGATGAGCCCACATGAGAATCCCTCACCCTTCAAGGGGCCCGGTAATATGGAAGTTAGTTCCACACCACATCCAGTTTTGAAAGCTGAGCACTGACCATGCAAAAGCCTAACCCCTTTCATCCACCCCTTATTCCCCACCAAATTTTACAGACCAGAGAAAATTAGCTGGAATGTTTAATGAACCTTTTGATATTCATACTTCTTCAGCTGGTAAATAATTTCATTCTGCATGCTGAGGACATTCAGGGTGCAAGCATGGAGATTTTCCTCTTGGGAGAGGGGAAGCTGGTTTAGTAAAATCAAGAAATTACCTCCCCCTGAAATCTGAAGCACTTCAAAAACGCAGTTGTCTGAATTGTCCAAATTCTCTGTGTTCAGAGTGTGAAACAGTGTTAACTGTTATTTGTATTTCTGTAGTTCCTACAGACCATAACTAGGCTTAGGTGGGGGGTTTGCACCGTACCAAAGCAAACATGGACAGACGATGGCACAAGGAACTAGATGATGCAAATTCACTTCTGCTGGTCTGAGTCAATACTGGAAATCAAATGTGGATGTCCTGACTGCCAGGTGGCTGCTGGGTCACTGCTTGATTCCTTTTATGATTATAATGCCAAAAGTAAATCATGACTTGGTCTGACTCCTTGCACTTTATCAGATGTACTGCATAACTCCTGTGTCAAGTCCCAGACTCCAGGCTAGGTGAAAACGTACCTTTTGCAAGACACCACACTGCTGAGTATCACCTGCAGCTCTAACACATTATTCAGGTAATTGATTAGCCTGCCCTTCTTACTCCAACACTTTCCTCCATGCCTAAAGATTCCCATTTCATGCTTCAAAAATCCCAGAGAGAACAAGCTCTTGTGTTGTACGAATCTGCTGGACAATGTTGGAGTTGTTAGCTTCAGTACAAAGCAGACCCCTCTACTAACCAGCAAGCAGAGCATCCAGATGCCACCTAGCAAATCCAACAGGTCAGCAAAAGCTTGAAATGGAAAGTGCCCTTTCCAAACTAGAGTGTTTATTTGTTCTAATGGATGTTTCTTAATAGCAGAACAGACAAGCCAACATCAGAACAACCTGCTCCACAACACAAAATAAACTCTGCATTGGGACGCCCAGCAGAGTAAGCAGCAGACCCAGACTTGAAATCTCAGCAAAACCCAAGTCAAAGAGCTGTATGTGCTCCTTGGATATTAATTTCAACCCTGGGTGTGCTGTGGTCTCGGTGGGGAGAAACCCCACCGGGATATTCAAGCATTGGGCTCCAGTTGGCTCAGCAGGAGCTGAGCCCCTTTCTGGGAATGGCAGGGCTGCCCCAGGTCACGTAGCCACCATTCCACTCCCCACTGTGAGGGGCCCCAGCGCTGGATATTTGCAACCGGCTTTAGCGTCACAGTGGGAGCTGGAGAGGACTTACCAGCCCTTTGTGCTGGATACGCTTTTCGGTCCAATGCTGCCAGCGCTATCACTATTAGAAATGCCACCAGAATACAGGCTAGATTTTCCACTCCCTTCTCATCCATTATCTTATCTGTCTGTATTGTCCCCTGTTTGGTATTGGGCTCGGGGACAGCTGACACACACAGACACAACTCAAGAAGTTCCAGTAAGCCTTGAACCTTGTCGCGCAGGCCACGACTGGGTCTTTTAAAGGCTGCTTTGCACACTGTGTCTCTGCAATCTAGGGGAGATGCTGATAGTTCTGGGAAAAACTGCATGCCCTGCACCTACTTAGCATTAGGTGGAGGCACCCATCACAAACCAGAGGAGATCAAGTGCTCCCTTTGTACCCCTTGCCTTGATTATTAAAGATTTTCCCTCACGCCGCTGCCTCCATGGAGCTTTGTCACAGTAGGTGCTGTACAGAGCCCTGAAAACATGCGTAGTACCTGGTCCACCAGCAAATACCAGCAAAATCCAGTGTTACACATTTCAACAGCTGGGACAAAAACGTTCACACTTAGTTTTAGTTAAGTTCATAACAACCATCCATATGGGTCTTAAAAACCCCATAGGATAGGCACAGATGTTTCCTGACAATCTAACGTTTGTATTATTTTATATTCCTGGAGAATTTCACTTGGATCAATTTCATTCCCAGAGGGCAGAAGAGTTTCTCTCCCAAAACCCTTGAAATTTCCATCAAAAACATTTACAAACTTCTATCAGGTGCATCATTTTAGATATTAAAATAATTAAATGGGATTTCTAAAACAAAATAAATTAGGCACTGAAATAATTCTGTTTAGATTTAAAACACTTTTTAGCCCATAGCAATGGTACATTAAAATAATTCCTTATAACGCATCACCAATTTTCACCACATCTCACTTACTCATTTTAAATTTTAATCCATTTTAACACTGGGACTCCCAAGTTTTTGTTGATGGCACTCCAGATATTTCCCAAACCTGCACAATGTCACCCTCTGCTGACGCATTCAAAGAGAAGTTTTTATAACAAGAGAGATAAACAGTCAATTTAATCCAGTCTCCTGCCCCTGACAGCTTACAATGCTGGATCCTTCCCAACGGAGCCATTGGCTGCTCTGTAATTCTCTCCTGCACCATTACTTCTGTTGAGTGCAGAGTAATCTTCCCCGTGCAATTAATTCATGGCTGACTTGTGCAAAAACATGGGTTCCTTTTTTCATTACAAATAGTTATTCGATACATAGGATCAAACTGGGGCAGTACCCAAAAGTTCTGCTGCTAAGACAACCTGAGCCTGAAAACCTGCGCTGGAGAAAGTCTCCCAAGAACACAGAGAAGTCAGTATTTGATAGACATTGACCTAAATAAAGAGATGGGGACACCCCACAAACAGTTCATTATTTGCCAGCAAAACTCTGCTATGAAACCTGAAAGCCTGAGAGGAGTTAGAGACTCTCTAAGTAAGGTCATGAAGAGCCATTCTTTATTAGAAAAGCTTTCATATTCATGAAACAAGGCCTTAGTCTCCCTACTGACCTTCATCCCTGGTCACTCACTGTGTGAAGATGCTTATTGAATTGTTTTGTCTTTAAAAAGCACTCTTTCAGCACTAGCCTCTAAGCCCTGTTCCACAAGCAAATTATGAGATGTGTCATGGTTTAATGCAGGACAGAATGGAAATTGTATTCAAATGCTTTCATTTGGTACTCAGTGAGTCCAAACAGACAGGTAAATTTAAATATAGCAATACGTATGTCTTACTAGCAAAGGCACACACCTAAAGACAGTGAAAAGCATGGTGAAGACTAATGAACTATATACAATGAATACATGGACATTTTTATGTGCTTACATACTCTGTACCTAAAGATCTGGTAACACAGAGAACAGGACTGGAGTAAGTAACAAAAGGGATAAGTCAAAATAGCACATTTATTTTTACGTGTTCTGTGACTTCTAAGTGCCATTGACAGTGCCATTTATAGCACTCATCTTGTGTCACAGCACTGAGCCAGTGGGCTCTGCTGATGTCTGGTAACAAGTGGGATTTATCCTAGTAAATGCTCAGGAGTTAGAAAGCCTTGCTCCAAGGTAGCTGTCACTTATCAGGTGTGAGTGTAGGCAGAAAGAGAGATAGAGGGGGCTGCATGCATGGTGGGTTGACAAACGACGGGAGAGTTTCCTTCTTAACCTAAAAATTGTCACTAGATGGAGAAGAGAGGAAGTGGGAATGACTAAAGGCAAGAAGTGTACTTTCAGCAATATGCTAGGAACTTGAAATGAAAAAGGAGGGGAAAAAACAGGGGGAAAAGGCAAGAGAAGTCTGAAAGTCCTTGGGGATGAGAACATCTGTCAGCACAGGCCAGCACTGACATTGTGAAGTAACTGATCAGGATTGTCTGCAGGGGTGACTACAAGTCAGTGACATTGATCCACATGTCCATCTGGATGAAAACCTGTTTGTGGGCAGATCCTTCTTCGAGTGAAAAGTGCCTCCTCCTATGGCTCCTTCTGCCCATCAGTCAGAGATGGGTAAGTCCAGAGCTCAGTAAGAAGGGGCCGTTTTTCCTTACCCTTCAGCTTCCTCTGAAACAAACCCAACAACAACTCAGCTGCTCTTCTACTATTTTTGTTGGATGGACTGCCCCAGCCTCTCCCTCCCCATGGATCTGCTGCTGTAAGAGTCGTGTAAGTTTGTTGTGCACCTGCCAAATTTTGAGATGGGACCAGGAGCCAGCTCGTGTGGTGGCCATTTTTCCTGGACAAGAAAGCCTGAAAGGACAAGCAGGAATGTGGCGGCACCTGAATGCTGGCACTGGAAAACAGGCCAACAGCTGCCCTGCCCCACTATGGTGGGTGAGGGAGCGAGAGTGAAAGGGATGGAGAAGGATGGAAGAGCACATGAGTATCAGCACTCAGTGAGGCATGCCCTTGGAGAGCATTAAAAAGCAAACCCAGTCCCTGTGATGTGCTTTGGGGATAGAAGTAGAGGCTGAACCCAATGTAGTATTTACTGTGCACTGCTTTTATTGCAAAGCACAAACGTTGGGCTGCAGTACTGCCTGGGGCTGTAGAGATATGTGAGCACAGCAGCACATGAAAGGAAGGAAAGGACAGAAAGGGCTAAACCAACGCACCAACAAACCCAGGCACCTCAGGGAGCACTGCTTGGAGACAGGCAACTATTTCAGCACAGGCTGCAAAGAAGGGCTCTGACCTTGGCGAGGCTGTAGCAGGCCACTGGGTCCCCGCAAGCTGCTGGAGTAGCACCACACCGCATCTCATCTGCTTTGCTGTCCACACCACTGGACCAGAGAGCTCTGTGTGAGCTGACCACAATGACTCACACCACCACAGCCACGCTGACTGATTAATCACAGCTAACCCTAACACATGAACCACCAGCCATCCATCCGCCCCACGCCATGGCTACACACGGACTAACCCTAGAGTGCAGCTCCACACCTGAGGCGGAAGTAGCTCTGCTCCCATTGGCTCCCTTCCCGGCCGGCCCGCCTCCTGCTGGTATCCCAGCCAACCAGGGCCCAGCAGGCCCCGGGGTGTGGTGGAAGGTGCCAGAACCAGGGGTACCAGAGATGCCCCGCAACCATGCCTGTTGCTTCGGGCACCTGCGGCCACGCTGGCCTGGAGAGGGGATGCGATGGTAGGAAAAAGTCCATTTCCCCTCAGGGGAAAGGCGGCAGGGCTCTGCTGTAGCTTCCCTCCAGCCCAAAAGCAGAAAGGGGATGGGAGCGCCTAAGGCGTCTTTGCTGTGAGGGAGCAGAGCAAGGAGCCCCCTCAGTGCACCTCACCTGGAGGGTGATGGTGAAGGGGCCCTGGCAGATTGGTTAAACACACATTATATCATCATATATGCGCTGTTTCACTGAGGGAGAGTTTGCCTTCTGTGCATAAATATCTGGCTGCTGTGTGCATTGCAGTGGGATGAGGGGATGCAGGCAGCCAGGAGGTGATGGCAGCTTGAGGGGGACACTCCGGTTAAAACAAGAAGAGTTTTGGGGCTTAAAGTCTGAGATTTGGGAAATGGTTCACAAGAGGTGAAAGAAGAGAGGAAAGAAGGGTGAAAGAGGCTGGGGGTGCAGCAGCAAGGACAGGCAGTTCTCATCGGGGTAGATTATACAGCTCCTTATGCAGGAAGAGCAGGATTCTGATGTGTCCCTGAAGAGAGGGATGCTCGCGTGAGGAGAAGGTGGGTTTTAGCAGAATAACTTGGAATAACCAAGAAGGCAAGGAGAGAGAAAACAGCAAATAAAACCCAGACTTAGAAGGTCACCTCCTGCACACGTCAGTCAGCACAAGGCTGTGCTTGCCAGGAGGAATTTTTCCTTCTCAAGTCGATAGTTCAGTTTAAGTCCTGACGCTCTCTCCAGTGTCCAAATGCCACAAGAGAGGGAAATCTGACTTCACCAACCGCTAAGTCTTAAAATCTTCTTTCTTTCCTCCCCGTCCCTATTCCTTTTGATTCAGACAAAACTCCCTCTGAAGTCGAGGGGACCAGATACGAGGGCATTTACTCAAAGCTCAATTCAGATGTCACTGGGGGTAAATCTCCATCATGCCAGCTGGCGCTTGCTTGAGTGAGCAGTCATTACTCTCTAAGCCGACTGCCCAGTAAACCCTGAACCTGGCCTGCAGGATGCAGTGGTAAAGGGACAAGCCTGATATTGAGGAAAAGAGACTTCTATTTAATTAAAGAACTGTTTAGCATCTGTGTTTGGGAGCGTGATCACAGCTGAATCCCCAGGGAAAGGCAGTTTGCAGATAGTGCAGAAATAAGGCCAAGCAAGCAGCTTTCTCCATAAATTATGCCAACTAAGACAACTCAGTTCATGTCTCAGCATCCCGATCTGCTCTGTTGAGTTGTCTGCAATCGTAATTTATGGAGACTAAGTGCCTAATAGGGAACGAGTTTAAAAATCACTGTGGAAATGAGCGGTCCACTGGTTTAGAATGGTTAAAAATATGTTTCGCAGCCTGCTAGGAACTGAGTGAGATGTCCTTGATCTTTTTTTTTTCTCCCACTCTGCAGGCAGGACCTCGTGGTTATTCCTTCCAGCTTAAACAGTATAGGACACATTAAAACAGAACAAAACAAAAAAGCCCGGACTGAAAACCTCGATGGTAGGAGGGGGGGAAAAGTTAGCGAGAACTCAATGAAGGCAACAGCCGTTTCTTCCCGCCTCAGGTCTGATTCAATCAGGTCTTTCAAAAGAAACTCCTGTCACCACAAACTGCCTTTTCATGCCAGATTCCTCCGGCTCCCCCTCTCTGCCCCATCCCAGCGACTTCCAACAGCACCGATCAATCTCCAGGCGACACCCTGCTCCCCCCTCTCCCAGCTGCCTCCAGCCACCGCCGTTCCCAAGCAAAAGGCAGCTTCACCCAGGAAGGTGGTGGAAAAAATGTGGACAAATTTCTGATTTGCAACACTCTGGGAATGGGTTTATTGCCATTGTTTGAGTGCAAATGTATAAATAAAGCAAAACGAAGATTCCAGGGTGAGTCCGATGAAAAGCAGAAAACAAGAAATTTTATGGCCATAAGTGGCGTGGGCTAATGGTGATTTTTGAGGCACTGGACCATGGTAGTTACTTAGCTAAATGATTGCTGTGAAACCGGGCAAGAGGCTTATTTCTTAATTACTGTTACATATTATGTCAAGCTGACACTTCAAGGCGTGCTCGGGCACTGATAAAGTTAGCCAACAAAAAAAAACCAGCCAACCCAACCAAAGCACCCTTACTGTTCTGAGAGGCTGTGTTTAAAGCGTGCTAGTGGGGGTCATGGCTGGTGCTGGGAAAAGGCAAGGCTGGCCCCCAAAAAGGGGTGCAGTGGGTTCATGCTCTCCTTACCTCTAGATCTGTAGGGCAGGAGGGAATAAGTCCCTGGGAGCCTTCCAGCTGGCTGAGCAGGAAAGCTACAGGGGACTGGAAGGAGCTGAGAGGACCAGTGGCACTGGGACAGTGGAAGAGGAGAGTCCCTGTTGTCTGGCTGTTTGAAAAGAGCAAGAGCTGGATTTTTCTCTTAGCCTCACCAAGCCAAACCACTGTTTTCAGAGCCAAAGGTTATAACTGGGAGCAGAATTCAGCTCCAGCAAGGGATGTACATGGAGTACAGCAAACCAACATATCGTCTGTCTCAGTACAGCTCCTCTGATTTCTAGTGGCTACAGAGCTGACCCGGCTTATGTGCAGAGCTCTTCAGAGTCCTGCCAGGACACCAACCCCTCCTTCCTCTGCAGGTCCAGGGATCTGAATTTCATTTCCCTGGGGCCACCTCTTTGCTGCTGTGCCCTGCGAGCAGTTGCTGGCAACCACTTCTCTTTCGATCACTTTGCCCTGACATAACATTGTGGGTAAGGTAGGGCATGAGCAATCAACCTGCTAATTCCCTACTCCCAAATCTATCTAGCTATCATCAATTACACGTACACTTTGATCGTGTGTAGTCTATACGTAAAAATCTCACTTGGAGGTATCTCAGGTGTGCAGTTCCTTATATATCACATAGGCTCAGAGTCCCACAGGTTGTAGTTTTGTTACTTCACATAATATATGTGTGTAGATTTGCCAGGATACTACCATCCTCTCCATTGCTCTCTGCCCAGAGCTGTACAAATCCTAACCCAAAGCATGGTATCTGCACTAAAATCTTACAACCTGAGCACATAGTTTTGTTGGTGTATTTTCTTCCCAGTCTAAACCAGTGCACTCCAGTAAAAGAGAGACAAATTTTGAGGCAATGCCTCAAAAGAATTGGCTCACCACTGGCAGGAGCTGGATATAAAAACCCATTGGAGATACTGAGCAAGGAGAGATGGACAGAGCAGCATCACATGTCCTACATGATAACTAGTTTTAATTTGATTTCGTTGGCCAAATCAACACCTCTATCTCCATGTGACCGTTCAATGTGTGGCATGCTAAATCCACACACTAGATTTACAGCCCGATCAGTTTTACCCTCCGTAAGCCGATTATACCCTACATTAAAAAAATCAACAAACCTCCCTGTGCAGGAATGCTAATGGCAAAAGATATTCACAGCTTATTTAATAACCCAAACTGCATCATTGCAACAAGTAGGCTCATCCCCAGGTGCTTAACTTAGATTTTGTGAGCAGAAAACTCTTCTCCCTGAAAAAAGAAAAGAATGGAAAATGAAAAGTCCTCAATGAGACTCCTCCTCGGAGTGAGGGATTTCATTCCCAGAATCAGTTTCTGTCTTCAAAACTCCTCTGAATAAATGTCATTATTTGTAAATCATGGGGTTTGCTTCACAGCTCGCTGGCCATGCTCCTGAAAAGGCACTGGATGCCCATTGATGGGGGAGAACAAATAAGGGCACTTTATCAAAACTTTGGGAAAAGGAAAGAAGAAAAAAACAAATACAAAAAGTCAAGCTTCTTTTTTTTCTGCTTTTCCTTTCAGCTCTTTGGAATAATTTGCCTTCAAGAAGCCTGGATTTGCTCCAGTGTTTTTGAGGTAGGAAACATGCAGAGCTTTAATTCTTTATTGACTCCATCAGGTTCAGGTTACATGTCAGGGGATGAAATTATAAACAAATGGACGGCATTTCCATTTCTGAAGTGTTTCCAGCCCCTTCACCCTCTTACCCCTCTGAAAGGGACATCACAGGCAGTGCCGCCTGGGTAAAGGGAGCCAGGTGGCTTCTCCAATACACAAGACATCCTTTCTACTGCCCTCTTCCTAGCAGTGAGCTGCTCTCTGCCTCGGGTCCCTGGCTCAGCTCCAGACTGAAATCCTACGTGCACCGAGCAGGTCAGGCTCAGGTGAGCCCTGAGGAAATCCAACTTAGGTCCTGAACCCAGAGGTCTGAGCAATTATCATTCTGTAGTCCCGGTAATGTGGAGAATAAGCTGTAAGTTCCCTGTTTTCATGGGCAGCTCTGCCTTAATTGGGATCAAAGAGAAGGTGTCAAGGAAATGGGACAGGCATATGCCCATCAATTTTTACTGCAGGTCCCTTGTGCCACTGCATTTTCTGGGGGAACATGGACTAAAATCAGTCTGGCCAACAGCACCAGAAGTGTGTTGTCCCTCTGTTGGAGCGCCATCACTTGCTCTGTTGTCGTATTTGTGACTGGGAAGTGAGGAAATGGAAATTGTAAGTCACAGAACTCTAATCGAGGCTTATAGTGCCTGGAGAGAGGAGGGACAAAGTGACACCGGCGCCAACGATGTCACTTCTTGTTCTAATGCGTTTCAAGTAGACAATCCTGCCCAACCCTCCAAGCCCCCCGCAAAGATCAGAGGCTTGAATGGAAAGAACATGCAAGCAACTGGAGGGAATGTTGGAATCAAAGCCAGCCAAGCCCTCTACAAATCACTGACAGCCCGTGTTTTCCCTTGATACCACTGTTTGTTGTCATTAGTCAGGAATGAAGCACTTCTCACCACGACATATAACCTTGATCGTGAAACGCACAACTTCACAATGAGTATCAACACACTCCTTGCACATCACCAAGTTGTACATCACCTTGTGAGCTGTAGCAAGGGCTCATTTGCAGATCCCAACTGCTATGTAACTAGTGCAAGAAGCAAGAAAAGGAGAGTCTGACTGCAGTAGGGCAGCTTCCCATGAGGAAGACTCTTCAACACCCAAAATGGCAACAGCCTAAATCTTCTAAGCAGGCCTAAGGGAGCAATAATTATTAAGGATGACCTCCTTGAAGCCTTGACATGTCATCTTCACTATTTCTAAGTCCCGAGCTGGTTCACGTTGACGTACTGAATTATCAGCAGCAGCTCTTGCAGCACTTAGAGGCTTCTTAGACATCCTTCAGCTTCAGGAAACATTTAGCTAAGCCAGAGCAGCAGTGTTCTCTGTTACTATCTCAAGAATGAGACAGCTTGGTCATGTTGGTTCCCCATTTGTGCTAGACATTGAATGAATGCGCAGTAAGAGACTACCCCTGGTCAGATGAGATAGGTAGCAACAGAAAGAGAGCCATGGAGAGGTGAAGCAGCTCAGTCAAAGGCAAACCAATCCGGTGGCAGAGCCAGATTTTAAGTCTTCAGAGCCATGGTTCAGTTCCATAGTCTTTCAACAAAACCAAAAGCACATGCAAAGCAGGACCAGGTCACATATCTGCACATGAACTAACTTGGTAGTGGTGAAATACTAATCAGATTTGTTCTTAAATCAGTATCTAGAATTAACAAATGAAGTTCCTTATTTGGTACAACCTAAAGTAGGTCCATCAAATTCACTGGTTTACACTGGTTTATGGTAGAATCTCTCCCTTAAACCTTGTGTGTGAGCACAACTCTGCTACAGCGAGTATATAGGGAGATCCATGTTCCAAAGAACGCTTACTGCTGAGGGAACCATCCCTTCTTTAGCTGTTCACTTTTATAGGAGGTGGTAGTGGAAGTATCTTCTTAATCGTGTCAGTATTTCATACCATGAGGGTACACACATGTATAAGATTAAATATAGACATAAGTAATTGCAGATTTGGGACATGAGACAATAAGGACTGAATTTTCAGGGGCTAAGCCTAGGCCTCCAAAACTGCATGCCTTAAATTGGGAGATGCGGTTATGAGTGATCACATTTTCATATGCCCCAGAGCTGTGAAATACATACAAACCTATTTTCATGCACCAACCTAAGTTCTGAGCAATGAAACCCAGACCAAAAAACGTATGGATATGGGGGGGAGACGGGGAGGGGAAGAAGACGACCCGTTCTCTACTCCAAAAGAAGAATCTCCTATGAATTACCCTGTTTTCTTTTCACATCACAACATATTTCTAGATCAGTCCTGGTGAGATTTCTGATGCGTCAGAATGGATGATTCTTACCAACACAGTTGGGCAGAGGGGGGAATCATTTGCCACATAATCAAAATGCTACACCTGGAAATGTATTAAAAAACATGAGATTCAGCACTTGTGGATCCCAGACCTCAGACACCAAAAGCCCTTCCTCAAATCCAAACCTCCATGAAGTGAAGCCATTTGAGAACTGGACCCATGAGTGGGCTGAGTCTCAGCATGGAAATGATTTGTGAAGATGGAGGAGGGAGTTCCACAAGACACAGTTCTGTTCCTTCTTTAACGCTGAATTCCCATCAAGTGACATACCTGTCCAGCCTGCACTTTAATTTCCTTACCTATCAAAACACAACCACATTGCCCTTCTGGTGTATGGTGACCCAAATTCCAGTAATGATGCACTTGTGGGTATATAACTTATGTGTTCCCAGATAGATTTTCCAGCTGGTCACATTTCACTGTGACCTTTTAAAACATGATTCTTGCTTCTTCAAAATACAAAATGCCTGTTACTGAGTGGAATAAACCAGTAAACATCTCTTTAGTGCTTGCTTGGAAATGAAAATAAAAGCAGCCACAACATTCAGAAGAGAGACAAGTGCTCACAGGAGCCTTTAAATATATATATTTTTGGTTAACTGTGATGTTGCCTGTAGCTCTTTATGGCACTTTTAAAGCATCAAAGCTCCGATTTGTTATATTGAACCTGGAAAGCTTCAAAAAGTTTGTGTAAATTAAATTATTTTCTTTAAAAAAAAAAAAGAAGAGAGAAGATACCAAAAGCTGTGAAGTGGGATTTTGCAGATGGGAATGTGCTTTGATTTCAATGGTTCATGCAAATAATACTCTTTCCTCCTCCTCCTTCCCCCTGCACCCCCAACAGAGTTTTCAGGGCTGCAGACAGAAGGTGGGGAAAAACAAATATGACATAAATTGTCTTGGTAAACAAGTAAATAGTGTCACTTAACTCTTCCCCCTAGGACTCCTTGCTGGAACTGGGAATTAGTTTATGGCAGGGCTCTGTCAAAAGGCCCCCCTCCCTAGAAACAGAGGTGACACCTCCAAAGCCATTGTCTCTTTAGTTAATTAATTAAGGTAATATTGAGGAGAGCTTTGCTTCTAAGTTCAAGGAACCCAGCTGGGGGCAGCAGCCTCTTGTTTGATGCCATGAATATGAAGGAATGAGCTCCAGGCCCTGCATTAAAACCCAAAATCATTTAAAACACACTGGGGAGGAGAGGATGTGGAGATGGACCTGCTGGGGGGGGGGGGGGCAGTTTAGGGAGCTTTACAGCAGGGTCCAGCCTTCTTCAAACAACTACAGGGGGTCACTTTGCATTTTACACCACTGCCAGAGAAGTGGTGGCCGATTCCTTCGTTCATGCCTCTTGTCTTTCAGGCAGAAGATGGGAGGAGGCTGGTGAAGTTTTGCAGAGCTGATTTCTTTCCCCACACAGCCTCCTTCAGCTGGGGAATGCTTCTTACCAGTGCCCAGCCCAATCCCTATAAATGTCATATTGGTCAATTTTGCTTACACGGGGAATCCTCTCACAGACATGGGATGGGATGACTCATTTGGATAAAGTCGCCCACAAACGTAAGCCTTTGCAGGCCTAAGCTGGAAATGTGTTTTATTTCCAAGGTGCATCTACTTGTTTGCTCTGTGAGCTGATTTGCCTCTTAAGAAAAAGCAAAAAGAAAAAGCCAAATCTCCAGGTCCATATTTAATCTTTGGGTAAAACTCCTGCAGATACCAGGGGAATTTTCCTGCATAAACCCACTAAGTTTTGAAGAAAAAAAGCTCTGGATGGGGCTCTGCTTAGTAATATTTACACCAGGTTCCAGTCTTGGATTTGCCACTGATAGACCTGGGCAAGCTGCTTCACTTTGGTTATCCCTGGCTCTTTCCTGCGCTGCGAGCTGGCTCTGGCTACACATTCCTACACCTCTGAACACCCACTGCAAACCTCAGTACTGACCCATAAAGCAAATAACAGTCATCCATGATGCCCTGCCTTGGTCCCTACCCTCACGCCAGATTCCCTGCACATAAACACAGATCTATTCCTTTTGCTTTTCCTCTCAAATGGGAGCTAACAATCCAGCAGGTGCAGGATTTAATGCTTGGTGATTGTACGATCTTTGTGGATTTGAACCTCTCTTTTTCCCCTCATATGCTGTGTATTAACGTCTGCTGCTGTGTTAAGTCTAATTTTGTTTGGTATCTTCTCAGGGGAGAGGTTGGCTCTCATCTGGACGTGGCTGCTGAGCGCCAGGCACACCAGTGCCACCGTATAAATAACAGTGGTCATAAATAGCTGACAACACCTGCTGGTTTTGAATCGGCAACAAGTGATAATCCTGCGAGCAGCTAAATGGGACTTTGGAATTGCAGGGATTGCCCTGGTTAACTGCCTCCTTGGTTTGATTATGTGTTTGTGTTTTCCCATTTCTTTTTTTTTTTGCCTTTGAAATGCCTCAGGGAGCCACTATAGGAACAGGAATGACCCAAAATCTGTTGGTCTTTCATCATGTCAGCTCCTCATCTGTTTCTTTTTTTCTTCTCCCTGGCCCCAGTTGTGATGCCTTGAGGCAAATGTACCTTAGGGTGCATTTTCCCCAAAGGAAATAATCCTAATATTCCAAAGGTGCAAAATCCTGGGCCCGTTGATAGGTTCATTGAAGCCAGCAGGGTTACTTGTAGCAGTAAAATCAAATACGTGCTTGCTTGAAGGGTCAGAGGCTTAATGCATGGGACCAAATTATCCTTCTTCCCTGAAAATGAGGGTTTGGCACTGGGTATATACATAGGTTTGTTCTGGAGCTGGTCTAAGGCAGTAAGATGCCATCAGTGCACCATCCCTTCATGAAAAGCATCACCACCACCAGCTGCAGCTGGAGACGGGGATGCTTGTCTGATGTTAATGTCCTCCTTGCAAGGAGTTAAACCCAAGACTGCCACTAAAACCGCTGGTTGGGTTCCTACAGTTCCCTACAAACCTCTGCTCTAGCTGATTAAGCAGGTATTTCCCTAACTGGGAAATCCTTCTGCTTTAGCTGTTATTTCTCCCTTTTCCTCAGTGTTTCTTCTCCCTGCTGCTCTTTTGGGGTTTGGTTTCGAGGGGTTTTTAACAGGTTGGTTTTGCCCTTGCGGCTCCATCTCCATTGAGGTCACCTCTCCAGGAGGACATCTCCTTTTGGGAGGCACTAAGTAAAGGTTAGGAGGGTCTTAAGTTGCATAACCCCCTGAGGGAAGCTTGGCTTTAGCCAGCCATGAAATAGCAACTCTTCTGCTGTGGAGGGGAAGGTGAGGCTGGGGAAAGGGGTGTAATTTTATTGTTATTATCGTCACTTGACCTCCCAACCCAGCGCTGGGAACTCTCTTGTTAAGGAGTGTGCAGACAGGCTCTGCAAGCACCAGGGATCAGGTAGACATGAGCTATCAGCCCCCTAAAATGCCCTCGCAGCCACTGCAGCAGTCAGGCTGAGACACTCCCACCTCGGAGGGATCCCCTTCATGTGACAGCAGAGACAGTGGGGACCCATGAATGTTCAGGGCTGGGATGTGAAGGCAAGGACCGAGGTGTTTAGGTGGGCTGGAAAAACCTCTGCATTCAAATTCACACCCTGCTTGGGCTATTTGTTGCAGTCTGCACCTCTAGACGTTATTTCAGCAGCAAAGTGAGGAGAAACTCGCTTCTTTCCCCATTTCTCTCACTGTCCAGGCAACAAAATTCCCCGAGATCTCAAAGCTAGAATGCCATCAACTGCAAATGCTCATTAGAGTCCTTCTCCTCTTCCAAAGCTTTGCAAAACTTCTCTGAATTAACCTTAACCAAGGTCGAAAACATCTGAAAGAGGCAAAGGGGGGGGAACTCATACACCTCCCTGATTCCATGGGAGAAACCAAAGCCGCTTGGTATTACCCAAATTTACCCAAGCACTGCAAACCCCATCCCCTTCTGGACTCTGGAGCTATTGGTGAAAGCGAGGGAACCACAACATTCATTCGGAGACTTTGCCAGGCACCCATTGCCAGGTTTGCCGTCCCAGCCCCTCTCCATAGGATGCTCGGGATGTTTCTCCCCAGCACCGTATCTCGATAGCACAAGGCTGATATCCCAGGGAAAGGGAAAATAAAATCAAATAAATCCATCAAAGCCTATTAGTGAAATTGCTCTGTGCAAACCTAATTGACCACGAGGGATCTCTTAGACAAGCAGGGCCGTAAATCGCGATTTGAACAGCGGCAGGGGGAAGGAAAGAGGAGATAAAGGGGAGGAAGAGAGAAAGAGGGAAGAAAGTTTGCGATTGCTGGGGATCATTTTAGGCGACTGCCTGGCTGGAGGCTGCGGAGAAAGCCCTGATCTGCAGCATATGGTGCAAAGAGCCGGTGCTGGGGGTGGAAGAATAAAAACCCCGAAGGCCGCAGATCCTAAGGAGCTATTTATTCCTCCCCCTGCAGATGTACATTAATGCAGGAGGAGTAGGGGGAGCAGATCTTTGGGTTGGAGAAAGAGAAACAGCGCTCCTTCCTTTTAACATGCTGTTGTCTGGCTTGATCTTGTCACTCCAAAGGGACCCATTCAGAGGTATTCATGCATCTGCCTCAGGGGGACAATGGGACCTTAGTTTATAAACTGTCTGTCCAGTTGCCTGCAGCCTTTAGTCCTTTTGTTTTCGCTTCTCTTAATAAACTTTTTGGGGGAGTTCATCAATACGCTTGAATAGCTGATGTTCTCATTCTCAGAGAGGGGAATAACAGAAGGTCTCGAAGGGTTTTTTTTGTTTTGGTTTTGTTTTTTAATAGGGGTGGGTTTTTCCCCCTTAAAGGCGAACCAAGACTTGAAAAGCATCAGAATAAACCCCTAAAAGAAATCTGAATCAACCCTAAACAAAACCTCTATTCAATAGAGACGGGGAAATGTGCAACGTTTAATTGCCCCACACACCCCTCCGAAAGCAATTTTCGTCTTGACGACAGAATTAAGACGATCTCCGACTAATTTTACAGCTCTCAAAATATTTGGGGTAGGGGGATTGGGAAGGAATTTCGGAGACCAGGCTCATTTCCAGGGGATTTAGGGCTGAAAGCTGGCTCTAACCTTTCCCCCTCCGTTCCCCCCCATTCCCCCTTCCCTCGGCAATTGCTGAAATCACAGCCCAGCAGATATATTTCCCCGCACACACTCTCAAATCCCAGGGAAGCGTCCCCAAGCCGGAGGCTCAGGCCCGGCCCCCCCCGCCCCGCAGCCCTCCGAACCCTCCCCTGCCCCGGCGCCTCTTTTGTAGCCGAGCCCGGAGGCGGGGGGTGCAGAGATGCCCCTATTTCCAAGGCACGGCCCCCTCCCCGTGCCGGTTCCCTCTCTCCTCCCTTGATTTCTCTTTTAAGGCGTTTATTTTCCTGGCAGCAGCCCCTTCCTCCCGCCCCGCAAAGCCGGGGGAGCCCGGCACAGAGGCGATGCTGGGCTGCTTCCCCCCTCACCTCTCCTCTCCTTCCCGAGGCAGCCCCCCACCAACCGCTCTCCCCAGTGACTCCAGTTCAGCGTTTTAAGGCCCTAATGAGTGTTGACAAGTTTAATGAGTTTGTTTTAAAGAGGAAAAAACTGGTCAAGTCGAGATTTCCGAGTCAAATCCATTAGGGGATCCCATTCAACCCTCTCCTGACAGCTCAGCCGCTCTCACACTTCACCAGCCAGCGCTGGGCCGGGCTGCTGTGTGAGCCCGAGCCTCTGCCCCATAGCAGGGCCCCCCCTTGGTCCTCCTAACTGGGATACGGCGAACCGAGAGAGGGGTTTGGCCGGGAAGAGCAGCCCATCCCCGGCACCTCTTGCAGGGACGAAAACCGGGATGGAGAACGCCCCCCACCCCCCGAGGAAAGGGCGAACCTCGGGGATGCCCCTAAAGAGGATAGCCGGGGCTCACTCCCCCACGGGTGGATAAGGAACCCCCGAAACCCACCCTACGGGACAAGAGAGCACTCGGCGGCCAGATAGGAGCGTCCAGCCACGCCACGACCTCGCGGTGCTGTAGGAAAGTTCATTACACTGCCCATTATCCCCCCTTTTTTCCCCTCTATTTCCCCCCCTTTCCCTCTTTCTGCCTCCCCCCGACCTTCATATAAGCAAACAGGCCCGCGAAGCCGAGGTGGAGGTCACGTTAAGTCATGCCGTCTGACTTGGTGAACTTTGAGCTGGGTGATTAGGAGGGGGGTTCTCCTTTTTCAATTTCTCCACTTCCTAGGTCTCTCCATTGTTCCAATTCCAAACAGCTGCTGGTGCTAATCTTTCGGTTATTTGCAATCAGGAGGAAGAAATACCCACACCCTAGAGTGCTCCGATATTAGCCCTAAAGACAGCCCTGGAAGCTGGGGAGATGGAGGAAAACAAAACAGACTCAAGTTATTGAACTCAGTTTGACTCTGAGCCTTTCAGGTACCTCTCAATCCCAAATCCGCCGGCAGAAAGCCATGGAAATCAGGCTTACAGGTACCACCGCATCACTTAAAGCCAGATCTCGTTTTATTTGTAGTTTTTCCAAAGGTTAAACTCCTCCAGCCACTCGAAGTCTGGCCAGGGCTAGAGGGGAGGGAGGACAAATACCAACGGAGGGCGAGCTGGGAGGAAAAGAAACGGCGACAAAAGCCCAGTTGGAGGCAAACCTGGAGAGCTACGCCCAGGAGGGTTTTGGTCGAGCTGGCTCTGAAGGCTTGTAATTTTTTCCCTAAGCTATTATTAAGAAGGGATGGAAAAACTAAAGGGTTGAAGGAACCTGGAGTTTCCCTTGCGTAAAGGAAGCCGTCCTACTTACACCTGTGGAAGTGGTGATAGACAGGAGTGCTGTGCCCCGCGCGGGTGGGTTCGGGATCCCATTTAACTCACGTATTCCCCTAATAAATAGGGGGAATAAATGAGGAAATGGGAAAAAATAGATGGACGCCGGGTAAGGAGAGGTGCGGGTAAGGATGGGTGTCTACCTAGAGGCACCCCGAAGGAGAGAAAGGAATCACCCCTCGCTTCCCAGGCAGCAGAAGCATCACTAACGATTCAAACCTGTGCCAAAAGCCTTAAAAACCGGGCTCCTACACTTGCTGGGGTGCCCCCCGAGGCGTCCCCACTGTTTCTGGCGGGGAGGAACATAACACATTAGACCTCGATAGTCTTACACAGCCCCGCCACCCTCTCAACCAGCAACGCGGAGCTTTATTGGTTTACTTGGGTGTTAATCCCTTAACAATCAAGTTGTCTGACCACCGAGCCCCGTCTCTATTCTTGTTTACATCTAATTACGGGGCTGAAATGCCACTTCCCTTCCCACCCCACACCCCCCCTCAAGCCTTCATCCCAACTTTCATTTCACCCCTTTTAGGCAGGTAAAGCCCCTTCTCCCGGGGAAGCGATTGAAGATAATTACAGCGGTGGCTCAGCAGCAGCTTGTCCGGGCCCAGATGGATGGGAAAAAGGGAGCCTGGAAGTGTCTGGGCACCAAAAAAAACCCTGTTATCCCCACTCCAGCCCACCTTTGGAGATGGTGTGGCCCTTCTTTCCTGCACCCACTACCCCCGGGGGCGGATGGTCCGCTCCCTGAGATGTACGGATGAAAGGAAACGCTCTCCCATCCCGCTGTCCCGAGCATCTCAGAGCTTCCCTTAATTCAATTAAAGCTCAGAACTCCAGGAAACCAGCGGAGATCCACCCAAGCAAGCCAGCAGCAGGACCTAACAAAGGATCTTTCTTTCCAGAGGCCGTGAGGACCCCGGTGGCCCCTTGGCCACCCGAACCGGGCACTCCGGGGTTAACGGCGGCGAGCTGGGGCTGCCGCCTGGCTCGGAGCGCGCCTGGGGCCAGTCCTGGAAATCAATTTTCAAAACAATCAGTTTAGGGGCTTTTAATTAAGCTTTAAACCAGTGGTTAAAAATAGCAGTTTACTTCTTTGGGATGCAAACTAGGCTAGCGTAAAAATAAATCACACAGACGGGCCCGCTGCCTTTTGGGATTCAGGGAGACGTAGATTATATACGTCCCAAGATTACGAGGATTTTTTTCTTTCTTTCTTCTAACACTTATTCTCTCCCCCAGCAGCTGCTCTTTCCCTGCCAGGCACTGAACTGTCCATAGGACCGCAAAGCCGTGCAGCTTTCCCAAAGCAAAGCAACGTGTCGGCGAGGAAATCTCAGCACCCCGGCCCTAGGTCAGCATCCCGCTGCCAACAGCAGGCTCACCGCCTGCCTTTAGATATCAGAAAGGGAGGGAACAAGGAAAATAACCTCAAATAAACTGTTCGGCTGGGTTTATTGAAAGGAGAAAAATAGCCCATTCCGGGGTTTGGAGCACCGCAAACCCATACCATTGTCCCCAAATATGAATTTTGCTCCAAAGCTGAATTTAGGCTCCTTTTGTGCCTTTGTAAACTACAAAGCAGATCCTCCAGGTCCTTCCCACCTCCCCGCCGCCCTCTTCCTTTGTTTAATACTTCTGTTCACGCAGCAAAAGGGATGCTCGCAGGGCCCGGCCCGAAACATACACTCCGCACCTTTAAACCCCTTAAACTGGAGCCGGGTTTTGGCTCCTCGGCTGGGAAGCAGATGCTTAACCGGAGCTTTTGCACCCAAAGCAGCTCTTTAAAGGGACTGCAGTGTTAGGTTGATCAAACAGTAATTAAGGCCAATGGAACTCCTTTGGTACCGCTTCTAGGACTCCCCTCACCCGGAGGATTCCTCCCTAAGTGTCTCAAATAAATTACAGATAGGGCTGGCATAACTTTAATCCGCGACTGGCCGGGATGAGCCGGGACTGCAAACCCCGCTCTGCAGCGGCTGCTGCGGCGGTTCGTGCGAACCGCGGGGCAGCCAAGCCTGGAAAGCAGCGATGGGAACGGGGGCAGACACACGGACACGACACTTCTCCCCCCTGCCAGAGCCAGGAGGGCTTGGCAGGCGGTTTATTTGCCTTCCTCCCCATCCCTCGCAGCCCCTAATTCTCAGCCCTTCCGCGGGGCCGAGCCTAGGGAGCAACGCGGCTCCTCGGCCAAACGCGCAGCCGAGACCTTGACCCAGTTTATTCCCAGTTTGGGGAGAAAAGCAGACTTCGGCCGCCGCTTCCGAAGGCAGCGGGAGGGTGTTCCTCATGCCCCCCAGATCGGGGGGGTGACAAGATATCGGGATACCGTTAACCCGGGGAGGATGCGCAGCTCGGCTGCGTGGGGACCCCGCACCCTCCATTCCTACCCCCCAGAAGCAGGACTTGTGATTACCTCCTTTTTTTTTTTCCTCTGTCAGCGAAAGGAAAGACCCCAATTCCCCATTGGAAAGGTGGATAAGGGCTTTAAAAAGGAATTAAATCTCACCACGAGGGAAGACAAGGACGGGGATGGGAATAACGGGGTTGGAATGGGAGCTTTCCCCAGTCAACCTGCTCTTGGGTCGGGGGGAGGGGGGGCTGCAAAACCTTTCCACAGCTGGATTAATCCCCCCCCCAAAACTCTCTCCTTCCCCTTCCGCGCTACTTTCAAGGACTTGCTGCTGCTGCTTTCCCTCCGTTCCTTCCCTGAGCATCTCCCCCCCTCCCAGCGGCTTCCCCCCTTTTAGATCTCAGCGTGTTTGCTCTTGACTTCATCCACTAAGTCAATAGTTTGGAGATGCCCTCATCCTCAGAGGCCCGAGCCCCCTTGTCCCCTCCCTGTTTTCTCCTGCGGATAATGGCAGCCTTTTGTCGTGTAATCAAGCTCCCGAGGGGTTGGGAGACAGATATAGATTCTTGGCATTTGTCGGTGAAAATGAAAGCTGGATTAGGCAGAGGCGGCTGCACACTCCATGGTAAAGGACAACAACTATTCCCCCATTGAAAGTCCCATTCTGGTTTGGTTATTTTATCTTTAAAAGTTGTTTGTATTTCTAAAGTGGCTATTGATGCACTTAGAAAGTGTAGCAAGCTGTAAAGCCTCGCTTCAAATGAAAGGCGGACAAAAAAAAAGGGGGGGGGTGAAGAAGAGGGGAAAAAAAAAGGAGGTTAAGGGGAGAAAACAGAGCGAGGCAAAAAAAAATAACCGCAGAAAAGGAGGGGAAAAAGAGAATGGGGTGGCAAAGGAGTCAAAAAAGATCAAATTCAGCCTGGGTAAAGTTTAAAATCGGAGCAAAAACCCGCAAATCACAGCAGCCGGGTGGGGAGCGGGGGGTTCGGCTCCGCTTTTCCCCTTCTCTGCCTCGAATGGGGAAAAGTCCTGCACTATTCAGGTTTTCTGCTGCCGGGGGTAGGTTTTGCTCCGCGGGGGACACTTGACTCTTTGCAAGTGAACTCTCAACCCACCCGGCTTTCTGCTTCGCGCTGGAGTTAGTTGATTCCTCAGCCATGGATCACAAGCACCACCTTATTTTGCTCCTTGACGGAGATTTGCTCTTGCCAAGCAGAAACAGGGAAGATTGTCCATCTCCGCACTATTAACCCCTGAGCATTTTCCCTTGAGGAGCACGGAGATTTTGACTTTATATATCTAATTTCCCCCCTAAACATCACTTGGATTTAATCATCCTGGTTCCCCTCGTCCTTTAGATGCGTCTTAATCTGGGGTTGTAGCGTCTTTCCCTCTTGACAACCCCCTCTCTGCTGAAGAGAGGGTGGCAAGAACTGCGTTGTTTGTTTAAAAATAAACCCCATTTGTTACCCCCCCCCCCCAAAAGGAAAACTTTTCTCCTCCTTTTGCTGCACTTTCAGGAATGGAAATCGCCGTTTACCCGCTGCGAGCACATTCAGCCGCACGCACAAGGGAGGGTTTGTGGCTGGAAGGAGATTAAGGGGAAAACTCCAGGAAAAAAGAAACAAGAGCAACAAGGTACAACCCGAATATTCCCATTCTCAAACAACAACAACCGAAAGAAGAGGCTTCAAATAGCTCAATTTGCTGCTATTTAGCATCAAACAGGCATCTTCCTGAGAAGTGGGGGATGAATTTCAAAATCATTAAGTTACTGCACAGGAAAAGAGCGAATCCCACTGGAAAACTCAAGCTTTTTGCTACAGGCGCGCGTCTATGTGGGTATATATGTATTTATATATCCATATACTACTTTAAAATCCCCAGCTCCGGCTCTGTACCCTCTCCTGGATAATTTCCACCATACAAAAGGTGGGGGCTATTAATCCCGTCCCCCTCAGCCCCCATTCCCATTCATGTCAATGTTTCTTTCTCTTTTTTTCCCGAGCAATCAAATGTGCCGGAGACAATTGTAGCGAATTTAAACATGACTGTCCCCTGAATATCCCTCGACATCGCAGTGTCCTTTGTACCTTCACCCTCTGCTTTTAAATACGCTTATACATTTAAAAATGCGAAGTAAAGCAGCCGGTGGATGCTTATTAAAACATATAAAGCATATAAAGTAAGGCTTGGGCTGATTCTCACAAGGAAAAAGAAACCATCATCATCTTTACGGAGTTGTTTAACAGTGGGAAGTTTCACGGGCGATTTAAAGCCCCTTCGAACTTTAAGGTAGGCGAAAAGCCCCCGGGTGTTTATAACTCTACTTGGAGGGGAGTTGCTCGAAAGCAGCAATCCTGTCGAGGCAACTTTCCTCACTCGCCTTTAATTCCCAATGAGAATGCAAATCAATTCGTCCCCATAATGGGAACGAAAGAAAAATTCTATATGTACTATATGTGTATATATATACACATATATATACACACATATATACATATTAGAGGCTTGTGGGTGCTCCAGACATTCCCCTCCAGTCCAGGCCTGGACACCGAGGGAAATGGCAGCGAAGCAGGGGCACATTTTCCCCATTCCCTTGGGAAATAGGAAAATAACACTTTTTTTTGGCCTTCCCCTCTTCCTTCCCTTGGATTCGGGCAGTTTCCTAACTTCCTCCCCCCTCTCCTCCTCGCCCTCTTTTAAAGATGCCACCAGGTCACTTTGATCCGCGGGCTTTAGGGTCTCCGGACAAAGGCAGCACTGAAGGCTGCGGGCTGTACCCCCCCTCTTCTCCTGCCCGCACCCCCCCGGGGGGGGGCCCCGCCGCGGTCCTGCCCTCGCCCCCTCCCCAGGGTCAGGCAGAGTGCTGCCTTCCAATTTTAGCAACAACCGAAAAAAACCCACCTAAAAACAAGCAGCAAGAGCCGAGTGAAAACCAAGAAGGGTTTTTCCTCCCTCTTCCAAAGAGAAGGAGCGAGCCCAGGGCAAGGACAGGCACCCTGAAGGGGACAGCGGGTGTAAAAATAGTTCGTGCTTCCCCTGCTTCCTCTGAGCGCCCCCGCTCCGGGGTGCGAGTATCCTCCATGGAGTGCAGAGCATCCTCCGAGTCCGCCCGTGCCCCCCAGCCCACCTCCAACGGGGGGGGAGGGGGGGGGGCACCAGCCATAGGAAAAGCAACACACCCCCCCTTTTGAACCCCATCTTTTTTCTTCCCAAAAAAGACTTTTTCACCCTTTTCCACGTTGGCAGGTGGAGATGAGAGGGGAGCATCCCGCGGGATGCTGAGGGAAGGGAAACCCTCCTCTTCCAGCGCGACCTCCTCGCCTCATTCGCCTTCACATCAGGAAGACTTGGCTGGTCTTTTTTCCTTCTTTTTTGATTCTATTTCCCCTCGTTTCAAGCGCAAACCCCCCCGGGAGCCCCCGACCAGCGCAGCCTGGCCGGGACCTGCAGCCACGCACAAAATGGATGAGCTAAAATGTGTCCTCAGCTGCAGGCTTCATGAATGAGCAACCCCTTCCCATCTCCGGCTATAGATTGATAGATATAGATATATTTCATGAATGAAGCGAGGGTCCTCCCCGCCTCCCCCCTGCCTCGGCCGTCCCTGCAGAGCCTATAAACAGCACCGGCCCTGCACAACAATTCATCACAGGACCCAGAGCCATCCAAGCAAGTAATGTGTAGCCTCAGATCTGGTATGTCCCACAAGACAGAGCGCCTGCTAATTAATAGACAGTGATTCCTGCAAGCAGCCCTAGCAGTCTGTAATATGATGAACTTCCTTTGTACCGGTGTCACCACAAATGTTTCTGATAAGGAAAAGCATCCAAGGATCAAAGACTATAAGCTTCTCAATTTCCTCAAGCTGCCTCTACTTTTCCTCACCTACTTTTTCTTTCTCTCTCTCTTTTTTTTCCTCCCCTCCTTCTCTCTTTCCCAGCCTCTCCATGGAGTCGCAATCCCCCTCCAAGGAGTTACAACCCCTCTCCAAGGAGTTGTAATCCCCCCTTCTCCCTTCCGACAGCCCTGAGGTCCGCTCAAGTGCAAGGGTCAGTGCCAGACCGTGCCCCCAAAATATCATCACCACTTGCACCTTCATATTCTGCCTTGAGAGCAGCTCCGGCTCTCGCCCCCCTCAGCTCTTCCCCACTTCTCTCCCAACTCCACATGACAAATGTCTTTATAAACAGGCATTAGCTGACATCTAATTTCTTTTGTGGCGAGATGATGCCAAGTGCGAGCCCTCCCCGGTGGGTACCAGCCCCGGGTGGGGATGAGCTGGGAAAGAGGAGGGTTTTTTGGGAAGATGGGGAGATGCCGGGAGTGGGGAGGGACGCAGCAAACCTCCCACCCCCGGGAACGCCGCAAAGCCGTGTCCCCATCCCAACCTCTCCTCCCTCCGTGAGCTGCACCTGCTCTTCCCAACCCCTTAATTCTTCTTTTTCCTGGGTTGATAGGGGAGATGGGGACGAGGAGCCCCCCAAAATCCAGCCCCCGAGGACTCTGGATGCTCCATCTGCATCTTCCGCGCTAGGGAGGTGGAAGCGGTGCCCAGGGGGCAGGAGCAGCTCCCACCCGGGAACGCGAGGATCCCTCTTCCCATCCCCATCCGCTGCTTCCAGGCCTGGGACCCACCCCCTATCATCTTCTCTCCCCCAGTAAAACCCCACCAGAGCCTAAATCAGATTGAAGTTCAGGTTAAATAATAACCATTTTAAAAGGCAAAACCCGCTGGTGACGAGAAGTAATGTGGCAGTGAAACGGGCTTTTTCTTCTTCTTTTTTAATAGGCTCTATAAATATATAGTATCTGCAAAGCTCAGGTCTTAAGAGGGTCCCTTATTTGCTTATTTCTTTTGTAGCAAACGTAATTTTTAGAAAGATACTCCCCCCCCCGCCGCCTTACCCTAATGCTCGAGTAAGAACCTTACAGCTTTAAGGCCAGTGTTATATGTGCTTTAAAATCCTGCCATGTAAATTCCCCTGAAAAATTTGGAAAGCTTCTTGGAATGGGGGGGGGGGGGCTTTGGTATGGGGTGGGGGGAAGTAACTGGGAGAAGGGGAGGGGGAGAAAGGGGAGGTTAATCCGGGTTTAATGCTATGATGCAGTCACAGGACCAGGGCTAGGCTGATTGTGTTATCTCTTCCCAACATTTGGGTCTCCCATATTTCACCCAGCCAAATAGCTGCGAGAAAAAAGTGCGTATGGAGGCACTCCTGACGCCTCAGGAAAATATGTTATTAATATCTAAATAACTTCCCAATACTGTCTCTAAATCTCCCCTTCACCACTCCAGATGATGAATTCGTTTGAAGTGTTCTCCCGTCTCATCTTTTCAGTGTCTCTCTCTCTCTCTCTCTCCCCCTTCTTTTTCATAACCAGGCTTATTTCAAACTGGTAAATATCTAATTCCTTTAACCACACTGCAGACACGTCTCTCCCCTCTTATATACAATTCTCATTTGGAGAGAGCCATATATACATGGCTTTATAAAAGAGAATAAGCCCCAACATAGCCTTAAACTATTTCTTTACATTATTTGGGGGTTAAGAGAGGGGTTCTTTGGGGGGGGGGGGGCGGTCTGTTTGTTTCCGAATAACCCCCGCACACACCTGGATCACACGTTCCCCTCACAGCCTTTCCTGCCGCTTAATTCAATCTCTGCCTTCTCTCTCCTACCCAATTACGGGCGAAACCTCGGATTAGAGCTAGACCCTTACGGCTTCCTTCCTCTGCGCCCCTATCACGGCATCCATCTCTCCAGCATCGCCAAATGTCTGCTTCCTACCCCTCCCAGGGCAATGTAATCTCCCGTCCACCTTCGAATTGGAGATTATAACGTCCCGAACACATTTCCTTTCCCATCCGAGCTGAACCCCGGGCACCCCACTTGCCAGCCAGAGCTTCCGATACCAGCATTCCCCCTTTCCTATTCCCCGGTCTATGATTGAGCCGATTCTTTTCCCCCAAAGCAAAGGGGGGAGGGGGGGGTGTGAATGATGTAGGAAAAGAAAAAAACCTCAAACAAACCCTGGATCACAAACATCTCCCTTATATTATTTCACTCCCTACTGTATAATTGAACCTCTCTCCCCGCATCCTTGTCTTAAGTTTGTTTTTTAAAACGTCTTGTATTAGATTATACTCGTTTATTCCCCCTTCCAACCTTATCTCTCCTCCTCTCTTCTCTCCTTCCCGTCACACTTGATTTAGGAAGGAGTTTATCTTGCAAACATTTGCCTACTTTGTTTATGTAGACCAGGTTCTGCAGCTACTTGTTCCCAAAAGCCACTGTTTGCCTTTGTAATTGTTATCTGTGTTTATTGTTGTACCTCATTTGTCTCAGCTTTTTTTGTGCCATGTAAGCTCCGTGTGTGCTCACATCCACCCCCCTTCCTTCTCCCTCTCCCTGCCTCTTTTTTCCCTTTTTTTTTTCCTCCTTTTCCCTCTTCTCACTGAAATATGCACAGAATAACTCAGCCTAAAGCCAATGAATTGCTTGACACTACCCTATCTCTTTCCTGCCCCCCATTATTAGAGCTGATCCCACTCGCAACACTCACAAATCCCGCCTGGGCTCTGTTTGATTAGATTGCCAACCTTTCGTAATCCCTTGATTTGATGAAGTGTCTCTTTCCCCCCCCGCCCGCCCCCCCCCAGCTCCCTTCTAAACATACATTTACAGAGACAGCGCTTGTTGGTTTTAAATCAATGCAGATTGTTTGCTGATAAACTGACTCCGCATCTCCCCCCATCCCAGCTAGGGAAGCAAAACGCCTTTCCGGAGGCGGGTTCCCCACTTTCTCCTTCTCCCTTTGCCCCTAATTCAATTTGTAGGACCTTGTATAGCCAGTCCAGCCTCCTCCTGTTTCCATCCCCCCCCCCCCCCACCAAGTATCAATGACCGCTACGAAATTAAATTATCACCTCCAAATGTCCACATATCGCCCCCTTCAAGTTGTTGTTCACACTTGAACGCCGTTCCCATCCTCAATAAAAATCCCCCCTCCCGGTTTTCCCACTCGGGATTCCCCATCCCGCGGGTGGGGAACGAAGCAACGATCGGTGGAAACCACTCCGCGTCGGAAAGCGGAGTTTGGCGAAATGAAGAAGAGAAGGAAATGAATGAAAACTCCCTGAATTCAGCCCAGGTATCACCCAACGGGCCCCCTCCACCCCGCACCCTGCACCGCCGGAACCCTCAGCATCCTCCGCGGGCATCGTGCCCCACATCCCGCCGCGGTACAGGGGGACCAGGACCGGCTGCCCTACGCGTGACCGTGGGGTGACACATCGAGGCGAGGGGGGGACACGGCACATTTCTGAACTACCCTCTCCTCCCGCATAACCCCAGCTCCCCCCTTTCATCCGCGTCTGGTTGCAATTAATACGCCGCCAGGATCAGCCCCCTCCTTGCTCCTCTCGCACTGAAGGCTGAGCACCTTCCCCAGCACCCCCTGAGATTTGGGGGTGCTCAAATCTCCCCTTTTCCTCCTCCATCCCCATCGAGCAGCACGGAAGAGCAGCTCATCACCCACGCGTGACCCTCCCTAATAACCCCCCCCCCAGTCATAATAAATAACAACAGCCCCAAATAATAATAACTCGGTTTTAACAAGGATATGGGGGGGGGGGGGGAATAAATAAATAATAAAATAAGGGGAAAAAAAATAAAGTGAAGACTCATGAATATATGCCCAGGGCGAGCTGGAGTGAGCCGTTTAAAGATGAAAGTGCAAAGAAATAAAGGCTCAATTTAATCTGCCTTAAAACCCTTCAACTTAACGTTTGTGCTGGGAACTCAGAGAGTGAGTACTGATTGGGGATAAATACATTTCTTAGCATGCCTTGGAGCTATTACACCCTTCTCCAACACAGCTCCCTATTCAACAGCCACAGTTTTCATTACCAGCTCTAATAAGTCTTAACATTATTAAATGCCAAGCAGACGATAGAAAGAAACAGGCGCAGGGTGGAAGCTTTCTTTAACACTTAAAAAGAGAGAGCATTTAGGGCTGTCTTCCTCCGGCTCCCCGCAAGGAGAACCCGCAAATGGAGCAAAGGCGTTTGTCAAGAGGAAAAAGGCCAAAACAAAGTTTCCCCCCTCTCCCCCCATCCAGGAGAATAATACAAATGCGTTTAAACGCACCCCCCCCCTCCAACCCAACCCAAAGCCGAGCAGGAAAAGTGGAGCTGGAGAACAAGTGGCAGGAGCGCGGTTGTGTTTTATTTTCCCAAGGAAAATGGATGGGGAGGGACCCGCATCTCTAAACAATATGATCATTTTTGAGCCAAAACTAAAAGTCAAACCCGAGCCCACATTCACCGCCCCTGAGTATCTGACAAGTTAAATCACCCGTTCGCCTAATCGGGGCCATTGCAACCTTTCCGGACGTGAAAACACGCATCGACGGCGTTTAATTTGAGTTTAGTTTTCATGATTATCAGTTTCTAAGGGTTAGTTTTTAATCGCGTTGGCTCTTGCTGCGATCGCGGCAGCGCTCGGCCGCCGCCGGCTCCATCCAGCTGCCGCGGTTGATGCTCCCATCCCCCGTGCCCCCAAACCGGAGCTTCTTGGGGGTAAATTTCCCATAAGAAGAATCAGGACGCGATGGAAAAAGAGGGGAAAAAGGATTGAAAATATTAGGGATAAAGCGGGGTTTATCGGAAGGGCCGCGAGGGGAGCGCGGCTGCGGAGGTACCGCGGCGCTCCGCGGGCTCCGGCGTCAGGAATTTGCCCTGGATTCAGAGCTGGTTTCACACAGAACTGAGGGACCGTGATTTATTTGTCCGCGATATTACCCATGAAGGAAGAAGAGAGCGTTTCGTTTTGCTTATTGACACGCACTTCTGCCTGGTCTTACGGAATCAAAAGCCTCCAGCTCCATCCCTGCGCGTTTGATTTTTGGGGGTGGTGATGGGGAAAACGCGCACGGACAAGAAAGTAAATCAATTATCTTAAAAATGGCAATTATTTTTCAAGTGATGAGGCTCGAATAAAATTAATCTCGAACCCCCAAATCCCCCCCCCCCAATATATAAAGTGACCCCGAAGTGATGGGGGGGAGCTTTTAGCGGACACAATAGCCCCGATTTGCAAATGAGCATCGCCTGTTTCCAAATCACAAGCAACATTTTGCAACGTCCAACGGCTCCCCTTTTTCCAACAGACGGTCCTATAATATTACAAAACTATCTAACAGCAGGGAGTTTTGAATAATTTATCTCCCTTTCTTCCCTTCCTCGGCCCTTTGTCCAAACTTTTTCTCCTCCTTGCCGAATTTTGAATGAGAATAGACAAGCCCTCCCTCCCCCATCCCTTTACTCCCGTTTTAAGGCAGCCCAGGGTTTTCCCCCCTTTCCCCCCCTCCCCTTTTTTCCCCCTTTTTCTCTTCTTCTACTGTTTGCTTTTGTGGTCAGGAATCTTTTACTTATAAAGCTTCAATAGACTTGAAGGTCTTTGTAAGTGAAGTTCATCTTCAAGGTTGGAAAAAAAAGGGGGATCGGATCCTTAAATAAACCCCTTTTGTGCACCTTCATTTAAAACTCTCAGGAACGTTTGATGGCGACACGGAGAAGCTTTTCTTTTTGTGCCCTCCCGATATTTCCCTACTCACCCGCATTGTCCCCAAATAGGGAAAACTTTGCGGCTAGGGAGAAACTTTGGAAGCGATTCCCCCGCTGCTTCCCACACCCGGATTGGGGATGTGGAAAATACCTCTCATCCCGGAACTCCGACCGCCATCGCTATTTTACCATCAATGTGGGAGGAAAGCAGCCAACCCCAATTTCCTGAAGCCCATCCCCAAGACTTGGATAATTGCTGTTTCTCCCCAAAAAAGCGCTGAGCTCTGCGACACAAGGGAATCATTTTCTGCTTAAACCGATGCTCCAGCTCCTCCCTCCCGCTGCTCCAAACTTCCCTCATCGATAAACCTCAAAGATGCCCCCTAAAACCAATGCCTCTCCCTCTTTTTTGGGGGGCGAAGGGGAGTCATCACCCCCACCGAGCTCGCCAAAAAGCAGATGACAAGTGCCACGTTGCCGCGCCTCATCCCTCACATTTACAGCCTTTAAAGAGTTCCATTTTTCCTCCCACAAGGTAAGTGCCAAACATGGGAGGTGACAACAGCGAGATTTCCCCTCACGCCAGCCTGGCCTCGTGCCTTTCATCAGGAACGCCACATTTATTGTCCCTGATTGGATTTAGGGGTTCAGACCCGTGTTCCCCCCGATCCGAGAACTCCCCATCTCCCCTCCGCTCTTCCCTAGCGCCGGCGGCTCTGCGGCAGCGCCGATCCCGGCTCCTCTAATTGATATTGATTGGCCAAATCGGTCAACTGTCAGTTGGAGTTTCAGGGGACCACTTAGAGAGCAGGAGAGAAATCTGTTTAACAAATTCATTTAGGAATCAGAGATGCCTCCCACCCCCCCAGCATCTCCTTTCCCTTCTTATATATAATTAATACAGAGCAAACCACCAGCAACTCTTCCTCCTGGGGGAGCATCCGCAGCCCGAGGGGCTGGGTACCACCATCCCCTCCAGGGCCCTGCATCGCACCCTCGACTCTGCTTGCAGACAGGACAAATAGAAGAGGCTCTGAAGCCATCATCCCGTCTTACTCTTGATAGGGGGGGACATGTCCCCTCTCCTCAATGTCCCCCCGAAGCCAAGCGCTGGGACACGCGCGGCAGCTTTTACCTTTGTCGCCCAGGATGCCGTCTATGCTGTGCTTGGCCTTCTTCTCCCCGTCTTCCTCCTTCTTGTCGCAGTCCTCCTCTTCCTCTTTCTTCCCGAATTTGATGCGTAGCACACGGCTAATCGAACTCACTAAACCTCAGACAGTCAAAGACAAAAAGGCAAGTATAAGCTGCCTGGGAATGCGAAGTGGCAGCCGGCTGGGAAAACCCAAGCTGGGGCTGCAGGACTTGGCCAGGAGGCCTTGTGCACATGCAAAGGGCATCCATACCCCCTTTTCCCAGGGGTAAACACATGCCTGGTCCTCTGTGCCCTCCAAAACACTCCTGAGGTCACCGAGCTCCTAAAGTGGACACCCAAAGTTGGATGCGCTCATCACTATCCCCCTGAGACACCCGGCGTGAGCAGCACTTGCTTGTGCATGATACCCCCAGAGCATCACAGCCAGTGCAATATCCTGAGGCACGCACCCCCTGGACTACAACCTACCTTGTGACAGGGAAAAGGTCCCCAATACCCAGCTTCCACCCCAGCCCCAAATAGGACCCCGAAAGCTGGGTTCAGACCTGGGCCCTGTCCTGCTTTGGGGAAGATGTGCCCTACAGAGAAGGCTCACCCCCCAAAAAAAATAGAGGGGAACTCACAGACAGGACCTAAAGAGCTCATCAGACCCCAAGCACATCCCTGCAGGCCCAATATTGGGGTACAAGGTCGCTTTCCCTGGGCGATGGGGATCCCTTGCTGATGAAGATGCTGCTCTGCAACCCCCACTGTGTAAGCAGATCCCAACAGGACAACCGGGATGCCTGTAACCCTGGATTTGGGGGCTGCATCCAGGCAGGCTCCCTCAGCACCGGCGCATCCCTCCCTGCTTTCATGGGCGTTGGGATAAGTTGGGAAAACCGTTGTGTTTGTGTTTGTTTTCCCAGCAGACCGCAGCGTGGCCGGGGCTCAACCCCCCTGATGTTTATTTGCTGCTGTGGCTTTGCTTGGGGTGATTTATTTCCCCCTCTCCTCTATCAAAGCAAAGGCCGAGAAGATGTTTATAGCCCCTGGAAACATTTTGTGGTGGCAATCCTCAATTCCCTCCATCTTCCTATGGGAATAGGGCTGTCCTTCTTGCCAAGCTGCCTTCTCACCTGAGGGCACAGTGCTCCGGTCGCAGTGCCCGTCTTTCAGGAGCCTGTCTCGGATCTCCCAGCTAAACATCCCGGGGTTTTCCCGCTTGTATTCCTCGATTTTCTTCTCCACGTCAGGAGTTGCAACCTGCTTTTGTGATCAAGGGACACCGGTGCGTGCCCGCGTGTGCAGAGAGAGGGAAAGGGGAGAGAAGAAGCGCTTTTAATTGAAAAGAGAAGCTGTTCAGCTCGGTTCAATCCTCCTTACCCTGGCTGCTAGTCTGGGGGGACTGAAAATAGGGATCTGAACGGGGGGAAAGAGGAAAAGAAAGCAGGGAAAAGGCCAAATGTTGGCCACCCTTAGAGTAGAGTCCCTGGGGAGCACAGAGACCAGCCAGGATGGGTTTATCCTGCGCCTTATGGGAGAAGGAAGGGAGGGGGTGCAGGGGATGCTTTATGTACACCCAGGGATTTATTATTCTCTAAACCATCAGCTCTCCTACTGCCCACAACCCCGGGGCCGAAGCAAATGCTTGAACTCACACCACTTGTTGCACATGGAGGGGGATAAGGAATCACTTTAAGTTATTCATAGCCTTCAACTCGGCACCAGTTTCTACCCATCGGAGCCTGCAAATCGCAGCTTTATTAAAGCCCTTTCCTCTCCTCCCTCTTTTCCCTGCGTATCCACCTGAGAAACTTCTATCCCCCTGAAGAAACCTTCATTGTAACCTAAGGCGAGCGGTTCAGCTCGGCCCCAGCATTACACTCACCCTGGGCTTGCTGCCTCCGATGGCTCCGGGACGGATGGATCCCGTCTCCTGGTACCTACAGAGGATTTTGGAGACGCAGCCGTGGGAGACCCGCAGCTGCCGGGAGATCACGCAGGGCCGGATCCCGTGGTGGGCCATCTCCACGATTTTATGACGGATGTGGTTGGGCAGCGGTCGGCCGTTGATGAACACCCCTCCGAGCTGGTTCACCCGGCCCTGGCCCAGCGGGGTGGAAACTGGAGAGCAAAAAGGGGAGGAAAAAAACATCCCAACAATTGAGAGGGAAAAAGTTAAAAGAGGGGAAAATCCGCCAAAACGGGGCACATCCCTCCCCGCACCTTCAGCTTCTCTCGTGGGGGCTGAAGCTTGCAAAGAAGGGAGAAACCTCTCGCCCATCCCCTGGCCTCCGCATTTATCATGGGGAAAGACTTTTCCCGTTGATAGAGGGGAAATTGGACCAGCCCGTAGCCCACCACGCCGCTGAGCCCGTGTCTCCCTCTCTGTATAATTCCTGTCATTCCACACCTCTGATTTAAACGCTTTAACGTTTGAAATAAGGAACGATTGAAACCCGTATAGAAACCCCCTAAAGAAACTTCCCATTCCCCCCAAAAACCCCACTTTTTGCTCCGAATTACAGCTGCTTCCAAGCAAACTTTTGGGAGATAACCTCTGGAAACACCCTCGAGGGGCTTTTCTCCCTTCTGATTTTTCCTGTGGTTTTGGAGGGGTTTGGTTAAGGCGGAACAAGCGCGGTACAAGCGCGGCTCCCCGACACCTTGTTCAGCGCATCCCCATCCGGAGCGGCGGCTCCTTAATCCCTCTCCCCAATGTATTTAATATCTCGCAATGGAGATCTTGCAGATTAAGACGATTTCACAGGCTGGAAAATACGGGAAGGGGGGGAAAAAAAAAGAAGGAAAACATAGGGGAAAAAAAAAGGGGGAGCGAACTCAGCTGGGTAATTTGCGGGCAGGCTGGAGGGGGCGAGGGACTGTTCTTTATACAAAGAAAAGTCGATTCCAGAAATTGCCTCGCGATTTAACAAGAATCATGCACCACTAATTCCAAGTCACTCGGCCAGCACTCCCTGGATATATCATTATCGACAGATAACACTCGAGTGGCCAATTTTACATTCAAGAGGTACTAAAACCGCCGGCCGCTCTCTCTTTTCATTATTCCCAGTCATGTTGTGCAAATATTGTTGTAATCCTTTGATCCTTTCCCTTGCCGTCTGTTTTACTTCATTTGCTACAGAAAAGCACTTCACCAAATCCCCCCAGCTTGTGTGTTTTGCAGCCTGCGTGGTTTTGCCCAGGTTTGAGTTTCGCCACTTGATCACGGTCAGGAGGAAATTTCCCTGTTTAATAAATGCGGGGAGAAGGGTCCCGCTTGGATTTTGCCCTTTTTTTTAGATATATGTAATTCCCGGTGTATGCCTGGAAATAATAACCCATAACGCAGGGAAAATATAATAAAGGAAAGCAGATGATGGGGAAGTGGATGCGCTGCGAGGTTGGGATGACACTTGGCGAGGTGACAGCTACAAAGTCTCCCCCTGTCCCCTCGCCAGCCCCGGCCAAAGAGACCCTGGCTACAGTGTACTTTAAGGGCGGGTTTTTTCCGCCCTTATTTTCCCCTTGGAAAAGTGGAACACGACCAGTTTGGTTGGTTTTCCCCATCTTTGCGGGATGGTGGAAGCGTTGGGACATTTGCGGGTTGAAAGGGAAAAGGGAGGAAAGAGAGGGGAAAACAAAGAAGAAAAGAAAACAAAAAGAAGGGGGAAAAGGAGGGGAAAAAGAAGGAGAAAAAAGAAAAGGAAAAACTAACCCGTGGGAACCTGCCCCCCTAAATCTGCGGGATGCCTGAAACTACTATATAAATAGGGGGGGGGGGGATAAAGCAAATCCCGGTAATTTCGCAGGGATGGACCGTTTACAGCGGGAAGGAGCTGAATATTGGGGAGAAGTTGGAAGCTGAGGCCGGGACCCCCCCTTCCCCCTGGTCCCCCCGAGGTGCTGGGGAAGGAGCAGTTCAAGGAGGCGCTTTCCCGGACCTACCTTCCAGCGGGAAGCCGGTCCGAGGGTAGTTTTGCCCTGGAGCCGGGCGCATCATCCGAGGCACCGTCCCGGGCAGAGCTGCCATGGTGTTGGGGAGGGGGGGGGATCGGGGCGGCGGAGAGGGTCCGGTTCAAACCGGGGAGGGGAGAGGGGAAGGGGGAGGGTACCCCTGAGCCCCCGGAGAGCCGAGAGAGCCGGGGCAGGGGGGGGATGCTGGGATGCGTCTCCTCGGAGCCGAAGTGCTTCTCTTCCAGCCTGCGGCTGCAAAACAAGGGAGAAATCTTTGCTCCAAAAGGGGGTCCAAAATGAAAAATATATGGAATAACGGGGGGGGAGGTGTGGGTGGGAAGGGGGGCACCCACCAGCGAGTCTTCGTAAAGTTTTAGGGCTATGTCACGCCCGGCCTGAGCGGGCGCTCCGCAGGAATGTAAACCCGACTGCCGGGAGAGGCAGGCGCGGCCCAAGTTGCCTCGGAGCTGGGCTGGGCTTGGGGGGGGGGGAAGGGGGAGCGAGTCCCCCCTTATTTTGTTGTTGGCTTCTTTTTTTCCTTAAGTGGTTGGTGCTGTCGCTTAAAGGATGCTGGTATGGGGGGGGGAGGGGAGGAGGAAGAGAGGGGGAGAATGTCAGATGGAGGGTTTAGAAGTTGTTAAAGCGCCGAAGTTGGGGCGGTGAAGGGGGGGGGGAGCGGGCGGCGATAGGCTCCGGCTCCTTTCCTTTATCCACGGCCGGGGAAGGGGGTACCAATAAGAGGCAGGAGCTTCCCAGCGCGCAGGGAAAGCCACGGGCTCGCCTTCGGTTGGATCGCTTTATTTATTAGCATCACTTTTAAAGATATTGTTATGTATAATTAGGCTCGGCTTCCCTTGGGTGGGAAGCTGGGGGGGGGGGGGCTCCCCCGGTTTGGAAATATATTGGGGTGAAAGAAGCGAGGAGAAAGTTCAGGGAAGTGGGAGTGGGGGGTGTTCATTTTTCTATTTTATTTTGTTTATTTCTTTACGTAAATTGATTGGTTTTTTTGGTGCCTAAAAAAGTTGGAACATTAGTGCGGGTCCCAACGGGGGGAGACCCGCCCGGGGGGAGGGGTGGGTTATAATATCATATATAATAGCATGGGTAATAATAAATCTATAAATATTAAATTAAAACCTATAACGAACAAATAAACAATATCGTAAATAAATAACATACTAAAATTTAATACAATAAAAAACCTCCCCCCCTCCAGCTTTTCCCCCGAGCCCGGCACCCACCACCTCACAGTTCGCTCCCCCCTAGGCGATATGGGACCCGCTTCCACCCCATTCCCTGCCGTGGTTTGGAAGCCGGCTCGTCCTGTCCCGCTCCAACCCGGGCTCAGAGCATCTTCTCCCCACCCCAACCGGGTCCGGGAGCAGCCCCCTCCACCTCCTCCGCCCAGCCCCAGGTATCTCCCTGAGTGCTTCCTTCATTAACATCGCATCTTTAATTAAGAGACAGGCTCCGAGCTGCTCAGCTGGTACCATAGGGGGGGGTTAGGGGGGAAGCTCCGGTGCTCCCCGCGGTTCTCCCGCTCGCTGCCCGCTCGCTCGCCGGGCCGAGCTGAACAAATAGCCAATGTTTTCCCCCCAAAACAGGAGCGGGGCAGGAATCCTCCTCGCAGCGGGGCATGACGCCAGGGCTCACGGCCCCTTTTGTTTGCAGCTGTAAAAGGACTCGCCGTGCAAACCGCTGGAAACTTCCCCCCCCCGCTCCCTTAAAACCATCCCGGGGGATAAAGGAGGGGGGGGGATAAAGCAGCCACCGAAGCTTCTGACCCGGCTGGACCCAAAATGCAGTCCCTAAACCCCCTCCCTGTCCCCCCTTCGAGGGCATCACCCCCCCTAATCCGTCCCCCTCCCTTCACCAGGGCTGGGTTTTGCTTTGAAATCAAAGCCCTGCCTGAACCCCTCCCAGTCCGGCCACATCTTCATCCCTCACCCTCTTCCTCCGCAACCGCCAAGCTCAGCCTAACCCCGGCTGCGTGGCCCTGAGTTGGTTTTCTCCCGTTTTCACGCCTAAAATTCATCCAAACTCCCCCCCCAAAAAAAAAAGAAACCGGACGGGACAGAGGGAAAACAGCCCAAAATCCCGGCAATACTGGAATTCTTTCCAAGGTGTCAAGTTGCTCCCAAAGTCTCCGCAGCCCCGGCGCTGCCCCGACTTCGGGGCTCCGGCGAACGAAAAGAACGCCTCTCTCTTCCCCAAAACCTCGGCATTCCCGAAGTTTTCGGCAGGAAAATCGCGGGTGGAGCCGCGCGGGACCGTAGCGGAGCCCCTCGGCCGGCGCCGTCCTCCAGCGCCGCTGTAATTCAATTATTTGCTCGGATGAAACGGGGGGAAAAGCCTGGGAATAAAGTTGGGAATTGAACGTTTCTGCTCTCCCAGCACCGGGGGAAGATTAAACCACAGAACCCGGGGCCGGTGCCTGCCTTCCCCCATCAAACAGAGCAGTTGTTTCCCTCCCCAAACTGGGGTAAGATTTGACACTTTCAGGCAAACCCCTTCACTTTCTCCTCCAGCCACCATGCAAAGAGCTACTTCGATTTTTGTCATTTCTTTGGTGTTGCTTTGAATTCCAAGGATGCGCTGGCGTGCGGCAACAGCCCCGAATGTGGCTTCGGGGGGCATCGCGGGGTGACCGGGGCTGCCACCGAGGGGGACGGAGGGGACACACGCACCCTCCTGCTGGAAAGCAATTTCACAAATCATTTTTCTAACAATTAAGGAGTGTGCAGGGGTGAAATGGCGATTTCACATGCGGATCGGGGGGCCGGGTGGTACCTGCGCACCCAAGCAGCCAGCAGAGAAACAGGGAACCCCTCTTTTAGCCTATCTTTAACATTCCCCCTCTTTTTTCCCCTTTCCCCCCGTGCTCTGCTTCATTACCCATGTTCACAAAAGAGAGACCCCTTCTTTTCTCTCCTGGGAGCAGCGAGCAATAGATTAAAACAAGCATCAATCAGGAAAGGAGCAAGTAACTGCTTAAAGGAACAGGGGCAGAATTCCTCCCCGCTTTCCCCCTTTCCCTGCCCATCTCCATGGTTTCCTAAGGTATGTTTCTGGTTGATAAATGCCGTACATCGCTATTCCCTTTGGAGAAACGGCTTGTGAAGCAGCCGCTGAAAGCCAACTCATAAACAGAAGGGAATGGGCTTGGCTTGATTTTTTTAGGAGCATCTCTCACCCCAGCATCCATCCCTGCATCCTCCGCGGGAGGAAGGGGCTCCTCACGTTGGATACCTCCTCAGAGGGGACTGACAGCACCAGGTGGGTGGGGGGAAAAGGGGCTCTAGGGGCAATTTTTGACTTGAGAAAGATACACACAGGTTGGCTAAACCTGCCCCTAAAATCGCCGGAGCATCAGCGCTATGCCCGCGGCGAGCAGCCCCAACCACCCATGACTGTTCCTCCTCATTCTCCTCAAGAGAAAGTCACACTCTTCTTTTTTCGGGATGCCATCCCATTTCCAGAGCCGTGCGGATCCGGGAATATGAAATCTCCTTAGAAGTCAAACGCGTCTCATCTGGGGGACTAAAACCTGCGGGTTTTGATCCCGATTTTCCTCTCCTCCCCTCCACAAGTAGGATGCAAAAGGAAAACCGCCCGGGGATGAATGATTTAATGAAAAGTTGCTACTTTCTGCAATTACAAGCAGATTACTAATGTGGGAAGGTTTTCCATTTGAGATCCCGGAGTAATAAGCATTATTTTTTTAAGCGATTATCCAATAAATCTCTCTTTAAAGGGCGATAAATCCACCTTGAAAACCGTGGATTTAAAAAAAATATCTGTTTAGGATAATATTTAGGAGGGAATTCTGCATTTTTTTTAGATGACCATTGAACAGATCGTGAGAGGAAAAGCACCACATTGAGCCTCAAGTGTTTGGGGGTTCTTTTCAGGAAACGCACAAGGGAGCAAAGGAATATTTGCAGGCTCAGGAAAAACGGGCTGCTTGGTTAAAAAGGTGGCTCCAGGACCGGGAAAGACAAATCCAAAGGAATGAATTTTCCTCCTTCCCATTAAAGCCCAGACACGAAGCAGATGGGATCTGGGTGCAGACAGTTGGTGCCTGATCCCACTCAAGCCTCTTGGAGCATCCCCGACCCGCTGCTGCAGACGAGCCCTCCCATGTTCCGGGTCCCAGAAGACTCCAGATGTGTCCTGGGGTAAAAACGAACCATGTTCATCGCCAAGAGCTGCTGTTGGTTGCAGGTGGGCTCGAAGAAGCAAAGACAGAGAAGGGAGATTTAAGGTCTTTGCCTGGCTCCCCAGCTCCAAGCACGGCCCTCAGGTTGGATGCTTGCCTGCAATTCTCCTTCCTTCTCCTCCTTAGGGGAGCAAGGCTCTGCTTATTTGCCAGAGATGCTCTTAACTTCACTGCTGAAGGAGGAAAAAAGTCCCTTTCTGAAGCCCTGGAGCAGGAACAGAGCAGTTTCCACTCCCAGGACTATTTCCAAAGGAAAAGTTCGCACTTCTCCCCCAATGCAGGGCGCTCCTGGGCCATCAACACTGACCCTACAACTCCGCAAGGATCTGGGTTAACCCTGCTCTTAATTCGTGCACGTAAGAGGAATTCAGGTCTCTTTTATCCAGGGAAGGCAAGACCCAAATCCAAGACTAAAACTCCCCCAGTCCCTCTCCCCATCAGGGTGCTGAACAAAAGGCTGAGTGTCACAACACCACCGGGCTCCTTGGATCTGCCTCTCCACTGGGTCAGGTTTAATTTGCCCAGGGTGCAGCATTACTAGGATGTAAGCTGCACCCTTGAACAATTACCTTATCAAAGCATAACATCTATGGAATGAGCAGAGTATTTTCATTAAACAAATCAAAATAATCAGGCTGGCAATGGCCTTGTTCCTTCTTTGAACCTCTAAGTGGCTTTAGAGATATTCAACAGTCCCGCACCAACTTCTGTTCCACTGGTAGTCCCTGCTTAGTTTCTCTAAAGAAGATTAACTACTCCTTGCTAAAAGGCTCAGTTCTACTTTTGTCAGGGTGCACACACTAATTGGGTTTTCCCTGCATACAACGGGATTCCTATGCTCCTGCTCCCGGCCTCGCTTCCCATTTCGTGTGCGTTTTCAAGACAAGGGGAACCCTTCTCTCCATGTATTTGATTTGTTCAGTGTTAGAAATAACACCCTGGAACAGGACCTGGCCACAGTGAGAGCTGCTGCTGGGGCACAATGACGATGCAAAAGGGGATTTGCAAATGATGTATTTCAAGGGAATGGGCTGTTGGAGGAGGTGGGAAGGACACAGCTCATTCCAGGGGGAAAACTGAGCCTGGGCACCCAGGGACCAACATGCTGTAAGAGGAAAGAGGACAGGGTGGGAATAAGGGGGTATCATGATTTTAAGGTGCCTTTCAAAACCCCCAGCTTCAGGCACACTAAAGATGGATTGACAAAAGAGAGCACAGCACCTGCCCTCAAATAACTCAAGCTGCCTCCACACTGGATGTGCAGCCAAATCCCCTGTTATCTGGCTCATAACTCACCTGTTCCCGGATTAGTCCCACTCCAGTACTAAGGGCCAGAACATTTCTCACCCCCATAAAGACATCACTCTTCCTTCCTTGCACTGGGGGGTAAGGAAAGCACAGAGAGATGCCTGGATCTAACAGCAGAGCCACTCTCAGTGCTTCCACAGCTGTCTGGCTTTTCTGGGAGCTGAATCCACTGTAAAGACAGCCCTTTATGTAGGCAAGGGGGACATCAAGCTTGGAGAACCGGGTTAACCAGAACCCAGGGCTTGTATCTCACAGCCTCATCTAGCCCCTGGATGCTGCCATTGCAGCAGCAAGAAGTCCTTGGAAGAAGTGGTGAGCACAGAGGGGAGAAAACACAAAGGGTTTGGTTTGGTCTTTCCTGAAGTGGAAGGAATCAGATGGAGCCAAGCTGCATATTTGTCTGGGTGAATTAAAAGCACAATCCTCTCTTCCCAGAGGGAGCGGTTGCTTCATATTTATACATTTAGTTTTACAGGTGTAAAATAGCTTCCCTTTATGCCTATATAATAATTTTTTCATTTGAATTTCAAGGCTTTATTCCCTTCTTTGGATTCCGGTCTCCTACCTGAGCCTGATTCTCCGTATTGCCATTAATTCCTTCATCACAGCAATGAATTCCATTTAATTCTCTATAGCAGTTGTTAAGGTAGATCAAAAAGTGCATTTGCAAAGGTTTCTTTCCCTTCTCCCTTATAGTTCCCAGCTCACCTGTGTCCTGAAAGGACTTGGATTGGAAGCCACTGCACTATTCACCACCAGCTCCTATTACTGCAGAGGAGAAAGGGATGGGCAGGAGAAGCCCTTTTTGTCCTGCTCCGGTTCACAGCTGGGGTATTTCACCCTGACTGGGAGCAATAAGGTTAAGTATTGATCCCAGCTGCAGATACAATTCACCTCTTTCACCAGGTGATGTATATTTAGGTAAGACCTGGCCTCTGTTGCATTGGAAAGCTGAGACAGCAGCAGAACGTTGGATTTCCATGAGGAAGGCAAAGAAATGGCAGGATTTTAAGGCATAGCTTCACTAAACATACAGATTTTAGCAACACCAGTTGCTCAGAGGCACCAGACTTCCCTGAGTGTATCAGATGCTTCCCTTTCTGATGCAAAAAGGCTTTCCTTCAGAGGAATTAATACACAGGCTGATTCAGACAGGTAGTGAATAAAGGAAGCAGTTCAGGGCTGTGTTTTCTCACATCTCTATGTAATGCAGAAGGTGATTATAACCATGTGGTACTCTGAAACCAGCCCATCTTTACCCGATGCTCTATGGAAACAGCAGGAACAACTCAGCTAACCCACATATTGATAGAAATCAAGCAATAACAATAACACAGGACTCACACAGACCATATCAGCCTTCAGGAAACGTTACATGATTCTATCAGGCTTGCTGCTTGCTGGGTTGTAACCCCAACGTTATTCAGACTGCTTAGAACCTTCTCATTTAAAGCCTTTCATTTAAAATCATTTAGTATCTGAGGGCAGTATCTGCTTTTCAGTATCTTTAGTATCTGCTTTTTCTTCCTATTTCAGTTGAGGTCAGGTATTTAGCTGTAGTATTGTGTAAGCGGAGCTGCTTTGTTGCCAACTATAACATTGCATAAATGCATTTATCATAGCAATATAAAGGAAAAAATAGGAGAGCTGGAAACATTTTCCTAGTGCTTAATTATAGCACTGAGACTTAAAATGCCCATAATATACCTTCGCTATAGGCAAAACCCCCCCAGATTACACATAGCAACCCAATGTAGTAATATTGTTTTACTTAAATAACTGAGGTTGGAAGATAAAAACACATACCAGGGACTGCTAGCCAGGATGCTTCCAAGGAATAAAGAAGGGAAAGTGAGGAACCATTGGCTTTTATAGGGCTGGAGCCCTCTCTGGACCCCATGTTATAGGAGGGAGCACAACACATTTTGGTTATGTGAGCTCCATGTGGGATTATTCATGGAGCTGATTAGAGTGAGTTTCAGGTGCTTTGTCCTTCATAAGGAGCACAAGTAGGTGAAGAAAACTCTTAGAGAATGCTAATATAGTCCTTAAATTTAGTTGTAAAGCTGTTAGAGAACTTAAAGCAAGGTGTATGTAAAGGAATAGAAGGGATCAAATCTCACAGGTTCTGGAAAGCTTCATTTTGTTTTTGCATTGGCTTTTTCAGCATCAAGGTAGGTGCTATGTAGTTTGTTGTAGGGGGTTATGAGATGGATGGTGGGAGGTTCGTGCTGATAGGGCAGCAGAGGTGAAGGAATATGCTGTGTGAAGTGACTTGACAGTGAGTAAGGCAGTAGTAAGTAAGGTTAAGTCTCTACAAGTGGACTTAGGGAGGCTGAAAGGGCCTTTTCTGCTCTGAGCCCTGTGCTAGGGGGGAATATGGGGTGTTCCATCAGCACTGCAGATAAAGATGTGGATGTAGGAATAGACTGAGTTCCTTGGGGATGTTTCATACATCAGTTCTATATTAATCAAAACATCCCTGGGTGAGAAGTCTGAGCCTGAAACAAGGTGGTTTTAAACCAATACAAGCTGTTATTACTAAGCATGATTTACTCCTAAGGAGGCTGGTTTGCAAACTTCAGTTGCAGTGGTAGACGATGAACTCCTGGTTGAATGACTTGGCTTTAGCCTTAAAATAACTGGTTTAATTCTTACTTTTCCTCTCTTAATTTAACTTTGGTGGGACCTTTTAGTAAAAGCAGGGTGATAATTCTGTTCTCTCCTTGCTGTCTTATGCACAAGCTCTGTAGAATATTGATGGTTCTGTGATTTCCCTGCTATGATTTGCACGAGGTTGATGCATCTCTTCCTGAATGCCGGTTTCAATGTGGGATGCTTCCAGCCTTAAGGAAAGAGAGAAACGACAAGCCCGGGGGAAGAAAAGGTTAAATCCCACTGAGCAAGCCTCCAATTCCCCTCTTTCATTCCCACCAGGTAGCTTCTAATTACTCCAAGAGGAAAAAGGTCAGGAGGTGGGAGGAGGCTGCCACAATAGGGTGGAAAATGTTTGATTAGCTACTAAGTTAAGGGCTGCCACCCCCTGCCCGGGCTACCCCTGCACCCTGCTACTCTCTGCATGCTTAAGACTCTCAGCAATGCTGAGCTGTTCCTTGTAGGTGATACCTTTGAAGGCCAGGTATTATCTTAAAGTGGAAAAAGTCCCCATATTGGTTTGGTTTATAGGGCTTTAATGCGAGGTTGTGATTTCCATTTCAATTCGGCTCAATGCAATGCCATGAGCTTGGGTGGTGCTGTGTGGAGAAGAGCAGATCCCTACTTTAGAGCTCTTGGAGCTGTGTTTGGTTGTATTGTTGGTACACATCATGCCTGAAAACTGTCTCCGTCTCTTCCCACAAGTGCTTGGGATGAGGGTTCTTTTCTTCCCATACATCCTGCTTCTGTAAGATGCTTTCTCTAATACTATTGTAAGACCTTGCTAAACTGAGATGGAGCTGTTTGCTTTTCTAGTGTGAGACTAGTGGTTTGTCTCCCTTTTAATACGTACATTCCCAGCCTTTCTTTTCTCATCCTGTAGTAGTGGTTACACCAATTCACAGTGAGACAAAACATTAAAAGAGGGGAGGTAAAAACCCTGCTCTGAGAAATGCATATTCCCTGAGTGGGGTTTCCCCATCCCTGATGCAAAAACCTGGATCTGGAGCCCTGGTGGGGCTTGCATTGGTGTGAACTCTGCAGCTAATGGAGTCCATAGGAGCAATCTGCAGGATAAATCCTCTTAATCCAGATGGAGTCCATATATCTCAGGGGTTTGCTTGTGTGTAGCCAAACCTGGATGCCAGGTCTCTGAACATATAAGATGCTCTTAACTTCATTGAGTTTGGTGGTGAGATACCAAGTGTGTACAAAGCTCCTGAGGCCCTTTGCAGACTGGTTTAGATCTGAAGAAGTGTTGTGTTTATTGCATTGTAGTGATTATTTGTTGTATTTAACACTATGGAAGCAAAGGGTGGATGTTGGCTCAGAGGAGCCCCTTTGGTGTGCGGCCTGTGGGGGCTTGCTTGAAATTGATGCTGACTTTTAAACATGATTTCTTTTAGTCAAGACCAGTGCAGGGGCCTGAGATGAAAGACAATCTGGTCACTAATGCCCTGTAAAGTAGGGGGAAAATATCCTCTGACAAATGCAGCAAAAGAAGCAGGAGGGTATTTCTTTCCAAGAGTCAATTCTCATTTCCTGAATTTCCATTAGGAAGGAGGGGAGAGGGTTTCTTCTTCCCTCTTAGTTCCTCTCCATAATCAATTGTTTTGCTTTAATACTTGACATAGGTGACAAGCTGTTGAAAGAAGGTAATTTAACTGTTTTGCTTTCAATCTGCTCAAGTATTTGAGGAGCAGTCTCCTGTTCCTGGCATTGTTGCAGCCTGTGATGCCCATTGCTACAACGGGAGAAGGGACGTGCCCATGTAAAAGAGGGCATGGTGATGGTAATACCTGACTCCTTGGGCAGCAGTGGGGCAGGATCAGGTCCCCATAATGTAAACACAGGAGGAGATTTTGATCTGAATTATTTTGGCCCGAATCCAAAGTAACCCATTGACTTCAGTGCAGTTATTGGGGCTGGATGGATGCCCGGTGTAATGGAAAGCAGTGCTGGGGGCCCTCTCCTAAAAGCAGATATTTAACATTCACAACTTCTCAACATTAGGGAAAACAAATTAACATCCCTTCAAAAGGCTTTTCTTTTTTTTCTCCTGGAATGGTGAAATTGCTGTTTCTTTTCACTTTTTTTCCCTTAAACCTAAAATAGTTCTGTCTTCAGGACACTTCTTTTTTTTGGGACTTGGATTTTCTTGAAGCCATTACCTGGCCAATTTTTTAAGCCCATGGTTACATTAGCCTTGGATGATGCGGTATCTGTAAAAGAAAGGTCTTTTGCTCTAACGTGCTGGCTGCACTTGACTGTTTCCTATTGATAGGAGATAGAGCAGCATGGAAAATAGCCTGCGCCAGGCTGGGTAAAGGGAGGGAAGTTGCAAGGCTGCTCAGCATATAAAACCACCCTTTCCCTTATCATAATCCATGGCCTCACTTTCCTAACATCACCTCTGCTCCTGTGGGCAGAGGCAGAGCTATCTTCCCAGGCTGGAGAGAGCCAGATAGCCGCGGAGCCGCACACTTATCGCCCGGCGCAGCGGGCGTAATGGGAACTGCAAATTGCTCTAAACTGAAGTTGCTGGGGAATTAACTTCTAAAGGGTGGAAATCCTCGGAGGAGAAGGCTTCGGGATCTGCACAGAATGGAAATCAGCCTCATGCTTGGTCTTGCTTTGCTCCTGGGGGGGTTGAAAGCCTCAGGTTGGCCAAGTTGTTTCCCCTTACCTCAAGCCTTCAAGCTCTGATGGATCAGACCTTAGAAACACACTGCAAAGGTGATGCCAATCTGTATCATGACCCTTGGCTGCTTGGAGCATGTCTTTGGGCTGACCTTGATGGGTTGTGCCACTGCCATAAGCACCCAGCACCTTGCTGTGTTCCTCTTTGCTATAGAGCAAGCCTGAAACCAGGGTGCAGCTTTAAGCCTCCTGGGCTTTGCTAAACCCACATAGACCTTGCATGGGCACCGGAGACCCCTGCCAAGAGCCCTGCCTTCTCCCAGTGCTGGCTCAGCAGAACACTGGGTCTCTGTCCCGGCTCACTCAGCAGTTGTGGATGCCTCCAGGGTGTCCTCTGAAATCCAGCAGGATTAAAGCTGTGCTTAAAGCGGTTGGAACCCAGCAGTGGAGGGAGCCCACTGGAGGTAGGGATGCTGTGGCTGCAGGGCATGAAGGAGAGTGAGGGGAGGGCAGCCATGGAGGCAGGCATGGCATCCCGCTGCTCCCTGTCCATCCATTTGTTTCCCAAGTTTTTAAATCTAGAAGGCAGGATTGCTTTGTTATCAGCTGTTTTGGCTCTATTGCAGTCAGAAGGTGACTTAGCCCAGTATTTTATCTGCTCTCCTTCCCAGCATCAGGCTTGGGAATACATGTAGAAAAGCACTCTGAAATGAAGGCTTAATTCACCCAACCTCCCTGGAAAGATGCTTTCCCGAATGGGACAAGGCCTATTGGGTCAAAGAACAACACTGAGCAAAAGAAGTGTATTTACTATATTGGAAACCTGCACTTGGAAGTGTATTTACTATATTGTAACTCAAAAAGGTCTGTGGATAGAGCTGGTTTCAGCCTGGGAGGGGCTGCAATGCTCCTTTCTCCTGTGGCAGGATTCGCCCTGCCCCAGTGAAGCCAAAAGAGATTATTCCAAGCAACGCATTGAGAGTGGAATAGGAAATCAATTGCTAATAAACACTGTGGGGGATGCCATGAGAATGGGGCCTGGCATCTGTTCTGATGGACTTCAGTGGCATTGCACCGTGTTGTCCTCACACTTGCTTTTGGTGATAAAACACAGTGCATTTCTGACAGGGTGGAGGGATTAAGCTCAGACGTGTTATTAAGATCTCTCCCAAATGTCACATTGCCTTGATGTTTAAAGATCTCCATTATGCAATGAGCACAGCATTGTGGTGAGCAGCAGGCAGGGGAAGCATGTGGAGGGGGAGAATTGGCAGCTCCCCTCTTGCTCTTGACTCGGGGGTCACAATCCCCTGGTATCCTCAAGAAGAGGGGTGATGGGATGAGCAATGGGGTGAAGTCTGCTGGTCCATCCAGTTGTCTCCTGTGCCAACTCAATCACCTTCAGGTATACCCACTGACCTCATCAGTGGTGGGTTGCAGCCTCTCATTGACTGTACCCATCATCTCCAGCCTGATGGCCTTTCACTGTCCCACACCACTACCTGAGGGATGCGCATACCTGGAGCTGTGGCTCATATAGGATCAACAAGTGGTCTGAGAGCTGTGAGCTTGGACACAGCTCTCCATCAAGGGATGGAGGAGTGTTTGAGAGCCTCCTTGAGCCTCCTGCCCCTAGGCCACCCCTTTGCAGTGCTGGCACAATTGTAGGCTGCCATATCCTTGCTGCTCCTCATGGACCACTGAAGATGGGGCTCCAGTTCAAGTCCCTCTGTAGCATTAAGAGTAGAGCAGTGATCTTTTAATGGTACAAGCATGTGGTGAAGCATCTGGGTACACCAGGAGCTTGGCAGCAAACTGTGTCCGAAAGGGCCATACAGGGAGCAGAGGAGATGGGTGGCTTGGTGCCCTCCTGGCCATGGTGCCTTTGCCCACCTGCAGCAGGATGGGGTTTGGGAGCCCTTAGAAGGGAAAGGATGTCATTAGTGTGCTCCCTTCATCCTGCAAAAGCCACCAGCTTTGCCTTGGCACCGCTGGACCTGCCCTGGGATGCTTGGCTTCCCCCGGGGAAGGGCCTTCACTGTCCTCTGCCCCGTTTATCGGAGCAGGAGCGAGCTGCTCCTCGTTCCCCAGCGCTGGGGATGCCCGGCAGGAGCTGGGGCCGCTCTCCATCAGCAGATGCCTGCTGCCACCCCGTGGCCTCTGCCGGGAAGCTTCGCGGAGCGGTGCCCTTCTGCCTTCCTCCCATTCACCCTCCTCCTCCCGGCTGCACCGGGTTAGGTGTGACCCCACCGCTGGGACCTGGAGCTCTGGGGGTGCTGGCTCTGCCCTCTTCCTTCTGTGTCCGCCTTGTTTGTCTCCACTTGCAGCCTTTCCATGTATTTGATGGGTTCTTCGGGGTGGCAATGCATTGAATTGCGCCCTGAGCAGGTCTTGGGGGAAAGGGAATTTAGGCTGAATACCTGTGGGATAGGGATGCAACTGCGTTTGGGTTAGGCCATTGTAATAAAGATGTGTGGATAGCCTGGTGACAAGGGGTTCTCCTTCCCCAAGCATTTTAGGGCTTTCTGTCCTCTTCTGTACTATGGTTTTTAATCCCAGCCTGGTTTGGGTTGGAAGGGGCCTTAAAGCTCCTCCAGCTCCAACTCCTGCCACAGGCAGGGACCCCTTCCACTGGAGCAGCTTGCTCCAAGCCCCTGTGTCCAACCTGGCCTTGAGCACTGCCAGGGATGGGGCAGCCACAGCTTCTCTGGGCACCCTGTGCCAGCGCCTCAGCACCCTCACAGGGAAGAGCTTCTGCCTAAGAGCTCAGCTCAGTCTCCCCTCGGGCAGGTTCAAGCCATTCCCCTTGGCCTGTCCCTACAGGCCCTTGTCCCAAGCCCCTCTCCAGCTTTCCTGCAGCCCCTTTAGGCACTGGAGCTGCTCTCAGGTCTCCCCTTCAGGAGCCTTCTCTTCTCCAGGCTGCCCCAGCCCAGCTCTCTCAGCCTGGCTCCAGAGCAGAGCTGCTCCAGCCCTCGCAGCATCTCCATGGCCCTAAAATGGGCCCTTTAGAGGAGCTTCAGCAGAGGGTGACTACCAGTTTCCTTTAAAAGAAGGTGCTTGTGTCTCACCAAATTCCATCTTGACTTGAATCTGACAGAAGAACCTGAGTTTGACGCAATGAACTCAATACAGTGCTACAGAACGGGGAATGGGAGGACCAGGACCTTCCCTGGTCCTGATGCCTCTCCCATCACCTACCTAAATCAGCTTAGAGGGGCTCTGTGTGTGCTGGGTGCTGTGGCACAGGGCTGTCTCCCTCCTCTGCACCTCAGCTCATCAATCAGGAGTGTGCTGAGCTGCGAGCTTGGCTCATGTGCTGTGGGAACTCACTCGCTTCCTGCCCTGGGCTGAAAGTGAAGCTGCTCTTTGACAAGCTCAATTAGCCACGAAGCTGGGTCATAACCACTGCTGTGCCTCCCCTTGTCATGGTTGGGCTCCATGGGGGTGGAAAATCAGACCCATACAATGAGAGTTTTGAGGAGCTCGTGTTAATCTTGGAGAATGAATGAATTCCCCCTCTGCTGGTGATGATGCCCTCAGGAAAGGAAGAGAAAGGGGTCTCTTGGCCATGTTTTTAAAGCCTTTTCCTCTGAAGCACTGGTGGTTTATGGAGGGAAGCTCTTGCCTCCTGGGTTCACCCAGGAGGCTCCTGGATGGGATGCCTGGGGCTGTCGAGGCTTTGCTTGCCCAGGGCAATACAGTGGAGCCAAATGCAGGTTATTTAACCCTGCCTCATCCCTTGGCAGCCCAGAAGTGCTGTGTTTGTGAGCGGTGGGCATGATACAGGATGGTTTGGGCAAGCTTTTGGCTTGGGGTCAAGGTCAGCAGTTTCCTGCACAGCCTGAAGCTTGCTGGAGCCTGTGCTGTGATTCCTGTTTGGATCCCACTGGCTTTAAGCTCTCTTTTCCCCTCTTCTGGCATCTTGCAAAGTATGGGGCATTTTCCTTGCAGCCAGGAGTTTGTTGGCCAACCTGAGGACTTGCTGAGTTTGTTCTGGTCTAGGAGGGAATGGTCATGACTGTAACAGGGTGGATTTCTAAGGTAACTTGGTCATTGACTTGCTTCTCACCTTATTCTTAGCCTATCTCTTGCTGCACTTGAATCTGAAGCTCTTGGAGACCAAAAGCAGGAACTTGAGGTCACTGATTCCTTCATGGTGTGGGGATGTGGCCCCTCTTGCACTCTGCAGTGTCCTTGATACTGCAGCTGGGTACTGCTCATTGATGGCCTGGGGTGTTAAAACCCACTCCCTGTTGCTCAGACCCTTCCTGGAATGGATGATTTGATCCCCGTGTGCAGTGGAGATGGGCTGGGGCTGCTTTGCAGACTGTGGGTTTAGGTGTGCAGGAAGGATGGCTCTGCCCTCTCTAATATTCATTAGGGGAATATCTGATTGCAGGACGTGATGGTGTGGAAAGATCCTTGAGCATGCATTCAATACTCTTGGTAACCTTAGGTATATGTGAAAGCCCTGAGAAGGGCTGTCTTGGGTTAAGGGCTTTGAATTTGGTGTATGAGAGAGCCTCAGATCCTTCTCAGAGCATAAAGCTCCTGCCTTTGATGGGCTGAATGCTGCTGAAGTCCTCGGACCTTTTAGCATCCGAGTTTAGGGACCTGGCCAGTGTTTTGTGTGGTCTTGACTTGTCACTGACCCTGTGTCTAGGTCATGAAGCCTTGATACTGAAGCAGATGAGGCATTACTGGGTGCTGAGCATGGTTGTGGCCTCTAGCAGGAGCTCCAAGCAGAGCTTGAATGCACGTCGGTGTCTGTACTTGCAGTGCAGAAGGGAGCTGAGCCTGGAAGGACCCTGCTCTGTTAATGGGTGATTTGGCAAAACGGACCCAGTTCTTGCTCGGGCCCTTTGCAGAGGCAGAAGGAGGCAAAGCGTGATGCATGAGCATGCTTTTATTCCCCTTTCCCCAGCCCTCATCTTAAACCCCCTTAACCAAGTTATTTCTGGAGCTTGTGCCTCCTTTAGCTGCTCTAAAGCTTTGCTTATACAACAAGAGCAGTTAAAACAACAGTAGAAGCTGCATTCATTCCAACCCCAATCGTTCCATGGAAGGCTTCAGCAGCAGTGAGAAGAGCCCTGCAGTGATTCAGAGCTGAAAGCCTTTGTGCCTTGCTGCTGAAGGTGAATGAGGCAGATAGAGGGAGGATGTCTCATTGCATTTCTCAGTTATTGGCTTACCCTGCCCTGGGCATGCTGCCATCCCTGCCTGCAACATCCAGCTCATGTTCCCTCTGCCTCCAGAGCCATCAAGCTACTGTGAGCGCGTCCTGCCTGCCCTTAGGTCATTCTGGGTCAGGTTTGGGTCAAGGTTATGTTTGAAACTTCCAGGTTTGTGGAAGCTCTGCGAGCTCAGGTGTTGCTCGAGGCAAAGTCTGGATGCTGAAAGGTGAAATGGTGCTGGCACAGCGTGGACCTCCTTCAGTGGGTCCATAGGAGGCCATGGAGATGCTGCGAGGGCTGGAGCAGCTCTGCTCTGGAGTCAGGCTGAGAGAGCTGGGCTGGGGCAGCCTGGAGAAGAGAAGGCTCCTGAAGGGGAGACCTTAGAGCAGCTCCAGTGCCTAAAGGGGCTGCAGGAAAGCTGGAGAGGGGCTTGGGACAAGGGCCTGTAGGGACAGGCCAAGGGGAATGGCTTGAAGCTGCCTGAGGGGAGATTGCCAAGTTCTGGGTATGGTCACCTGGCTTCAGGAGGTCTCGGAGCAGGCTTTCCGGTTGTTTTAGAGGGAGATTATAGTACACAGGAAATGGGAATTAACCTCATCTAGGGGGGCCTTTTCCCATATTAAGGTATAGGAAAATTAAAGGGAGTTAAAGGGGCGACATCTTTTGCCTAAGCTCCCAATGTCAGTAGCAGAGTAGGAGCCATCTCATTGTGGTAAGTGTTAAGAATGGAAACAGAATAAATGTCCATTTACTGCTTGCTCTGTGGCATAAAAGCTCCAATCCAGGTAGAACTTTGGTCTGAAGTTTGGTCCATGTGAGCACTCTGGGCAGTAGTTTGGGAAGAGAAACGTAAGGAATAGTAATGAGATGGGACTGGCTTCCAAGGGCAAAGCTCCTTCTGAATGATGCCTTGTATGTGCATCTCCTTGCCTGCCTGGTCTTGCTAAAAGCCTTGCTTCCGAGTAGGTGCTGTGCATTCAAATGATGACTTTGTCTTCTCAAATCATCTAAAGAAATGCCCTAAACAGAGGGGAGAGATGTCAAAGGCTGAAGCTTCCCCCCACACCCCTTCCCCACAATGACTTCAAGCCCTTCTCCTCGATGGTCACAAGATGATAATCGATTTCAACCCTTCATTCCCACTTGACCTTTGAACAAAAGCCAAATCATGAGTCCCTGCTGTGTGTCCATGCTTGTAGACCAACACCACCTGACCCACAAGTGCTCTGGCTCAAGAAACTTGGCTTGTGCTTGTTGCTTTCCAAAAGGCCAGATTTCAGCAGCTTTGCTGCTTTTGAGATGTTTGACCCAGTGCTTTTGGGAGCTGTGTCCTTCAGGGTTCTTCTGTTGCTTTCTAAGGTGGATGGCCCCATGTGCAGTGAAGAAATAACATAGATGTTGGGGTATGGGGGGGGGAAAGCCCCCCAAAGCTTGTAGCAAGCCATCTGTGTGGATATACGGGTTAAGGAGGTGTAAATGAGGCAGGAGATGCAAGGGTTGGTGGTGGTGAGTGGATGTAAAAGCTGGGAAGGAGGAAGGCAGCACGGGAAGTTGTGCAGTGGAGCAGGAAGGGCTTTGAGCCAAGACTGAAGAGGCTGGGAGCAAGACCCCTTAGGGCAGGGGCTGAGGGAAGGTGGTTGATGAACATCATTTGAAGTGCATCAAGAGATGCCTTCCTGGGGCACCATCTCCACCACTTGCCATCAACAGCCTTGGGGGTAGATGTTGCTGCAGATGCAGGACTTGTTGCCTTGGGTAGCTCCACAAAAGAGCATTCATTGAGGTGGTGCTGGCTTTGGAGGAGACCTGAAGAGCCCTGTGTCTTCATAGCAGGTAGCCCCAAATCACTGCGATGCATAAAGCCCTGATAGGCTCTGATCTACCACAGTGCTCAGCATCATCAAAGCACCAGGCAGGCACCAGGAAGCTGCCCACCTCCAGAGCTGGGCTTTCATACAGGGAGGGTGCTTTGTGTGCTTCTCACTGCCTGTTCCATGGGGGAAAAGCATCTGCAAGGACTCTGTCTGCTGGGCTGGAAACCGTTCTCCTCGTGCTGCTCCTGCTGCATCCTGCTTGAAGCATCCCTGCAGGATGGAGAGGGGGGAAACAGTGCTGCTGGGGCAGTTATACTTCTGCTGTGGGATAGAGGGGTTCCCTTTGGAGCTCAAATCCCAAAGGGGAGTGAGCAAAGTCCGTCTGAGTAGCTGGGAGTGTATTTATAGCCAGCCTCAGGGTGTTTATTGCTAATGAGGTGCACACAGGGCTTCAGTCACATCATAGCAGGTTTGGGTTGGATATGAGTCAGTGTTGGCATTCTTAGCTCAACAGATCAGTGTTTGTTGCTGTTAGTGGCATGCAAGGACCTAAACAAGCAAAAAAAAGCTCTGGGCTGCATCTTTGGAGGTGGTCTAAATAGACAAAAAGCTTTGAAGGGAGCAATACAGGTGCCCAGAGGGGAGGGGACTTGATCTGGGTCATAGCAGAAGCTGGTACTGAGTGCAGGATGGATGCATGTGGGGAGCTGTGTTCATCACCTCCCCTCCTTGCTGTCAGAGGTGCATGGAGGGAGCGAAGCTCAGCACCGGGGTCTCTTGAGGAGGTTCATGTGGATTCAGTTAGGGGCGTGAAATAGAGATGCTGGTGAGAGCTCTCCCATGGCATCCATCACTGTCTGGATGGAGGGGGGTGGGAGATGGGTGAAGCCAGCTGACAGCCCTGCTTGGTAGCTGTAACACAGCAGTGAATAATGACAAGTGAAATCCCACCTAACGCACAGCCCTTGCTCACCACACGCATTTCTCCACTCAATCCTGTCCTCTGCTTAGCACCTGCAACACTTCCAGCCCTGGAAACAGGAGGCGGGGGGGGTTGTGAGAAATGTCCTTCATTCCTCCTCGGAGCCCCTGCTCTGGACAGAGTCATTTGTTTCTCCAAACAGAGGGTTTTTTGGTAGCACTTCTGTGCCAAGTTTATGTCAGAAGGAAAGGAAAGGGAGCAGGGACATTCAGAAGACGGATGTCTCACCTGCTATGTCATGTTAGTGTCAAGGCAGAGAGATCAGTGTGAATGGGTATCAAGCTGGGAAACACAAGGAGGGGGGAGAAAAACAAGGTGCAGACATCAGAAACAGGCACTGTCACACTGCTTGTTTGATGCAGAAGGCTTGGAGCTGCTCCATAGCAGCTTAGGAATGCTCCACGCTGGGCTGCTCTTTGGGTTTTTATTTAGCATGGTTTAGTATAAGGGTCACTTGAAGGGAGGAAGCAGCAGTGCTGCATGAGGATGGGGGTCTGCTGCCAAACATGGGTGCTCCAGCAGGGTGATGAGCTGCTGGTGAGCAATAGTCCTTGTATTCACCCAGTCTGGCCAGGAGGGGTGAACTTCAGGGCTGGCTGAACAGGGGAAATGGAGCTAAACAGGGACCATATGCATTGGAAGTGAGAGGTGGAAAGGGATTGCGGGGTTGGTGCCTCATGAGATGGAGCATCCTCCACTTGCAGCCCCACAGCTTAGGGTCTGAGTGGGTTTATCTGCATGTCCTTTATGCTTTGGGGGTTGACCATCAAGGTGTTACCTCTCTAAACCCTAACAGGCAACCAGGGCAGGTGCATTTGTGATCTGAGTAGCATCTTTGGCTGTTGGTTTGGAGGCAGCTGGAGGTGGGCAGACCACCTATAGTGGGGAGACAAATGGCATTGTGGGGGTTCTTAAGTTGAGAAACCCAAACCCTCGCTAAGAAATACTCCAATTCCCTTTGGGTTGAACAGTGCTCATTCTTTAGCTGCCACCTGTGGCTTAAGCTTCTTGCTGTTCCTGGTTTTGGTGTTCTGCTTCGCTCCATTCCTGCTCAGTGCTTCCCTTCATGGGCTCTGGGCAGATGGAGCATGTGTAAACCTGTGTAAGCACCAACTGCAGGGTCCAGGGAGCAGCTGCCTCATCCTGTCAACAGAATCACCACCTGAACAGCTCCAGCAAGCAGAGTAAATCCATCACGTGTCTACCAAATGGACTGAAATCCTGTTGAGAGGCAGTATACAGGCTGAAGGGAAGGTGGTGGCAGGGATGCTATGGTACCACCTCTTCTAACCATCACCCTGGGGGTGATGAGGTATAGGGAGGAAGATGTTCTGAACTAAGAAGGCAAGCTTTGGAAAAGGAGGGCTGGTTTTGTGGCTCTGACTCTCCTGAAGTGCAAGGCTTGGCATCTTTTATGAAGCTGTTCTACAATCAATTACCCCTAAACTGGAGTCTAGCCCAAATGATTGTCATGCAGCACAGAGCAGCCTCTGCTGACACAGGAGGGAAGGTTTATGTCCTGCCCTGGGGAGCTGAGTCTCAGTTTGGTGGAGCCAGAGGTTTGAACAGCCTTGAGGCACTGCAGTGAGAACATCAAACATTGGCTCAAAGCATCTTGGATAGGAAACCATCTGGAGCTGGGCTGGGGCAGGCAAACTGTGGTATCCAAAGGTCACACTTGTGGCTTTGTTCCACTCTCTGGTCTGCTGCTGGACCACAGAAGCCTTCAAGAAGTTTGCCCCTTGTTAGCACACTGCCCATTGAACAAACAGGCATTGAGCCCATGGGTCTCCACTGGCTCGTGTTGTGCCCCTTTAGCTCGTGGCTAAGGGCTGTGGGAGACAAACATCCATCATATGAAGTGATTTCTATTTCAGTCCTGGAGGTAGCTGTGATCGACTCCAAGTCATGGCCAGGGATGCTTGGCAAGCACTGAAATCATAGAACCACAGAATGGTTTGTGTTGGAAGGGACCTTAAAGCTCATCCAGTTCCAACCCCCTGCTATAGGCAGGGACACCTTAACCATCGTGGTTAAGCACTGTGGGTGTTGTGTTACCACTTGAAATGCTATTGATTCCTCTGGACTCAACAGCAAAAGCTGTCAACGAGGGTGTCTCTGTATTTCACACCCATGAACACCAACGGCACAAAGAGTGGAAGCAATAGCCTCATTCATATCTGGTCTGCAGTTGGTCTGTTGAAATAAGCTGATTTCTCTGTTAGAAGTTGTTATATATGTAAATAAGAATAACTTGAGTCATTGTCTGGCTCTCATTTCTTTAAGCCGTACTTCAGTAAGTAAGTACATGTGCTTAGCTCTAAGTAAGCAGCACTATTTGTGGGCTTAGTGAAGTATTTGCAGGATTGGGGCAGAAAAACCTGTGTTAACACTGCTGCAGTGCGTGACAGCACTGATCTGTGCTCAGGCGCTGCATCACTTGTTAAAGAAAAACACAACCCCAACACCCAAAGTCTGCGGTGTGGGCATTTATCATATAGAATCATGGAATGGTTTGGGTTAAGGGACCTTAAAGCTCCTCCAGCTCCAACCCCTGCCACGGGCAGGGACCCCTTCCACTGGAGCAGCTTGCTCCAAGCCCTTGTGTCCAAACCTGGCCTTGAGCACTGCCAGGGATGGGGCAGCCACAGCTTCTCTGGGAACCCTGTGCCAGTGCCTCAGCACCCTCACAGGGAAGGGTTTATATTCAGGTAGTTTTATGAATGCCCCAGGAGCTGCTCTTTGCATGAACACTTGTTGCTGTGTGAGTGTTTCAGCAGTCAGTTTCTGAAGGTCTTGTATTGCTTCTTATCCTATGGGACAGACTTGCACGGGCCAGCTGGTGATAAAAGCTTCGTGCCAGGGACTGGGTTATAGATGGTGCATGTCATGAGGGGATGCCATGTGATGATGAGGAATGGCTCCACAGGGAAAGGTTGTCCCCCCACTCATTACTCAAGGCTATAAAAAGTTGCCCTGACCCAGGTTTTGTTTTGTGTGTAGCCTCTGGTGTGGTGTCTGGCTTGGCTAAATAGAGCTTGCATATACATCAGGGTAAGGAAGAGGAGTAATTAATGATCTGAAGATATATATAATGACTTTGCTCTTCATCTCCTCTCCCTGCAGCCATGCATGTGACCCAACCTCTGCACTGGATAGGCTTGTTATTGTAGTGCCTTGGTCACGGTGGATGCTGCTGACACATGATAGAAAGATGTCAGGGACACCATCAAAGCTGGCTTTTCACAGGGAGCCCTTGTCTGCATGGAGGCCTTTGGACTGACATGAAATGAGTTTGGGTCAGCAGGGGGGATGCCTTAAACGGGTAAGATAAATTAGAAAGCTTCTGGTCATTAGATTAAATGGTACAGTATTAAAACCCCCATGAACACAGGGGCCTTTGGGCTGTTAGACTGACACGTGCATAGGGATGCACATGATGGGGCAGAGAGGGATAACAGAGGCCGTGTCTGGCAGGCGCTTGGGGCATGGGCAGAAGGGGTGAAGCTCCCCTCCCTGCCTGTGTGGTTTTAAGCAAATCCCTTTCCTTGAAGAGAAAACACTGTTTGTGGACAGCTGGGTTAAACCCCTGTGATTCCAGCATGTCTCTGAGTGGTTTTGTGGCTCCATGAAACCTCGTTTTGTGATTTATGATTCCAGATGGGTGCTGGAATCTCTGCTTTTTCCTTCTGCTCTCGGCTCCTTTCCTCAGCCCAGCACCGGTCAGTAAAGTCCATCTTGGGTCCACCTAAATAAGCAGAAATAATTTTTTCTATATAGAGTCATAGAACAGTTTGGGTTGGAAAGGACTTTGAGATCATCCAATTCTAACCCCCCCGTACTTCTCAGAGCATTAGAGCTTTCTATCCTATTTCTGACCCCTTCCCCAGGGCCAGGTCACTTGGTGCATTGCTTCAGGTTCATATCCAGGCAATAAGATAATTTTTGCTGTAAAAAGGGCAAAAACCAGAGGAAGATGTCTCTATTCCTTCAGTTCAGTTGGAGACTATGAGATGCCCCTGCCTCCTGGGTACCTATGTGAGGCTCTTGATCCCAGCATGCTGCTGTATGTACAGCTGGAGATCAGTGGTTGCAGGGAGGAGGAACTGAGGCTGTAAATCACGGCTGTGCTTGAAGCAGAACACTCATATGTGAACTGGAGCCAGGCAGGTTTATGCCATGGGCTGAGGGTGCCAGATCCTCCTGGTTTTGCTCCTGTGCCACCACCACAAGCCTGGAGAACTGCTCTTCAACAGCTCCCTGGCCTTTCCATTGCCATGTGCTGCCACCCTTGCTTGAGTTGTGCTTTCACTTGGTTAGTGATAAATGCCAAGGGAAGAAGCTGCCAATTGTGTTTATGGGCAGGAGCTTTGTCCTTCCTAATGGTGCTCAACGATAGAGGGTACAATCATCCTTGTACAGGGGAACCTTTCCTTTGGTTAACAGCAGAGTTGAACTGCTTTATAGGGAAAAGGGTGGGGAAAAGCTCATGCAGGTAAACCCTGGCCTTTAAATAAGTGCTTTGCTGCTGTAGCTCCCTTGTGGGTACCTCTCCTTGGAGGAAGACATCAGTAAAGAAAGTGGAAGTCAAACAGGGACACTGATGGATCACTCAAGAACTAGCTGGATAAGATGTGCTCCAAGCGAGTTCTTCCTGCAGGCAGGAATGGTGAGGCCATGCAGCTGCTGGTTTCCATATGGATGCAACTCCTCCTTTGGAATATGTAGCTTAGTTACTATAACACTGCCTGCATCACTTTCCCAGCTTGTAACGGGCTTTTTCATCTCTTCAAACAATGTCACATTAAAGGCACACCAGGAGGCAAGCATCCTCTCTGGGGGAGGATGTGACGTGCTCAGAGCTATCTCAGATGCCAGTGTTAGAAGCCTATAAATAGATGTTTTGGATCCTCCTGAAATACATCCTATATATAAGCAGTGCTGGGCCGTATCTGACTGTATTCTCCAGATGGGTCCTGTCACCGCTGGGGGCTTGCAGTTGATGCTACAGGAGAAGATGCTCACCTCAAGACTTCATGGATGTCAGCTTGGGTCTCAATAATCCTCTGGAAGAGCAGCTTCCCTCTTAAAAGTCTTGGGTTGGTGATAAAGATAGATGTTGGCTTAAGACCTACTGTGGGGTAGAAGGGTTTAGAGGTCTGGGAGACTGGATCTGCACTGGAGTTGCTCACACAATGGTTTGGAGCCTGGTAGTCAAAGGGTAGGTGGGACACTACAGAGGGCTATTGGAACAAGATGAGGTGCCCCCCTCAAGGTACCCAGTCTGTTGAGCTCAGGAACAGCACAACAGTTGTGTGACCATGTACCCCTGAATGATCTGACCTAAGGGAGGGGATTTCTTTGCTTTCAAAAGCATTGGCTTGGTTCCTAAAGCTTGTGTTCAGGCACCTCGGTGCAAATGTACCCCTACACTAGGTTGGTGTGTGCCCTCAGGAAGAGCAAACAGCACTTTGTACCATCCTGCTTGAGCTCTTGTGTCACAGCAAGTCAGGATGAAGGCAGAAGATGCAATAATTGTCTCCATTGCTCTCTTCCCCATCTGTGTGCCCTTGTCTTAAAGGAAACCTGAGCTGACCTAAACTTCCTCCATAGGCTTGATTTAAAACCACTTCATTGCAGTGGTGAGAAGAGCTATTGCCTTCAGGGTTTCTCTTGGAATCAGGAGTGAAGTCTTACATAGACACTTATAAGAGCATCTCTCTTTAGGCTACAGTCACTTTCCTCCTGTCTTGCTGGAGCAGAACAAGATGCTCTTTCCACCACTGCATCCTAGCTGGGGTCAACATGTCTACCTGGCCTTGGCTAGGGCAGTCCATCTCAAGCAGCTTATCTGAGCTCTCTTTCCCAGGCTTTCCTGGAGAGTCTTTTGCTTCTGTTCCCACAGTGACCTCCTCTTCACTGGGAAACCACAGAGGAATGTCACAAAATGCCATGGACTTGCCCTGACCTGCTGCTGTGCCGGAGGCTTGATTTCCACTGGAGATTCCCATCAAACCAGAAAGAGCTCCCAATGTGACCGTGGCTTTCAAGATGACTGATTCCTTTAGTTGGGTCAATTCCTAGCCCTGGAAAGTAGGAAGGATGTGGGCAGAGATGGCCTTTAGAAACTTCCAGACAAGATTGGCTGGAGCTTCTCCCCCCCACTTGCCTTCCCCAACATCCTATTGTGTGATTTCCCCCTTGTCCCAACTATCCCAGGCGATACCATCTCTCCTTTCATGTTGCACAGAGGTGGTCTTTGATTCTCCTCTATCTAGCTGTGCCTCATCAATTTGCTAAGCTGCATTTTTCTCCAAGCTTCTCATTCCTTGTGTGTGTTTTAGTGCTTGTTTTCCTTCTAGAGACTATCTATGGCAAAATTCAGGTTTCCCCCCATAAGACAGCTTTGGAAGATGGATATAGGGGGTTAACTGCTTTCTGGCTGCTTAAAAATGAAAATAGGGAGAAAAATTAGCAATGAGATATATCACACCAAGGAGGAGGAGTACTCCTGCATGCTCACTTAGCAGCAGCAAGTGTTATCTTGTTCCTAACCATGGGTTTGAGTGGGTTGATAGGAAGAATACGCCACTGAGTAAGCACTGAGCCTTGTCAAACAGTGATTTGATTTTTCAGCACAGGCTACATGATGGCAGACTAAGGCAAGTCACTGCCTGTGAAAAGGCTTATTAGGATGCTGTGAAGGCTTCTTGCTGACAACTTCTGGCTTGAACGGGGCTCTGGGGAGGGATGAAATCACAACACACTGTGCATGGGTCCTCTGAATCAGTCTTAACTCTTCTAGAGCCAGGGGTCAGACCATAAATTGGTCAAAACCCACTGAAATCATAGGTTGGGGTTGTTTTTTGCAGCTCTCCTCTGCCCTTTTCTTTGTATCTCGGATGAATAGCATTAAGAAATGGGGGTCATCTATTGTAGAGTGGAAGACAGAGTAAGGGTCTTGGTGTGACCAAGGCTTTGGGAGCTGTGATGGGCACACAAATGACTGTGTGGCTTGCCTGATTTCTGGCAATGCGGTTTTATGGCCCAAGCTGAGCCTCAAGGGTGTCCTTCTGCACTCCAAGTTTTTCCTGCAGAAACACGTGATCCTTTGCTGCAGCAGTGATAAACCTCAGGAAAACACCGACTGTGGCAGGAGTGAAAGAAGAAAAGCTCTGAAGGGTCGAAGCTGCAAGTAAAGTAGGAGGAAATCAGAGCATCAGACTGGTTAGGATTGGAAGGGATCTTAAATCCCATCCAGCTCCAACCCCTGCCACGGGCAGGGACCCCTTCCACTGGAGCAGCTTGCTCCAAGCCCCTGTGTCCAACCTGGCCTTGAGCACTGCCAGGGATGGGGCAGCCACAGCTTCTCTGGGTAGACCTTGAAAACATCCCACCCTTGGTAAGATGCCAGGGTTTCTTAGACACACGAGCAGACACAGACTGAGTCAGGAGAGTCTTTGGCACTTCAGAGTTACACTTCCTTATCACATAGTCGGGTTGTTCATATAATATGCATGCAGAAGTAATTTGGTGACTAAAATACAGATGAAGAGCAAAACTGATGTCGTGTATCCTCTGGCCTCATGCTGCTTAAAGGTGGAAATAGTGGATGGAGAGGGGAACAACCCATCCCACTTTGTGTTTGCACTCAAGCGAGGAGCCACTAGATGGCAAGAACACTCTGCCGGCAGCTGGGCTGCAGCGTGAGGATGCTCAGAATGGTGTATGTCGGGGACATCCTGAGCTACATTGGGTGCCTGGATGTTCCCTCCCCTCCAGCACTGTCTCCGAGTGCATCCAGCACATGGCTCAGTTTATGGCTGTTGCAATTTAGCATCTTTATTGTGTGCATGGGAGGGCTGGGGCAAAGCAGTGTCGGAACTTCTCCACTCCATCAAATACTTACCCAGGCAGACAGAAATCTTCACCTGATGCTGCACTTTGCCATCGTTAGTGATAGAAAAACAGCTTGGAAGAAGATGCTGAGATCAGCTCTCACTGCTGCAACAAGAAACATGGTCCATGACTTAGTGGTCCTGGCAAACCTTAAAACCTCTTTTCATGCTTGTTCTTGGGCTGTCTGATATTTCTCCTTTCCTCCTCTCCCTATTTTTAATGCCTTGGGGAAGATCCTCTTATTAATCCTGAATAATGTAAACGAATCTGACAGTGAAAAGGTCTTTGGAAGCATCTGGGGCAAGATGCAGGTTATGAGGGTCCCCCTGCTCTGCTTTAGGGTCCCGGGCATCTGCAGGAGATCTCCTGACTGAGATGGCATGGGTTTATCCAGTTGAATGCCCTCTTTATAAAGCCTGCTTCCCTTGAGGGAGGAAAAGAGCATCATTCCATGTCTTCCAGCCTTGTCTCTGAAAGCTCCATGGCCGAGTGGTACAAAAGCACCTGGAACTTGGTTGAAAGATACCTTGACCATGGTAGCTTATCTAGGAGCTGTGTTCAGTGGGGACAGGATCTTGGGCACTTCTGCATGTAGTGAACCAATGCTGATATCTGTTTTCTCCCTGGAAAGGGTACTTGTGGCTTCATTCTTCCCAATGTGCCCTGCAGGATGGTACTCTGAGGGTACTCCCCAGGCTGTGTGGTTCTGCACCACCCCACATCCCTGCAGAAACACAGGGATCTGCTCAGTTTGCTCTTGGATTTTCAGGCATCTCCTCTTCCAGAACACCCTGAAGGCTTTGTTGGGCTTTGCATGAGCCCATAAGGGCCTCTGCTGCCTTCCAGACTGTCCAGCAAGCTTTGGTGGGCTTTCACAAGCACATAAGGCACATTAATTTTTCACCAAGGAGAAGCACTGATGTGTGGAAGGGGACGGAAGGGGTTTATGTGTTTATAAACTGCTGAAGACATCTCCCATCAGTGCTTTGTGCTTTTTATGGGCCATAAATCCCCACTACTGCAACACTTTATTGCAACTTAAGCGGAGTGGTGGTTGTCCCTCTTATAACCCTCAAAACGCTGTTTCCCACCAGCTTTTTGTCTTTATTGTTTTATGCACATCCAAGGAATAGAAAGGTTTTGCCATCCTTCATATCAGCTGTGGGAGAGGGAGATGAGGGCATTGCAAGGGCATTGATGGGGAAAGAGGGCTGGAAAGAAGGAATCAAAGCAACTGTGTTATAAGGGTCTCTATGGTTGAGAAGGGGGTTGTGGTACCCATGAGGAGCAACCTGGGGGTTGGGGCTTCCCTGTGCTATGTGCAAGAGGTCCACCCTCAGTTGACACTTGCCCGTAAGTGCTCTCCATGTGGCTGCTGAGCATCCAGCTGATGCTCCATTATCTCTGGAAGCAGCAGTTCACTGGTGAGTGCAGTGAGGCTGCAGGTATGGATTTAGACTTCCTCTGCCACTGATCTCTGAAGTCCGGTACTTGCTTTTAATGATTGCTCGAGCAGAAGCTGTTAGAGCTGTCGCTTTAGTGCTGTGCTCAGGAGTTCATTATCTCACTGAGGGTGATGACTGCGAAGAGAGAGTCACTGATAGGGGGTCTTGGGAGCTGGAAACTGCCTGCTAATGTCTGCATCCTTGTAGCATCCTTCTGCTTCATGCTGTTGAGGCCACAGTCCCCCTTAAACTGATGCTCTTCCAGGAGTATGCAGCACCTGAGGGTGGTTTCTGCAGGATGTGATCCAGGGTTGATATCAGTAGATGCTGTTCTATTTATCCTCATATTATCACTTTGGGAAGGGAGAGTTAGGAAAACAGTTGAACGTCTCACCTGTTCCATGGTCTTCCCAATGTCTTTTGGTGGGCAAAAGGCTCTTCAGCTATCCCTGGGATGCGGCAGCAGGTTAGGAGCATCGAGGCTGGGCAGTGCGTGTGTGCTTTGGCCCGAAGCAGCCCCCAGATGCATTCAGGATAGAAGGGAAGCAGGTTGGGATTCATTCTCCGATTTCTAATAGTGGTAAGGAAGGAGAGGCGGCTGCTTGTGCAGGCTGCAGCCCAGGAGGGGTCAGCACAGCCCAAGGATTGCGAGGGGAGCAGGCAGCGGATGCCCGGGCAAGGACCCTGGAGAAGGGAGGACCACAGAGCACTCCGCTCCACACCACCATCACTCAGAGCATCGCCTGTACCAACCACCGTGGCAGTGGCCTTGAGGACCACATCGGTCCTTGTTAGGATGGTGAAGACTATCAGCTACCCCTGTGGATCTTCCACATCCCTTCGGCCCTGCAAGGAGATCATTCAGTGATGGGTGAAGATGTCTATTACTAGCAGAGGTGATGTGGGGTAGATTAGTAATAAGGATGCTCAGCTGCTGGCTTATATTCGGCCAAATCACCCAGTGTATGGCTTTCAAAATGCCACTGCCTTCCAGTATCGACACTGGTGCTGTTAATTACCAACACTGGAGGAATCCTCAGCTGCCCAGGAAGGATCGTATTCTCACGGAGCTGCCTGCCCCAGCCAGTGCCGCTCCCTCTGCCAAGCTCCAGTAAAGCTTCCAAAGCTTTAGGATGCAAATCTCCATCACTGAAGCATCCAGCAGCTGGAGAGGTGAAGGGCCGGGAGGGAGACATCTCCCATCTGTCTGCAGCCTGTCTGTCCTCCTGCAGCACAGAGGGGTTGAGCACGAAGGTAGCTCCTCCTCCCCTGCAGTGATGGGAGGTGGTGGTGCGGAGTTCACGGCCCGAACAGATGGCTTGGACCACGCCAGACCTTCGCACCAGCGCTGTCTGGCGAGGGCAGGGAAGTGACACAAACCAGTTGCTCATTAGTCATTAACCAGTGAAGTGTGCTGAGAGCAGGAGGCTGCAGCAGATGACAGGGATGGGGGGTGTGGACGAACGGATGGTGCCCCTGGGGAAGGTGCAGATCAGGTGTTTGCAGCCTCTGCTGATGAACCAGAGCTGGGATTTGTTGCTCCACATCTTCCTCCTGTCCCTGATGGGTGTTTGGCAAAGCTCAGTCTGGGCCCTTCACATGGGGCTGGAGGCCGATTTGGAGCAAGCATCCTCCTGCTATGGCATCCATCCTTGCTCTGGGGACATGTGTGAGTGCTGTCAGCAGCACAGAAGGAGTTTTCCTTCTTTTTGCCAAAGCAAAACCCTGAAGGTCACATCTGAAAACAAGAAATGAGTAATTATCTCCAGACCTGACCATTCAGAGGCAGGGCCATTCCACAGTGCGTTGATGGTGAAAGAAACAGCCAGAGGCAGCTTTGCCCAGGTCCAGTTTCCCCTGTAGAGCTCTTCCAGCACTTGGTAGATCCCCATGTTGGATGTCAGGATGGAGATGGAAGTTTTTACCTTCTTCACATTCAGGTGTAATGCTTTTGGATACATCTCATCCATTCATTTTACCTCTGTGATTCCAGTGTCTTATTTGCAAAGAAGGATAATGACCCTTCAAGGCTGCAAGCCACTAGGTTGGGTACTTAGGGATGGAGACAGAAATGTATGAAAGGGGTCACCCTAAGGGATGCAGCAGTAGCTGGGTACCCTGATACCCCTCTGAGCATCCATCCTGACCCATTATCCTGAGCAATGGGGATACAAAGCCGCATCCTTCCCCTGCAAAACTCTTCAGGTTAACCTGGAGCCAGCTCAGCTTTTCTTCCGCTCCTTGGGTTTTGGTTCTGCTGACGCTCCCCAAGAGGCAACTTTGCACCTTCCATGCAGCAGAGCAAGGAAAAACAAAGCGGAAGGGTTGGTGCCGAGAAAGCAAAATGGCAAAGAGGCTGTAAAGCAGAAGTGACTGGAATGCTGAGGTGGCTCTGAGTGTGCCTTGCTGCCATGTAAGGGGCAAAGTGCCTAATGTGTTCGGACAGGGCTGGTGATGCTTGTGCCGCTGGTGACTGTGAGGGCCCCTTCCTACAGCTCTGTCCCAGCAAACATTAACTTCTCTTAGTCCAGCAGGAACTTTGGGAATGGTGTGTCTGCATCCTCTGCCTCAGGAAAATGAAGCCCTGCAGATACAAGCACCAGCCCTAAGCAAGCAGCCTGTCTGTTGTGACCAATTTTGACACCTAGGGGCAGGAGGATGCAGCTTTCCCAGCACAGGAGCATCACTGGTACCCAGCTCATCACCCTGCTTATCCATTACTACTATCCTTACCCATGAAGGATGCAATCCCACTGCTCCCTGCAGGAAAAGGGAGGTTGATCTGAGTGGGATCAACCACCTAGGGAGCACAGGCAGTTCCTGGTATTGCTCTTTTGGAAGTCATAGCAGCTCCCCCAACCCAGCAGGCAAGGGATTAGGGAGCAGTCCATGAGCCCCCAAGGGATGAGATGAGATTTCCAGCTCCTATTTACTTGCACCAAGTCAGAGTCTCCATCTTTTGGGGCTCCTGAAATGCCAAGCCTTGTATCCATCACTCTCCTACATCTCAGGGGCTGTTTCTGGCTCACCCTGAATCATCCCCTATCTCCTCTCCCTGCATATGCTTCCCCCAAACCTTGGCCCAGATCTTGTGTTTATTGAAGCTGCTGCAGGTTTCTCCCTACCCATCCTGGCTGGGAATTGCCCATCTGCTGCTATTCTTTACCCATCCAAATGACCCGTGCAAGCAGCTGGGTGCTGCAGCGTGCCATGTTGTGCTCACTGACCCTTTTTCCATCATGGATGCTCTGGGAAAAAGGTGGGGAAAGGGGAAAACTTCCACTGCTCCATAGGGAATCAGATGCCTGGTAGCTCAAAGGACTTGGGATGGTCGCACACACCTTGGGTTGCAGGGAATTGGGCCGTTAAGGAGCCATTCCCACTTTATTCCTGTTTATTATCCTTAAACCCAATACTCCAGAGAGCTGCGTTTCTTGCCTGATGCGGATTAAGGTATTTGCAGTGCTTGGTGATGATGATAGACTGGCTTAAAGAGCCTGGTGCCCTTGTGTAGCTGATGGAAACATCAAGGCAGACAGGCCTTTGCTAATGAGGCACCCTGCCCTAATGAGCTCTTGTTTACAGGCTGGGGAATGGGAAAAAAACCCAACAAAGAAGAAAGTCAGAAAGTACAGCCCTGCAGCAGCAAGACCTGATTCTCTTTTATTAAGGGTTGGGTTTATTATAGGAGCTATTCCCAGCCATTCCAACTGGCTGCTTCAGCCCTCATCTATCATCCCAAACAAGGAAGGGATTGGGAGAAAAGAAAACAATTAGGAAACAAAATACTTGTGATGGCTGCATTTTAATTACAAATAAAAAGCTCTCCAATAGGCCTATCGTGCAGAAATAAATAATTCGGATGCTTGGCTTGGTGCAGATGCTTTTCTTTGTGCAAATGGTTGATATGGCTTCATCTCTGTTTATCTGTCTGCAAAGAAAAGGGGGGAGAGCAGCTGCGTAGCAACCCAGGAGATCTCTTTGCAGCACATCTGGTGTCAGCACGGCCGTATCCTCGCCTCAGCTGGATGTCAGGCTGGGAGCCCCAGGCTGGGCATGCAAACTGAGGGGTTAAAGCTGATGTGGGGAGTGGGACTTGGGTATCCAACCACCCAGCTCGATCTCCCTTGCTCCTGCAGGGAAGCAGTGGGATTGCATCCTGCATGGGTGAGGAGGGTAGTAATGGATAAGCAAGGGTGATGGTCTGGGTACCAGTGATGTTGCCAGTGCTAGGAAAACTGCATCTTCCTGGGCACAACAGGCAGGATGCTTGCCTAGGGCTGGTGATTGTGTCTATAGGGCATCATTTTCCAAGGCAAAGGATGCAGATGCACCATTCCCAATCCAAACAAGCCCAGGTTTTGAAGCCCACAGAAGATTATTACAACCTGCAGCAGCTTGGAGTCAATTTCCTTTAAATGTGACTCTTATCTGTAGGAATCTGGTTTCTAGATGAAGCTGGCAGCAGTGGTCCGGTTCTTTGGGTGCCTGTGAATCCATGTGTGCTTCCCTTCCATGCTGATGGAATTATTTTTATGAAGAAGTGCTATTTAATGGGTTTGTGGTGCAGATGTGACATTTCCAGACTGGGAGGGAGCAACGGGTGAGCCAGATCGCTGATGGGAATGCCAGAGTCTTGCATCCCCATCAATGTGAAGCAGTGCAAGAAGTACAGGGTACCACAATAGCAGGGATGGAAGGGGTTGTGTTGGCATCGGTCACTCAAAGCATCCTCCATCCTGGTGAGATGTCTGGAGGGAAATCCATGTGTAATAAATCCTCTAGGATGCTCCCCATGGAAATGATGTTTTGGTGAAGTTTCTTCAGTTTTGGAGAGGCAAAAGAAAGAAAAGAGGATTTATTGTCACCAAACCAAGTGTAAAGCTGTTCCCAGCCTCATGTTTTTAATGCTCCCTGTGAATATTTTGCCTGTTTCTCTGCTGCATGCTGTTAAAAACTCTTTTGCTGGTATTTCATCTTGCTTTTAGGTAGGGAGGCATAAACCTGGATGCCTCCCACTGGAACCGAAGGGGTGGCGGTGGTATGAAACTGATGTAAACCTTTTTATGGCAGGTTTAAACATCAAACAATCCCCAGAGCAGCAGAGCTGGGAGGCTTCAGCTGGGAGCGAAATGATGGATGGAATTTGCGTGTCGCTGAGATTTAGTGAACTATTGTGTTGATTTTTATTAAGGATCTGCAGCCATCAGAGAAATGCAACATAATTACTGCCCTGTTTATCGACCTCAGGCACTGCAAATCCATCACAGCAGCAAATTAACCCCCTTGCTACTACAATGCAGCTGAGCTGAAGCCCTCCTGCCTCCACCTCCGATGGCTAAAAGCTCTCAAGCTGCCTGGATGTTGTTCTGGGCAGCATCCAGTTACTCGGCTCCTTCCCAATGTGGAAGCATTTCCACTGATTCTTTACTATATTATTTTTCTCTTTTATTGGCTTTCCAGCTGCTTTCTTGGTAGTTATTGTGCGTCCATGAGTATCGTGATAAATGCAATCGCCCCCCACCTCCTCTTCCTCTCTTGGGAAGGTACTGGAGGAGAAGAGGTCCCTGTTGGGGAAGGGAAATACAGGACTCGGCTGAGCTGCTGCAGGCTTGGGTTTTCCATAGGATGGCTGGGATGGAGCTGGTGTCCCTCCTCCCCAAACCCTTTCTAGAGCCTTGCTGGCTCTTGGCATCAACCCTAAGCCCGTTATCGGCTGTGGCCAGTCTGGGCGCCTTCAAGCTTGGCAAAAAGGTGATTTCTGGGAGGTGTGAACTGAACAAATGATGTTGACTTGAAGCAACTTGAGCCTCAGCCCAAACCCTCCCCTTTGGAAACCAGTGATGAGCTAAAGGGTTATTTACCCTGGTGGGAATTTTGGTGACTTTGGGGCAGTGACCCTGCATGGAATCCCTTGTCCGCAAACTGCATGCTCAACCCTTCTCCATGCCCAGAGCATGTTGTAGGAGAGTGATGAACCAAACTAGCTGATATAGTAATAAATGTGGTTTTATTTGGTAGCTTCTTGAGAGAGAACATCTCCCCAGCTTGTCTTAGGGTGCAGGTTTTCACCCCAGGGTTGGAACCTCTAAAGGACCTGGGGTTGTTTTTAGTAAGGTCCATGAAAGGCAGCTGAGAAGAGCCCAACTGCTGCTTTTCACCTTGAAATCACTGCCCAGTGCCTTGTGGGTGAAACCCAACTGAAACCCATAAACACCCCTATCCCCTTCCTACAGCTTGAGGAGTTTTTCCTTCTCCCCTCTTTGGCTCTTCTGTAAATAAAAATGAGCTTTATTGATTTTATTCCAGTAACAGAGAATTGCCTTTGGCCTGAGCTCTCAGGATGTTAAACTCCAGCCAGGAGCATGGTTTGGCTTTTTTCCCCTCCTTCTATAGCGTTTCTGATCTGTGTTTACGACACATCCTAAACTACAGCGTGGCTATAACCCGCCGGGGTTGAAATAGTGGCTGGCAAATGTTCCTTCCTCACTGGAGCTTGTGAATCAAAACCCCATCAACAGTTGAAGCAAAAGCTTGTGCCGGGGAGGGAGAACTTCTGCTGGAGTCGATGCATATTTTATCACCGCGCTTATTCACACGCAGCCCTTCTCCCTTCGAATGCCGCCCGCGTTTTAATTAAAGAGTCGTTGGCGAGGCTGTTGTTCTGCCTTGGAAGGCCTCCAAATGGCCGTGTTTTCTCCCCAAAATGATCACAAGGGGATGTGCTCCCTCCCTCCCTGTCCCCGCCAAGGTTTGTCTTCTGCAAATACCGCTAATTACATTTGTCTGGCCAGACGCCGGCTCTGCGATAGCATCTTTCATTAGCGCTGACCTCTCCGTGCTCGCAAGGAGCTGGCGGACATTCCCAGAGTGGTGCCTTGTGGATGCTGCCAGGAAATGTCCCTTTGGCACCGGACAAGCACGGCTGGGGCTTAGAAGTGATGGGGTTGTGTTGAGCTCTGGTTCATTAGCATCTGCTTGTAGGTTCTGCAGCTTGGGTGCAGCTCCCTGTTTACACAACTGGTTGTGTATCAGAGCAGAGAGAGGCTGAGGCTGGTGCCTCCAGGACCTGCTCTACTGAAGGGTTGCTAGTGGTCAGCTTGGTTGGGATTGGTGCCTCCAGGATCTGCTGGTGGTCCATGCTGGTGGTCAGCTGGGATTAGGTGCAGGAGGGGTGAAGAAACACATGGGAGAGGACAAGGCACCTCTCCTTGGCTTTAAAACTCTCATGCAGGCTTTCCCAATGGCACCACAACCCATAGCAGTGCAGATAGTGCTGTAGGCAACACTCCAGAGAGTCTAGGAGAAACCATGGCCAGGGGCTGAGCGATGCTACCTCCCTTCCTGGCACCTAGAGATGCTCTGATGGGTCTTTCCCTTCCCCCTGGCTTGAAATTCCCCCTTGGATCCTCAACCACCACCACGAGTTTGCTCCTGTTTGTCAGGAACAAGAGACTTAATTTGTCAGTTCACTACGTTTAATATTTCTTTCATGTATCACGTTGGCTTTAAATGCAAAACATGTCTGGAGAAGCTCGCTTTTTCTGGTTGAGGTTTTTTCCTTTCCCACCCTGCTGTAGCTGATACATTGGAGGAAACCGTGTTGAACTAATAAAAAAAAGGGTTTAAAATGCTGCTTTTGCACTTCTTTAATTGACTTCCAATTTCCATTCGCATCCAGCCTGGCACGTTGCAAAGGGGAAAAAGAGCACTGAGCAAATAAGAACTGCGTCACTCCCTGGTTTCTTCTCATCATCAGAAATGTCAAAATGAAGAATCAGAATCAATGTACATTAAACTATGTAATTGCCTAAATATACATGGGAGGGGAGATAATGGGTCTTCCTGATTAGTAGAAGGCAGTGTAAAGGTTCTATGTGGCTGCAAAGCAGCACAGTTTAGTGCTTGCAGCCTTCTTCTGGGAGATGAACCAGAGTGGGGGGCTCAGAGGGCAGCAATGGGTCCAGGCGCTGGTGATGAAGGAGCTCTGTGCTGTAGAGAGTATCCTTGAGGGAGTTATAGGGATGGATGAATTGCTGGTGGATGGGGAAATGGGTTTTCCCGTCTCTCATGAGCCTGGTGGTCGCTGTGCTCTCTTTCAGCATCTAATCCTGATGGTCCCTGACCCAGTGAGGGTCTTGGCTTTCAGTGGCTGGTCTTGCAGCAAGAAAAGAAGCTGCCAAGAGCAGGAGCTCAACCCCCAGCCTTTTTGAGCTTATTGTGACCTCTAAGTACTCATTAATTGAACTTGCTCGGGGTGGTTTGTAGCTCCATGGGGCAGGCGGTGGAGCTTTATTAGGATGCACCACGTGTTTCCCATCCCTTTTCCCTGTAAATCCTGGCAGCTTCACCAGCCCAATCAGAGTAAATAAATAATATCCTGAAGATCACAAGCTGCACTGAAGCTGCTCGATGGTCTTATGGTTCTCCTGAGAGCTGCAAGCCTGTGGTTTAAAGCTGCTGCTCATCAGAAACACAGAGCTGGGGGTCTGGCAGAACTGGAAATCAATGGCCAGCATCTGGCATGGTGGCAGGAGCCGGTATTTGGTGACACTATGCTGGTATCTGGGGGCAAACCCCAGTCATCCAGGTCTGAGGATCGGTTTGCATTTGTCCTTTGCCCTTTGCTTTCCCTCAACCGCAGCCAAAAGTCATTTCACCATCAGTCACGGGATCCCTGCATGCTGTTGCTCCAAACCTGCTTGTCCTTCCCTGCAGAACAAGCAGTGCCCCAGCACTGGATGTCCCCAGTGCTTTTAATCTGTTAAATGCCTCCCCAGGAGAATCATGGTAATATTGGAGAGTGCAGGAGCAGGGGGAGAGCTGCCCATGGCCCATTATCGCTCATTGCTCACTGTCACACTGGGGAATGAGGAAAAGCTGCTGGGTTTTGAGGTCGCAGCCTGGCAGTAAGGAGTTAAAGGAGAGGTGAAATATTAAGCGGAAGCTAAGAGGCATGGCGAGAAGGGCAGGATCCCAGGAAGGCTTTTCTGGGGATGGAAATAAGAGCTGTCACCTGGAAGGGCTCCAACTGCCCAGCTCCCATCCAGCCAACATGTCCTCTGCTCCCTAGCACCCAGCCTACTGTGGCAAGGATGTTGAAGGACATGGAGCCAGGATGCTGATGGGGACACGAGGCTTTTGCAGGTTGCAAAGGGGCTGGACTGCTCTGCTGAAGGAGCCATGACTTGGGTTTTGCTGGGGGAGAAGTAGAAATGTTTTGGAGTATGTGTGAACCCATCTTGTTGAGTTTGCTGCTCTGACTGCTGCCTGTGGAGGTAGCTAAATAACAGGGAGGTAATAGTGAAGAGGTTTTTGACTTATAAGGTTTACCAGCCCAAACACGCCAGCAGAGAGAGATGCTGAGATACAGGAGGCTGCGTCCCTAGGACATCTGAGGTGGGGTGGTCCTCCTGGGGTAGGAAGAAGTGGGTGAAAGAGGCTGGACCGTGGCAGTTTGAAGCACAGGGAGAGGCTGCAACACCCACATGCTACAGCTACTGAGCAAACCTTAGAGGCTGGGTTCATTAGCACAGCCCCCCAAGCTTTCCTGATATGGGTGGATGCCACTGACCTCCATAGGAAACCCAAAAGGCGGAAACAGGAGGCCTTCACACAGCAATGAGAGAAGTAATGCTCTTGGGAGCACTATACAAGAACATTAACCGAAGCTCTCCTAAATCACTGTGAGCGGCAGGGTGTAAATGGTGATACCATGGGCTGCTCCAGCACCATCTCTTATCTCCAGGAGCTTCAAGCGCATCCATGGCTTCATGCTCATGAACCATTGCCACCAAGGAAGCAGGTTCAGGAGGGTTTTATCCATCTGGGAGGTGGTTTTACCTGTCTGGGGCTGAAAGATGATGGATGACAAACCTTTTGAGGGGAAGAAAATGCAATTACCTGAAGTAGGCTTTTGGCAGGACATGGAGACAGCAGAGTGACATTGGTGAAACCCAGGGAAAAGGGGATAAAAGACCAGCTGCTCACATCCAGGGCCTTGGTTTGCTTTTGGTTGCCTCCTCAGAGATGTTGTTCGTGCAGTAATTAGCTATGTAAAACATGCGTCAGCCTCTTTGTTCCCATTAGACTTGGCTACGGTTTGAAGTGATGCGCAACAGTAGCCGTGGTTAATTTTACCCAATGTTCACTTTAATTTCATTTAAGACCAGCTGTCTATAAATCTATAGCGCCTATTTACATCACGTACATATAAATATATATATAATTCTGTGCTGAGAAGATAAATCTGTGCCTGGAGAAGAGAAGCTACGTGGAGACCTCAGAGCAGCTTCCAGTGTCTGAAGGGGGCTGCAAGGATGCTGGAGAGGGGCTCTTCATCAGGGACTGTAGCGATAGGACAAGGGGTGATAGGTTCAAACTGAAACAGGGGAAGTTCATGTTGGAGATAAGGCAGAAGCTCTTCCCTGTGAGGGTGCTGAGGCGCTGGCACAGGGTGCCCAGAGAAGCTGTGGCTGCCCCATCCCTGGCAGTGCTCAAGGCCAGGTTGGACACAGGGGCTTGGAGCAAGCTGCTCCAGTGGAAGGGGTCCCTGCCTGTGGCAGGGGTTGGGGCTGGAGGAGCTTTAAGATCCCTCCCAACACAAACCTTTCTGTGATTCTACCTAACAGGTAACAAGGCACTGGTAGGAGCAGGGCAACCCAGATTCCAGCCTGGAGTGATGTGTACAATCAAGCCTAAAGGCTCAGTGGTGGCTCAGTGCTGATGGTGATGGTGATGGTGATCCTTAGTGATCAAACCTCCCTCTACAGTCCTCCACCCTAAAATCCCCTGTGTGTTGTGTGTCCAGGTCAGTATTAACCCCCCAGGCAGTGCACAGCTGCGAGCCTGGAGCAAGCTGTGGCTTATTTGCATCCAAGCAAGCACACCTATGTTTAAATACCTCTAAGCAAACAAGTCCACCCAGCTCCAGCTTTGTTCTTCTTTGTGTCTTCAAGGCTGGGTTTACTGGCAGTATCCAAGGGCAGTTTGTCTGCTTGCTTACAGGGCCTGGAAGAATGCCTGGTGGGTTGTTTGTGTGGGTAACATTGCCCTGGTAGAGTTGGTCCCATGCTACATGGTCCTTTGTGGGCTGGTGGCTTCTTTTAGCATCTTTCGCCATCGTATCATGCCTAAGCCACCACCACTGCTGCATGGATCCCTCAAACCTGTGTTTGTGGCATCCCTCCTTCTGGCAGCATCAGGACGGCTGGGAGGAGGCTGCCGTGGGGCGACGGGAAGGGCTGCAGTTCCTTGGTCCCAAAGCGTGGAGAGATATGGTCAGCTAAGAAGCGTATGTGGAAGTGCCGGCCAACACAGTGAACCAAGCTGCCCACTACAGCGCACTGGAAGCCACTGGGGTTGGCCATGGTGTAGGTGGCACATTCATACCATAGCTTGGCCTTGGCGCTGCAGCGGTAGACACCAATGCCTGTGCCACGGTGGAGGTCAAAGCGGTAGATGAAGCCATTGGTGCTCACCATCTCGGCTGTCCTGTTCTTGCCACCGCTGGCCGGGCTGACCCTCCAGCTGTCCGAGCGGGCAGTGTATCGCAGCAGCACATAGCGCAAGGTACCTCCTGTCACATAGATCTCCCCATCACACACTGCGGCCGTGTGGGCCACAGCAAAGGTATCGTGGGGAAGGGGTGCGGTGAAGGTCCAGCTGTCCTGCCGGGGGTCATAACGCTCTACTGTGTAGAGACATTCACCACCAATAGCATAGAGGTGGCCATCCAAGGCCACGAGCTTGCAGTGCGGCCGTGCTTGGTTCAAGGGGCAGATCTCCCTCCAGATGTTGGTCAGGGGGTCATAGCAGAAGACACGGTTGGAAGGTCTCTGCATCCGGCCCATGCCCTTGCAGCCAGCCACCACAAAGAGGTAGTTGAACATGCTGCACATAGCACACCCTTGGGAGACCACCTCTGGTGGCATGTGGCAGAGGTGATGCCAGCAGTCCCCTCCTTCATCATAGCAGCAGAGACGGCTGGTGTGGAGGCCGGGCTCCTGCAGGCTGACATCTGCCACGACCATGCGCATCTTGCCCTTCATCCTCCGCCGCAGGATGAGGTCCCGCTCACCGGCGTTGAGACGGCCGTAGATGGACGGTGTCCTCAGCACCTGCAGGTAGTTGTCGCTCATCACCTTGTAGGCAGCTTCCTGGAGGTGGTGGAGCTTCTGCGCCTTGGCTGCACTCAGAACCTCGTAGCAGTTCCCCAGGTCCAGGTGGGTGGATGGCGGCATTTGGTCAGCACTGACCACCAGCCCTGGGCAGGGGCTTGCAGACCGTGTGTCAACTGGTGCTGTGACCCCAAACCCCTCCATGGGCAGCTGCAGGTGGGGGCTCTCCGCTATGTGAAGGATGCTGTTCTTGCGGCCAGGAGACGGTGGCTCAGGAGAGGGCTCCAAGCTCCCTGTAGATGCCGGAGCTATGGAAGAGATGGTGGGATCTCGCATTGCCAAAGTTGGATCTGGCTGCTGTATCTCTTCATTGACTCGCTCCGAGCTGCGGCACTGGGATATTCCCAGAGTGACGTAGGGGGAAGACCTCTTCTTCGACACCGACTGGGAGATGGACTGGGCATAGTAGTCATAGACTTTGCCTTTTAGGCCAGGGACTGGCTTCCCAGCCCCATCCTTCACCTGCTGCTCGGTGATGAACCCCTCCTCTACCTGGATCTTTGCAACTGAGGAGAAAGAATAGGAGGTGTCCGACCCTATGCTGCTCGTTGTCATCGTTAGCGCCAGGTCTGAGGTGACGCTGAGGGTCTGGATCATCCCCCCATGCTCCTCAACCTCCTGGCTCATGCCTCTGCTGGCCAAATCCTGCTCCATGCTTTGGACAAGGCTGTCATCAGCAGCAGCAGTTCTAGGGGAGAGCCCTGTGCTGGGAGCAAGCGTGTCCTTCTCCCCAGAGCTGCTCAGGGTTTCAGCTGCATCCCCAGACTCATAACAGCTCAGCTCACTTCCCAGCTCACTTCCTGACTCACTTCCTGGCTCTTTCCCCACCTCACTTCCCAGTTTGTTTCCTGTCTCACTTCCTGTTTTTTTTGCCACTTCACTTCCAAGATCACTTCCAGGCTCAATTCCTGCCTCACCTCCCAGCTCACTCGCCCTCCTGCCCATCCCCACTTTCTTGCCAGTCAGCCCCAGTTCAGAAACCACCTCCTCTTCCTCCTCACCCTTCAGCAGACTCCAATCCCACTGGGAAGGCGTGCTCAGTGTCCCAGTGCCACTCACTTGTGCATCCCCATCACCCCTCCTCACCTCCTCACCAAACACCCTCCTCCGCCGCAGTCCCACCGCATCCTCCCCATCTCCATCCCCATCCCCATCTCCATCCCCATCCCCATCCCGGGCAGCATTTTCCCTGTGCTCTTCATTGGCCTGTGCGATACCCCCGGCAATCAAACGGGACTTATAGAACCTGTATGCCAGCGCCAGGAGGAGCAGAGCGGAGAGGACCAGCTTGCCGGCCAGCGGCATGTCGAAATGCCAGGACGGGGTTACCCGCTGGGGCATTTTTCCATGCCGGGAATGCGGAGAAGCCGATTAATGATTGTCGAGCGAGCCCGGAGCGTGGAGCTGAAGGTTTGGGGCAAGGTGACTTTGAGCGGACAAAGCTGGCAGGAGGCTCCTGGACAAGCTTTGCATGTTTGGGATGGGCTGGGCTCCGGGGAGAAGGTGCAGCCCGGAGCTGGTGGCACAGAGCCGGCTTTATGAGGCTGGTAAACAGGCTCAGACGGAAGCAAAGGGAAGCACAAAGGGAGGAAATGTATCCCCTGTGAGCAGCCCGGTGGTGCTGCTGCTCGGTTCTTTGGCTATTTAGAAGCAAACATGCAATGAAAGGAGAAAATAAGTCGTTTTGTCTGGGAAAGGTCCCTCATCCCTGAATGCAGGTGGGGAGCAGCAGCCCGGTGCTGGGTAGACCTTTGCTCTGACACCCAGCAGCTGCGGGTGACTAATTCAGTAGCCTTTGTTTGCGGCATGTTAGCTAATGAAGGGTGACAGGAAATAGCCTGAAAGCTTCTGGGGTCTCTTCAAGGCCAGTGTGGAAGTGGCAGGAGAATTAAGAGCTGGTGGAAAAGGACCTGGGGGTTTTGGGGGGGCTGGGGGGGGAAATCCATCACTGGAGAAGAAATCAAAGCAGGAGTTAAACTGCAGCTGGTAGCTGCCACATTTAGAGACCTGCATCCATATGCATGGGGAGAGGGATGAACTGAGGAAAGTAAATGAAAGCGCTGGGACCAGGAAGAAATCTGGGATGGGAGGGATGGGAGTTGTCATTTTGAAGTGATGTGCTGCTGCATGAGGGGTGTCTGTAGGGACTGGAGCCACTGTGGGGAAACTGAGGCACGGAGAGTGCCAGACATTTGCTTCTCTCTCCCGCTGGAAGGATGTAAGTGATGTGTCTGGTCCTGTTCTGAATTTCCAAGACGCAGGGAACTGTCCCCATTGTCCCTGGGGCAGCCAGGTCCCAATGCTTGGTTTGCAGCAGGGGAAAGAGAGAGGAGGGAGCCTTGGGAATGGCATCCTGCTGTAACTGCTGCCAAGTGAGCTGAATTCGAAGGGATAGAATGAATTTCCTTTTCCCTGAGGGCAATGTCTTACATGCTGAGAGATGCAGAAAGCAATGAGGCCCTGCGAGGCCCAAATGTAGCTGGGGGTGGGCAGCTGCTCCTGTTTGTATGCAAGGGACTCACTAGCTTGGCCTTAATCCAGTGGGATTTGCCAGAGAAATGAATCCAGGTGATGCTAAAACAACTCCTTGTATGTGGTGTAGGTGTGGTGGGTCCCTGCTGCATGGATCATGGGTATATGTGGTGGGAGGTCTTGCAATGGGTCTTTAATAGGGGGTCTTTAGGGTCTTTATGCATGGTCTTTAAGGAGCTCATGAACTCATACCTGGTGTCCACAGCCTCCAGGCCACCTCCCGGGCAGCAGCTCATCTCCACCAGCCACTGCATGAGGTCAGGCACTGCCTTTTGTGATGGGGGGAGCATCTGAACCTCCTTGGGGCATATTTCCCACCATCACCAGCACCTGCAATGGCTGAGATGCTGAATTTCACCTCATGGCTTTGCACGGTGCCAAAGGGGATGGGAGTGATAGACTTGTTGAGGATGCTCATTAGGTGGAGGACCATGTGCTATCCATGTCATATCTCTATATATGTGTTTATATATGTATATAGAAAGGATGGAAAGGGAGCAGAGGGGTACCTCTTCATGCTGGGTCGGCACTCAGGGACCCCCTGTGCTCATCCCTGCTGGGAACGGGGGGAGCCCACCAGTGGCTTTTAGGGGGATGTTGGGAAGTTTCCTCCTTGCATGGGTGCAGTGGGGGGAAATGCAGCAATGAACATGTTGGGGGAATGAGGGTAGTTAGATTAAGAACTGGACTTTGGAGCAGGGTATGCACTGGTGGGATGCATCGTTTGGATGAGCTTGCTCCAGGGGGCAAAGCAGCACCAGCCAATACCCACTCACCCACTTCCCTCCATTGTCTTTGGGATGGGGACCCAAAATCTATCTCTTTAGCTTGGCCAAAACCTCATGGAAAGTATTATCCTATCATCCTGTAAACCCAGAGGGGCCTGAAGCCAGGCTGGAGCTGAGGTAACTGGGATGTGCATCAAGGCTGGGCATGTGTTTGGGGCTCAGTGAATTGGTGAAGGGTCTGGGCACCCGAGTGGGGCTGTGACCCCTGGGTGTCTTCATCTCTCCCTGTTGCAGGTGCCTGCTTTAACCTGCAGGTAGATCTGCAAAGATCCCTGCATTCCTAAGCTGGGAAGGATGAATTATGCATGTACTTGGTAGCCCTATGAACATGGCCATAGCAGTAACTGTGCCCAGTAAGGAGACAGGGGAGGCAGGGAAAGCACCAAGCAAAGCCTACTGCTGCTCCCATCAGTATTCCCAGCCCTACTGAGTGGGAGCATCCCTGATTTTGTGTCCCCCGCATCCCAAAGGCTTGGGGACTTGGATGAGCCACGTCCTTGAGAGAAGCAGGGCTGGGTTACCAAAACCCTGAGTCTGGTGCATGCCAGGCTTATCCTTGTCATTTTCTGGACCTTGGGAGGATGACACATGGAGCACAGCGAGGGATCAGGGTTTTTCCAGCAGGCAGCATGCTGTGGTTGCTGTTGCCTTCACATATGGCAGGATGGAGGGACCAGAGCCTGGGTGCTGAGCTTGAGCTGTGGGAGTCGATGTCTGGAAGGAGGATCCCCATGTCTGACGTATAAACGTGTGCCTTGAGGTGAGGAGCATGAGCAGCCGCGTAGGGAGCCGGGGCTGCATCTCAGAGCAGCAGTGATGTCTCGTCACTTGTGACTCTAATTGAATGTAATTGCCTCTTCCAAATCTTGCTAAACCCTGTTCAAAGTCCCCTGAAATCAGGGACCATCGATAACGCTGCTCCTTGGGGCTTTCCGCTGGCGTCATCCCCAAGAAGCACCATTAATATTTCACAAGCTAATCATATCTCATAGGCAGGTTGTCAGCCGTGGATCTGTCATCTCTCATCAATAATGAACCAACCTGAGCAGCTCTTTCCCCCTCCAGCCTTCTGCATTATTCACTGCCAGGCTCCCAAACAACGGGGTGTGTGGCAGGGGGGAGCCAGGGATTTAATTGATGTCTTCCATAATTACCTGTAGGAAGGTGGATGGGGATGGAGAGTGAGGTGGTGGGTGAAGGTTGAGAGAGGGCAGGAGGTGAAGGCAGGATCCAGCACAGTGTGGATGGTTTTCTTTGGATCACTGCTGGATGGGATGGCATCTCTTTGTGTCCATCGCCTTAGGGGGACGCTAGGAAAGCAAACAGCCTCACTGCCCAAAATGAGAGGCTGCCATGTCCCCTCCCTCATTGCTTTAGCTGTGCTGGTGCTGAGAAGGTCCCAGACTATAGCCTGATCCATCACTGTGCCAACATCCCTGGAGAAAGAGCTAAACGTCCTGCATGCCCATAGAGGGGTGGATGTCGGATGCAGGACCACAGTGCCCACTGATCTCCTCCCAGCTGCTGGATGTGAAGGTCATGTTGCTCCCCAGATATCACCAAGTAGAGCTGGATGATGGTGGTACTGCCACTGTAATGCTCCTCATTTCCACGGTTCCAGGCTAAAGCCACCACATTTGCATTTAAATGGAGGTCTGGGTGCCTGTAAATCCTCACTTTTTGAAGCGAGAAGGACTAATGGTTGTTTAATCACGTTGGGATGAAGCTCACGGAGTATCTCCAATGCAGTGAGGAGGGCGAGAAGCATCCGTGCTGTGGTGGGGCTCTCCTGTCTGCTCAGTAGTGCTGGGGGGAACAGCATCATGCAGATTGATGCAGATTTCCCTAAAGAATGACGGTTCCCCTAAAAAATGAAGGCTCCCTTCTCACCCAGGGAGGTGCAATGGATTGGAGCAATGAAAGCAGTCAGAGGGGGAGCAGGCTTTTGGGCAGCTGGTCCAAAGGGATGCAGATGCTTGGATGCTTTTGCTTCGGGATGAAAGCAGAGCCGCTGAACCCCCTACACCCCAGCCAGCTCCAATCTGTCCCTGCATTGTTTTCAACCCAAATTGTAAACCCATGTGCTTTTATGTATGGGAAGAAACGTGTCTGCTCTGCTCCTCTGAGGCTGGGAAATCGCTCGCAGCGAGGTTGGCAGCAGAGCATGGTGGGGACTGAATCTGCTTAATAATAATTAATCATAATAGTAATAATAATGCTTAGCACTCGTACAGGGCTTTGCAAAGATGAAGCGCCACATGGCTGCTGACTAATCCTATAGGATTAAGAGTTCCCAGTGGAAAAGACAAGGGAGCATCCTCTCCTCAGGTTCCTCCCAATCACCATCCACTCCCCAGGGATCCTGGCCTGGGTCTGGATGCTCTCGAGGCATCATGGGGATGGAAAGGAACCAGGAAAACTGGGCAGGATTAGGGCAAAGCCACCTGGTTTTTGCAAAGGGCTATCCCACAACTGAACGCTGTACTGGGATGTGCCTGGTGATACAGGGCATCATGAGAATGGCCAGGATCTGGCCATACTGGACTGTTATGTGTTTCCATGGTGACAGTTAGCCAAGAGGGATGGAGAGGGTGGAACAGACCAAATGTGGGTGTTTTAAACTCAGCTGGTGCCGGCACTGCCCGATGGGGCCCATGCTGCCCACTCATGTGTGAGTGCTGACATTTTGGGTTGGGAGCTGCCTGTCACTAGAGATTGACTGTCCAGCCTGGGACAAGTGATGTGCGTGATGCCTGTCTTCCAGCAAAGCTGATTTGACCTAAGCAAGGTCTGGATAAAGCTGGTGATCCAAGCTTTTGGGCTCCCAGCACCACCGTCTGTGTGCATGCGGGCTGAGTGGGGCTCATCTCCAACACAGAATCATAGAATAGATTGGGTTGAAGGGACCTTCAAAGCTCACCCAGTCCTAAATCCCTGCAATGAGCAGAGACACATTCATCTAGATCAGGTTGCCCAGAGCCACAGTCAGCCTGGCTCTGAATGTCCCCAGGTATAGGACATCCAGCACCTCTCTGGGCAGCCTGTGCCAGTGTTCCGCCACCCTCAGTGTAAACGGTTTCTGCCTCACACCCAGCCTGAATCTCCCTCCTTTAGTCTCAATCCCTCACCCCTTGTCCTCTCCATCTTTCTTGTAGGCTCCTTTTAAGAATTGAAAGGCCACAACAAGGTCTCCTGGAGTCTTCTCCAGGCTGAACAACCCAATTCCCTCAGCCTTTCCTCACAGGAAACGTGCTCCATCCCCCTGGTCTTTTCTGTGGCAGTGCAGTGGGAATGTAAAAACGGCTTTTCCATGGGAAATCTGGTCCTTGTCTCATAGAGGACACCCCTTGCAAAGCCTCTGGGTACCCCAAGACGGTGCTGGGTACCCCAGCACAAGGCAAAACATGAAGCACAGCCTTCTACCAGGGGGAAGATTTCTCTTTTTCCTTTTAATTAAATTGTCTGAGGAAGCCAAGACACAGACAGAAAGAGACCGAGACTGTAAAGAGTATAGAAAACCAAAAAGAGAGCATAGAACCGATTGATGGAGGTGTCAATGCTGGGTGGAGCTGTACGGAGGAAGAGGAGGAGGAGGAAGAGGCAGGCAAAGCTTCACGTTAGCTCCAGGATCACTGTTAGGGTGAGCGCCAAAACTAGTCTGAAGCCGCAGTGGCCGGTAAGTGAACCTAGGCAGGAGGAGAAAAGGGATGGGAGATTAGGGAGCTGCATCTCACTGCTTGGGTTTGAAGCAGGATGGGGTTACCCCCTTTTCTGGGGGGGGGGATCACCCTCCTAAATCTGCTTTAGAGCTTGTGGTGGTGGGCAGCAGGTCAGGGATGCTGCAGGGAGCATGTGTGGGACCCCTTTTGGTGCTTGGACATCCCTGCTGCCAAAGGCAAAGGCTTGGGTGATGCAAAGAGGGATGGACAAGGGATTGGGGCTATGCAAGGACAGATGCTCTGCACGGTCCTTCACTCCCTGGGGTGTTTTGGGTCAAAATACCAATGCCCTCAGCACTCACCATTGGAGTCTTCTGTTCCTCTGGGAATATTTGGGTTTTCTGATGGAAAAGAAATAGCAGAGAGACAATTTTATTGTGTGTGTGAGGGGAAATGAGTGAGGATTCGTGGAGGGGGGGTGACCCCGTTTGCTACCCTACCAAAAACAATGAGCCGGGTGTGGGTGTCAGTGGAGCCCAGGGGGTTCTGGGCAGTGCAGCGATACATGGAGCCATTGAGCTCGGCTGGAACCCGCTCCAACACCAGCTCCTTGCCATCGTGCTCAGCGCTGCCGTCGAGGAGCCGGCTTCCCACCCGTGTCCAGGTGAAGAGGGGCTCAGGGAAGACTTCATTCTGCAGGGAGATGGGTGTAAGGAGTGAGCAAACCCTGTTGTGTACCTGGAGCAAGGACGGGGTCCTGCTGAAATGCAACCAAAGACCACCAAGCCAACCCCATAAAGTACTGGTGTGGATGCAAAGCTGTTCATTGGCATGGCATTGTCCCCATGGCAATGGGGATGGATGTATGGATGTATGGATGGAGATGCTGACCTGGAAGCCCTGCACCAAGATCCTCACGGTGTCTCCGACACGGGCTCTCGTTGGGGTCATGGTGATCTTCGGGCCCTTCGGAGCAACTGCAAGGGAAAGGGACAAGAAGGGATGTCAGCTGAGCACAGCATTCCCAGTGCTGGTGGGTGCCCTTGGCTGGGGTTAACGATGGTTTGATGAATGATTGTGGTGAGGGGTGGCATGGCCTGTGCCAGCCCAGGGCGGGCTGGTGGCTTGGTGATTGATGGACAGTCTGGTGGGTGTCCAAATGATTGATAGACAGGTAGTCAAGGACTCTGCAGGAGGATGAATGGGAAGACTGAGATTGATAGCCGACTGTAAGGGGGCGCGTTGATGGTGAAGGACACATTTCCTAACCATGCCTTTCTCTGCTCAGAAACAGGAATCAAGAGAGGTCAGGTTGGATTGAAGACATGGAGATGGACACCTCAGGAAAGCATCCTCAAGACAAGGTGGCCTTGGTGAGTCCTGAGTGAGTGCTGTTAGCATGGGAGATGGCCACAAAGCCTTGCTGGCACCAAATGCCAAGCACAGCCCTGCACAAAGGAGGGGATCCCAATGCGTCAGGGTGGGATGGGGCAGCACCAGGAGCTGCCTGGTCTTTGAATGGAAGGAGGCTTTTGGAGGCTCAAAGGGGGAAATGGGCAGGAAGGAGGCTGTGGTTTGCTAAGAGCATGTATCTCATCCTTTGTACCTTCAAGCACTGCTGTGGATGGGACAGGCTGAGCCTGAACATCACCCCAGCAGCACACAAAGGGACAAACAGCCACCAGAAAACACATCAGTCTGTGGTGGACATTGGGTCTGGGAAACGGCATCCATGGCCCAGAATGCTCTGCATGGACACACACCAGAGACCATGGTTGTGCACCTGGACTGCAATACCCATGCAGGATCCATCCTTCCAGTGTTGGAGCAGGGTGGATGGGCTTCAGGTGCTGCACCATGCTATGGTTTGTACCAAAAGATAGCTTTCTGTACCAAAACGAGTGGCTTGTCTTGGTTTCAATGTGGCTTTTACTGAGAATACATAGAGTGTTTATATACTATATATATAGAGAGAGGGGTTTAATGGGAGATCTGCTGTGAGGTTGCCCAAAACCTGGGTGTAGATGGCAGCAGTGGGGTGCCCAATAAGGTGCCCAGGCTGGAGGCATCTTAGGGCATGAGGAGGGCTGTGGATCTTGGGGGGCAGTTTGGGGTGAGCTTTGCTATTACAGGTATTTGAGATACTGGGGAAGAAGTAGCAAGCCATCAAGGTCTTGGTGTCATGGGGAGCCCCCGAGAGTGGACACCTAAGCCTGATGAGCAGAAGAAGGTGTGAAAATGCAGGACTTAGGCTGGTTTTTGGCTGGTTGTGTGCTGGGAGAGAGCTTTAATGCTCTGTGGGGAGGAACAGATAGGGCCCTCTATTATCAAGGGAGCTGCTGCTCCTGCCTGCTGACTGCCAGCCTCTTGCTGACCTCCTCATTGGCACTGACCTCCCACTAATTGAGGTGGTTGATGAGCTGAAGAGATGAAGCACCAGCACAGAGAGGCTTGTGCACACTGAAGCCTGTGCCAAGGATGGGTGGGGAGCCAACAGGGTGAAGCTCTCCAGGAGATGGTGCATTGTTGGTCATGCAGGGAGCCAAGTGCCCCACTTGGCCAGGACAAAGCCCAGTCTTCCTCACCCAGCTCAAGGGGAGGAAGGCTGGAGCAGCCTGTCCAGGAGGGTACCCTGGAGCTTGGCAACCCCACTGGAGAGCACTGCCAACAGGGAGGCCCTGGCATCAACCCTACCACCCTATCACGGATGGGGCCTCACCAGCCCCACAGGCTCCCTGCATGCAGGGGCCAGCCTGGCTCATCCCCAGCAATCCCCATGGGATGAGTTCGGTGGTGATGGCCAATAAGAGTCATGGCATGTCCTCAGGTCTCTTGGGACTGGGTACTGGCAGATGGAGGTGACATCACTATGAGGTGAAGGTGTCCCCTCCCAACATGACCCCAGTCCAGAGGAGCTCCTCCATCCCATCCCCTCCCATAGGAGGTAACACTAAGGGGCTCCCACATCCCCTGCAGGCACCAAAGGCAAAGACCCCCCAGGTCCCCCCAACACAGCCCTCAGGTCTAACATCCCCCTCCTTGCTCATCCCTACACCCAGCATAGCCCTGGCTCCCCTCAAAACCAGCCCCTCCTGGTCCCCCCCCAGCTCTGGTCCTATGCCTCCCCTTTATATGCAAACACCCATTCCCTTCTCACCAAGGGGGCTTCATGCATCACTGACACCCTCCCCCCCCAAAAAAAAAAATCTAGGGCTGTGCCCACATTACCCCTTGCCATTGACATCACTGCCTTGCTCTGATACCCCAGGAACCTCTATTCCCAGCTACCAGCCCCACACATCCCCCCAAACCCCCACTGCCTGCATCTAGAGCCCCTTCCCCAGCCCTATGTCAACACAGCAAGCCCACCCTATAGAATCCAGGTCTTGCTCCTCTCTATGGGGCACCCTGATGCTATGAGGACTTGGGGGGGGGGCAGCATCCCCACAGCCTCTTTCTTTCCCTCCCCATTCACAAGGGTCTCTGCACTCTATAGACCCCAGGCCACCCCCCTACTCATCCCTAACAGAAGGGTGGATGAGCCCATCTCATGCCTGATGGATCCGTACTCCTACTCTGACACCCTGGCATCACCATCATCGACCATCATGCAGCCCTATGTAGCACCTTGTTTTGGCCTGCGGGTGCATGAAGACGCCCAAAAGAAAATAGAAAGAGCAATAAAAAGAGGAGAAAAAGTACAAAAAGGGTCAAAAAGTGCAAAAACCCCAAGAAACAGCCCCACGAAGCCACCACGGACTGCATGGATCTTACCAAGCGTCACCTCGGACTGCATGGGCATGGAGAGTGCCGGGTGCTTCACCTCGCAGCTGAAGAGCGCCTCATTGTCGATTTGGGGGTTGAGGGTCCAGGTGAGGGTGGCCCGCGCCTCCACCGTCCCATCACTGACGGGTGCATGCGTGTGGCGGAAGTAGTAGATGGGCTCTGCCACGTGCACCCACCGAGGGAATTCCCGGCTCACCACCGTCTCGGGAATGGTTTCGGTGACGGAATCCCGCTCGGCCGCCAGCCCCCTTGGGGGGTCCAATGTGGCCGGGGCTTGCCCAGCTCCCACCTCGCCTTCATCCGTTAGGGATTTTGGCACCTTGGTGTCATCCAAGTCGCGGTGAAGGAGGTTACGTGGTGCCCAGTTCCCGGTGCCGACCGGCGGCTCCGGCAGCGGCGTGGCCTCGATGGGTTCCCCGTCCCTCTTGAAGTACACCTGCAAAGGGACAAAAGGGACAGTGAGACCAGTGGGGAAGGTCATCACCACGGACATCCCCACATCCCACCCCTTGGGTGGCTTTGCTTGGAGCTGTTTCCCAAGGTCCCCATGGAAAGATGGTGCACGGTGAGATTGGGGTAGCAGGCAGCTATTTGCCTTATTTTGCCTCCAAAATCAGCACATACTTGTGATATATTTTTAGCATATATATGTATATATTTGTGTTTGCTTCACATATACATATGGAAGATAAACCCCTGGGGGCTCACCAGTGGGGCGGGTTTGCCACCAGAGACCACACACACCAGGGTGAAGTTCTGCGCCTGGTAGCGGCTGAAGGGTGCTGGTGTGTCAGCGGCGAGCACTGAGATGGACGTTGGAGGAGCTGCCAGGGAGCAGAGCAGGGGCATTAGTGTGATGTCCTCAACACCCACCCATCTCCATCCTCATCCCCATCCTAGTCCTCATCTCCATTGAAACATGGAATGGTTTGGATTGGAAGGGAGCTTAAAGCTCATCCAGTTCCAACCCCTGCCACGGGCAGGGACACCTTCCACTAGAGCAGCTTGCTCCAAGCCCCTGTGTCCAACCTGAACTTGAACACTGCCAGGGATGGGGCAGCTACAGCTTCCTTGGACAGACTGTTCCCATGCCTCACCATTCTCATAGCAAAGAATTTCTTCTTATGTCCAGCCTGAACTTCCCCTGTTTCAGTTTGAACCCATCACCCCTTGTCCTATCACTGCAGTCCCTGATGAAGAGCCCCTCCCCAGCATCCTTGCAGCCCCCTTTAGACACTGGAAGCTGCTCTGAGGTCTCCATGCAGCTTCTCTTCTCCAGGCTTAACAGCCCCAGTGTTCTCAGCCTGGCTCCATACAGGAGCTGCTCCAGCCCCTGATCATCCTCGTGGCCTCTTCTGGACTTGCTCCAACAGCTCCATGTCCTTCTTATGTTGAGGACCCCAGAACTGCACACAGTGCTCCAAATGGGGTGTCACAAGAGCAGAGTAGAGGGGCAAGATCACCCCCTTTGACCTGTTGTCCCCATCCTCATCCTCACTCCCATCCTTGGGGATGGAAAAATGAACCAAATCCCTGCTGTCCTCCAACCCTGAGACCCTGCAGTTGCTTCCCCTCCATTCCCACCCATCCTGGGCTGCACTCACCCATCACGTTCAGGAACACATTCCCGGAGGCCAGGACCACCTTCTCCCGCGTGGCTCGGTCATAAATCCCCACATGACACTCGTAGGGACCATTGTCTGAAATGCGCACCTCAGGGAGGCTGGAGAGGAGAGACAGAGTTCACCACCTGCTCCTCCTTCATCCTGACCCCATTTTACCAGGGGATGCAGTGGTCAGCATCCGGATCTCAAGGTGTCGGATGGGGTTGCTTTTTACCAGTGACAGGGATCAATACACTATTAATAAGTGCAACGGCTGCAGGAGAGAGCTGTGTAATGTGGTTCAGCAGCTGGAGTTTAGCGGCACTGACAGCTCCTCGGGAGGGGAAGTAATTGCATTATAGAAAGGAGAGGCGTATGGGAGCTAAAAGCACCACCAAGAGCAGAATCCCACGAAGCCTGGACATCAAACACCTGCGGAACGCCGATGTTAAAGGCTCAACACTGGACATCACAGACCACTCAGGCGATGCAATGGCTGTAGCAAAACATGGCAGATAAAAAGCATCAAATGCTCCAAGCAAACCGAGAGTACACATGGATCGATAGATTATCTAGGGCCTTTACAGAGATATAAAGAAAGCCAGGAGAGGAAGAGATGTGCAAAAAGCTCAGTGCTGCTGGAGGTGGAGATGATCACACCAGCTGCAAAGGAGCCACTTTGCTGACTAGCAGCTCCCACCTCACCAGTTGCAGCATCATCCCACGTCCCCGACTGGTAGCATCCCACCCCATCAGTCAGCGTCATTATCCCACCTTGTTGGCTGGCAGCATCCCACATCACCAGCCAGCAGCATCCCACCTTGCCGTCAGCAGCATCATCCTGCCTTGCCAGCCAGCATTATCCCACCTCAGTGGTCAGCAGTATCCCACCACAGCAACAAGGATAGGATCAGTTCCCATATGGAGAACCCTTCAAGCCACTCTCAGCTTAATCCCCTCCACTTTTCTGGACAAACCGAGGCATGCGCCTCACAGGGCTTCTCTATCCTGGGGTAAATCTGGCTCTGGTTTACTGGATCCTTTCTGGAAGCCTCTGGCTGCCTGCCCATGCCTCATCCTTGCTACATGAGAACCCCACCAGCACGAGCAAGCCCCTGTCGAAGCAAACAGTCACTTGGCAGCTCCTTTTAATGGCCTTGATGCTTTCAACTAAGCCTCCTCCATCTGTTCCAGCCTCTAATTACCCACTCACCGAGCGGGAAATCATCCACACCCTTCGTTAGCGGCTTGCAGGAGCAGTGTTGGTCCCCACCAAGCTGGGGACACCGTGTCCCAGTGGCTGCCAAGGACAAACCCTTTGGGTTTACACGTCGATTTGGGTGTAAAATGGTCCTAATTGGGTTGGTTCGATGTTTCTGCTATGGGTAAGGACTGGAGGGAGGGGCCTCCCAGCCCTGCAAAGCCAAAACACTGCCCGTTATGTCCTTTGTGTCCTCTAAGCATGCCGAAAATAAGGGAAAAAAACCCTATATAGATATTCATAAAGCAGTGCCTTCCTCGACAAGGGTGGGTTTTTAATCAAAGGAGGGGAAAGGAAATAATCCAGGGTTGGATATCTCTCAGCTTTGCTCTTCACATCTGAGCGGGCGGCGTTCAAAGCCGCTATGAAAAGAGGCAGCCCCGGCAGCCCTCTGTGCTGTGCAGATAAGAGCCGCGCCGCTCGGGATAACGCTCCGTGGGACGGCACCGACGTGCCCGTGCCATTGCAAAGATGAAAAGAAGAGATGAAAATCCAGAAGGGTAAAATGAAAGGGAGAGAAAAACTGAGTGAAAACGGCTGGGAAGCACCTGACCCATCACTAAACCCTTCCTAATAGTGCTCCATTTCTTCACCAGAGCCCAAAATAAGGCAGGACACCCCCCCCCTCCAAATAGAGCATCAAGCCAATGATTCAGAAAACAAGTCTTTTCAGAGCCTCTAAGAAATATCTCCTTTCTCTCCAGGCAACTTGCTGTTTTCCTCTGAAAAAAGGCGACTGTGTGAAAAGACTTTTACCATGAACATCCCTGGCTCCACGGATGATTTGCCGGCGCCGTGCCGATGATTACCGATGCTTTTAAGTTCTTGGTCCTAGGGCGGTGAAATTTTCTGCTTGCAAATTCTATTAGTTCTACAATATGTGGTGAAAGGGAGGAAAACGGAGGGTTCTGAGCCAAAAAAAGCAGCTGGGGGTTGGTGCAGTGTGCCATAACCGGGTGAACATGGCGCGTCCTTGTCGCTTGCTCAAGGGATGTTTGTGATGTCTCGCTCTGCACACAGGGGATGTTTTAGCCTGGTTTAATACCCCAACTTTCCTGCTGCTTCCCTTTTTGAGGAGAGCAATGGCCAAATCCAGCATTGAGTGAAACCACTGGGTTTATGGCAGGAAGCAAGGCTGGTGAGTTAGGGAATGTGTAATCCCTTTGTGAAGCCGCCAACACAAGCTCTAAATAACAATTAGTTGTGTCAGAAATGTGTACAACATCGGAGTGAGCTGCTGAGCGGAGCCTGTGCTCCAAGGGGAAACAAAATAAGGGAGTGGAGCAGCCTCTGAGCATCTCCTGAACACCCTCTTGGGCAACCTATTGCCTGAGCATTCCCTGAGCAAGCCCCTGAGCATCCTCTGACCAACTCCATAGCATCTGAGCAAGCATCTGGGCTGCCTTTGACCATTGCCTGATCATCCTCTGACCAAGCCCCTGAGCATCCTCTGACCAACCCCATAGCATCTTCTAAGCAAGCCCCTGACCATCTGCTGAACATCCCTTTGGTAACCTATTGCCTGAGCATCCTCTAAGGAAGCCCCTGAGCACCCTCATGACCAACCCCACAGCAATCTCCTGATCACCCCCTGACCTTCCTCAGCAATCCTTGAGCATCCTCTGAGCAAGCCTATGGTACCTCTAAGATTCCTCTGAGAATCCCTGAACATCTCCTGAGCAAGACCCTGGATATCCTGAATATTCCCTGAACAACCCCTGAGTAACCTCTGAACATCCCAAGCTTCTCCTGATCTTCCCATGAGCAACCCCTGTGCATCTTCCTGAGCAGCCCTTGAGCACCCTGAGACTCCCCTGAGCACCTCCTAAGCAACCCCATACCATGTCCTCTCCAGCCCTGCTTTCCTGCTTTTTCTCCACTCCATAGTCACTTTATTCCCATGCAGCCATCCAACACACTTGTTCTTCCTTGGAATAAAAACCCACCTCTGAGTGTAACAGAAAAAAACAGCAAAAAAAAAACCCCTAAAACTCAAATTCCAAGGAATTAGAAGGAATTTCCACTTGCGAACTTGCTCATCCGATGGGAACAGCCCTGTCAAGCTCTTTCCAACCACACACAGCCATTTGGAGTTAGAAACATCACATCACCTTGAGGAAACAACTGTATTTTCCCCATCGGTCACAGAATTGTTATAACGACGTTGGGAAACATGAGCTACGGAATGCGATTGGCAACTTCTCATTTAAAAAGGAAACAAAGAGGTAGAAAGTAATAATTGTGGAAAATAAATACTTCACCCTGGCTTTTTTCACCTTGAATTAAGTCTACCCCTGACAGTTTTTACCAGATTTGGTTTTCCTTTTATACCATTGGCAATAAAGCAAGTGTGTAATTAGTAATAAAGCTGACACCCCTGCAAGTGATTTTGCACTTGGAAAAGAAGCAAAGACAAACTTCCATGCTGCTTGCTTTAAATATAGGTAGCAATTTTGTTGTTTTCCTAAGCCTTGCTTTTCTCTGCCCTTTTTCAGCCCTGGAAATTGCCACCAATGTCACCTATTCCCTAGGGACAAGAAGGAACATTTGGACAGCCCTAGGATATTTGGTGGTGGAGCATTAAGGCATGATAATTTCTTTGCAATGCAATGAATTCCTGGGACAGTCAAAGAGAACACATCGAGTATCACAGAATAGTTTGGGTTGGAAGGGACCTTAAAGCCCATCCAGCTCCAACCCCTGCCACGGGCAGGGACCCCTTCCACTGGAGCAGCTTGCTCCAAGCCCCTGTGTCCAACCTGAACTTGAACACTGCCAGGGATGGGGCAGCCACAGGTTCTCTGGGCACCCTGTGCCAGCGCCTCAGCACCCTCACAGGGAAGAGCTTCTGCCTTATCTCCAACCTGAACTTCTCCTGTTTCAGTTTGAACCCATTACCCCTTGTCCCATCACTCCAGTCCCTGATGAAGAGTCCCTCTCCAGCATCCTTGCAGCCCCCTTCAGACACTGGAAGCTGCTCTGAGTTCTCCACACAGCTTCTCTTCTCCAGGCTGAACAGCCCCAGTGTTCTCAGCCTGGCTCCATACAGGAGCTGCTCCAGTCCCTGATCATCCTCATGGCCTCCTCTGGCCTTGCTCCAACAGCTCCATGTCCTTCAATACCTTCACCTACCCCAAAGTAGGTCCAGATTTCTAAAAATAGGCATTAAGAAGCATCCAGCATGCTGGAGAAGGGGATATCAAGGTGACTTACCGCACAGTGGACTGGTAGACCAAATCCTCCCTCTTCCGATAGTTCTCCATGTGGGAGAAATTGGTGGAGAACATGGCATCGAAGGTGAAGATCTTCTGCTTGATGGTGCCACCATCGGTGACCTGCAAAAGTAAAACCCGGATATGAGATGCACGAGCATCTTCACACCAACTTTTTCATTTGTAATATGTTTTTATTATATTTATCTTTAATTTCTTCACTATTTTTCTTAAGCATCAATAAATATTATGTATCTAGTATGAGCTTGCTGAAACCAAATGCAAATCCAGTGCATTTCCATCCCATTATCATTTTGCCAACTCTCATCTCCATCTGCTCAGTGGGGTTGTAATTTTTAAGAGGAAAAAGGCTCTTTTTAGGAGCAGGGAGGACTCATTTCTTCCCTGTGCCCCTCAGTGTCTTCAGATTTATCTCCCCCCTTCTGAGGAGCGAAGTTTAGCACAAAATGAGGAGGAAAAGGCAGAGGAAAGCAATGTGTGTGTGTGTGTATGCACATTTTGGGGGTGTAACAGCTCAGATCGGTCCATCAGAGGGTTAGAACAGTTATTTTTTAACACAAGCCAGGTGCAGACGAAAGGGATTTGGGGGATTAACCCCCAAAACCAGCATCTCTCAGGGAGGCAACCCATTTTGCCACCCAGCATTTCTCTCCCCACTTGGACAAAGCTCATCTTTGATTCCAGATTTGATCTTTTCCCCCTTTTTTATGGCTAAAAGAAAGGAGGAAAAAACCCAAACTGCTGACACTAAAACCACCTCTTCACATTTATTTGTCAAGGCTGAGGCTTTTATTGCAAAGAAAATACATGCTGGCACGGATGTGGGATAAAGAACTGCAAGAAGAATTATCAATGTTGTAAATCTTCGGCCTTGGGAATGAGGGGAAGTTTTCAAGGACGTGTCTGATTTTCCCTGGCTTTTATTGATGCCCTGGGGTAGATGTGGGGAGAAACCTTGGGGCTGCTCCCAGGCTGAGAAGCTCTTCCTGGATCATCTCAAAGGGATTATGCTGGGGATACAACAGAGTGGTTGGTTCAAGGAGGGATGCTCAAGGAATGGGGATGGGGAGCAGTGGATGTGGTGCTTGTAGACCAGGAGTTTGCATCCACAGGAGTTCCCCAGCACATCCAGACAGATGTGGGCAAAGCCAGGGAGCATCAAGCTACATCCAAGGATGGGAGTGGAAAATGCAGCTCAAAGCATCACTCGTGCCACCCATGGGACCCCTTGTATCCCCCTGAGGATGCACAGTAAGGCAAGATGCTGCAGCCTGGTTGTATCCGTAGGGAATTACAGGCAGTTAATAAGCTCCTGTGGAAAGGCACATATAGAATAGTCTCTCTCTAGGGATTAGACCTACTTTCAGCCTTTTTATGTGTGCCCTGGGGTCAATGATTTTGGAGAGGAGCTGCATATGAAGTTGGTGAAGCCACAGGGGTGCAGGAACAGCCAAGCCACCTCTTGCCGGGTTAAAAAAGAACGAGAACTCAGCAGCATGCAATGGTGATTGCCCCACATTATGTGCCCACACTGAGGAGCAGGAATAAAGGGGCACAGGACAAGGAAAAGGCAGGTTTAGGGCAGCTGAGCTCAGGCAGGCTTTGGCTGCCTGCTGCATTATGTATAAGCCCTAGTAAAAACCTTATTCCTGACAAAACACCAGCAATTGCCACTGCACAGGGAGACATTAACCTCCTGCTCCTTCCTGCTGTCACAGAGGCAGCCCCATCCTGCCTCTTTCCTCTCACCAGTGATCCGGCCCTTCGCTGTCCCCAAAATACACTGGTACCATTAATATTGCAGGAGCATCTTGCTGGGATGCTCACTGGTTAGATAAGCATCAGGGAGAGATGGGTGGGAGACCAAGGGGATCGGTGGGGAGGGATTGTGAAGGACAAAGTGGTTATAAAGGGACAGGGTCTCTCCATAGCACTCTGGGACATGAAGCATCACTGGGCTCCAGTCCTAGGGCTCAATTTACACCCTTTCTCCAAGGAGCTGCAACAAGCACTTGCTGTGGCAAGAGGGAAAATAACCTGAAGGGGCTGTAAGGTGTGAGTGCAATGCTTAGTGTGCTTCCAGGGGTTTGCATCATCCCTACATCCAAACCCATGTCACAGCCACTGGGAGAAACACATCATGCTGGAAAACCCCTCTTCTAGCTGATATCCTTCCTCCTGCCCTGAGCTTGCTGGACCACCAGTCCTTCCTTGCTCAGAACCATCCAGAACACCACCAGCAGCACACTTGTCTTCCAAAAGTACAGAGTAGCTGATTTATTTGCCCAAATCCAGATGGTTTGATCCCAGAATGAGCGCTACAACCCATCTTTATCCCCCAAAGGGCAGCACCCATGCTGGTACCCCCGTCTGGCATCACTAAACCACATGCCTGATCAAACACGTGCTGGGAAGCGCAGCCCAGGCTCCCCATTGCATCCCTGGAGCCAGAGTGATGCCCATACCCAGACGTAATAAAGAACTCAATAAACTGTGCTGCTGCTTGTGACCTTCTCCCCCTGCCTGAGCATGAGGAATTTAAAGAGTTCCCCCACACTGGCATGTAAATGATCATCTCCCAGGTAGATGAATGGCACGAATCAAACCTCTCACAGTTACCAGCCCAAGATCTCTCCATCAGCAGCTTTGCTCAGATCGTACAGAATATCTCTGCAGCCTTAGAACTTGAGTTTTTTACCCTATAGAAGAGCAGGTTTATAAATCAGAGGCACAACCCACCACAAATGGAGTTAGCTTGAAAATAAAGAGGGGGCTGTGAGTTTCTGAGGGTGAGAGGTAAAAAGCAGTATCCCGATGCCTCCAGTCTGGACCATCCCCAGCATCCCCAAACAAACACCCCCAAATCTGGGCTGTCCCAGCAGCATTGTATGGTATAGGAAGGGCTTGCAACAGCCCCAGCACACTGGGTGTCCTTCACTTGGCTCCTCCATCCTGTCTTCCCCCTCCCATGGAGCTGATGCCGCTGCAAGTAGTGACTTTATCACTGTCACCAGCAACATTTCCCGCTTGGAGCCACCGAGGGAGATGCCGGTCGGAGCTGTAACGTCTCATTGCTCCTAATGGGCAACGACAGAGGCAGCCCCTGCAGGGACTGGGCTTTGTCACCATTGATCAGGCAGCTCTGAGAAGTACCACCAACATCTGTAATGCATCGGCTCCTACCTGCCTTGGCCACTGGTTTTGGAGCACATCAACCCCAGCACTCCCAGGCTTTGCCAGGCAGGGCTCCATAGTGCAAAGTGAGCGGAGCTCATGTGGACTCCTTGAAACGCATCCTGCAGGTGGGAGAACCCCTTGTTTGGGATGGGGAGCACAGGGGTTCAGGGATGCTGATGCACCGGCGCCTCCCACAGGACTACAGGAACCCGCTGATGGAGATGGAGACGAAGGTGCTGAGCGCTAGGAAGTGCCAGGTGGTGTTTTTCCGCCTGAAGGAGATCCTGCAGTGCCACTCCATGTTCCAGATCACCCTCGCCTCCTGTGTGGCCCATGTAAATCCCAGCCTTGTTTGTGTTGGAAGGGACCTTAAAGCTCCTCCAGCTCCAACCCCTGTCATGGGCAGGGACCCCTTCCACTGGAGCAGCTTGCTCCAAGCCCCTGTGTCCAACCTGGCCTTGAACACTGCCAGGGATGGGGCAGCCACAGCTTCTCTGGGCACCCTGTGCCAGCGCCTCAGCACCCTCACAGGGAAGAGCTTCTGCCTTATCTCCAAACAGAACTTTCCCTCTTTCAGTTTGAACCCATCACCCCTTGTCCTATCGCTACAGTCCCTGATGAAGAGCCCCTCTCCAGCATCCTTGCAGCCCCCTTTAGGCACTGGAGCTGCTCTCAGGTCTCCCCTTCAGGAGCCTTCTCTTCTCCAGGCTGCCCCAGCCCAGCTCTCTCAGCCTGGCTCCAGAGCAGAGCTGCTCCAGCCCTCGCAGCATCTCCATGGCCTCCTCTGGCCTCGCTCCAGCAGCTCCAGGTCCCTCTTGTGCTGCTGCCCCAGAGCTGGATCAGGGCTGCAGGGGGAGTCTCCCCACAGCGCAACAGAGGAGTAGATAAGTCCTCATGCATGGGTGCTACGGAGAGCAACGCCTGCGCATGGGTGCTGCAGACAGCAACACCATCCCCGTCTCTCTGTTCTTTTCCTTCTTGCTAATTAGACTGAGTACCAAACTCTAATTAATTGAGGCAGAGCAACCCCAGACCCAAGGGCTCCCCTCCACCCCCGGCTCTTCCAGCTGTACATCCCCAAGCCAAACCCCTGCTCCCCATTGGGCAGAGGGATGCTGAGCATAGGATCACTGCTCTCCTCCAGGGAATCCTGCCCAGCCCTTGCCTGCCACCAGAACTGTGCAAAAGACTTTATTGTGATTGCCATCATCCGAGCCCCCGGCTGTGTGTACAGGCTGCTGCCAGATGTCTGTGCAGAGCCACAGCAGACACCCTGAGGATTGTCCCTCCCTTTCCCGCTTCCTATTATTTTCCTTTAGAGCTCTGCACTGCTGCAAAAAGCCATTTCCTCCCTCCCCATCCCTTGCTGCAGCGTGGCACTGACCATACTAATCAGGTCTCAGTGTGACCCCCAAGACGCCAGAGAACAGCTTGACAGCTCCGTGTCTTCCTTGGACTCATTACAAGGATGCCACCGCCCTGGTCCTCTGCACAAGGGGTTTTCGGTGCTCGCATGATGCACAAGGGGCCCAGAACATGGGTTTGCACATGTTCTCAGGCACATCGCGCCTTCTGGGGATGACTTCAGCATGGAGGGGGTGGGTGGGTATTCATTATCACCTCTGCAGATGGTGCATGCTCCTGTTTGGGCTGTGAAAAAGCCCCCTTTGCTCATCCCAGGTCTCCTTCAGTCCTTGCATTAAGCAACATAAAGCAGCGGCTCATGCCAAGAGCTGAGGGAGAAGTTATCCACTGCTGCCACCCCTGTTTGCTGCCCCTCAGCAATGGGGCTCCCATGCTGGAGAGAGGGTTTGGGGGTGCTGGTTTGCAGAATGGTGCTTCTCAGTGGGGTTTTACCTGCCTCACCCATGGTAAGAATCTGGTTTACACCTCACAGCCTTGGTGTGCGCGCACCTCAATGGGTTATGCACCCACCCCATGGGTTATGAATACATCCCATGGCTTATAGACCCACCCCATGGGTTATCCACCCACCCCATGGGTTCTGAATACATCCCATGGCTTATAGACCCACCCCATGGGTTATCCACCCACCCCATGGGTTCTGAATACATCCATGGCTTATAGACTCAACCCATGGGTTATGCACCCATTCCATGGGTTATGCACCCACCCTGAAAGGTAATATGCACCCACCCTATGTGTTATGCACCCATTCCATGGATTATACACCCACTCTGATGGGTTATGTATACGCCCCATGGGCTATGGATATGTTCCATGGGTTATACATGCACCCCATGGGTTATACACCCACCCTGACAGGCTATGCATGCTCTCAACAAGCTATGCATGCACACGGATGGGTTGGAGATACATGCACCACACAACCTGATGGGTTATGCATGCACCCTGATGCGTTATGCATGCATCCCAATGGGTTGTGCATGCTCCCAGCAGGTTATGCATGCTCCTGACAGGTTACACACACACACTTCATGGGTTATGCATCCTCCCCGTTGGGTTAAGCATTTACCCCATGGTTCTGCATGCTCCCAACTCGTTATTATGCATGTACCCCAAGGGGTTATGAATGTACCTCATGAGTTATGGATGCACCTCATGAGTCATGGAGTTATGGATGCACCCCATGGGCTATGCACCCACCCTATGCCCTACACCAAACTGCTGCCAGTGAGTTTGCTGCTGTGTTCCCCTTTCTGCTTTCCCTCCCTCCCCAACCCAGTGTGTGCCTCTGGAGCCATTCTGCACCCTTAAACTCAGAGAACTCATTCTGCTCTCTGTAAAACAAGACATGGGAAAGGGAAAGGGGAGCCCCAGAGGGTCCCCCACACCCCGCTCCAGTGCTTCAGTGCGCTCACAGAGATGCTGTGAGGATGATTTACAAATGGTAGGAATAGAACTGCACAGCCCCAGCATCTCCACCTGGCTCACATGAGACCATCCATGACCTCTGCACAGGGGTTTGGGCTGCAAGTCCATGAGCAAGACAAGATGGGGGGAAAAACCCTAAAAACAGAAGGGAATTTGGAAAATCCTGAAATCTTCTATGAGAAAAATCACTTTCTGAATGCAGGAAGATCCCTGGGAAAGGAGAAAAAGGGAAGGGGAGGTAAAAAAACGGGAAAAAAAGGGGGATTTGTGATGATAAAAATAAAAGCTGGGTTATTTTTTCCCTTCTCACTCTCTCTGTGGTTACTCAGAGTGTAATTTGCTCGGCCACCCCAGCCCATCGTCCTCTCACCAAGGGCTCCTGCATCCCTCCACGCAGGGGGATTAAACAAATCCAGACCCAGCTTGTGGGAAAGTGGGTTAATCCAATCTTACCGAGTGGGAAAGGGAAGGAAAAACCTGGTGGAGATGGTGGAAGAAGCACTGCACAAAAATCCTCTTCCCCAAAACAAGGGGGAGACGAAGCCAATTGCAAGGTGCCATTTAAGTACCGGATGGGTTTTGGGTTGTATTTTGCTGTTTCTCTGCTTGCATCCCCTACACACCCAAACACAAAGAGCTAGGACGTGATGGAAATATTCCTGTGCATACACCACGCTCCAGCAATTCAATATATATCGTTCCAGAGAGCACCTTTCCCTATAGAGAAACCTGCCAGGAGGCAAATAACAGCTTGAAGGCAGAAGATGCTCCTTGTTTGGGGAGCAGAAACAAGATGGTAAAACCAAAACATATCCTTGGATGAAGGGCAGTGGTTTCACCCAATGCCACCAGCCCCCTTGGCTCTTTCTTTGCCTCCTCTGTGAGCAAACATCCAGGCAAAGAGCTGATTTTTTCCCATCCTGGCAAGCTGAGTTTCCTCCGGTCAACCCATCATAGGGGGTTTAGCTGTGTTTGACACCTTATGGTGAAATTCCCCAGAGAAAGCCAAGAATACTGCTCTGGACTCTTATAGCTGAGGCTGGAGCCAGGCTTGGTGCAGATGGGAGTGACGGTGGTAGGGGGGGACAGCCACAGCCTCCAAATCCCCCTTCCCCAGATAAAACCAGTCTTGCTTTGCTCCATATCAGCATTTCACATCCATGAGTGTTTTAGGGACAGGGACAGGAAGGGGAAAGGTTTTTCTTGAGAAGTCCAGCGTGAAGAGCCCAGCGCTGCTCCCCAAGCCCTGAACACCCTCAATTTTGCCTGATTTTGCATGAAAACCGCTGTCTTTTTTGCATCATTTCACACCCAACATGCAAATCCTCTTCCTACAGTGGTGCCAACTTGAGCCCCCAGCTCCTAAACCCCAACCATCTCTAACCCTCAGTGCAAAGCCCCCCAGAACCAGTCCTGCAAACCCCAAATCCACCTGGAAAATAGAACAAAATGCCTGGAAGAAGCCTCGTGGAGCCCTCAGGATACTACAAATCCCCTTTACATCTCTCCCTGATCAGCTTTTCAAAGGCCAGGCTGCCCGCCCGCTTCACCGAATCGATATTCCCATCGGCAAGAGCACCGTCTGCCTTCCTCTCCACCATCCAGCCTTGACCTTCTGTTGGACAGGAGCAAAGCAGCCAGGTGGCTTCATGTCCCTGTCCCCAAGGGCAAGGAAGAGGCCCTGGCAAGGCTTACCCGGTACCAGACGATCTCCCGCATCTTCCCATCTGTCTTGAAGTTGCATTTCAGAGTGACGGCATCTCCCACCACCACGGGCGGCAGCGGCTCGATGCTCACTGTCAGGTAAGCTGGAAAAGGTACAAAAAGGGGAAAATGAGGCTTGAGCTGCTGGGGAAGGGGGTTAAATACTGTTCTCAAGTGGTTTTGTTGTATTAATAGCTCTGGCTGCATCCCACCAAGGGTAACGCACAGGCAAGCCCATCAGAGAGGCATCTTGCCCCATTGCTGTAATAAATTTTGGCTGCTCCCAATACACCAAAGAAGTAAAAACTGGGATAAAAATCCTTCCTGACCTTATTTACCAGTTTATAGCACCAAAATGCAAGGAACAAGCATTCAGCTGCTTCTCCCCTCGCCAGCTTTGCAAAACTACACATTTGGCCAAATAAACATTGGGCAACTGGATTTTGAGGATCACACTGGTCCACACGTAAAGCCCTGGTCCCATCAGCCACCTTCCCCACTTGCCAACTCAAACCCATCCTTCCTATAAAGATAGAATCATGGTACGATTTGGGTTGGAAGGGACCTTAAAGCTCCTCCAGCTCCAACCCCTGCCACAGGCAGGGACCCCTTTCACTGGAGCAGCTTGCTCCAAGCCCCTGTGTCCAACCTGGCCTTGAGCACTGCCAGGGATGGGGCAGCCACAGCTTCTCTGGGCACCCTGTGCCAGCGCCTCAGCACCCTCACAGGGAAGAGCTTCTGCCTTATCTCCAACCTGAACTTCCCTTTTTTAAGTTAAAACCCAGGTTCTACTTCACCTCCCCCATTGCTTCTCTCTCCATCGCAGACCCAATTCCTTGCTTTGCTTGAAAACCCTCTAAATTACTCATTTCTTACAGGATCAAATCAATCAGAAGATGTGCAAAGCCCAACCTGTGGTTTTACAGCCCAGCTTTGGCTGACAGCCTGATGCTTCCCCATCTCCCTATAGCTGGATGCAGGAGCCGTGCTTGTAGCAGACGGGAAGTCAGAGCACGGCGGCTCCGTCTGGCCCTTTTCTCCTTGTTTCCCCTCGATTTGCTGCAGAAGGATTGCAGGAGCACGGAGCAGCAGGGTCAGGAGGGCAGGCATTCACATTTCTGTTTTATTCTCCTCTGGCTGCTGGAAGATGTCAGATTGACAGCTGGGCAGATCCAAACCCTCCTTTAGCATCCTTGCCCTGACTGTATCCGTGTCTGCAACCAGGACACCACAATCCAGCACTTAACCCACTGCAAAAAGCCATTATTTGCTTACATCAGGTGGAAAAACAATGGGGAAAAGAAACCCCGGAGCACCTGGATAACTGGAGCAGGGTTGGAAATGGGGCTGCACAAACTGAGACTCCTCTACAGGAGATCCCTTGGAACAGGGGAAGGTGATTTCCTATGTCCCACAGGCAGTGATTTGATCACTTGTAAAGCAAGTTGCTGGTGTTTTGCAATGATCTCAACCACGACCTGCGGGAGAGCATGCTGCACACACACGTGCCTGCTGCAACAGCAGAGCAGCGTGGCCTGGCATATTGAGGGCTCTAAAACTCAAGAAACCCTCTTTGTGCTGCTTTCCGGGGGGGAGCTACAGGAGCAGGTTTGCTGGGTGCAAGGAAATGGGGTAAACCATGGATTTTGTTAGTGGTGGTGAGCATTTGCAGCATTATGCAGCAGGAGACAGCAGCACAGACCAGGGATGGGGGCTGAATTAAAGGTTGTTTTAGCCCTGAAACAGTGCACAGAAGGATGGGGTTTAACGCTGCACCTTTGCACCCCCAGCCTGATGCCTCCCTCCTTGCTGACAGCAACCCAAATCCTCACATTCATTCCGGGCCAGCTTCTTTCCAGCCTCTCTCCTTGCCTGGACAGGGTTTATTTTAGCACGCTAAAGCAGGGATTAATTCCTTGCGGCTGCCAACAGAGCACACAACCCCCTCGAACTCTGCAGATACAGGGAGGCAGCAATGGGAGAGGGAGGAGGAGGATGGATGCGAGGAAGGTCAGGAGAGGTCTCGCAGCGGGTGCCCCCGTTCCCCTTGCTTTTCTTTTGACATTTCCAATAGGGAGGTGAGCAACAGGCAGGAAAGCAAAGGGAAAGGGATGAGCAAACATACTGCAGCTGCCCGGAGGAAAGCAGGGATGGAGCCTCAACGTGTGTGGAAAAGCTCTGCCTCTTCCATGAACCAGGCAAGATTCCACCTCCCTTCTGCCCCGGTGTGGATCAACAGGGTGATTAAATAAAGCCAATGGGTGACAAAGACACAGTTAAGATTGCATTTTCCCTTGTGTCCACAGACTAGTGAGAGATGGGAGATCCTGGTTCATAACTGCATCGTCTCCAGATGGTTTTCCACCCCCTTTCTGGTGTCATTGGGTTTCATACCCTATGCACAACAGTGGGAAGCTAAAGCATCCCCATTCCAGCCCAGCCAAGTGCTTTGGTGGTGCTTAGGCCATCTCCTGATGGTTGGTGGCTTTTAAAAGTCAAAAATAGCCATTTGCAGCAAACCACCTCCACTCACGTGAAGCAAATGCATTGGCCCAAGCATTTACCCAAGTAAATCCCCTTGCAAACGCATCCCCAACCAGCACCTTCTAGATGGCTCCAAATACAGCCCAAATAGGCTCTGCTCCCTCCTTGAGCCACAAAACCTCTTTGAGATGGCAACTGGGCTGCAGCCCATCAGCTCCCATTTCCATGCCCAGTAATTTGGGCTCAGCTGTGCTGGGAGGGTATCTGGTCCTTAAAACCACCAGAGTGTAACCAGAGGATGCTCTGGTTTTCCTGAGCAGATCCTGCATGGCAAAAACAAAGCTCTGGAGCACCATGGTTTATTGCATCAGTGCTAGGGGAACAGGGACTGCACAACGGCTGATCCTGGAGCCCCAGCAACACCTGGAAGAGGAGGGAAGGTGAAAACCCACCCTCTTGAAGAGCATCAGCTGCCCAAATTCAGAGCAAAATCACCCTAGAAAGTGGGAAAAAGAAGGAGATGAAGGAGCGAAACAGATGCACGGTCCCTGAAGGAACCAGCCCCATAAATGCTAAGAATGTGTGTAAGGGAGAGGGAAAAGCAGTGAAAATAAAGCCAGGTACTGAAAAATAACACAGGAATCCAGATGGAGCTGTCCAAAACCTGCTGTTTTGCTGTGGCTGATGTGCGTATCTCATCCCTCATACCCTGAATCTCATCCCTCATCCCCTCCCTTCCCTTTGTTTTCCTAAAGCAGAGGATGGCAAAGTGTCACCAGTCCTCAAAACCCCTACTTTTGTCCCTTTTTGGATTTACTGTGGAGAAGAAACCAGCAGTGACAATTATTACTGACTTTTAAGGCCTATATTAAACAGGGCTGAGCATCAGATTTGTACCTCCAAAGGAAGAGCCCAACCCACCGTCTCCATCATCCTCTGTGTTATCAGCATCCCAAAAGCAGCTTTGAACCCTGAGGCTCCTCTCCTTCCCCTTTGCTCTATTGAAATGAGACGTATTCCTTAGTGCAAGCTATGCCAGGCCACCCTTGGATTAGATTCAGCCCTATGGAAATCCAGCCCTCTGATTAGATCTCATCCCTGGGGAAAGAAGAGTATTTTTGCTAGTGAACGGTGGGAATTCTTGTGACATCCAGTTTAAAGGGGGGTGGAAAAAAAGGAGGGGAGAGGGAAGGGAGAGATAAATGAAATGTCCTTTTAAATCAGGAGTGACACATTAATAAAAGGAGCACATTGGAACATGCTCAGTGCTTTCAATTACAGAATAGCTGCGAGGGAGGGGGCAGGTTTCAGCCTGGCCACACAAGCGGAGGATGCAAAGGGATGCTTCCACCAAGGTACTGGCAGAAAGCCCTGTTTCTCCCCCATCTGACCATCCCAAACAGGCAGAGGTACCCCCTGTCCTGTTAAGGAGGCGGAATGAGAGAGCAGCTGAGTGGGTGGGTTGCAACCACTCAAACACAACCCACTACAGACCCCCTGGGTGCCCTTGGAAACCTCGGGGTGATGGAGCCTTTTGGTGTGTCCCAGCACCACAAAACAACCCCTCTGCATCTTCCCCATGTGCCTGGTATTTTTTAACCTACACAGAATCATGGAATGGTTTTTGTTGGAAGGGACCTTAAAGCTCCTCCAGCTCCAACCCCTGCCACAGGCAGGGACCCCTTCCACTGGAGCAGCTTGCTCCAAGCCCCTGTGTCCAACCTGGCCTTGAGCACTGCCAGGGATGGGGCAGCCACAGCTTCTCTGGGCACCCTGTGCCAGCGCCTCAGCACCCTCACAGGGAAGAGCTTCTGCCTAAGAGCTCAGCTCAGTCTCCCCTCGGGCAGGTTCAAGCCATTCCCCTTGGCCTGTCCCTACAGGCCCTTGTCCCAAGCCCCTCTCCAGCTTTCCTGCAGCCCCTTTAGGCACTGGAGCTGCTCTCAGGTCTCCCCTTCAGGAGCCTTCTCTTCTCCAGGCTGCCCCAGCCCAGCTCTCTCAGCCTGGCTCCAGAGCAGAGCTGCTCCAGCCCTCGCAGCATCTCCATGGCCTCCTCTGGCCTCGCTCCAGCAGCTCCAGGTCCCTCTTGTGCTGCTGCCCCAGAGCTGGATCAGGGCTGCAGGGGGGGTCTCCCCAGAGCACAGCAGAGGGGCAGGATCCCCTCCCTGAGCTGCTGCTCACGCTCCTTTGGATTTTCCAAAGCTCTCCTATTCCCTGATTCCTCACCTCCCAGCACTTCCCAAAAAGCCAGCCTCAAACCATCCATGGACTGTAGCCATCTGGGACATATCCCCAGGCTTTAACCCGTCCCCATGCTTGCGGTTGGTGATGGTCATTTGGAGCAGCAAAGGTGTTTCAAGGGATCAGAGTGGAGCAACACCTTGGGATGGAGCCAGAGAAGAGGACACATGGGGATGCAGCTGCCCCATCTGCCCCCACCGTGTCCCCCCCATCCATCAGGTGCCAACACGTCCCCTTGGCAGAGACAGGGAGAGATAATATTAACACATCATCATTTTAATCAGCCTGTGATTAGCAGGGCTCATACATAATTCACACCCATTTCTCCGCCGTCTTCCGGCAGTCACTTTGCCAATCCCACAGTGGTATTTTGGGGTGCAAATACAAGGAGAGAGGGGGGGGGAAAGAACCAGGATCTCCCTAATCGGTGCAGGGTTGATTGTTCTCTAGGATTTAAGGCAATTGGTTCTTAAGGAGGCACTTTGCCCCTTGCAAAAGAGCCAGCTGGGATGCTAAAGGCTTACAAATCACACCCCAAAACAGCAGGGAGTGATCCAGCTCCCCATCCATAACCACAGGAAGACGATGGCCAGCACAAGGGGAGGCCACCAGCATGCAAGGGCTCATGGCCATGAGCGGAGCCTTGCGAACAGGGACGTCACCTCAGCACGAGGCTGAGGAGCATTAAGCAAACGCGCTTTGACTTGCAGCACTTTGCAACATCTTGTTCATTAAAGATTAAACACCAGCAGTTGCTCCCGTTCCTGGGAGCACCACAAATGCCTTCTCCCTCCCTGCCAAGCTCCGGCGATGCCTTATTTATGATATTCCAGGTCGATTTACAATGATAATGTGTTGCTGTCTGTCCTTGCTAACCCAGGAAGGCTGCAAGGGGCAAGAACCAGTGAAGGGTTCGCATCTGCCCCAGTTTGGAGCGGCCAAATTTTGCTGAATCTGGAGCTTTTCCTCCTAGAAAGCTGCTGCTCTGATTTATTTATGTTTTCCATAAATGATGGAATAAGTGTTTTAACACAGGTTTAACAACAGCGAGTGGAATAGGATGTGACAGATGGACTCAGCATCATGCTTCCAAAGGGCACGGTCCTTTTGCAAAGGGGGAAAAAAAGGGTTGGGGGGAGCCTGTTTGTGTTTGTAAAGGTATAAACTGCTTCAGTTTTCTTTGGATTTTTAGCTTTTCCTTCAAGCAATCCAAAAGCTGAGCTCCGCAGCCCATCACTGCCCATCCCAAAATCACATTGGCTTTTGCATAATAGAGCTGGTCCACGAAGTAAACCCACTGAAACAACATCACCCGCTGTGAGGAAGAGCCCTGCTGGCAGAGAGCAAATTGTATTAATACTGTGTAAATAGGATATTAACAGGCCGACCAAACAATTAAGAGCCCATAATTAAAATTCATCTTCCTTCACATGGTGGTGCATTAAAGTACAAACATTTCATTAGATGCCTCTTACCTCAGCCATTTGCATAAGTGGGAGGAAACACTTCGCAGCTGTAGCTCTGATTATGCTTCATGGGGGGTTGCTGGACCAAACCAGCCCCTAGATCCTTAGGCAATGCAGAGAAGATGTATAGAATATAAAGGGAACATGTATAGGATATGCTTTAGTCCATTTTTCTTTGCCTAAGTAGGATGCAATAGGTGCACTGAGCCTGACAGGTCCTACGGATGCATCTCATGTCATGTTAGCTCCTTGTAATGTAAGTCAATAATTCTAATCAATGCATTGATTGAGCAGGGCTGGTTTGGCCTTTTGACCCCCTTTAAATCAAGATTAACTGAGAAAACCACTTCACTGGGGCTCCTGGGGACAAACAGGCCATAAGGGGTGTGCTTCAGTTAGGATTTCATGATCAAAATGGGTCAAAACAACAAAATGATGAAGATTTACTCATCAGATTTTATCATCAATGCAAAAACCAAAACCAAATCCCAATGATTTCAGTGCTGGTGCCAAAACCCAATTGAGATTGGACTCTTGGACACTCCCCACAGCTTTCCTTTCCTCCTTAAATCCCAGATTTCTCCTAGAAAAGGTATCCTAGTCAGAAAGAGAAAGAAATGATGCCTGATTTTGTGCCGTGCCATGGTACTCAACACCACTTGTGTGCATCAGTCTTAGTATCACGGAGAGCATCTTCAACACCGAGCAATCAAGTAAGGGCTTCCCAAAGAGATCTGTCAATACACCTTCAGAAAAATCAATTCTTACACTAGTTTTGTCCTCATTATGAGCACTAGAGTCAGCTTGATATTCTTAAAGGCAGAGATTGGCTCTTATATACCAGTGCCACTAGCTAAGCACTGATATGGTGCAGTAACATCGTAAGCTGCAGAGAAACAAAGACCCAGGCTCAAAATGGATCATGCTGGGCTAAGAACATGTTTCAAATGCTTCAGCTCAGTAGGGTTTTCCCACACATCAGCACAGCCTCGGCATGGTAAATGACCTCAGACACAGAAAGGGAGAGTTTGGACCACTTTGGGCATGCAAACGCAATGCGTCATTTGGGTTGTGGGAGCCTTGGGGTGCTGCAGTGTCTCCTTCTCTCTCTCCATTGCTCATCCCCATCTCCCCCTTCCCCTATTTCCACCTTCCTCTCTCTTATTTGTTTCTATCAACTACTCAAGCCCCAGCTCGATCCATCACCAAGTGCTGGCTAGTAAAATAGATGGAAACATGAGCTTTCTACAAGCTTGTTGCCACCTTTGGTGCGTGTCTCATGACAAACAAATCCGTGGTGGATAGAGCCATCCGTATCAGCTACGTGGCTTGGGCACGGACTGGAACAAAACCCTGCTTTAACATCTTCATCACGCCTTTTCTAAGTGAAGGCTCATCGGCAAGGCTGTTCCAGCTCACCGGAGCACAGGATGAGAAAGCCCATTTCTAGCTTGGATTCTTTTACTCACAGCACCAAGTTAGTGTTTGTACTACATTTCCGTCAAGGCATTTGCTTGATATCCTTGGGAAATCAGTTGTTCCAGTAAAAAGATGGAAGTTCTGAGGCAAAACGGATAAAGCATTCATCTGTAGCAAGCCCCTGCCCTGCTACAAATGCTCTGGATGACCTTGGATGCACGATTTTGATTCCCAATGGATCCCTCAGCCTAAAACTCAGGTGATGTCCCAGAGGCAAACTCAGAGGCACAATGTTGGGGGTGTAAGTCATGAAGCCAAGGTCCACATCCTGCCCACCCTAGAGACATGTGCCACTGCAAAGCCAAACCCACCAACTACAACATGAGAGATGGTGGAGAAGTGCCACTTTGGGGGTGAATGCAAGAAGATGTCTGAAGGGAAGCAGAGGCAGTGGACAACTGGGAGCAGTAGGATTTTGAGGGTACCTTACCAGGATAAATGGGAAATATTTTCCATTTGGATAATACTTCAACACCCCCAAGGGTGAAGAGTGAGGTTACCCCTAGATGAGCATTTCTCTACATACACATAGAATCATGGAATGGTTTGGGTTGGAAGGGACCTTAAAGCTCCTCCAGCTCCAACCCCTGCCACGGGAGCAGCTTGCTCCAAGCCCCTGTGTCCAACCTGGCCTTGAACACTGCCAGGGATGGGGCAGCCACAGCTTCTCTGGGCACCCTGTGCCAGCGCCTCAGCACCCTCACAGGGAAGAGCTTCTGCCGTATCTCCAACCTGAACTTCCCCTGTTTCAGTCTGAACCCATCACCCCTTGTCCTATCACTGCAGTCCCTGATGAAGAGTCCCTGAAGAAAAACCAGAGACCCAACCTGAAAACACCCATGAAGGAAGCCCAGAGACCCAACCAAACCCAAGAGCCACTTGGGAAGCATCCATCCAAACCCTATAAATCAATGCCAAAAGAAGCAGCCAACATGAAGAAGATGGGTCTCGCAACCCCACGCAGATTATCAGCAGGGTTGCGCTTGCTGCATCGAGAAGTCTTCTTGATATATTGCATTTTATTAGCTGCTCCCAAACCCTGCACAGGCTCAGAAGCCATGTACATAAATTATAAATTGAATATTTATCTCCCACCACCACGCAGACGTGAAGTATGTTTAGCAGCATTTACTCTAGCACAGTAAAACTTTATTTATACTATCTCCTCCCCACTCTGCTGGCGTGCTCAGTGCATCCCCAACAGCTTACAACACACACCTCCACCTCCTAATGACGCTTAAGGTGGGGGGGAATGAGTCTATTTTACTACCACATCTTCACCCTACTGATATAGCTACTAAAATGTAATGCTTTAGTGCAGCACTGAAGCACCCAGCTGTGGTTTATGGCTGATAAAATGGGTGGCCACGACCTGTGATGGGTCATTGGGTTTGGGTTTTGGAAGGCGAGGATGTTTGTCATCGTTATGGTGCTCGTCGCTCTTGTTCCTTTATCCCCATTTCCAGGTTATTTAAGGATTCGGCCATCCTGGGAGCCTAGTTTTGGGGGTTTTTAGGGTCCTAAATGATGTCTTCTTCCAGGAGAGGAGGGAAGGTGGATGCAGCAGAGCCAAATTCCCTTGAAAACCCAATGGCATCAGTGATTCAATGTCTTTGCCAGCACCTCTTGGCCTCTCCTCAGCTGTGTGAGCAGCTGCTGGTACCAAAATGAAGCTCAAATTGTCTGGGTCAACCTGGGCCTCAGATGCCCCATTTTTTAAATGGAGATGGTGCTCTTCATTTGAATGTATGCAAATAGGGGCCGACTGCCTGCAGTGCTGCTTGAAAAGCCCACAGCTATTCAAGGCAGTGTGTTCTAAGCCAATTGCACCCCAATTTTACTTCCAACCCATGAGCTAAAGACAACAGATTTTGGCTAAACAAGGAGCAAAGGAGATGCCACCTGTGCAGGCTGTGTTGCACCAGCTCTAAGTGCACATCCCTTCCTTTTCACCCCCTCTTTTCCCTTCCCTAATGAAGCAATCCCAGTTCCCTCAGGGTTTCTCGCTCTCCTGCAGATTTCCTCTGTGGCAGATGGATTTTCCTTTGTTTTTCCACCCAAAACCGCTGCCACCCCCCGTCCTCAAGTAGAGAGCAATAATGCCCCCCTGTGTGCCACTTCTGCTAATAACTCCCAGGAGAGATTTGCTTTCTCCTTTGCCTACTAATGCCTCATTGCAGATCCCAGTTAACCTCAGGACCTGCTAAAACCCCCCCAAGTCTTCCTTATTTCACCCCATTTACCAGCTCTCCCCCATGCTGCACTCTGGACCACTCCTCCAAGCTCAGTAATTACAAGCATTCCCACAAAGTCTTGCAGCGGGATCTTCTCTTTCTCTGGCAAATCCTAAGCTCACCAGACAAGGAATTTTCCTCCAATCCCCCTTTTGCTGAGCAGCAGCAATCACCTACCACCAAGTTCAATGAAATGCCTCTGGGATAATGCAGAATCTCCCTACAAACCTTGCCATAGATGCCTCCATGATGCCTGGGTACGATGTAGAGTAATGCTCAGGACTGGGATGTCCGGGTTCCTTGCAACCTGGTTCATCAATTCGCACCCCTTTGCTTTTCCAGTACTTTTAAGCAAGCAGCATCACAGTGAGGGCAGTGGGATCTGCTCAGCTTCACTTGCTGCCCAGGAAAATCCTCCCCATGCAGATGCAAGGTTTAATCCAGAATTAAATGTGGCAGGAGAAGGAGATACCACATCATAATCCTCCGCTGCAAAGGATTGGAAATGTGCTTCTTCCCAACACCAGACTTCCAGCAGCAGGCTCAGCTTTCCATCCTGACACAGGAGAGGTTCCCCATTAGCTGGATCCCTTCTGGCATCTCTCCCCATGTTGGCATCAGGAAGATCATAGGAGGGTCAGGGTTGGAAGATGCAACATCTGGATGCTTCCCCCAGGCACAGGGGATTATGGAAAACCTCACCTGGGATCAAGGATCTTGTGTCCAGCCAGAGCTGAAAGCACCAGTGAGCAAAACCCACCCCTGAGATGCAATTCAGGAGTGAAAAGGCAATTACGTGTATGCAGCCTGGTTTGTCAGAGCCCCACACTGGAGCAGATGGATTAGATACAGGTGTTAAAACCTGCGATAAAAGATGCCGAACCCCTGGCAGAGCCGGATCCACTTCCTGGGGGAACTGGGAATGGTTTTGCCGGCAGCAGCTGATGGTTTTGCTGCTGCTTTGAACCATCAGGGTGAGGATTACAACCGCAGCAGTTCATTGTATGAAACCATGGTTTGTGGTAATCTAGAGCATAATCCCAGCCAGGGGTAATTAGCAAAGCTGGAAGCAGCAGGAAGCTGCTCAAAGGATGCTTTTGGAGCGAGTCCTGCTCTGTGCCTCTGTTTCCCCACTTGCAAAGAGGAAAGTGAGCCCTATCTAAACCCACCTGAGATGCAAAATGCCATCCTGGAGTAATAGCAAGAGGTTCTTAGGGATGCTACTCCACCAAATAAGCCTAGTTCTGAATTTTCCCACCTGAGACACCACAATCCTCCCTAAACCTTCTCTCTTCCAGCTTTTGTTGCAGATACACCAGCTCAGAATGGGCAGAAGAGGGAAAACTAATTTCATCAAAGAGCAAGTATGAGGATTTAGGTTTAGATGCCACCATCAGGTTTCCCACTAAGTTAAGAGTCCCAGCAAGGCGCCAGCAGGGTTTGGCTGTGCCAAGGTGGTCAAGGCAGCTGTTGACCATGACCCAGATGATGAATTCTCTTATTTATTCCTCTAGTTGCAGGAAATTCAATTATCCCTTATTTCTGATGGGTGACAAATGAGGCAGTCATCGATCCTTCCCCTCCCTCCCTGGGTGTCTGCCATGAGCCAGCTCTTCCCACACCATTGATTCCATGTAACTGGAAAAGGATTAGTGTTAGTATTAACATTCTCCTTCTGCACAACTTCTCCAAAGGCACAACCTCAGGCAGAGGAAGGCAGAAGATAAAGCCTGGTGCTGGGTGGAAGTCCCAAATGCCACAAAATCCACTCTTTTTTTGCAATTTAAGGTGTGAAACACAGCTTTTTACCCCAAAAGACCCTGGGGGAGCCTGGGGCAGCCAGACTGGCACCGTCCTTAGCTAAGTGCTAAAAAGCAGCAAAGCCACACTGCTCCTTTGCTCCAGTACTGCAAACCCACTGTGTTCCCACCGGGAGCACTGCGGAGGTAGCTGGTGTCTTCTGCTGATTGTACATGGGGTAAGGGATGTAAGGAGTGACAGAAGGAAGGATGGAAAAAGGGAGGGATGGAGGAACAGAGAGAGGGATTAAGGGAGGGATGGATGGATGGATGAATGGAGAGAAGGATGGAGGGAGAGAGATGGAAGGAGCAACAGAGGGAGGGATGGAGAAAGGGAGGGATGGTGAAACAGAGGGAGAGATTAAGGGAGGAATGAAGGGATGAAGGAAAGGATGGCAAGAGGAAGAGAGAGGGACAGAGAAGGACTCTGAGGAATGAAAGAAGGATGGAGAGAGGGATGAAGAGAGGAGAAATAGGGGGAGGGTTTAAGATGGAGGATGGATGGAGGACAGAGGGAGGGAGAGATGGAAGGAGTGATGGATGGATGGATGGAGTGATGGATGGAGAAAGAGTAGATAGAGGAAGGAATAGAGGGATGAGGGGAGCAACAGAGGGATGAGTGGAGGGAAGGATGGAGGAATGAGAGGACAGGATGGAGGGAGACACACAGTTGGGTTGGTGGGACAGACACCTGCATACCCTTTAACAGACACAATTTACAGTGATCTTGCAGCTCTGGGCTTTGGCACTGGGCATCAATTTGGCTGAGGTACGGGGCAGCCGCATCCCAACCTCACCCTCATCCCCTGGCATGGGCTTTTTTCCCCTTTCCCTTGGTACCTGACTCAGCCTTCACCCACTGCCTTTTCTCCTCCATCCCTGCTACCCCTCTTGCTGTCCAGAGCAGGATTGCTAATTTGAAGCTACCCTCTTTGCCCCGATTTACACTCTGTGATTAATAATCCCTTTGGTGTCCCAGTAATGCCATGCTGCTAATAAGATTAAAGAATATCTCCCTCTTACAGCCCTGATTCATAACGCTGATTTACCACTACTCCTCCGCTCTCACGGAGAGGATGCACATGGCTCTTACCTTAATCCCTATCCATCTCTGCACCATTGAGAAATCACTGCTAATTAATACCTTTCTCTCTCTCAATTGCTTCCAGATCTGCCCAGCTATCAACATTTGTCTGGCTTTTTGTTGCTGATCTAGGAGGTTATATATATATATATCTAATTTTTATATATGGTTATATAGCAAACTCCAAACCCTCTGCAGAGAGGTTCTTGGCTTTTTGGGGGGGTCTTTCCCCCAAAATGGTGCCATCCCATGCCAGGCTTGATCACCCTGAGATGGAGCAAAGAGGAAAAACAGGAGGAAGCTTTTCTGAGCATCTTTTCATAGGAATGTGCTCAGCTCCACCCGTGACTCAAACACCTCCATTGGGTGATACCTCCCTGTGACTCCACTTTCCTGCATCCATCCCTATTCCAGCATCATGACTTCACATCCCCAAGTCCGTTTAGATATGGAGCATCCTTAGGTAAATCAAACAGCCACATTTTTCACTCCACTGATCATTATCCTCCTGTGCCAGGAGGCCCTGGACCAGCCCTACAACCAACCCAAGCAGTCAGATGCTTTGGGAACAACAGCGACAGCAGAAAGAGCTTAGGAGGGAGGGGAAAAAAAAGCCCAACAGGACCTCTGCTCTGATGAATGTGGCAGGGGAGGCCGATGCTCTGCTTTTAATAAAACATAATGAAGCATGGGATCATAAAATATTTCCTTTAATTCAGTGCTCCCGTGAGGGTGGGTAATAGAGGCTGGGTAATGCAGTAGGCTTTCCTCACAGCTTGCTGTGGGGAGAGCACTGCTGGGTTGTTAAACAGCCTTTAAGTGCTCTCTTTCCCATCCCCATCCCACTTTGGGGGGGGCAGAAGGACAACGAGCTGTGCACATCCCCATGGACCAAGTCACATCCCTTCTAGGGGTCTCCGACTCCCATCACTTTGCTCCACCAGGATGGGCTTTCCAGGGTGGAAAAAGGTCAACAAGCAAACCAGGAAGGGCTGTTCAACTCCCATCCTCACCCTCAGTGAGTAGTACATGGGTGTCTGAGCAAGTGTGTGTTGCATATATAAATATATATGTATACACACACATCTCCGGGGCAGTGTGGCGTGATTAACATTCCCGCGTTAAAAATCTCTCTGCATCTGCTTTGTCCTACACCCGGCACTAAATATAACCATTCAATATGCTCTCTCCCTTCACCAGAGAGATAACATTGTTTAAATAAGCCCTTTCCATTTTAAAGAGTTGGCTTGTTTTCTCGCGGCAGGGAGCTTTTAGCAGATCAGGAGGCAGAGGAGGGGGGTCCATGCAAACAAACACAGAGGCACAAGCATCCTTTAACATCCAAGTGCCCAAATCCTGCCCCCTCCAAATCATTTCCCACCGGGAAGTCACCCAGATACGGTTTTCCTGCCCCAAAACCAACCGACAACAGAAGTAAAAGACACATTTCTAGGAGCAGAAGGGTTTAATTTGGAAACGGGGCTCGCCTGCGCTTCCTCGAGCATCACTCCACTCCCACGCCGCTGCTATAATTACAGCGGTGTAAATTCAACTCCCCGTCAGGAGGAAACCCAACTATCTCCAGCCAGTTTGCACACATCAACTGCTTGCAGAGGGCTTCCCTCCTCTAATAGCATAATAATGCAAGAAGACACAAATCAAGATGAGAAAGAGGCACCTCAGAAAGCACTTACGGAAAACATCTCATTATCAAGTTGCAAAGGGAGGATGGTACGAGCAGAGAAGATTTTCCTCTATGAATGATGGTCTGTCTGGAAACCAAACCAGCAGCCTTATCACCCAACCTTCCTCCTGGTGGTGATACATCTTCTGCACCATTTCTGGAACAGCTTTGACCAGCTACGTGGTGCTTCACCATCAGCAGACCTAGTCCGTTATCCGTCCTCCATGGAAAAAACCCCGCTCCCCAGCAGCTGACTGTATGTATTTTGGGGTGCTGGGCAAGGCAAACTTGCCCAGATCCTCCCACCCTGCTCTGAGTCACCACATCCTTCTGCAATACAACTTGGCAGGTATATCTTTAGGAGAAAAAGCAAGGAAACCAGCCAGATTCAACCACAAGCTCTTGAGACGCTTTCGGTGCTGAAAGCAGGGTATGGGAGGGGGGTGGCAAAGCCTGTGCATGTGGTTCCCCCCTCCTGACAGCTTGTGCAGAAGCTAAATCTGCAAGGAAAAGGGCTTTCCTGGGCTTAAAACTACAGGAAAGATGCTTGATGGAGCAGAAAAAGTATCTCAGATCACAGTACGTACAGGACTGCTTGATTTCTGGATGGAAATCTTCCTAAGCGTGACTTAGAGCCAAGCTCTGAAACTCACTCGCTAGAGTTGTAGAGCTGGGTTGGAAATCTAAACCACTTGGCCACCAAAATCCCCTTTCAGACTAGTCTGTAGAAGGAAAGACAAAGACAACAGCTCACTAGTGATGAAGAAGGTGCTCCTGCTGTTATGGTCCATCTCAGTCCCCCAGCAAGGAGCCAGCAGTTCCCAAACCCATCACTTGGCACCCATGATGATGGCAATCAGCAAAAATTGCCCCTTTCTTCATCTTCCTCTTTCCAAGTAGGATCAGCAACAAGAGAAAACCCTAGGAACGAGCTCCCTAGCACAAGCACCATCAAAAGCAATGTTGCTACCAGCAAACCCAGCGTTATCCATGAAACCCATCCCTCTCAAAAGTATTTCCATGGATGACAGTCCACCTAGAGGTGAACCCAAGTGCCACCCACCATGTCCCCCCCTGCATCCCACCCATCATTTTGCTCCCCTGGGGAGAACAAAACCCCATCATGGAGCATCTCTGCATCACTCCAGCCCATCCCCGTGGCTGCAGATTCCTTGGCAAAGAAACCAATAGGTACAAATACACATGCAAAGCAGGTGTGTCCCAATGGAGAGCTCTCCAGCTCTCATTTTCCCCTGTCCTGGCCAGATAGGATGCAGCATCAGGATTTATCTACAAGCCCAGGAAGGAGGAGCAGGGCTGAAATAACCACTGCTAATCCCCTTCACCCTCCCCTCCAAAGTATATTGTTGAAGGCATTATATAAATGGGAAATTAGACAGAGGTTTGGGCAGGAGATGAGCTAAATCCCTGCCTCCCCTGCTCCATTTTGCAGTGCCTCTGAGACATCCACTCTTCCAGCCAAGAAGGATTTTGCAGATGGGGATGCGCTTCCAGCACCAGAAGGGACAAAATGTGTGGTCTGGAGGCTGGGAAGGGCTTGGAAATGCCACATTTCCACCCACAGCCCCTTCCCATTGGGTTGCAGCATCCCTCTGCTGGGCAATGTGGGTTTTCCTGATGTTCCCCAAACCTCTTTGGAGGCCTCAGGCAGGGCGTTGTTGTGGATTCAACCCAGTGCTGGAAAAACCTCCTTCCCTGCTTCAAACCTCCCTTGCTGGGGCTGGCAAGACCCTATTAATGATAGTTTTGCTTCTAGCTAATACAAGCACTAATTGCATTTCAAAGAACCAGCTCCAGCGCTGGCTTCTGCTGCAGTCACACACGTACCCCCATTGATATCCCTATAAGATCACAGGGAAACAGCAAGGAGTCATCCCAAAAGGACCTGAGGTCCCCCCACCAGACAAGCACATCAGGAGGGCTCTGACACAGTGTTTAGAGGGTTTGAACCCCATTTCTCAGCCACCTGAGAGTGGAAACAAGCAGCACACGCACCTTCTCTCCTCCCAAATGGCTTTGCAGACCCTAAAAACCTAATTTGACATGTTAACTCCATAGAGGCAACAACGGTGGTGGATTATTGTCCCTGCACTTTGCTATGAGCCCGCCTGCCCTTGGCACTTACGGTAAACCCAGTCCCCAAAGCGTTGAAAACAAGTCTGTGATTGACGGTTTATTTTAGGAAGGAGAGGGGAAAAGTGGGAAGGAGATAATGCTGCGGAGAGATAATGTGAGCACCAGTCATTAGTTATAAACAAGCCCATCAGTACTCCAAGTGCCTCGGCAGAAAGCAAACAAAAGGGCAAAGAGAGCAGTTTGGCAAGGGAACAAAACCAGCCACATCAGCTGCATCCTCCCCGCTCGGCTCTTTGCAGCAGGATTTATGAGCAGAGAAGTTTGCAAGGCGAGAGCTGCACCTCCTGCCTCCGACAAATAGGGATCTGGGGGCTCCTTCCCTGCCTTTCCCTCTCTGCTGATGCCTGAGCAAAGAGCCTGACTTGGTGGCACTGAAATCAAGGTTTTCTCTTAGAAGACAGGGAAGAAAAGCCAAAGCATTGAGGAAATCTCATCACCATCGGGTCCCAAAGGGGTGATGCTTTGTCCTCCCTGTACAGGAGGTCCCAGACAGGTCCTGGCCATCTCCATCCTTGCCAGGGTGAGGCATTGGCTCCATCACCACCTCACTGGAAGGTGTTTCCCTCAACAGATGCTGCAGGAGCCTTAGCATGATCCTTGCCCCTGTCTCAGGCTAATTCTGAAGCCATCAGATTCAATAAAACCTGCTCTTATCCCAACACGATGGAGAGCTTTTCCTTGGCAGATCTTTAATCACTTGGGGGAAAGAGCAAGGTGACAGTGGATCAAACAGTCCCAATCCAGGGTTCTCAGACAGAAAAGACCATTTCTACCAAGACAACCAGAAAAGAGAAAGCAGATGGAGCATGTGAAGCCCCAAAACACCTCCATGGGAAGGGGAGGCTGGTGAGAACATGGTTAGCATCATGTCTGGATGCTCCATAAAACCCACCCATGCAGGAGCTGAGCTGCATTTCCACATTGCTCAAGCCTGGATGCAATGCCAAGGGTGGACCTTGCCTGGGAGTGCTTGGAGGCATCAGAGAAGCTCCAGGGCATATAGGATGGCTGTGACCTGTTTAGCATATTGCATACAGCACCTTGCATTTAGCAAGTATCACACTGCATTTATCACGTTGCATTTAGCATATAGCACATTGTATAGAACAGTTAGCACACTGCATATAGCAGAAGCTGTTTAGCTTAAGGCTCTTAAAACTGAATCTTCCATATTTTAGGACCAACATCCCAAACCCTACAATATCCCTATGCTTACTCTTTTTTTTTTTTTGGGGGGGGGGGTGTTAATAATACCAAATACTTGTTGCAGCAAGTGAATCTGGGGGGTAAATACCCCAAATCTGAGCTCTGACACATGAAGGAACTTCAGGTGCTCAGGGGCAGCAAGAACCTGCCATAAATTCATGTGTGAGGGTTTCCATGGAGAAATGAAGCCTGGAGTATCTCCCCGTGATGCTTATTAATAAGCCCCCCGATGATGCATACTACAAGGTGAAGGGAAGATCCTGCACTGAAATGCAGAACTCATGGAAATAGTGGAAAAGAGCTTGACCCTAAAGCTGAATGTAAGATTTGCCAAGGAAAAGCACGAGTAGAGAAGGATGGAGGGAGCGTGGGATGGGTTTTTAGGTCAGTGCCGTGCATCTGCAGGTGAATTAAGCAGGGTTTGCTTCCATGGCAAAGAGGATGCTCCTCCTTTCCCCTCACAGCCCCCAAACACACAAATTCCCACCAAGCCCCTCTTTTCTCCAGCTGAACTCAACAGAGACACAAGCAAGTGGCACCCATCACCCTGGTAAAAGCCACACACAGTTATTTTCCTATGGAAAGGAGGAAAATGAGCTTTTCCAGGCTTGCAAGGAGGAGCCTTGCATGTAAGCTGGTAAAATCCCTGTAAGGAAAAGCTTTGGGGGATTTCTGGGAATGAAGAGGGGGTAAAAAATCCAGCTTGCTGATAAAAGCAATGAGTGTAAAGGGATTTTTCCAAGCTGTTTTTTTGGAGAAGGAGCTGGCTTGGAGAAGCAGCACAGGGATATCCCCATGGGCCCATCCCTGCAAAGCAGAGCCCCAGCCAAGCTGCCCTTTTGGGGCAAAGCCCAGCGAACCCCAAAGCATCTTCAAATAAGAAGCTACACTTGTATTTTCCCATTGTAGGAGGTGCTGTGTGGTGGGGGTGAATACAGAAGCTAAAGCAAAGCCCTCGGAGGACGAGGACAGGGATATCTCATTGAGATCAAAACACACCCCATGTAGCCCCTGCAGAACACGGCTCTGATTTTACATGGCTGTAAAACAAACCCTGACGAACGCTTTATGGGAAGCATATTTCAGGTGACAAGCTGAGCGCCGGCTCATCAGCCAGCCCTGGTTTCAGCCATGCCAACAAACCATCGCTCTGCTTGCAGATGGGGCTTCCCAGCTTTCCAAAACCAGGGAACGGGGGGCCCTGAGGCTACAGCTCCATTATTATCCATGGTCCAGCCGCTTGCCTCCTCCACATGCCCTGATTTTCTCATCTTGATGGTTCCTTAACCCACTTACCCCTGCCTTAGGCAACGTTTTCTGGCCAAGGGAAGAGATTGAGCTTGTTCCGAGGAAAAGCAAAAAGCTGTGCTACAAGGGGTGATGCTCCCAGGAGGGATGTATAACACATCCGTAAGGATCCAGCAGACCTACCGTGCACTGAGGAAGCAAGCAGCTTCCTTCGGGTAAAGAAAAGGGCTTTTCATTATGGGGAGATGAATGGAAAGCCCCAAAAGGCTCCCACATGAAGATGCTTTACAGGATGGGAAGCACTTGTAATGCTTTCCCCTGTGCTGTAAGCAGGACTTAGGGATACAGCAGCATTGGGGCAGCTTCCCGACAAGCAATATATAAAGTGACAATAAAAAAAAGGCAAGATTCCCCCTAAAAATGCTTTTGGAGACATAGGGAAGATGCTGAGGGCAAATGCTCTTGCAGAGAAGAGCACATCTTCCGGCTGCATCTTCCCAGCCAGATCCTGCTCCATCCCTTGAAAGGAAAGTGCTGGGATAAGGAATGGAAGGACCTCCTTGGGCACATCCTCCCTTGCTGCTACAACACCGCAGCTCCAGCCAAAGATGCTGTCAGCCACAGAAAAGCCATCTGCCCACTGAATATCGGGAGCAGCACTCGGCTTCTGCAGCCTCCTGCTGCCCTGAGCAAAGGGAGGTGTTGGGATGGGAGCACCCACCCCAAACCCAGGCTCTAACAAGGGGTTTTTAGCTGTTTACTGGAAAAGCAGAGCACAAATTGGCTCTTTTTCGGGACAGCATTTCACTGCCCAGCACTAGGAGACACTTAACGCAGCTGATCCTCAGGATATGGGAAAGCAGCAAAGTTCCAGCATGATTTTAAGAGCCAAAACTTGGCTCGTGGGTGTCCAAATGCAAGTGCTGCCCATTGATCCTGCCCATGAGACCCTCCTCCCACATCACTTCATAACCCACGACCCCCCCAGAGCCACTGGTTTCCTCTAGATCCAGCACAAAGCAACTTTTATCTCTTATTTCCCCCCAGTACACACATTGCATGCAGAGATTTAGCCGTGCCTGCTCTCACAAACCAGCACCAGAAGAGCAATCACTCAGTTTACAGTGATAAACAGGGGAGAAAATGAGGAAAAATGATCCATGCACCAGTGATGGACGGGGAGAAGCCGGAGGGATGCGTTGCTCCACGACAATCATCTACCTGCGACCATAAAACCATGGTGGAGGTGGAGTAGAGATCCAGGAGGGAGGCAAAACTGGATTTGCTGTTCCCCCCACCCCAAGCCACACAGGTTTTATTATGGACAGTGTGTTCGGCAGCACAATGCCAGTGGGATGCTCGGGATGCATGGAAGAGGAAAAAGAGCATCAGCCGCAGCCTGGCAGCGCATAAAACCCATCAAAGAGGAATGCAGAGGATGCAGGATGCCTTCCCACCCCTGATTCAGCCAAATCTAAGTCAGGATCTGGCTAACTCAATGGTCCGTGGTCCTTGAGGGATGGTTTTGGAGATGCTGGGGAAGAATTGGGTCCATTGTGTGACCCTCTCCCTGCTGAGCCCTGCAGAGCGCGGCCGCTGCTCCCCCTCCCTGTGCCCTGCAGCAGCTGACGGCGGCTTTCCAGAGAGGAAAAAGTACATTATTAACCCAAAACAGAGGGGACACGGAGCAGGTCCCGCTCATGCCTCCATCACCCGAAGCCTCAGCCTCCGGAGAGCAGCCGGGCTCACTGTGCTCATTACAGAGCAGCCACCTGAGACCCAACAGCAAGTGATGCTGGGCGCGGGGGGGGGGGACACACATACAGGGAATAAGTGGAAAGAGCAGGGAAATTGCCTTCAATGCACAAGAAATTCAATAGCTGCCACCCCACAGCCTGCGGGATGCGAGGAAGGGAAAGTTTCCTGCCCTGTTAATTTCCATATCCTGGGAGCCCCGTTTCTGGGGATGGGGAGGTGGAGGGGGGGCTCTTATTAAAACCTTTGTGTGGCAACCTGGGGCCACAAGATGTTCATTTAGGTGCTCAGCTAGCTGCAAACCCCCGCGACAGTGGGAATTTGGGGACTGCTTTTCCCTATTGAGTATCCCTCCACCCTACCTATGGGGTTTGGGGCATGGCCAAGAGGCTGGGGTGTCCCTGGGTGCTGCAATCATCCTCCCCTTTCACCCCCCAGAATAAAGCTGTATCTCATGGGGGTCCCCAGGACACAGAACCCTTTCTGTATGGAGTGATCAGTAGCAGAGCTGGGACTCAGAGCCGCGGTACGGAGCAGCAGGGACGGGGGATACCGGTGCACCCCCCCCCCATGATGCTGGCTCAAGGTACGAGGGATGAGCATCCCCTTATCTCCTCACCCTGTTCCCCAGCATCCCTTCCCAAAGCAGGTGTCTTATTAAGGGGTCCTCTATTAACCACTGCCTCATTAACATGTCCAACACCAGCATCCTTAAGGGGGTTCCTCATTAACGTGTCCAAAAGGGGCACCCCATTAACAAGTGCCCCACCACCGGCTCCAAACCCAGTGCCCTATTAACGGGTGCACTCTTACCGGCTCCAAACGGGGTGGCTGCCCCCCTCCCTATAGCCTCTATAGCCGCCCATCACCACCCGACCCTCGGGGGGTACAGACCCCTCACGCTTATCGGGGTGCAGGTGAGCACCCCTTTACTTCAGCTGCCGAAGGGGGTGTCCCTGTGCCCGGTGGGGGGGGTGGGGTTGACACTCACCCAGCGCCACGTCGAGGAGGTCCCAGAGCAGCAGGCACAGGGGGCTCATCGTCCGCATGATGCCCGCGGGGGGGGCAGCCCCATGGGGGTCACCGGTGCCCCAGCCCCCTGCCCGGGGGGCAGGCGGGCATCGCGGCGGGGGCTCGGCCCGGCTCCGTGTGTGCGCGTCTCCCCCCGCCGCAGCTCCTCGGCCGCGCTGCCGCCCTTAAGCCGATTTATTGGAGCGGGAGCGGAGCGAGATGCGGCCGCCCCCCCCCAACCAACCCCCCCACTACCCCCGCCGGCTGAGCCCGCCCCGGCCCGGCCCCCGGGAGGTGCTGGAGGGGCGGGAGCGATGGATGGGAGCGGGAGGGAGCGCGGTGTAAGGGGGGATGCAGGGGGAGGGATGCAGGGGGGTGCAAAGGGGGAGAGGGTCGTAAATCGGGGGGGATACAAGGGGGAGAATGCAAAGGGGGGGCGAAGTGGAGGGGTCGCAGAAGGGGGAGGAAGCAAGGAAGGGGGAGAAGCGAGGAGAAGGGAGGGAAGTGGGGGAACCAAAGGGGGGTAATGCAAGGGGAGAAGATACAAATGGAGAGGTCTGGGGGGGGGGGGGTCGTCCAAGGAGAGAAGGATGAAAGGAGGGGTTCGCAAAGTGGGGGTGTCAAAGGAAAAGGGGATGCGAGGGGTGATGAGGGGTGGAGAAAGGGATGCACGGGAGGGGGAGGAGGCAGAGCAGTGTCGGGGAGGTTAAGGCAGCGAATGGAGGGGGTGTGGGATGTACGGGGGTGCGAGGCGGAGAATGCGATGCACGGCTCGGAAGGGAGTGCAGGAAGGGTTGTGCAATGCAATGTATGTGGGGGGTGCGTGGTGTTTTGGGGATGACGGGGGGAGCACTGTATGGGGGGCGTGGGGTGCAGGAGGATGTGAGCAGTTTAGGGAGGGTATGCAGGAAGGGGGGGCACTGTCCGGGGGATGGGGGCAGAGGAAGGATGCTGGATGCAGGCAGGAATGGGAGGGGAAGGAGGGTGAGGGATAAACCAGGGAGAGGGATACAGGAATGGGGACAGGATGCAGGCAGGGATGTGTTGTCCAGGATGGGAAGTGATGCAGGCAGGGTTGTGGGGTGCAGGCAGGGATGTGTGGTCCAGCATGGGGAGGGATGAGGGATACGGGCACAGGTAGCCCTGGGGCAGCACTTTACACCTGACCCTTTTCTTTCAGCAATCCCCCTCTCCCTGCAGCCCACAGCAGCAGGATCCAGCCCTGGAGCCTTTCAGACCCCCAAACCAACACACTGGCCAGGGATGCGCATCCCTCCATGGTCCTGCTGCGCAGAGGACCTTGTTTAATCCAGCTCCCCAGATCCAATTAGTTCCTGGACGTAGGGGAAGATGTGACTATTATTTATGAAGAGCCCAGGTAGGGAGGGAGCGGGATGGCCTGGGGCTTGCAGACAGCCACGGCAGAAGGGATTAGGGGGCTGGAGGAAGCTTTTCCTCGAGGATGGATGCCGCTTTTTGTTCCTATTCCAACTTAGAAGCAGCACTTCCTAAAAACCACAACTCTTTTATTTGTTAATCAACTTTTTTGCAATTGATTTTGATTTTCCCTTGTCCCATATGGTCACTCTGTCTCCCCAACACCTTTTCTTACAGTCCTCAAGCCCAGCTTAACCCTACTGCTTCCCAAAATCACACAAAGCCCCCACATCTCCAGCTGCACAAAACCAGCCCCATGCAAAATAATCCATCCCAAAGAAGCCAGAATCTCCTTTTGGGGCTTAGATATGCCCGAAAGAAACATTGGAGCAAAAGGTTTCCTTGGGATGAAGATGGGGAGCAGTCCCTATGCTGTGATTCCAGCACAACCAATCTGCTAAAACTGGTGGGTTAAGCTTGTTTCTTAAACAACCACCCTGCAAGCAATCGGGTTCTGCACAGATCAGTCCATCAAATATTAAATAAAACCAATTAGGTGCTGAATTTCCTTCGAGTGAGCTGGATTTTCTCTCCCTTCTCTCCCTGCCTTTTATCCGCTGGGAAAAGCCGCAGTTCATTCTTGCATGGAGATGTCTGGAAATCAAATCTCACTTTATCTGAGCGTGGATTTGATGGACCCCTTGAGAGACGGTGCCTTTTCTTTAGTCTCCTGGGAATACAATGAACAGGGGTAGGCAGAACAAATCCCCACACATCCTAAGAGAGCTTCAACCTAAATAGGTGGCCCCGAGGTAAAACCGAGTTCAGCCAAGCCAAGCATGCTGCTGTTTTAGGGCTGGTCTGTGGGTTAACAGCCCGCGCATGACCCAAATGGTGCTGTCAGCTCCTATAAGAGCCACTGCTCCAAGACGTCTCCACTGAGATGTGGGTTTTATTCCCTGTGCTGAGCTGCAAACCCGGCCTCCATCTCTCATCCCCTTTTCCATTCCCAACCCAAGCAAGCTGGAATCATAGAATCAAAGAATCCCAGCCTGGTTTGGGTTGAGGGGACCTTAAAGCTCCTCCAGCTCCAACCCCTGCCACAGGCAGGGACCCCTTCCACTGGAGCAGCTTGCTCCAAGCCCCTGTGTCCAACCTGGCCTTGAGCACTGCCAGGGATGGGGCAGCCACAGCTTCTCTGGGCACCCTGTGCCAGCGCCTCAGCACCCTCACAGGGAAGAGCTTCTGCCTAAGAGCTCAGCTCAATCCACAGCACCAAACAGTCTCTAATTTCCTCTTGTACTTCTAAAGGTAAAAGTCTGCACAGACAAAAGGTTTCACAACAATGTTTTCCACCCTGGGATGCAGTAACCCATGGGTAAGTTGCAAAAAGAGGTGAAGATTTTAAGCTGGGAAGTGGAAAAGGGTTGTCCAAAGAAGGAGGAGGTTTAATAGTTTCACTCTGAGATAACTCCTTGCAAGAATAAAAGGGCTGCTGGCGTGGAAGTAAAGGCAGAAACCTTCAGGCATGGGTGCCCCATCCCTGGCAGTGCTCAAGGCCAGGTTGGACACACGGGCTTGGAGCAAGCTGCTCCAGTGGAAGGGGTCCCTGCCCGTGGCAGGGGTTGGAGCTGGAGGGCTTTAAGGTCCCTTCCACTCCATGATTCTAACATAAGAATAAATCAAAACCAAACCCCATCCCTTTTCAAGCTGCTTTTCAGCCCCTCACTGCTCCAGCTCTGCCTTTTCACTGCACAACCTTCCCCTGGAGCAAAAGCCTTGACCCAGTGGGAGAAGCATAAACTGAATATCCCGAAACATTTAGAGCAGGGCTTGTTTTCCCGCGGCAAAGTGTCTTTGGCAGCCTCCGGATTTAGTATTTGAGTGCAGGGAAACCCAGCGAGCAGCGCCCGGGCCATCAGCCGGATCTCAGGACATTGAAGGAGACAGTAAGGGATGTAAATGGTTGGATAAGAATATTGCTGTTTGTATTGCGGTGTCTGGCTCAGTTGGGTTTCGCCTGGGTTTTAATTCCGTGTGAATACAGCGGCTGGTAAAAGCCACTCGCTTGACAGCCCCTGGGGTTTCCATCCCTTGGAAAGGCTTGAAATGAGCTGAGCCGATGGGGAGCGATGCTCCTTTCCCAGCCAAACACAGCCACCCAGACCATGAGGGTGGTTATTCCATATACGTTTAATAAATAGGGGTTTTCCTGCAACCCCATCCCATTTGGATCCCTTCCTTTAGGCATCGTACCCTAAAAATCTCACTATTCTGGGATGAAGCTGTCATCCCCCCATCCTTCCCATCCTTGTGAGGGGATGGATCCAGCTGGAAAACTAGGTCCAAAATCTCATCCCTGACATCCTTTGGGAGCAGCTTAAATCCAGGGCAGGGTATTGCAGGCAAGTCTCCTCCATCTGTCCTCACTGACCCCGATTTGGTCCAAAAAAAGGCTCCAAAAGGCTAAATTTCTCAGCTCCTCTTCCCTGACCTTTCCAGAAGAAGCCCGTGTACTAATTATCCAAGTAATACCGTGGCGAGGATGCGATTCCTCATTAGCTTTTGAAAGATTCCCAGCTACATGACTGATAGGCATCTACAAGAAAATTAAGTCGGGCACAAGGGCTCTGTAATCAAGATTAATGAGGAAACAGGGAAAGAACAGCACAGAGCTCCCTCCCTGCCCTTTGAGAGGAGCTGAGTGCTTCCCAAAATGGGGCAAATCCCAAACTGGGGGGATGCTCTTCAGCAAAGCAAGTTGGTGGAGAAAGTTCCCATTAAGCCTGCAATAACCTGATTTTTCCTTGTAGGTGGGAAAACTCTATGTAATGTATTCAGGATCTCAGCTAGTCCCTAAAACCCAGATCTTGCATCATCCCTGGTGCTGGAAAATGCTTGCTGAGAGCTAAAATAAGTTAACTTGGGCGGCAAAGGATGAGAGTTCTCACTCCAAGAGCATCGTCATCCCTTAGCATCCCAGCTCCCACCTGAGCTGCATCCTGCAGTCCCTATTGCAAAGCTACTGTCATAGAATCCCAGCCTGGTTTGGGTTGGAAGGGGCCTTAAAGCTCATCCAGTTCCAACCCCTGCCATGGGCAGGGACCCCTTCCACTGGAGCAGCTTGCTCCAAGCCCCTGTGTCCAACCTGGCCTTGAGCACTGCCAGGGATGGGGCAGCCACAGGTTCTCTGGGCAAGGAGAGAGATTTCCCATGTTGCTTGGAGAGCAAAACCTCCTTCCATCCACATTCCCATTATCAAAGCCATGGTGGTGAAGGGGTACTTGGCTGCAGATCATTCCCATTATCTTTGGCTAATTACCCCATGCTAAAACATACACCACTGTGGCACTCCCAAAGCCCAGTTCACCCCTCTTTGCATCCCAAATGGCTTGAAATGGGGCAAAACCAGATCAAGTCACAGATGCCTGACTTCAAATAATCCATTTTGTTCCTCACAAGCAGTTTTCCATCAAACACTAAAACACCAGAAGTGGAAAAGCAGAAAACCATCATCATGGGATGACCCAATAGATAATGCTTAACCCAAACCGTTTGCACACACCACAGGAGCCCGAGGTCTGGCTTTTCCCACCCACAACACCCGTTTTACAGCAATAAAACACCCTTGTACAAATGAACCCCACGTTTCTATAATGCAGCTTTCCTGGCATTCCTGACACCAGTTTTCCTTAGCAAAGCAGCTGAAACCAAAGGACTGTTTCCCACGTTCAAAAACCTCATTGCCTGTGTTTTTCGTGTATCATTGAGTGCTGAATGCCCTCGATGGAGCCCGCTCTGGCCAGATCACATGAAGCATCTGAGCTCTGTAATGCAGGAGGAAATTAAAGTGATTTCCCCAATGCTTTTCTCCTCTCTTGACAAGATGAGCACTGGAAAACCACGAGGAGCAAAAGAGCATCCTCATGTTAGGACAGGGCTTTTCATAGCGCACATGCCATAATTAATAAACTATAATTAATGTGCTCCAACATCGATGCAGAAAGGCAGGAGCAAACCCCAGGGCCTCCAAACCCACTGCCTAACTGTGGATAAATGTGCTTTTATCCCCAGATCTCTAAAATTTAAAGCATTATCCAAGCCAGCCTCAGCTCCACCATGTGTTGACTAAATCCCAGGGATGGTGTTTGGGGCTATAATGATTCCATTATTATTTATATTAATAATTATAAATCCATGGCAATGATTAAGACATTTTAAAAGCCCCTATTTCATTCATCTGGGCACCAAAATGGGATCCTATAGCAAAATATATGGGCACATGAGAGGGGAAAACATCCCTACAATATGGGCAAAATTTAGTCCCCCAAGCCCACTAGTCAGTATTAAGGCTGGATGTGGAATCATAGAATGGTTTGGGTTGGAAAGTAGCTTAAGATCATCTCGTTCCAACCCCCTGCCATGGGCAGGGACCCCTTCCACTGGAGCAGCTTGCTCCAAGCCCCTGTGTCCAACCTGGCCTTGAACACTGCCAGGGATGGGGCAGTCACAACTTCCTTGGACAGCCTGTTCCAGTACCTCACCATTCTCATAGTGAAGGTTTTCTTCTTGTATCTAACCTGAACTTCCCCTGTTTCAGTCTGAACCCATCACCCCTTGTCCTATCACTCCAGTCCCTGATGAAGAGCTTCTCTCCATCATCCTTGTAGCCCCCTTCAGGCACTGGAAGCTGCTCTGAGGTCTCCACGCAGCTTCTCTTCTCCAGGCTGAACAGCCCCAGTGTTCTCAGCCTGGTTTCCACCAAAATGAAGATGAGGAGGAGTGAACCCCCCTGATTTTTCATGTAGCACTGCGGTATTTGATGACTGAAAGTCACTTGGGGTGGGGGGGTGGTGCTGGGGTTTGAATGTCATGTGTTTAGAAAACCTGGGAGTATGTTAAAGGATTAATGTGGCCTTTCCCTCCTTCCCTGCAAATGGAGGGTTTCAGGTTTGTCAGCTGAAAAGAACATTTTGTTACAGAAATTGCTTCACTTTCTGCCTTAAAAAGCCCCAAATTGAAACAGTTCAGCTGTTCACATCGCCTTTGAGCCCAAACACTTCTCTCATTTCCCACCCAAACCCATGATTTGCCAAAAAGCTTAATAATTCCTTTCCATCCTAGAATCACCTCCCCCAGGTCTGGCCCCAAATTTAGGTGCTGTAGTTGGGGGCTGCGCTTTGTACACGATGCTCCTGCACCTTCTCCAAGTTGGAAGGGGAAAAAGTTCCTTCAAAACCAACCACCACTGGAAGTATTTTGCTGCTTTTCATAGGATGCTTATCCCAGAACCACTGTGCTCACCCCAAAACAGCCCCAAGCAACATCTCCCATCACTAAGTGAATCCTCCCAGGAGCTATATAAATGTATAAGTGCATATGCACAGATATAGCTACATATAAGACTGTGGAGAGGACATCTTCACAGCTGTATAAATAGGCTGATGACAGACACGGGGTGGATATAAATAAGATTAAAAGTTGCAGCAGCCTGTCCGCGGCACTTTTCCCATCTCCATCCCCACACATCTTGCAGTAGGAGTGGAAAATACCATTGTCCAGCCTTACCCAAACCCCACTTTTGCACTAAAATGATGCTGCATAGATGGGTGAAAAGGCCTCAAAAGCTGCTAAGGGCCAGCCTCATGGATTAAGCTGGTGGGGGTTACCACCATCCTCATCTTCACCAAACTGATTTCCACATAACAACGCAAGATACAGACAAAAATGTTCTGGTTTTCCCCATTTTCCCAACATTCCCATGAAAACCCCACTAATGCTCAATCAAGGCTCCTCAGCCTTGAAAATGGGTTAAGAAAATAGTAAGCAGTGATTTTAGGGTCTTTCTGTGATGCTGGCAGCCCTGCTGAACACTCGTTTCAGCTCATTCCCCCCATGGGATGGGTAGAAAAGGAGAAAATTACTATAAAAATGAGCAAATGGAGAAATCACAGAGGAGTGGGGCCATCGCCTGCCTCCTCCATCATCCCTCTGTTTGAGACGAGGGGACATTGACCACGCCATGGGGTGATGCCCAAAACCCTGTTGGCTTTTTGGGCATCTTAACCCAGTGGTGGCCAATGGACTGGGCACTTCCCTGATGTCACTGTGTCCACCCCATTGGCTCCTTCAGCCCTTGTAAACTGGGGGAAGCCTTCTCTCAGCATGGCTGTGTTTCCATTGCAGGAACCAAAACTAGAACAGAACCCTCTGCTCCATCAATGCTCTGCAAGAAAACCACCCCAAAAGCTCAGAGGAGCTGGCATGCAACCCTGCAGTGAGCAACTGCCGGGGGTTTGAAGTGGTTGCAATGCAACCTCCTTAAATAATAATGGGGAGTTCTGGTATCCCCAACATCAGAAGGACATGGAGCTGTTGGAGCAAGGCCAGAGGAGGCCACGAGGATGCTCAGGGGCTGGAGCAGCTCCTGTGTGGAGACAGGCTGAGAACACTGGGGCTGTTCAGCCTGGAGAAGGGAAGCTGCGTGGAGACCTCAGAGCAGCTTCCAGTGCCTGAAGGGGGCTTATAGGGATGCTGGGGATGGACTCTTCATCAGGGACTGGAGCGACAGGACAAGGGGTGATGGGTTCAGACTGAAACAGGGGAAGTTCAGGTTGGAGATAAGAAGAAATTCTTTGCTATGAGAATGATGAGGCACGGGAACAGGCTATGCAAGGAAGTTGTGGTTGTCCCATCCCTGGCAGTGTTCAAGGCCAGGTTGGACACAGGGGCTTGAAGCAAGCTGCTCCAGTGGAAGGGGTCCCTGCCCATAGCAGGGATTGGAACTGGATGAGCTTTAAGGTCCCTACCATAAAAACCAGTCTGGGATTCTATGAGTTTGAAACAGATAATCTTTCCTTGACCAAATAATGGAGGGTTTGCAAGAAAGCATCTCCCCAGCAAGAAAATAATGGGGGTTTGCAAAGGAGCATCCTTCCATTGAAAAAATTATGGGGGGTTTGCAAAGGAGAATCACCTTGGTGAAGAAATAATAGGGGATTTGAAACAGAGCATCCCCCTAACGAACAAATTATGTGGGTGTTGCAATGGAGCATCCCTCCTCGAACAAATAACAGGGATGTTTGCAAAGGAGCATCCCCCTGGTGAACAAAAATGGGTGAACACCATCAATATCCAACACCAGGAGTGAGGAGAGGGAGGGAATATCCCCCCCCCCCCCGAGCTTGTCACCGTCTTTAGTGACTGGAACAAATCCGAAGTGTCGACCGAGACTGTGTTAAGCATTGAGGGAGACAAATGCCAGGCCTGGGAATAAAGATCGGCTGCTCCCGTTTATTTCCATGAGGCAATAATAACCTGCACCTTTGCTTTATGCAGTCGAATTTGTTACGGCTGATGAGCTGTAAAATAACGTGGGGTTGGGAAGGGAGGGGTGGCAAAAATAAAGGCTATAAATAAATATGTAATTTTAACATGCATTACTATGTAATTGAGAAGGTAAAGGATGGAGCTGGTGCTGGGTCAGAGCTCCCTACAGCATCTCATGGGGCTTTATGGCCGAGCTACCAGCCCTAGGGAATGGATCCTGTTCTAGCTTGATGGCGGCTTCAGCAAGGCATGGAGGAGCCCAGGGAAGAGCAGGGAAAGGGGTAAATGATGTTCCCTTGTTGCACCAGGGTACAATCAATGATTACCGAGAAAGAAGAGCCAAAGAGTGAGCCTCAAAGCTTCTGCACTGATGATGAAGGTGGATTTGGGATTTAAACATAGATAGCAATACTTCTGGGGCAAATTTATCCTTGGTATTCATTGAGGGCACCAGGAGAGCAGCCTGTCCTTGGATGGGCATTAGGGGGTTAATTGATGATTGGGAAGAAGGGCTTCAAGTGCAGGCCTGGAAATGCTGGGGAAAAATCAGGACCAGTGCACGGATGCAGCATCCTTTGGGATGAAGGCAGCACAGGGAGGAGAGGTCCTCATCTTAATGGTCAGGGCCACTTTCCAGGGGAAATTCTCACTGCAAAACCAGAAAATCCCGGTTGCTGCTCCAGACAATGGGGAAAACCCCTCAAAGCATCTTCCCAGCCCCAAATCCAACCCATGCGATGTGTTTCCATCCTTAAGCAACAGCAGACAACGATGGGCAGACAGACAGAGACAGGGAAAATCACCTTTTAAAGGCAGAGGGCAGCTCCCCACAAGGCTGCTGTATGAGGCCAGAAGCCATTGGGATTTTACTGTATCTTGCTATAACATATACTGGGAGCATCTCCCTGTTGCAGCTTTGCTCTCATGAATGCACACAGGGGCTATTTGCTTTGTAGCTGGAGTGAGCAGCGACTCGGGGAGCGCGCAACCTCCCTCCCATCACGCTGCCCACCTTCCTATCATTTAGTTTTACCAGTGTTTTATAGAGCTCATTTCCCTTCAGGTAACAACAATGCCAGGGGCAGCAGAACCCAGCCCTGCTGCCATCTCAGGCACAGTTCTCTCTCTTATTCATTTACCAGTGCCTGTCATTATTGTTCGCTTGCAAAAGGCTGTCAGGTCTTTTTTGCATCTTGCTCTGCCATGCCTGAGCTTGTGCTTCAGGGGGTTAATCTGGGCTTTATCCAACACAGGTTGGGGGTTTACAGGACGTTAATAGGTCAATATAGATATTTTGGAATGGAAAAGTCACTTAATACAGGAGCTGTGTCTTGGGGAATAAGGTGTTATATATCTTATACCGCTCATACCCTGAGCGGTGCTTCCTCCCCAAACAAGGACCCAAGAGGGATGCTGATGGCAGCAGGAGCATTTCCAGCTCTGTCTGCATCCCTTTTTGACCTCAGCTCCTCCACAGATGCCCTAAACCTTGGGAAAAGCCAAGGCTGGGAAGGCAGGAGCTCACTGGGACCCAGCCAAATGCAATGAGACAAGGTCCCCTCCAGCCCTCGCCTGTCTCCCTGGCACAGCAGAAGCAGGGGGGCTGCTGGCTCCTACCTCCCCTTTCCCTATTTCCCTTGCCCTGCAAGGCAAATACATCCCTGATAGATTTGCAGAGGGATATCCAGGGCTTGTCTTGGGGCAATCCTGGCTGGCACCGGGGCGAGCGGCTTCTCAACACTTCTCATCACCCAACTCCGCAAGAGCAAACAGCAGCCGACGTCTGTTTAAACAGAGATGCCGTCGGGTGCATCGCCTCCCTGTTTACACTCCTGCAATTGCAATCTCACCCAAGCCTCTCTCAGCTGTCATCTCATTTCTCATCTCATCCCTGCCTCCCCAATTCTCTTTGCATCCCACGTAGCGAGCTTTGCTTCCCTCTTGGAGCAGCCACAAACTGAAGGGATTCCAATTGCCCAACCTGACCTTTGCCAGGGGGAAAAGTGCATTTTCCCAATAAATTCACTGCAATTCCAATGCACCTCTGCTCAAGGACACCCTCTGGATTAACACCACCAGGACAGACCCATACCAGCTGCATTACTCAGACCTCCCTCCTCCTCCTCACTCACTCGCAGCATCCCTATGCGTGCTCTGCTTTCATGCAGCTTTACCTCCCCAGCCCATAAATCTACAGGCTTGAAGCAACAATAAATTTTTTACATATTGTCAAGGGAGCTCTTACGATGTCTCTATCACCTTGGGCACATAAGATGTTTTGTGGAGCGAGGAACATCCATCCATCTCAGAAGAGAGCGCGTGTTTTCTGCTCTAGATGCTGACTTTAAGCACTGCCCATCACCCAGCAAGAAACAGAGATAACAGGCAACGTACTCTGACACAAACAGCTGAAATTCGGGCACTGGAGAAGTTTGTGGCCAAGTTTTCCATTTATTTCCTCACATTTGAGGCTCATTCCCAAAGGTGTAAATGGGATTTGCTTGTTTGCATGCCTTTCCCCCTGCCCATCAGTAACATACTTGCTTTCTGCCTTGGAAAAAGGTGAATTATGCAAGATCTTCCAGCAGCTGGGTTAACAAGCTCTGCTGCAAGCAGGAGACAAAAAAAAACCTTGGGTTTGACCCAAATTGAAGACATTTAGGTTGTTTCCTCAACATCCAGAAAGGCAAGACAAGCCCATGATGGGGCTCATAGCATCGCTTCAGTGCCTTCCTTCCCCGTGGTATTGGGTGGGTGAGGGAAAGGGAAAGGATGTCTTTTGGCTCAAAAGCCTCAAAATGGGAGTTTTGAGACAATTGGCCTCATATTCCAGGATTTGGGCATAAAGTGGGAGAAGAAACAGCCACACAGGATGGGTTTCCTTAGGAAAAATGGGTTAAAGCATGCGCTCTGACACCCCACCACTGAACCCTCTAAATTCCTTATGGAACAGCTTGTTACTTACCAAATCCATACCAAAAATTAGAAGAAAAGTAAGCTTTTTTAGACAAGCCCAAGAGGACTCAATGATTCATTGCTGCTGCACCAGAATATAGGAATTGCTGCCAGATTTGGGAAAAACCACCTCAATCATCCGACCCCATTGGCTACCCATCACCTTCACCCATGGCAGATGCAAAAGCAGCCAGAGGATGAGCTCAGTTGCAAAGCATCTGCATGGCAAGCAGGTGAAGCAAGCTCTGATCTCAAAGAGCATCCCATCACCACAGATGCCCTCTTTCATTAAGGCAATGTTAAACAACACAATATGAGTCTTTCAGGCTTCAAAAAGGGACCCTGAGTGTTTTCCCCACTGCACCTCTACGCCTGCGCTGCCTCCAGGCAACTCCTTTGGGAGCACCAGCATGGTTTTGCAGCTTGAGGTTTAGCAGAAAGGGTGAAATAACAGAGAAAAAGCAAGATCCTGACTCCTTGAGCATCCCTGCCTATTTTACCTCCAATATCTTTTAACATTGGTGGGTTTCCCCCTCCTCCCATTGCTGCTTTGCCTCCCAGCATCATGAACAAGATGAGCGGTGTGGCTTGTGTATCCCACTAAAAGATATTTAATAACTATGCAAATCATTCCCCGCATCTCCTCGGGCAGGTAGAGGTGCACGAATAGGCTGTAGTTAAGTATTAAATCCATCCACAGCCAGGTACCTTAAGAGCAGCAGAATAAACCAGAGTGAATTTTGCATGGAAACAAGGTAAAAGATGCATCTGACGGCAATAAGGAAGCTTTTCTCCTTGAAAACAAATCCAATACACCTACCGCAGCACCCACCAGCCCAGAGTTAAGTGAGTTGGAAGAGAAAACAGCTAAAATCACAGTATATAGTCTCATTACGGACCAGGCATGTGAAATTCTCCTTTTATCAAGCCAAGTTTTCCCCACTGGGTTTTTGCAGCATCTCTCAGCCCTCAATTCCTCTTCCAGGACTGCCGGCGCCTGATTTCTCATCTTTACCCTATTCTGTATTTCCCAGGTCCATAATACCCTTCCTACCAAGCTCTCCTCTTGGATAAATAAGTCCAATCTTTGCGATCGCTCTTCAGAGACAAGTTCTTCTAAGGCAGGCAGACTTTATAAATGCTTCCTCCAAGGACTAAATCACTATTTTCCCCCCAAGCTAGCCAAAATAAATACACCACCGAGCAAACCTTGAGATGGGAACAGGCAGGCAAGTACCTGTTGGTGTCTTATCACACCGTGCTCTTGAGCACGCTGTGGTTTTCCCTTATTTTTCACCCCAAACCTCCCCAAACCCAAGGAAAGCTGTCATCCATCTAGAGGGCAGGGATAGGAGCACAGCTGAGATTTGAAGCCAGACCGTCAATTTATAGGGTTGTTCCATACAAAGTTGAAAACCAGTTGCTGTACTCAGTATTTTTGCCCTCTAAATCAGTAGATTTGAGCAAGGGTTGAAGGAAATGTTTCCACCAACCCAACGTAAATGCTGGACTCTTAATTCTGTGAACTTTGCAGCTTTGATCCCTATGCCCCTTTTGTTGGAAAGCACTGAGTGTTCCCTTTGCCAGCTACCTGCCTGCACACAAAACCCTGCCAGATGGCCCATTGCAGCTTGAAGCCAGCTCCTGCCCATCCATGCTGGTGCTGGAGAGCAGACCCATGTGGCCACACTCCCACCAGATTGCTCCTATGGGAGCAAGCCTTAAGACCCACCTCAAATCCTCTAGAAAATCATAGAAGCAGCGATGCTTTGCATGGGGATGGACACACATATAGACATGGGAGTCAGCAGCAATACAGGAGAAGCCACATTTCGAATCACAATGGGTAAGGACCCTAAAAGTGACTTCAAAATAAAGCCAGACCTTTGAAGAGAGAAAGAACAGCACTGTCAAGACAGGAAGGGTTTGGTCAATTGGATGCACGGCTCGGCATCATCTCAAGCTGTGGTGGTGGCAGCCAAATATTGCAAATGAACATATATAGAGCTGACCTTAAATGGTGCAGAAGAGCAGCCAGGTCCTGTGCATCTCCCCATCATAGGAATAAGAAGCATCTGGGTTTTTTTTTTTCAGGGCAAACGGGAAAAGAAATGTTATTTTTCATGATTTTCATTTTTTTTTAAGGAAGAGAGTGAATAATGATTTTGGTGCCACTCAGAGCTTTCACTCCTCCACTCACCCCAGTGAAACAGGAGAAGCAGCATCACATTCCCCAGTGCTTTTGAGCAAATCCAGCAATAATAAATCACAGCCAAGCACTGCAACCTGCTGTGGAGCAGCCAGGAGGCAAAAGGGAAAGAGCATGACCCAGCTTGCACAGGAGGAAAAGCCAAGAGGGGATGGGAACCAGTTGCTTTGCTCAAGCTGATAACCAAGAGAGAATTCTGCTTTTTAAGGCTTTTTTAAGCCCTTCGGAGGAAACCTTGCCCTCCTTGAGCAGTTTTATAGCAAGCATTGTGCTCGGTGCTTGTCTCAATTCTGGGCACATCCACAACCCTGGCCTGCACACAACTATTTCCTTTGGAGACCCGACCTCAGTCTGTAACGGGCAGTTTTACGAGGAGGAAAAGCACCTTGAGGAATGTGTAGAAAACTGACTTTTAGCAGGGAGGTATCTCACTTCCCTTCTGATCTCTATTTATGAGCTCTTTGGGGATTTGGCTAGACATTTGCTTGCAAAGGGGCAGCTTTGGGGGATGTTGTAACACGATGGTGAGCAAAGAGTCACTGGCAATGTCTGACCCAGATCCTTTCTGCTTCTTTACAGTAGTGACAGGATCCCTTCAAAATAAACCTTCTCCCAAGAGGACTTTCAGCTAAAGAAGTAGGGAGGGGGAAATGTTACTATGGCTGCTAGAGGTGAGGATGAAAGACGGAGCAAAAAGCAAGAGAGAAGCAGTAGAATTTTAATTATAACTTAGAAGAAGAGAAGAAAAAGCAAACCCAAACTCAAAACCTTGGGTATTTGCATCAAAGTGTCTGGCTGTAAGACTGCCAGGTTGGAAAAAGGCCACGAAAGGAGCTGCCCCTTTGCATTTCAGCGCTGTGCATGCGTTACGGTGCGATTCCCGAGGACGCTGGGCTTATCACTCCTGATAAGCTGCTTTTTATAGGTCTGGCAGCGAGATGCGAGAAAGCAGTAATTAAATTTTCATGCAGAAGAAGGTTTGTGCTTTGCTCCCACATTGGGAGAAGTCAGCATAAAACATCAGGGTGGGCCAACGATGGAGGGATCGCAGTTGCATTTAGGGCAAGGCAATAGTACTAGGAAAATGTTACACATTTCAGCTCAGAAAACAAGTGCAAACTCGGGAGCACCTTCTCCCCTCCAATGTCGATCCAACTGCCACCTTTTTACCAGTAAACATGCACAGACACCCTAAGAGTTAACGAGTGGTGTAAACTCAGCCTACATACACCAAGCAGAGACTTCTAGTAGGTGGTAAAGCCAACACGTGCCTGGAATTTGGAATATGGTTAGACCCAAAATGACCTTGAAAATGGGTTTGTTCAAGATTTCCAACCCCTCTAGAGAAGTCCAAGCCCATCAAGGACATGGGCAAGCAATGGGACATGGTGACTTAGATAGTCTAAGAAGCTGCCCACGTAGTCAGCCCTTCCAAAGATACTACTTGAATAAGCCTTCACCAATACGTGACACTGGTTGGTCCAGGTCCAGGCACCCCACATCATGGGGGAAACTCCCTTCCCACAGCATGAAGATGAAAAAGAGGTCACCAAACACAGGGAGACCAACATGAGAAAAGCAGCGTCTCTTTCTAGGATGAAACCCAACACTAACATGAGCCCATTAGCTCCAAAGAGATGAAAAGCAGGGGAGGAAGAGGGGTAAAAAGCTGTTTTCAGGTGGAAGATATAGTGTGATGTCCTACTTAAACAAGTGCTTCATCAGCCAGGGGAAAGGACTTGACTTGTGTCTATTTTATGAGGTCTTGTTCTCCATTCTGTTGAGTGCTTCGCTGTCTCGAGGCTCCAGACTCCCAGTCATTATAGGCAGTTATCTCTACACAATTTAATTAAAGTCTAGTGTTTAATGACACAATGTGCTGCTAATTATTTTTCACTGGTTGTCAGGAGGCATTATTTTTGGTGGTTGCAAAGCTAAATTTAATTATAGCAAAGAAAGCACCGGGTACCATCTCGAGGGCTTTTGGAAACAAAGCCTTGGGGTGCACAAGTGGGACATCCAGCTCTGCTCAACAAGGACTATGAGCAACAAATTGTGCCTGGAGCAAATCACCACCACACAGCAACAAGAAATGGGGACCTGAGGAACACCTCTGGTTTGGTCTACTCTTACTTGACCAACATGGTCACGGAGAGACATAAACAAGCCAGCAATAGGACAAGGGGTGATGGGTTCAAATCGAAACAGGGGAAGTTCAGGTTGGAGACGGGATTGGAACTGGATGATCTTAAGGTCCTTTCCAATCCAAACCATTCTATGATTCTATGTCGATGCATCTTGGATTTCCATGTCATCTCTGATGCATGGCCTGTGGAGATGTAAATAACATGGCAGAAAGCGAGGGTTCTGGGGTGACACAGAGCCTACGGCATGCAAAGAGGTTGGGTCGCTGCAACTCATAGCATGAAAACAAGACAGTTTTTATCTGTTCATGTAGAATGGGGCTCCTTGGATCAACACAGTAAAATACTGATTTTCCTCCTCAAAATATTTTCCCACGCAGAAATTGAAGTCTCTCTTTCAAGCTGTCATTTCTGTGGGGAGAATCTGTTTGCATCTGAATCCATTTCTTCTTTCAAGCTGAATTATTTCCCCGTTGGAGCCTGTGTTGTTCGTAGGCAACCAAACATATTCACCAGCAATTTTAGCTCTCCACAGTTTCGCCTTGTCAGCAGAAGGGGGATTTGGGAATCCTGTTTTCCCCTCCCTGCCTCCAAGCCTTTGTCTGCTGGGAGATTTCCCCTCTCTAAGCCTCAGTTTCCCTGTAAAGTCGAGATAATGACACACATTCACTTTGCAAATTGCTTTGATCTCTACTGTTGAAGGGTGTTCTGCAAGACTTAATTACATGTGTCACCACCAGCCTTTGCTGCACACATTAAAGTGGCTTAAGCCGCCTCGCAATGCAGAGGAGATCTGTGCAGAGAGAATTAAATGTGCAATGTGCTCATCTGAGAGCAGAGTTTTGCAGTTTTGAAGAGGGCTGGGGAAGTTTTGCCACTGATAAGTAGCTTTGAGAAACTCCCCAGCATTTTTGCATACGTTTATGATGATTTTGCCTTCAATATTAAAACACATTCACTCAGCACCGCACTTAGAGTTGGCGCTGAGTCTAGAAGCAAGAGTTTCTTTTAGCAAGACACAGGCAGATCCCATTTTGCTGCAAATAAACTGAGCTTTTGAAAGCTAAACCCCACTGGAAATTGTTATTTTTCTTGCGATCTTTGACGCATCAACAAGCTCAGATGGATCAAGCAATGCATGGTAACACCCAATAATCAGAGCTGGTGAAAACATGGAATTTCAGTCACGGCGAAATTATGACATCCTGAAATGTGCAGGTTTTGTCCAACTGATAGAGAAGATATCTTTGCAAAACTGCCTGTGGATGCAGGGAGCCTGTTCTGGAGCAGCATCTCCAGAAAAAACTGGATGATATTACAAAGCACTTTTGATGGGGCTTTAATATTTTGTTGGCACATGATGCAATAGCAGCCAAGACATTAGAAGTGCTGCAAAAGCATGAAATACCCATTAATTACCCCAAAACCTGTGTGATTGAGGGTAAAAATTTGCAACAAGCCAAGCTGGATGATGCATTTCCCCAGCAGCACGACCTTGATGAGACGAACACTGCAAAGACATCCAATATCATTTGCATCCTTCTGCCCACGACTTTCCTCCTCACCAGCCATCTGCTACCCTTGAAGGGCTTGTGCTCTATAGGGAGAGGTTTAGTTTCCAAGCCTGGAAACAGCAAGAGGAACTGGAATGAGAGCAGAAAACAGTCCAGAATGGATCTGGAGGTCAAGGACAGAGCCAACATAACATGCTCCAAACATCCTTCTGCTACGGGCTTGCTGCAGCCTTTGCACCCACAATAGCAAAGACAAAGGGAAAAGGAGAGAAAAGGCCCAAAATGCAATTAAAAAAGTGGGGGGAATGAGGAAGGGAAGAGAAAATCAAAGCGCTTCCCAGGGAAAAGCATCCCATTCCCAGTTCCCACCAGCATGGCAGTGGGTTAGAGAGTGGTGACGGCAAAGGCCGGGCCAGAGCCGCTGGTGCAATTACTCTGGGGAGAGGAGCGTGGCTTGAGAAACTCGTTGCCACCTTTTGTAGATCTTTAATGAACCTTTAAACATGCCAGAAAAAGGGAACTAAAACAAAGAGGAAGGGAAGTGAAAAGCTCTCATTAAGGCTTTTGGCAGATCTGATTAGTGGGTTTCAAGCCCTAAACAACCATTTAATTGGTAAATCCTTTGGCAGCCAAGGCAAAGGAAGGGCCAGGCACAAAAGCCGACTGTTGTCCTTGTTGGAGAGCTGCTCCCTTCCTCCCTGAGGGCAGGGCTGGGTGATGGCATTGCCATAAAAAAACCCAAATATCCAGCAGAAACTTCCCTTTAGTCCTGCTCTCACCATGAGTATTGCACCCAGCTCTCCAGTTCTCCCTCTCACCCAGCCGAGATGTTTCCTATTGCAATAACAGAAAGGGCATTGAGCCATGAGCAACGACCTCACCTAAAAGGAGGGTTTTTAGTGCTCGGGTGTGATTTGGGTTGATGCTGAAGGCTGTGGCTCCGTCCTTGGCCACTGCTCATTTCAGGTCTTGTTTCCAGCTCTGAGAAACGCCACAATAAAGTGAAATAAAAACCCCAACCAGAAATACTCAACCCGCAGCCGTGCAAGCTGGAGGTGCAGACAGCTCAAACCCATCCCCGCGCACATCTCCATTAGGAGATCGCCAGTGCTTTCCTTCTCCTCTTAAGCTTTGAAACTGGGAGAAAGCAAACTTTTATAAGGCTGCTGAGCACATCCCTCGTGCTGTGATTCATCTGGCAGCCCGATTTAGCTGCTCTCCCCCACACACACCGTGTACCCCAGCACACTGCGAGCTCGCCCCGTTTCCCTGTGACTCAGGATCACTCCATGCTTCAGCGCTCCCTTTGCAGTTCAGCTCTCTGCAGCCCTGTGCTGGCATCCAAAGCTGTGCAAGGTGGCTCTGAGAAGCGGCATGAAAGTCGTCGGGTCATGGTGTTTTTCCCTGGAAAAGTGGGGTTTGCTGCCTGTCCCCTCTGCCTCCTTCCAAAATCACTGTAAGGCTGCAACAGGGGTGATGAATGATCTGATTCTTTGCTATTTCAGCTTCAACTCCATCCTTCAAAGCCCTCTTCCCAGCTCAGGCTGTGCATCCCTGCAAGAGGAAGAAACCTGGAGAGGGGCTTGGGACAAGGGCCTGTAGGGACAGGCCAAGGGGAATGGCTTGAACCTGCCCGAGGGGAGACTGAGCTGAGCTCTTAGGCAGAAGCTCTTCCCTGTGAGGGTGCTGAGGCGCTGGCACAGGGTGCCCAGAGAAGCTGTGGCTGCCCCATCCCTGGCAGTGCTCAAGGCCAGGTTGGACACAGGGGCTTGGAGCAAGCTGCTCCAGTGGAAGGGGTCCCTGCCCACGGCAGGGGTTGGAGCTGGATCAGCTTTAAGGTCCCTTCAACCCAAACCAGCCTGTGATTCCATGACTGTATAAATTCAAACCATCTTCAGTGGTTTGGAAACCACTGCCACGAGCACCACTGGAACCCAGGTACCCACATGTCTGTGGTACTGCAGCTGGTGGGAGCACCAGCAAAACACCATGGCTGAGCATCACTCCTCTGCTTGCCCTAGAAATATTTCCATGCAAACTTTACTCTGGGGAATCTGGGAGCCCCATCTCCTCCCTGCCTCCTGCTACTTCAGTGCCTTGCTGCCTTCCTTTGCTAGAGTCCATAACGTTGCAATGGGGATTAATTTGGCCTCGTGCCTTCATTTCCATCCTTGGCCTTGAATGTCCTTTGAGCTCCTCTTAAAAAGAGATTGATTAATATGAAATTACTCAAAGTCCTTTCAGCCAGTGCCAGTTTTGACACCGAGAAGGAAAGCGCAGGATAACGGTGCCCAAGTCAAACATTTGCCAAATTAATTCCTCTGCTAGAAATTGTTTCAGATTTGGAGTATTGTTTTAAGAATCCATCATGCAGTAATTCCTTAGTTAGCTTGATGTTTGCTTGGGTGAGGACACCCCGATCTGATTTATGTGGAGGCAAAACATTTGAGGTAAATGCCTTTTTACACACATCCCAACACAAAAGGGAAGGGAAAAACCACAATCAGGTGCAGGAGACCTCTGAAAGCTACAAAAATGCCTCTTAAACTTCGTGAGAGCATGGACTTGGAGGGAATTTGGTCTTGGGTATCAGAAGGGATGGGGTATGGGATTGGGTATGGGCAGGACAGGCAGCAGCACTGATGTCCGCTGGCTGCTGGCCACAGCCTTGGGAAATCACATTAGGGCCACTGCTTCTCTGCAGAACTGCTGCTAATGCATTAATGCTCCACTTAGGACCAGGGCCCATCGATCCCTCATCTCTGAATAACTAATTCCAGCCCCACACTTGGAAATCTTCCCATTTCCAGCAGTTCTCTGCACCTCCATCCATGTGATGAAAGCATTGGGGCTCAGCAACCCATCTCCCCTCTGCTTCTGCATCACTGTCATTTACACCTGGTGGAGCATCATCACTGCTGCCAAGGGTTCGATGCTGAAAGCATTAAAGCCTCAAAACCCAGAGAACCCCAACCACAGCTCCTGAGGATGCTGAATCAGCAGGACATCTCTCCCCTGCAACTCTTGCTCTCAATTTTGCTCTGTGTTAATTGAAAGAGGGAGAAGATCCCATTTTTGGTGGCCTCGAGTTAACAGTAACACAAAACTCATCATCACCCCAGCACAAATTAGTTGCAAAACTCCTCAAACTGCCTCAAATTTCCCACAGAATTCTCTTTTCCTGCTCTTCCACATTAGCACAATTAACCCTATCCCTTCCCCTTGGTTTGCTGGGGATAGATTAGGACAGATCATCCCACCCAATGCTACCCAATACACACACTAAGTCAACAGAAACCTCTCCAGAGCTTGCGTGCAGCATCCCGGCTGCTCGCTGCATGCCCAGGAGCTTCCCACTCCCACAGCAATTCCTTTTCACTGGTGGGTGAAGCCATTCCCACCTCATCCAGCACTTTGGCAATCAAGGCATTATATAACACCACGATATTAAGATTTCTTCCAGCCCCCATAGGATGCCTATAAATAAAGGAGAGGGGAAAATAATCCCAGTGCAACCTGGTGATGGATATATCCACCCCCTGCATCCATGCACAGCTAAAACTCCCCAGGGGGAAAATGGGAGAGATGGAATTCCACACTGGGCTTGAATCCATGCCAGCACCTCAAGAAGACACCCAGGATTTGACCATCATAGGCCAGGTAAGGAGCAGTTCCCCTCAAACCCTCCAAGCTTGCGGTCAAGCTGCCTTTCTGCTCTGGAGCTGGTTCTGATGACAAGCACAGGAAAACTCACCCAGGACCTTCCCATCCCTCTCAAATCCTCCTTCCAGAGCCAAAGAGCCTCACTGTGAACCCAAAAAGCTGCTTTCTGAACTCAAAACCCCTCACTCCAAACTCAAACCTACTCTGATGTTGGCATGAAAGTTGGTGGAGAGGCCACAAGAGAGAACAGGTGAATTTGAGGAGGGGGAAAAAGGGATTTGAGGAGAAAAAATGATGGATTTGGGGAGGCAAAATAGAGGGATTTGGCTTCAGGGAGAGTAAGGGGAGAGGGGCAGAGGATGCTGAGGAAAGCTTCAAAGCTAAAGTCTGCATAAATCGGGGCTGAGCTGAACCAAGTCCGCAGGGACACACTCAAATATTGCTCTGCAGCACATGCCTTCATTCCGGACAGTGAAATCCCATTTATCTCTCCCCTTTCTTTGCATTTCTTTGGGATTCATTCATTTAAGGATGAAATCCCTAAATGGCCTTTTTCTCCCCCCCGACCCTTCCTGTCTCTTCCTAAGCTGCTTTAATTTCCCAACAAGATTTATTCCAGCTGCTTTCACTCCTGTTACTGATGATCCTGGCTCGTGAATTGTCACTGGAGGATTTGCTCTCCTTCTATTGCTCCACAAGTGCAATGAGTATCAGGGGCTTCTAGAGGCAAAGAAATCCTTCAGGTTCTCAAAAATCCCATCTTTCCACAAATTCCCAATGTTTCTCCCATCAAAGAGACCTCAGAGGTGGCTGCAGCCCTGGTTTTCCCAGTTTTCATCCAATATCTCCTTTTACATAATATTTCTGGTGACGAGAGAACAGCAAATGCTCCCAGCATTTTTATCCCAGAAAAACAAAAGTCACATTTTAAAGGCAAAGAGGAGGTTTGAACAAAGCCAGCCCTAGCAAATCCTAATAAGAGAGTCCCAACTTTGTCTTTAATGGGACGGAAAATAAACCACAAAAGGGTAAAACGCATATTGGTGATAGAAAGAAACTAATTGGATGTTGTAAATGTTGTTTTAATCCCAATTTTTGGATAAATGTGTCCTCAAAATATTGTTGGTTTCTGCTTCCTAAAGTCCAGCTTTGCCCTGGGAGGATGGGAAATGGGACCAGGGGGAGCAGTTTCTCTGCAGGATATTGATAAATGCTTCTGCTCTGAACTTGGGGGGGGGAAATATTATATATATATATATATATATATAAAATCTCCAGGAAGTCTGAATGATGAAGACCTTTAAAAAATGATCAGTTCAATCCATGCATTTCACTGCGGCTTTAACTATTCCACACTTTCTTCCTCCTCCCCTTACCTCTTTTCCCTTTTATTTTCCTAATTTTTTCCAAAGAAAAAGACCTCAAATCTAAACCACAGTCACCTAGAAAAGAACAATAATCCCTAAACAGATTTGTTTTCATTTTTCCCAAGTTTCAAATCATTCTCCTTCAACCTTCAGTCTTCATCAGCTCCATCCTTCAACCTCATCCTGCCCCTGCAGCCGCCCGGGGTGACCATTGAGCCCATTAGGAAGCCATAGGCTGTAAATCATCCCATTCCCAAATGCCTGGTCAAGAAGGAGGAAGACTGATGGAAGTTTTATTTAAATATTTGGAAGTCATTTGGAAGCATTTAAGTCTTTCTTCACTCGCTTGGCCCTCTCCAGCCAGCCGAGGGCATGAAAGGAAGACGGATAGCTGAAATAAAGCTTCTAATTGGCACCTTTTTCCCTGTCTTTAGCCACTTTTGAGGCATAATCGTGATGAATAAGATGATGACATGGTGCTGGTGTATGGGAGGAGGTGGTGGAATGGAAGCATCCCCCCTCCATCCTCATTTCCTGCACTTCCATGGGCGCCTGATGCCTTTTTATCTGCCTCGTTTGAACAGGGATGCTGCATCCCGCTGCCGATCCCTATCTCCCAAGGAAGGAGATATATCTCCAGGCAGGACTAAGAGCCTCCAAGTGCTTTTGCAAACTCTAAATCCCATTTTCCATACTGGTTTTTAACAAGTCTCAGGCAATTCGACCAAGCAAGCACCGGGCAGGACATCACAACAGCTTCCATCCACCCAAAATCCTAAGGTGCCCATCTCTTGTTGGGATATTTTAGCATTTTGGGTTGGGGTTTTATGGGAAAAATGCAACATGTGCCACTATTTCCCAGCACCTAAACCTCACGCAATGAATTTCCCACATGGATTCAGGATGTAATTCCTAAAAACAAGCGTTTTTACAAGCTTATGGCAGTTTCCTCCAATGCACGGCATCCTTGCAAAGGAGCCCAGCGTCCTGCAGCTCCACCCTAAGACAGGGAAGAGACAGCACATTAAGCACCTTTAGGCTAAAAAGAAGGAAATCAGGGCTGAAAGCTACAGGAGCTGTTTCACCTAAAAATCCCATCCGCTGAGTTTGATCTCAGTTCCCCAGGGATAAGCTGAGGTTGGGATGAGATTTTTGGGTTCAAGCATCATGCTTGGTCCCCGAGTTCTCCCCAGAACCCCTTCCTCTGAGCATAATGTGCCAATTGATGTCCTTGGTCCCCTTTGCTTTATTCATGGAGATTTGCATTGATTTTACAATAAAACAAGTTCTGCTTGGGGGAAAAAATCATAATAAAAGTAAATACTGTTGATCTGCTGCTTAATTCAGGCCAGGATTTATGCTAAGGTTGCAAGAGCTCAGCTTTTTTATATGATATTTTTAGGGGCCTTTTTGAAATTACTCCTTTATGAAAGTTTCTGCTGTTTGGGAGCTCCAATCTCTCCAGGCTGTGCAATAGTTCGGGGCCTTTTTTGGTGTATCTCCTACTAGAGACACCAAAGGGGCATTTCAGAGCCCTTTTAACCCAAATAGCATCGTTCACCATCGTATTTGAGCCTCAGCTGCACCAGTAACCTGATTTTTGCTGGGGTCCAGTGGTCCCTCCTCCCCAGCACCCTTAGGAGGAGCACAGCTTCATTCAATACCCATTCGTGTTGGCCAACTTCTGCAAGAACCAACTGTTTTAGGAAACACAAGATAATGCCCATTTTTCCTCCCTCTCATCACACAAACTACTATGAAACAGGGTACAAAGATCCATGTAAAATAGCACAAAATCAGTCAGTTTTGGTCTGCTGTGGGTGTAAATCCCCCCAGGTCCCATTGATTGACAAGGAACAACATCAATTTACACCCACTGTGAGAACAGCCCCTCTGGTTTTGCTGCCTGCCTTTGGCAGATCACATAAATATCATAGAATACTTAGGGTTGGAAGGGAGCTTAGGATCATGAAATGGTTTGGGTTGAAAGGGACCTTAAAAGTCATCTAGTTCCAACCCCATATTGAAATAACCTGATATTAATATGGGCTATTTATATCAATAAATCCCAAATCCCTAATAAATTAAAACAAGCATTAGTCACAGAATAGCAGACTGGGTTGAGAGGGGCCTTAAAGCTCATCCAGTTCCAAGGCACCTTCCACTAGACAGGGTTGCCCCAAGCCTTGCCCAATCTCATCCAGTTCCAGGGGTTTGGAACTGGATGAGCTTTAAGCTCCCTTTTAACTCCAGCCATTCCATTATTCCATATTACAACTGGGCACAGAGGAAAGGAGCTCAGGAGCTGCTTATCTTTCCTCTAGAGAGGGTTTTTCCACCTTCCCATTGCAGGGTGACCTGTGCTGCTACAATAACCTCAGGGTACTTGTGATCTCCTGCATGCAATAGGCAGCCTAAAGGAATCCAGTTGGGTTTTGCCCTGGAGGAGCAACACCTCTCCCGAGCAGATAACGGCCAAGTTCAGAAACTCACGCCCTGCGAACGTGAAAATTGGATTTCACTGATGTCCTCACAGAAAACAGAAAATCAAAGGAAAAATCCCGATTTCCCCGACTCTCCAGAGGAAAACTCCTCCGAAAGCATCGGTTCAGGCTTCTCTGAAACGTCAGTTGATGCATTTCAAAACCAAATTGAAACCCAACCGCTTCAAAGCGGAGCAAAGAAATAAATATAGCAGCTAGGTTTTGAACAACATGAAAGATGAAACAAAGCATTTCTGTTCTCTCTGGACCTTTCTTCCCCAAACACAATCCTGGTGAAACCAGAAGCATTTTTGCATCTTATGGAGATGCTGTTTACTCATATAGATTATAATGCAAGCAAGATGTCTCCTGTTAGATGTACCAACCCTCTGTCACCTTCCTGGAAGTCTGTCACCAAGGCTGGATTTGATACGAATTGCCTGGGGACCCAAATGCATCTTTAGAAACCAGCTCTTTGATTTTGCAAATTAGAATTCTAATCTATTAAAGCAACCAAGTGATGCTTGTTATAAATGGGATCTCCTCACAGAGCCTGCATGAAGCAGGGGTGGGTCTAGTGATGGTGATAAGCTCCCCCCTTGCTATTTGGTCTGGCTGTGCCACTGAACAGTGGCCCCAGTGGTGTCCGTCACGAATAAACTCAATTTTGGGGTAGGATATGCTATTTCTCCTGCTGGCAGATGCCTATTTCCCAGCCTGTCAGGTGCAAATGAGATCTCCATCGCAACCTTCTCCAGGAGCATCTTCTGGTGAGATGTCATTGCCTTGGAAACAGGCACCGTGCTGCTGTGACAGCAGCATTTCTTCTGGTGGAGAGTCCCACACTCTCCCCAGCTGCCAATATTCACAGTCAGAGTAGCTCCACCAGGTCCCAAAGCTACACAAGTGCTGACGTTGGTGTTCTCCAGACATGTGGGGACAACCCCAGAGTCCTCAAGCTTTGACAAAGTTGAGTTCCTCCATGACCCATGTTTGGGGACAGGACACTACCTCACCACAGGGTCCTTTGTGGGAAGGGAACAGCTAAATTTTTCACGATCCAAAGGCAATATTACCATCAAATATCCCCAGGAGATGCCAAAATGCATGTCTTGGACATGCTCCCCCTCTTGAACAAGTACATGGCACAATGGAGATGTTCAACTGCTTTTTGCTGTGTCCCCTTGACCGCACCAGATGTCCTATGGGGCCAGTTATCTCTACTTATAAGCAGAGGAGTCCTCCTGAGACGTTGATTGCAAAATCAATAGGTGTTTCATTTTAATTGGATTTCTGAGGCAGACAGGAAAGCTGAAGCTGCTTCCACCTCTCTTCTCGCACCAGGGCTGTGGTGTAGACAGAACAATGGACCATTCCATCATAGTCAGACAAGCCAACAACTTGGGCCAGTCCAGCCCATGGACTTGAGAGCAAGATGCTTATGTCAGTGAGAACAGCTTGTAATCACCCAAATCTCACTTTTGTTCTCCTGCTGTACCCAAACAATCACCCAAATCTCAGTTTTCTTCTCCTGCCCCATCCAAATCACATATTCTTGCTGTTGCCACCAGCTTTAAGAACATCCAGAGGTGCTGACTGAAAGAACAGGGAGAGCTGGGGTAACCCATGGATTATGATTTATGGGGACTACATGATTTGACAGATACAGGAGACCCAGGAGTCCCCAGCCAGTGGTGTATCCCTCAAATAACCATCATTGCTGGCTCTTGGCTCCAAAAGTTTGCAAGGAAACAGCCCTGCCTTTAGCTCTTGGTTGTGCCAAGGAAGGTTTTTGGAGAGATGCATTTTTGCTTTCCTCATACAACCCCAGCAGATCACCCACCAGCATGCCCAAGCATCATTGCTGAAGATATTACTGACTAAACCCCCTAATTTTCCTGCCTTCATCGGCCCCCATGGAGCAGCATAGGGAATTTCAGATGCACAAAGTGGATCGATACCGGCTTGTTCAACTGCCCATGTTAATTTGCAATTTAGATGCAGAAGCTGCATGCACATTGGCAAGAAGAAGCTGAAAGCAGAAGAGGAGCAGCTCCTGTTCCTCTGAGGGTTTGGGAGGCTGGAGAGATGTGCACAGCTATCAGGGAAGACAAGCAAGGCCCCAAATAAACCCAAACCTTAACTGGGGCACTGGGCTGCTAAATGCTCCTGTGTTTTGGAGGAGGGCAACACAGCTCTGCAGCCCTCCATCCCTGCTCTAATACCCACTAGTTCCACAGGACAAGGAAAACCAGTAAGGAAAAACTCAGGACAAAGCAGCACTGCACCACTGCAGGCAAAAATGATGTGCAAATGCCCCTTTTGCTGCATTTTTATGTTCCTCACAGCCCCCAAGCCCAGATGCTGATGCAAAGCAGCTGCTCAATAACAATTTTGGAGGAATCTATATCACCCAAAAGGATATAATCTGATATCATCCCGCCTCTATCCCCTTCCCAGGGCAAGCTCAACTCATCAGAACCTGTGAAACGGATGGGGTTTGGGTTTTTATTGCACCTTCTACCCCACAATCCCCATGAGTTCTGCCTAAACGAAACCTATTTGCGCAGCAGAGGTGTCCCATTTGGAAAAGCCAATATCCACCCTCAGGCTCATAACGCAATTGGAAAATGCAGAGATGTGAAAGGAGGCAAATAGACCCCAAAATAAGGTTTCAGAACTCCATGAGTACAAGTTGTTCCCCATCCCTGAGGCAGATGCTCCTGTAAAGAGCTATTTGTGGTCCAGGTCCCCAGGCACACGAGGCAGGGATTTTTGGGGCAGCCCTATGAACCTAACCCCAATTTCTCTCCTGCCCCCTTATTTTAGAAATTAGGCCATTGTCTAATTGCTTCACCACTGCAGAAAACCCTTTTCTGCAGCAAACTTGCCAAAAATCACAAATTCAAGTGCTCCTGGGTATGGGAGAAGCCAGAGCGACTGCTGCTGGTGCCAGGCATTGAAATAGTTGACCCCAATACTTCAATTGCAGTGTTTTCTTGCTAAATACCCTTTCAGAAGGTATTTATGAACTCAAGTCCCCAAGGGATGCTCAATGAGAATGAACGTTAAACTAGGTCCCCCAGAACTATCAAATCCAAAGGGACTTGTGCATGGAGGTGCCTTGGAAAGGGTCACCCATCCCCACGAGGATGGTGATGGGCACTGCAGCAAAACCGCTTCACCCCAGAAATAACATAATGAAAGAAATAATATAATGACATTATAATTATAAGTTAATTAAAGCAGAAGAGATCAAAGACACTTTAGACAGATTAATGATATGGCAAGTGCCAGAAATTTTCTCCAGTTTATGCATCAACTGCATCACCAGTGCCTATTTTCAGGCTCTGGTGCTTTTGTGTGTGCCGGGCAGCTCTTTCATTCCCCCTCCTGGTCCCCCCCTCTTTTCCCTTGCCTCTCTTGATGGATGAAGGATTTGAAGTCCTAACAGCTGCAGGGATTTGTGTGGGGAAGAGAAGCGACATTCAAAGGATTATCAACTGAAAAAATCAACTCCCTTTAAAAAAAGAGAGATATAATAAAAAAGGAGATGGTTGGAGAAATTGCAGGCACATATAGGGAGATGCGTGTATATATATATTTAGTTATATATTTAGCTATATATATGTTTAGTATCATATTTTATACTTATTTATTTAAATATATATATAAATATATACATAGAGAGAGCAAGCTGGTCTAGTGGGAGGTGTCTCTGCCCATGGCAGTGGGTTGGAACTAGATGAACTTAAAGTCCTTTCCAATCCAAACCATTCTATGATTATATATTTATATATCTATAAATAAAATAGAGAGGGGTCGAAAGAAAAACAAGGAGGGCAAGGTCAGGAATAAGCCAGTAAGCTACAAACTGGAGGGAAATGGTGTACTTTTAGGGATGCTGAGCACGGTGTTTTCCAGCTTTCAGCTCCTCACCCCTTGTTTTCTCTCCCTTGGCTGAAGATGACGGGTTTCTCCTTCTTTTTCTCCCCATGGGATGCTCTTCTCTGTGTTAGGGTGATGCATGTGCCCATGGGACCATATGGAGAACTGGGGGGGTGTCTCAAGATCTCATTTTCTCTCTGCATTGCCTCCAAGGACTGTGTTTCCACAGGGAAAAGCAAGCTGAAGCCCAGATAGAAAAAGGAAAACAAACCTTTATAAACACCCCCAAACTGGCAGCCTAAATTCAGATTTCCTGGGGAAGGAGAAAAATTCAGCCTGGAAAACCAAAGGAGAGCTGGAAAAATACTCCAGCACCCCACAACGCCTCAGAAGGGGAAGAAAGACCAGCAAAAGTCCCCTTTCAATATATTCTTACCCTTGTCCCCAAAGGACATCCTTCCATCACCGCATGAGCAAGGGCTGGGGGAAGCTGACTGCAGTAATTGCTGTCTCTAAACATCTACAGGCAAGGGCTTGACCAGGCAGGAAAAAACCTGATGTCAGGTTAACCAGCTTTCATCTAGGTCATTTAAAAGAAAAAAAAAGGCATTTACATGCAATTTTAACTAAAAAACTCATAAGGATGTGCCAGTCAAATTGACTTGCTGGGAATTTCTTCCTCTTCAGTGTGAGAAGATTAAGTCCTAGTGTTCCTCTAAGAACTCCTCAAATCCAGTTACATGTTCCAGCTGTTTTACACATTCCCCCAGCCTCAAAACACAGTAAAATACATAAACCAGAGCTGATTTCGAACCACTGGCAATCTTATAGATTTCATTCTCTCTCAAGGATGCTGCTGAGATGGGGGCTGAGCAACAGCCCTGGGGTTTTCAACCACATCCCTTGAGCGGCATCATCATAAATCACTGCAAGCCATTCTTTATCCCCCTCAAAATATTGTGAGCACATTTGATGTCACCTCTGCGTACCTGTCCATCACACCTACATAATCAGGACAGTTGATTGATGGCTCAGGATAAGGTAGATAAACAGATAGAGTGCAGGGAGTGCTTTTCATCCATAAAGTGGTTTTTTATATATATAAATAACATTGAACAAATAACACGATAGTTTTAAGAGACAGAAAACAGGGAAATGGATTATTCAATGCAATCTCCCTCCCGAAGCTGCTCTGTGTCCATCTCTGCCCCAAAACCAGCCGGTTCTCAGCAATAAGTTAGGTTGAGGGCCAATTTTCTCACTGAGGATGGAAAACCCTCTGAGCTGTTCTTCTACAAGTGGCTTTTCATCAGGGCATGCAAATAACAACCAATGAAACATCTCAGAAGCTTTATAGGGGATTTAGATGTGAGACGTAGAGGTGCACTGTAGTCTATCAGTATCAAGGCTTTAGATAAGCATGATCTATATGCAGCTAGGGGCAACGGACAGGCTCCAAGGGATGGGGGCAGGCATCATCCCAACATCTCATTAACGTTGAGCCCTTTGGAAACCATCATCATGAGGAAGACTACCCCAAAAAGAATGCACATCCAGATGTGCCTCGCAGTTATCTACTGCTGCATCACAAAGCAGCTGGAAGGACCCATAAGAGAAGTAATTGCAATATTTCTTGTGGTCAGCTGCAAACACTTTGCATGGGGACATCATGTGAGCACAACTGCATCCTTCCAGAAAAGCATCAGCTGCTGATGCACCAGATCCAGCCTGAGGCCCAGAAACTGAGGACCAAGGGGCTTGATGAAGCCCCAAGGATGACCACAGCCTGTCCTTACTCTAATTACAGTGTAGCTGCTTCAGAAACCAAAAACAATGAGCAAAATTCCCAGATCTTGATGGTCCACTGTCACCAGCAATTAGCTGTGAAATCTTCCAGCAAAGCAGGTCACCTTCACAATGATATTAAATAGCATTTAGGTCATTACAGAGCAGGTTTGGGATTCATCCTTCCCCACCTGTCCAGACTTGGACATTAAGTCCTTTTTATTCAATATATGCCTGGATAAATCTGACTTATTGAACTCTCATCACCCAAACATACATCATAGATGGGGCCATTGTGGTCCTTGATGCTCAGCATCCTCCTCTCCACCTTAATGATGCTCACATGATGCGGCTTCTCTTAAATCCCTGGAACAACCCAGTCTGGGAATAAAATGAGTCTCCAAAGCTCCAGGTTTTGTTGCATCCCATCCTCAGACCCTGACCTCATGGGTACCAGAGGAGTTTTCCTCACGCTGAAACATCCTGGACCTTCAAGCTGATATTTCCCTTGCATGGAAAAGCTGAAGAGTGACAGATCCGCCCCATGAAGAACAAAAAACCCCACCAAACCAACCAAGGAATTAGGGGCTGTCATGCGGATCATACATTATGTTTGTGTTCAGATAAACATGGAATTTGGCTCACTGCCGAGGCCAGCGAAAGCTTTTATCTCCCAAGAAACACCAGGGACCAGGTGAACTTTAAAAAAGGAAGGAAAAAGCATCATTTCCCACCTCCTCTGCCATCTCCCTCCTCCAAATGGGGAGTGTTGTTGTTTCTTTCTCTGTAGCAAGTTCAGTGCTTAAAAAATGCCATTTTTCTCCCCCCACCTTTTTTTCCCCTTTCCTCTCCCCCTTCTCCATCCCCTCCCCAATTCCTCATGCTAATTTATGGAAATCAAACGGCGCCTGTTCCCAGCCAGAGATAATAAAGAAGAGGTATTAAAAGAGGGAGGAAGCACAGCAAAGGGGGGGCTGTAAATACTAATTGTTCTATAAGGAGAAGGCGGTTTATTTTCTTGTTAAAGGGAAGGTTATGTTTAATTAAATCTGCTTCTTCTCTGTTTTTAAATGAGCTCTGAGCATCCATTGTTGGGCAGGGGAAGGTTGCTCCAATGCGTCCTCTTTCCTGCAGTAGCACAGAAGAAGGGGGGACAGGCCTGTTGTAATCACACTGATGAATGGCTAAGCACCCATATGTCAAAGGGGTCAAATTTGATGAAGACATGGTTTCTGCTGGGAAACTCAAGCATCGTACATACTTTAAGCACTGTATTTCCCAAACATGCCTCTTTTGGACCACTCATCAGGATGCAAATGCGCCCAAGGACCTCTCAGAGAGGAGCACGGAGCCAAATCCAGGAAGTGGAGAAAAAGATCCTTTTGCCAACAAATCTGGAGTATTACAGCCTATGAAAAGCTGGAGATGCTCTGAAGAGCCCCATTTACACATCTCAGTTGCTGCATCCCCGCTCAACCCAGCATCACCACTGCAGATGATGGTCCCTCCCCTCTCATCCTCCTGGAGTCCGGATTTTGGGGGGGGGTTTCTACCTTTTACTCTCTTCCAGGTAATTAAATAGACACTGCTTGGTGCTTCGAGGCGAGGTGCTCCCGCCTGCTCTGATAACATCTCGGATCGTTCAATTCTCAGTGCTCCAATAATCCAGATCTAATTTGCCCGGAGCCCAGCGCCGAGTCTTTCGGCACTTCATTAGGGCGCGTGAGCAGCATTTCATTACTGCAACCCCTGCCATTATCCCCAGCAAATTTCCCTTTGGAAAAATCCAAAGTAAAAGCCAAATCTGCAATCCCCAGGAATTTGGTTGATTTCACAAATTGATTTTGCAGTTGTGCAGAGAGCAAAGTTTCCACTACCCGGACCTGGATTTATCCTTCGTGCTCCCCGAGTTCAAGCTCATTTTAGCTTTTCTTGATGGATCCAAAAATTAACATGCTTTCATCAGGGTGATTTTTACTTCTTGAAGCTTTACGTGCTCAGCCAGACCCAGCAATTATTTCTGGAAATAAGTATTCCCATGGACCAAGGGACCCCATTCATAATCCATGTGCAGCATCCCCCTCCCAATCTGGTTGAACCAGGCTCTGTTATGCACAGAAAAACATCATTACAAGCATTTTCCTTCGATAAAAGCTCACTTTTAGAGGTATTTTTTGAGGTGGAAAAGCGGGTATTTGTATGGATGGGGGGAAAGCTTAAGGAAGGAGCTGCCCAGATCAGGGGGCAATGGGGTGAATAGAAAGTAAAATTAATCCTATGCACAAATTGATCATTATGAGGGTTTGGGGAGAAAACCAGGGTGGGTTATTCTGTGTATAATCCAATTGCAGGGTATCCCCCCAGATAGATGCAGCTGACTTAAAGGCTCACGAGTGCGTTGGATAAGAAGAGCCCCCACTCCAGGCTCTTATAGCATCTCCTCTCTGCAGGCGAAGGGACAGACAAGGCAAGGAGAAAGGAAGATGTAGCGATATGAAGGATGGGGGGGAGCGAGCACGAGCGCAGGCTGGAGTTATTTATAGGATGTGGGTTTGTGCGGGAGGAGAGAATGATGCCAAAAAGAGATGGTAAAAATAATCCTGGAGACAGGTGCTGCTGCCGTGGGGAGAATCTGCTGCCAGTGACAGCTTGGGGGAAGTGCAAGGTAAGAAGAGAAGGGGGACAAAATTATATATATATATATATATATATGAAGACATTTGCATTTCTCTGCATCATCCCTCATCCACGCAAGGAGAAAACCCATCTTTTGCAAAGCATCACTCTACAGAATAGGAAGCTGGACTTTCTGGACTTCTTGTTGTGAAATTGGGGTGGCCTCAATGCCTCTGGCTTCAGTTTTGAGGAGTCCAAAAGCAAAAGGACCCTGTGAAGGATTAGGCACTGCTGATTGATACCCAAGGGAAGCGTGGAGACAATAACAACCTGGATTTGACCATGATTCCCTGCACACCTTGCCCCATGGGTGGAAACCTGAGTCCTGAAACCCCATTGCTGCAGCTAAGCTTCTGCTCAAAACTGTATTATCAATAAAAGAACTTTATCAACTTCGCTTGCAGAGCTCTTCCCCTCTCTATGGGGGCAGATAAACAGGGAAAAAATCTTATTATGGCAAAAGATTCACTTTGCCATCAGCAGCCCTCCTAGAGGTATTTGCGCTGGAGGTTTGACGTGAGGAAGGGACCACCCCAGACCTGCGTCTGTCCTTCCCCATCTTCCCGTTGCACAGATGCATCTGGCATCAAAACAGCTCTTGCTTTTATATATACATATATGTATAAATATATATATGAATAAAAATAGGGACAGGCACCAGAAGCACAGGGGGAGATTAATCACACCGCACGAGGAGCGGGGAGGCGGCGCGCACTCCAGCTCCGAAGAGCCGCAGTCGGATAATCAAGGCGAGCGCTGGCAGCGAAGTGGCATCTTGACGTCTTGTTATTCCTTTCGTGACCTCCTCCCCTCCCTCCTCTTCCCTTTTTTTATCCTGCATGAATCCATCTCCTCGCCCTCTTTTCGGAGCAGCTTTCATCAACTTGTCACCCAGTGACAACAAGCTGGGCTGCGAGTGTGACGTGAGAAAAAAACCACCCCCATGAGTAAGAAGAGGAAAATCAATTATTAATAATCTAAACCCACCCAGTTTGATGCTTCATGCCAATAACGTGGAACTTGGGAATATATTCCCACACTGGCAGTGTTTTTGGCTGGAGGAGATGACAGCGGCTGCTCGCACCCGAGTGCGCAAGAGGAGAAGCGAGCAGGAAGATGGGACGAGCATTGCTGCAAGTGCGTAAGGCACAAGGGGCTCAGCTTGTGCTGAGAATTAAAAGCCAAGTCAGGCTCTAGCATGTGCTGGGATGGAAATGATTTTATTTGCAATATAGAAGAAAACCTCAACTTGCTTTTATTTTCCTTTCCGTGTTTGCTGCTGGCCTGGGAAATGCTGGAGGCTGAGGCCAGGAGGGATCTCCACTGTGCTGGCTGCACGGTCCCACGCCTCGGCTGACAAGGGGAGGACAAATGAGAGCGTTTAGGCAGTAATTAGGCAGTAATGACCTACTTGGAGGTCTCCACCGTGCAGGAAATAACCTGAGCCGGAGCCGGGCGAAGCGAGCTTGAGTGTACTCAGCAATTTATCAGGTTATTGCCAGCTCACGGGAACCAGCAACTGAGTCATTAACCCCATTATGGACTCCTGCTTCTCACAGACATCCTCCTTGCAATAAAAAGCCCTTCTTTAAAAGCCCAAGCCCTCAGTTTGTCCATACTGGGAACTGCTGGGCTTCTTTAGCCTCTCATAGCAAAGCAAAGAGGCATCCCCACGGGTGCTAGACGAGACACAGCAGCCTTTACAGAGCCAGCGTGCAAGAAAAAGGGTGTTTAGCCCCAAATTTCCAGCCCTTAGAGGCTTTTCTTCATGTTACACTCCAAACACAGCCCTTTGAAATACTTAAGCATCTTCCCATCACTATATATAGATGCTTTTACTTAGACTGAAGGAATTGATCGTACTTTGGAGGGGAAAAACCCGCGTCTCTGTCCAAGTTTCATATTCATATACTGCCAAGCTCATGCAGTTTTAATGAGGGTTTTGGCACGCCGTCTGAGGTGGAGTAAAACCACATGCTCTCTTCTCCTCAAGTCCTTCTCTGCCAGGTACGGAGCTCACTGTGCTCCAAGAGACCCCAAACCCAATTGGAGATGCTCAATGGGTCCCTGGCTGCTAGTAAGGGTGTTGGATGGGATCCCATCTTCCTGCAATGAAGCTGGAAATAACATGAGCCATCTTGTGTGAGGTCTCTAGTAATCCTGGGGTGGTTCTTTTTTGGCAGGGAAGACTGCAAAGACAAACCCCCACACTGCGACAGAAGGAAGCACTTCCAAGCCTGGCACCAGCAGAGCTTCATTTCTGCTTTGAATCCAAGCACAAGATTTTGCTTCCTTCCATCTGACTTGTTCCTCACAAAGATGCCAGCAGGACACAGGCAGTTTACAAGCACTAAGGGGAGCAGAACATTTATACATTGACTCTTTTGGCCATCCTGGAATGCACCTGAAAGAGAAACCCAAGGCGAGCTTCACCTTCACCACCCGAGGTGCCTATTAGATAATCACATCTAGGCCATGACCTTCATGCTTTTAATAGTAAAGTGAGAAAAAATAAGATGTATGAGAAAGAACTCAAAGAAAAAGGGCATTAACCCAAGGTAACAGCACCCTAAAGGCACTTATTTCTCTCTGCTGATCCTTAAAGAAAGGTGTACAGCCTGTTCTGGTACTGATATCTTCACTCCAGGTGCCTAAACCCTCCTCCGGCAGCATCCCCCCTCCTAAAGCTTCAGGGACCAGGTCCTCACCTGGATTTAATGGCATGTGGCCATCAGAGATGCTCACAGCGCAGAGCATCCTTAATTACCACTACATCCCATTTACTCTCCAGGGCAGTATCATCTTTGAAGCATCACCGCGATGCCTCATCGCAGCGTTAACACACTGTGACTTACACGACATCTTCTCCGCGCCCCACGTCTGCGTATTAACGCAACTGATCCAGTCCTCAACCTGTCACGATGCCTTAAAATCAACAGTGGGACGACGCTGGGATGCACAAAGCAGCCTGCGAAGGGTGTGAATAATTCATGCTCAAGATGCAGAGAGCGATGCGATATCGCCAGCGCGTGTAGCAGGGATCCCATGGGGTCCGGCAGCAGAGTTGGAGCAGAGTATGGATGAAAAGCACCTGGCAAACAGACCAGTTGCCAAAGAAGAAAGGAAGGAAAAGGCTAAAGAATGACAAATAAATCATAGAATGGTTTGGGTTGGAAAGGACTGTAAGATCATCTAGATCCAACACCCTAAGCCATGTCCCCCCACTTGGCCTTGAACACTGCTAGGGATGGAGTATTTACCACTTTTGGGCAACCTGTGCCAGTGCCTCACCACCCTAAGCTTTTTCCTTAGCTGGTTTTGGCTTGGGGAAGCATTTGCACTGGTTCCCAGAGGTGCATCCTCATGCTGGAATGCAATGCTCTGGGATGAGCAAAGCTTTCCCTTCCCACAAAGAAATTGCTCTTATTGTAGGATGCATTAGGTGCAGCATGGAGTCGTTTGCCCAGAACAAGCAACCCCAAGAAGCCACAAACGAGGGATACTGCAGAGAGGAGAGACCCAGCACATGATGCGACAAAACCCCAGGCAGCACAAGCACCATACAGAGTGACTATTCTCCAAAAGTACATTTCACCCCGAATATTTCCTCCCACAAAACCATTCAACAGCCTTGAACGGGGCTTCACCTCATGCTGCTTGTACTCAAAAGCCTTCCAACTTAATGTTATTTTCCTTGTTTCTTCAGCAAATGCAATCAGAAAGGTTGCATATACATAAAATGTTTCTAATGATCTCAGTGCAGGTGGAGATGGGGTCTGCCTCCCATCCCACGAGCATCCCAGGGGGTATTTGGGCCCTCCTGAAGCTTCTGACCCCCTTACTGGGTTTATCCCCAAATTACAGAGAATTATTTCCCCCCTTCTTTCCTTTCCAGGTGCTAAATAGGAGGCTGAGCAAGAGAAGGAGACAAGCAAGGTCACCCAGGAGCCTTTCCAATGGTTGAACACTAAATCAACACTCTTGAGCTCAGACGCATGAAGCTTTTTTGGGATGCTGGGACCTTGGGGCAAAACACAAGCTGGTAGATCATCGTGTTACTGAGCTGCATGCTTCTCAGTGCCTGCAACATCATAAAGAAGGTGGTTTCTCCTCTCTGAGCACCAGCAAACCTCTTTCTGCTGGAAAAGAGGAAAGGAAAAAGGATTTTCTGGGCAAAATCACAGCGGAGGAGGTAAGGGCATGGCTACCTCCTTGCCATGAGCAGAGATGTCCCCAAATTGGGAATAAATAACAGGGCTGGATGTGCAACCAGGAGGCAGAAGCTCCCCACAGCCTTGCCAGGCAGTTCTTTGCTGACACTGCCATCAAGGGAGACCGAAAGGCCATGAATAAGCCACATCACAGCTTTTGGTATCATGAAAACCCCCTTGTCATCTGAAGCATCCTGAGAAGAGGGAAAGGGGTAGCTCCTGAGCCAACAGGTAAATCCAGACTTGCATTAAAAGACCATGATGGGCAATGAATTTGCATCAGTTAGAGGCACGCCAGCTCCCCAGCCGTGTTCCTGCTCATTCCCTATTTCAATTTCCTCCCATCACCAGCTTTGCTTTCCAAAGCAAATAATTTGTAACTACAAAACTGCTCCATTTTGACAATTTCAGAACATAAAACCCAATTGCAATCACCCTGAAACGTCTTCAAAGCAGCGCTGCTGCCAGTCAATCACCCTTCCCGACCTCCACAACGGCACTCTGCAGAGAAAAAGTTCATCCACAACCACTGACAGCGTTTAAGCTGCTCTTCTGTATCCCAAAAAGATCTTTTATGGAAGCTAAGCCACTCATCAGTGTGTATTGGAGGTGTCTCTTTTATATCATGGGATCACTTAACTTTGTTGCCAAAGCTCCTCATCACCAAAAAAGGCTAAAAATTACCCCAGACCCCTGTGGTTTTTCCTCCTGATTATGTGCCATGGCACCTCAGCTCTCACTGATGGAGGGCAGCGATGGAAAACATGGGTCCCTGGAGCAGCAGGCACGCAGGTGTAGAACAGGCTGCAAGCTGAGCAAGTCACAATCTATTTAATCTTGGGTATTTTTTGTGTAAAAAAACCCACGTTCAGTTAAAATTTGTGCAGAATTGGGAACCTTCCACACTTGTAATTACTTACTTTAATGTGCTGTTTGACAGCTCTCATGATTACTGGAGTTCTAAGCCTCCCAGCATCTCATCATTGCACAAGTGGCTCAGGCTTCGGGAAGAGAAACACCAATTTCTCCCCCTTGTGATTAGAAAGAAAATGTTGGGAATTCAACCCAAAACGTACCCGAGCTGGAAGATAAACAGGGAGACCCTCCACGTGCCACGATTCCTCCTTGTTATCTCTGAGCCCAGCTAATTCCCACCAAGCTGTTAAACCATTTACTGCGTGAAACGCCACGTCCAAAGGGACTGTTTAGTTCTTTTCCCTCTAACCAGATTAGGCAAAGCAGCTCTTCAGCACACCAGTAATCCCATCCAGCATTCACAATGGCCAGCACCTCCTGGGCAAGCTGGTGACCCACAGCTGAGAACCCATTCTGGGTTTGGAAAGGGATATTTAACGTTAAGAAAACATGCATGTATCCCTAGTGCTGAGCATCAAAGCCAAGAGGAGCTTTGTGATATATTCAATGGGGCACCCAAGCTCCCTTCCTGAGCCACCCCAGACCTCAATTCCTCCATCCAAATGGACAGAAAACCAAGCCTTGGTGCCCACCAGTTGGGTTCAACCTTTCCAAAGCCTCTGGAGCCTTGCAAAACCTTTAGTTCCTTATTTGCAGAGCTCCAGAAAGACCCCATCAGGGGTCCAGCAAGGTGAAGTAGTATGGAATATAGAATCATGGAATGGTTTGGATTGGAAGGCATCTTAAAGCTCATCCAGTTCCAGCCCCCATGCAATGGGCAGGGACACCTTCCACTAAAGCAGGTTGCTCCAAGCCATCCCAAAGTAATACAGCCCCAGCAGGACCAGCAACAGCTTTTTCTATTTCAATCCTCATTCCCCTTCCCCAAGAGCACACAGACCTCCAAACAAAGACGTTTTCATGTGTAAAAAGTCTCTTTTGCCTTGCCTGCAGTTTTCCTCCTGATAATGAAAATGTATTTATATGGGTAGATTTTAATATAATGAAATGACATTTCCTTTTTCCCCCCTTAAAAGCCTGGTTTTTGCATTTATTTCCTGCCATCACCTGGTAACACATGAAACAAGCAATTCAACCAGGGAACCGAGGACATTAGTATAAAACACTTATCCTATAGGTAGGGGGATGAAAGCAGACAATAATAGAGGATTGCAAGTTAGATGGTACAAGGAAGGGAATGCCAATAGAAGTGCTGGCGGTCAGGGATGAGATGAGAAAGGCTGTCTATAAATTAACTCCATCTGTATCTATATATACACCTGTGCTGATCTAGCAGCAAGCAAAGTACAAGGTGTTCTGCTGAAATGGAAGAGAAAGGAAGAAGAGAAAGGCACAAAGGGTATAAATGGGCAGTGAGGGAGGAAAATGGGATAGAAACAGGTCCCAGCATCTCCCAGCCCCAGGGGGGGAGTGCAAGGATGGGAAATAAGAGTGAGAAAACAGCTTTACAATCAAAAGCAGATTTGGCAGGTGGAGAAGATGCTTTGGGCACAAATAGGCTGCGCCTGTTTCCCCTGCACAACCTAAATATGGGGTCCGCAGCACCCCTGTGGACACAAATATCCAGCTGAGGAGCTGGGAAGCTCAGGCATTGGAAAGGCATCCCCCCGTTCATCCCTTCTTGTGCTTGGAAGAAGGAAAATTGCACCACAGAGCCAAACTGTAACACAGCAGAGTGGGAGGTCGATGAAGGACACAGAGACAATGCCATAAAAGGATGGTTATCCTTACGGAAAACCAGGGTTTTCTCTCAAATGATTGCCCCATATCCAACCTGTGGTGTTCAGATGTTTGTGAGCTCTCCTAACTCACGCCCCATTCAATACAACAACTTTACAGCTATTTTAAGGGGAAAAAACAGCCTGATTTCCCTCAAGTCTTAAATGAGCCCATTATGCCAGAGCCCTTCCATTACCCAGCTTACATATCCCTCAGAATTATCCCATTAATTACTCTTTCCTCCCCACTATTTCATTGCTTTCCATTTCCCTTCACACCCATTAGCAGAACGAATTCAGCTTTTAGCCCTGGCTCTAAATGACACGACCGGCTCCTGTCCATCTATCAGTTCCCTGGGATGTTTTGCATTTAGGAGGAACCTAAATTTGCAGGAAGTGCAGCATTTTCCCCCTTTACAGCCCAATTCAAGCCTTTATTGCCAAAACCTAAAGGTTGCATGGAATCTTTGTTTCCTTACCCTGGGATGAGCTTCAGGACACATTCAGCTTTGCTTCACTGAACCTCACCCAGCACTGATGTTTCACCCGTGTTCAAAGTGATGGAAATGGGGCAAAAAGGGCCAATTTAAAGACTTTTACTCAAATCTGGGTTTTTTTTGCACACACTACAAGAGGGAGCTGATGCAAAGCAGCATAATGGTGCATGGGAGGCTGAACGCAGGAGATAGATGAAGGGGTGCACAGCCCTGGGATGTGATGTATCCTCATAGAGCAGGCACCGAGCAGCATTTCCCACCTCCCAAATAAATGCCCTAATTACAGAGCTCACTAATTAAACTGCTTCTTGGACCAGAGGAAGGACAAAGTAGAGCAGAGTCCAAAAACCAGGACATTGATGTCATGGGGGAGACCCCATAAAGCAGGTCTGGACGTCAAACATGCCCGCAGGGATGCGTCCCTTATCCCATGTACATGGCTGAAGTGTTCCAGCAGCTTGGAAAAGCTCCAGGCCAGGCTGGGATATATGGAGCAGCTCAAGCAGACGATGCAAATGCCTTCTTGGTGGGACAAGCAACCAGTGCAGAACCCATCATAGAGAGGAAAGCCCTTGAGATAAGCTCAAACCCCCACCTTTCTGAAGCCCACCTTCTCCAAAAACCCTACAAAGCACAAGCCTGTATGTGCCAAAAGACTTGATAAAATAATCTCCTTAAAAACCATCATTTCACAAAAAGCCAGGATTTAAGAGAGATTAGGAAATTACCATGCTTCTTTTGGTGCAAGTGAAGGGCTGCAGGACAATCCCAGCTTTCCTCCTCCAAAATGAGCATCTTGGTTCTTCCACGCACAAGCCCACAACCAGGCAAAGCAACCTGGTGAGGATTAGGCTTGGTATAACTACTTTTCCCCTAATTTGGGGGTAAAAAGGACTGAGAGAATGAGCAGCAAGAGACCACACAACCTCTCCATCCCAGGAACCATTGAGATACCATCTACTCCTGATGAGCCACACCTGATGACCCACCTGGGGCAAATAAGGCCCTGCCTCCCACTGATATTTGGCTGTAAAAATAAAGGTGAAAACAAAAAAATACGGGAAAAGTACAAAAATTACAGGGAACTACAAAAAGCTGCTGCTTCTCACAATCTTACAACTGCCCCTTGAGGATTTCCAGCTCCTTCTGAGGTCAAACCCAGCATCTAAACCCAACCTAGGCCGAGCGTAGCTCCTTGCCCTCCTCTTCTTGCCTTTTCCCCTGCTGCAAAACTCTTCACCCTTATTGCATTGTAAGACAATGAAGTTTAAAAGGTTAGGAAGATGGGAGTAGACTGGCACGACTTGGTGTACATGTCTGAGGTGCCCATTGCAACTCGAAGAGGGTCAAACCTCAATACCATAAAGGGGAGCAGGGAAAAGAAAGAGTTTCCTTGCAATAAATGGAGTTTTCTCCTTGGGTTTCAAACCTCTTGCAAAGCAAAACACACCATATTGCAACGTCTTGCTGAAATAAAGACAAGGTTTGTCACTGAGCCCCAGCCATCCTCAGCATTCCCAACACTTTATTAATAAGAGAGTTTCCTTTTCATTTCCCCAGGCTGGCTCTGACTCGTGTCACTGCCTCGGTGACCCTGATGCAAATAGGAAAGGGATGCTCTTGTAGTGCAATGGAGAGAAACAAATAGGTCAGGCTGTAAAACAAGGACCAGCTGTCACCCGGGCACAGGGACCTGGTCCCATGGTCCTTGCTTCATCCCACAGCAGCTTCAAATGGGATGGATCCAGACAAAATTTAGGCATTGACTCCTTGCTAATCGCTGCAGTGGTGTTGGCATCCCCACAGAGGTACTTAAGTGCTTTGCTGGCTGGGTTTGAGGGGCATTTTGCTGCATTTATGTGTCTTTTGGGAATCCATAGTTTTTGTGGGTTTTTTCCTTGTCTGTGTAATGGGAACATTACAGATGGGATACATAGAGGGACAATTTAAAGCAAGACATTAAGCTGAAAAGTCTGTCAAGTAAATGAATCCAGGGCAGGGGAATGAAGGAAGGGAGGAGCTCAGAGCAAGGCAAGGGAGATAGAACAGGCTGAATGTGGACCGAAATACCCCCCAGCTACTAAATACACCCCCCAAAACAGCTTATTTCATTTCATCACAACATCCCACCCATTGGAATTTGCAATGCTCCATCTCGGACCATAAAACCCCAGCCTGGGTTGGGTTGGAAGGGAGCTTAAAGCTCCTCCAGCTCCAACCCCTGCCACAGGCAGGGACCCCTTCCACTGGAGCAGCTTGCTCCAAGCCCCTGTGTCCAACCTGGCCTTGAGCACTGCCAGGGATGGGGCAGCCACAGCTTCTCTGGGCACCCTGTGCCAGCGCCTCAGCACCCTCACAGGGAAGGATTTTTATAGATATTATATAGATATATAAATCTATAGGGATATTATAGACTTAGAGACAAAATGACCTTTCCCATTATTTAGACCTTTCCTTTTGCTCTTGTTCAGTGTTAAGATCCTGATTACAAATTTACTCAGGAGGAAGGTTATTTCTTTGCAGAGGACTGGCCAACTCTTGAGCAGAATGGAGCACCTCAATAGCCCATCTTTGAACCCACAAAGGGTTAATCCAGATAAGAAAGGAAGAGGAAAACATATCCAATAAAGCTGTTACATCCCATCCCTACCCAGCCTGGAGAAACCACTGTTGGATAAATAGAGGAAAATTGCAAGAAGGAGCACAACAACCCCGAGTGATTTCTGAGTGATTATGGAGGATAACAGTTATTACAGGCAAGAACAACGAAGGTCAAACGACCTGATCCTGGTGCAAAGCAGCCTTGCTGCTCCGCTTAGTGCTCTGCAGCTGTTTCCATGGGGAATGGGGAATTTGAACCTTTGAAAACATCCCCTTGGCGAAGAGGAATTCCCTAAACCAGTGCTGGTGAGGGGAAAAGCCAGCCTGGGTGATGCAAGGGGAAAACTGCCTGAATTAGGGGTGTTTTGGGGCTTGCAGCACTGGAAATGTATGACCGTGGAGTGATGCTCTGCTACAGCATTCCCTGTGTGACCCTGAGTATGTCCCTTTGCCTCCACTCAGGCCCTGCTTCCAGCACTTCCACAAACCCCACCATTTATCTTAAAATCCCTTTTCCTACAGAACAACTCAGCAAAGGTGCCAGTGTTAAACCTTTCCATGGACAAACACCTGGAAAACCCACCATATCCAAGCCTGTGGAGCAAGGTGCTGGGAGGACATGGAGATGGGATAGGGATGAGCAGGGAAACAAGGGAAACCAAGAGAGGCATGAAATAAGGGAGCACCAACCTCCCTCCCTGCTCCTGTTGATGACACGTTATCCAACTCTCCCATGAGGGACATGAGTTTTTATGGTGGAGCACACTTGTCTCCCTATTACAAGAATAATTTAATTAACTTGGAGCAATGTAATTAATTTTAATTGTTCATGATAATTCATTGTTTAATATGATATTAATAATTATATAAAAATTCCTAATGCTCAGGAACTGGCCTGTAATGTGCTAATTAAACTCTCATATAGGAAGCACTTAATTTAAAGCGTTGGGAAATTGTTTCTGGTCTCCAGAGCCTGAATCAGTAACCCAAGAAGATGAAGGGAAGCAAGAAGGGAGGTAGGGCTGTGCCTACGAGCCCCTGAACCCCAAATCCACCTGCAGCCATTGCATTGAGTGGTGATGCACTTGAATGTTCCTTTTTCCTGGGATTTTGGGCTTCTTCTAATGTTCAGTGTGGGGTTGAAATGATGTGGGGGGTTCATCCCCCTTTTCCAGCAGCCCATACACCCCAAGAGCATTGCTCTGTTGAACTTTGCAGGGTGGAAAATGCTCATTTCCGTGTCCTCTGCTGTTCTCATAACTATTTCAAGTACTTGAATATACAATTTCCATCAAGGAATTACATGCTGCTGGCAGCCTGTTAAACCAGGCAAAGGACCCCCCGTGGAACTGTTTGCTTTCTTGGAGTGGTATCATCTTCAGCGAAGGATTTGTCCTCTAATTGCACCATCTGTGCGTTGGGAAGATGCGATTGCATCCCTCGGTTTGCTCGTTTTTTCACCTCCTCTATTTCCTGCCTTGATTGCAGGTCCCAGTGTCCCCCCACGTCCCAGTGTCCCCCAGAACGTGGATACTCAGACCTACCAGCCACAAGACTTCCATCTCCATTTTGGTGTAGGTCAGTGGGAAATACATAATGAGCACCAAAGCAGCATCCAATGGGGTGTGAGACCCTGCTGCACCAACTGTCCCCCCTGCCCTCATGCACATCCCTGGGTAATGATCCCCCCTTGTCACAACAGGACAGACCCACAGTCCCATAGAGATGCTCCCCAGAAAGCAAGACCACGATGCTCCCAAAATGCAGGGCTAAAATGGGGCCAGAAGCAGCAAATTTGGGGCAAGGATGCCTGGTGCTGGCTGGACACGGGTTTGCTCACAACACACCCAGCACATGATGAAGATGAAGGAGTTGGGGGGCTTTGATGCACCCAGAAGAGTCAGTGCTCCTAAAAGCATCACCTAAATCCTCACTGGAGGTGACAAAAAGCATCTCCATCCTCCCTCACCCATAGCAGCAAAACTGTGCTTCCGTGAATGATGTGGTTGTGACCACATCAAACACCGGTTCTTTTTTACCTGGTAAGGGCTTGATTCCCAAATATCCCTTACAAAAAGAGCCCCATGAGGGGGAAAAAGACTCTCACATCTCTTGCTCCACCAGTGAAGCTTCAGCGCAAAGCCCTAGCTAAAAATACCTCTGCCTGCTTTGATGAGGCAGGAGACAGCGGCTCCCCGTGCCTTCAGCAGCCGTCATTAGCAGCTCACATCTGCCTGGCTGGCAGCAAACGGCTCCTTTTCCATGCAGAGGTGCTAAAAGAGAGGAAAATCTAATAAAATAAAGAAACCTGCGCCATTTGTTTTATTTGCCAGCCCCGGAGCAATGAGAGATGTGCTGCAAAGCGACTGTTTGCTGCTTTCCCACCTCCCTTGCAGGTGGGTTTTACACTCTTTGGGGAGGAAAAAGGGAGTGTGGGAAAAGAGAGAGCTACCTCCATGCAAAACAGCAGGGATAGAGCTAAGTAAGGGGGGAAAACCCTCTTAAACCAAGTGGGATGGTGGAAAAGCAAGACCTTTGTGTTTCTGCCAGCTGGAAGAGGCTCATAGACATCACCCAAGTCTCCATCTGTGCTTGCACAGGGAATAAAGATTAGATTTGATGGACTAGACCTGAAGCATCTCCCCAAGCAATCCCCTGTCCCAGGCTGTGAACTAGGTATTTATCACAAGGACAGCTTTGGCAGAGCAGATCCTCATGGGCAATTGACCCAAGAGGACCAGCTGCCTGCAGAAGGCGGTTGTCCCCCTAAACCATGACAGCACCTCCCCATCCCGCCGGCACATCATGGGCACGAGGCAATTAGTGCCAAAAGCAGAAGTAGTCTCGCTGTAATTAGTGTCATTTACCTAAAACACTCGACCTTGAGGAGGTTTTACATCGATCTCAGCACAGGCGTTGGAGGATTTGACAGCAGCAAATTCTCCCATGTGCATGGAGAACCCCCCTCGCTCTTGCTGCCAACCCCACAGATCCGTATTGAGCTACACTTGGGTCTCCAAATCAATGAAGGGGGTTTGGTTTTCCTTGGAAAACAGGAGGAAAGCGGAGCAGACTGATGCTGGCCAAGCACCAGCTTCGCAAAGGGGACTTGAGCTTTAATTACTCCTTTCTCTTAACCTCATTGCACCTTGAGGTATTTCAGCATCCCTGGCGCTGCCAGTGGGGATTGATCGATCGCCTCTCCTTTGGCATCCTGACGGCCTGATGAATGTAAAACTAACCAGTTGCTTCCAACCCTGGGGAATTAATCACTTAAATGTGGGAATTACTCAATAAACCGTTCAAACCCGCAATAAACCAAGCCATTAAAAATTAATCACTTGACATCCCTGCCATGTAAACATAGCTAATAAGACTAAGGTAGGGAGCAGAAAGGGGGGAAATGGCCCTACATCACCTCTGTTTCCTCATTCTTGCCCTAAAATCCTCAAAAAGGCCATTAAAGGACCGAGCTCTTCCAGCCACATGAGCAGACTCAACCAAGCCAAGGACTGGCAGCTCAATGCCTCTGAACAAGTTTCATTTCCCCCAGGAGAAAGGCAGGGGGTTTTATTTTAAATCCCTTTCCTCCCATAATACATCTGACACTAATCAGGGTTCCAGCCCCATGGGAATCAATGATTAATGATGTTAAATATAGCAGGAGATTGCGAGGGTAAAATTAGGCGCCATGCATAAAACATCACAGCTCCTTGTTAGATAGTCAAATTAGACTAATGGTTTGATGTTCACGCGGGCTCTGGCCCCGTAATTATGAATGGACCAGCTAACCTCCTCCCCAGCTGCACACAGCTTGGATGCTGGTGCTGAGAAATAGCCTGGGCTTGAGCATTAATGAGAACACAGCCGTCATAATTAGTGCACAAGGATGGGGCTGGTGGTGGACCTGGATGTCCTGAAGGTCAAGGGTATGGGATGGACAACGTCATCTCACTGGCAGGCTGCTTTGCATCCCTGAGGGCCTTGTACCATGGTGGGGCGGTTGGGGTCAGCATCATTAGGGGTTTGCCATGGGGTCAGCATCATTATGGGTTGGCTTTGCCCAGCAGCATGGCCTTAGATCCAACATTCCCAAGCTTGGGGTGAGGACTTGCTGCAGCACATGGCCCTGTGCCCCAGCAGGGTGGTTGGGATCAGCATTGTTGAGTCCCATGGGATTGTTACGGGTTGGCTTTGCCCTGCAGTGTGGCCATCACTCCAACATCCCATGTTAGCATTGCCAGAGCTGTTTGCTCAGCATGGTTTGCTCCCAGCTTTCCAGTTTTACACCATCATCTTCCACCCTCCTCATCCTTAATTAGCTCCAAACAAAGTTATTAAGGAGCCCAACAGTGGGGAGAAGATGGGAAATGCAAAGCCAGCAACTCATATAACCAGTTCCTCCAAGCCCAGAGCAGAGAACACAGATCTGGCTGCAATTAATCCCATTATCAAAGGAAAAGAGAGATGTGGAGCTTTTGAGTGGCTTGAAAGGGTTGTCAAAAATGGGGGTAAGGGAGAGATAAGCCTTTGTGAGAGTTTAAGCTGGGACAGCCACCAACCTTAAAGCTGGTTTTGAGGGAGATCAGAGCGACAGTGAAATAAAGATGGGAGGAAACTAATTCAATAACATCTTATTCCAATGGCCTTTTTGCTTAAGAAGTGAGACAAAAAAGAGCCTAAAAAGACCAAAACGGCTGCTTGTCACCACCACCATCATGATGTTGCATCCCTTGGAAAGCCCAAGGAAGAGGCCAGGCATGGAATGGGAGCATTTTTGACTCAAAGGGCCACATCCTGCCCAACATTTCTGTGCTAGGATGCAATCACAGCATCCTCCAGGAGAGGTATTTTGAGGCAGGAGAGCTTTTCTCAACAATCCAAAGGGGATGAGAATGGATTCCACAACCTGGAGCAGGGCTTGGAGCTGGCATCTACTGACTGGTGCGTCCAAAACCATTATAAACCAGTTAGCCAGTGAATGTATTCACCCTCCCTGGGCTGCAGCGAGCATCAAGACCCCCCAGAAAACAGCTTATCTGGGGGGAAAAAGAGGAAAAATCCCTCTCCCAGTACCAGCAGCAGCTGGTGGGAGAGAAAAAGCCCCCCAAAGTTGCAGATGGCTATTTTGTGCTGCTGTGGAGATTGTCAATTGTTTGGAGAAGAGGAGATTATAGCCTGTCAGGCAACCTGAAACAGAGCCAGACAGGATCTTTGCAGTCTTAAACTCCCCGAAACGAGTCAGCAGATTAAAAACAAGCAGTTGCCAAAACAAAAATACACTTTTTTCCCCTCCCCTGGCTGCAGAGAATGGGAAGATGCAGCCCCAGACCCATGCTGGTGGATGAAGGCCAGCCTGGCTGAGCTTCTTCCTATTGCATCAGCATCTTCGTTTGCTCCTCTGGTTTTAATTGGAGAGGGCTGGAGGGAGGCAAAAGCAGGATGCTCAACCCTGGGTTCAAGCTCCCATTAACCTCTATACTGATCATGGGTTAACAGGCAGCAGAAGGTGCAAGGGGCACAACCCAAGCATGCTTCACCCCTGGACATGCGCAAAGCATCACCATTAGCAAAGAGCAAAGGACCTGGCAGCTCTCAAATGAGGGTTTTTCCTCCCCTTGAGCAGGATTTTACCTTCCCAGGCTTCAAATCCCTGCTGAGGAGGTGCCAGCCCTGCTGCACCCCAACTCCGCCTGGGCGCATCCTGACCCCCTGCTCTCCTGGGGATTGTTTTTTTGACACCCCCCCTCTCCCCAGCCTTTTAAATCCTCTTTTACCCCCAAATTCCCACCATCCAGCATGACCTGGTGTTGCCAGCAGCATTTTGCACCGGTGAAAGCGTTCAGCACCAGCAATGGATCAGAATGGCTTTGTCAAGGGAAAGGACGTGTCCACTTGACAGATTGGGGTTTGTCAGAGGCAGGTTTTTGGCTAACAACCTGAGGGTTGTCATTTCTGACAAGGACTTCAAAAAAGGCTCTGACACAAAGAGCGTTTAAGCCTTGTTTCTGCGAGAGGCTCCTGAGAGAGCACTTCTCTGCAGGCTGCAATCCTATTAGGACGGGTTTCATCCCTAAGCCAGGGATGAGCCCGAAGCGAGCAACTCAGAACCCCCAAATCCACACCCAAGGGGGTTACCCTCACCATGCAAGGCATTTTCATCCCCATCCCATCCATCCCATGCTCCCTGATCTTTGCTCAAACCCCCAAAGCTCTGCACCCCTTTGAGAAGCAAAGCCACCGCTGCTGGCATGTGACGGCATTCCCTGGGGACACCTATGTCCAACCCAGCCATGAATTCTTAATAAGAGTCCAATAATGGATTGGATATTGCAGCTTTAGGTACTTCCCTGCACGGCTGGGGTCAACCACATTAGGAAGATGTACTTAGACTAATAAATCCCGAAGTTATCTTTTCATTCCTCATTGGGATTCCAGGAATTCACTGAGCCTCCTTAGCTGGTGAAGCCACAGGTCCCTGTTGCCAGCCAGGAGAGACTTGGTTGACTTGGGTCGATTTAAGCCCTCAAATCCAGTGGTTGGTGTTGCAAGCTCAGCAAAGAGGGTGCCCAGTTCTCCATCTTTACTGGTCCTGTTTGGGACCATCCATGAGTGGGGTTAAAGCACAGAAGCTGGTCCTGCACAGGATGCAACCAGCACTGTTGTACGTCACCGAGCATCCTTCCACCTCTTTGGAGGAGACTGCCAGGACCCTGAGTCAGATCCAAGCAATACAGGAACTGAAGACAACACTTGGCTTCACCCTCCCTGTTGCCTTCTTTCCCCTTTCCCAAAGCTCTGCCTGTAGCAAAGCTCCCCAAAGGCAGCAGCCACTTCCCAGCTCGCCCAACTTCTCTTGGCACCTTTTGCTGGCAGAGCCCTATCCCCAGGAATAGCAATGCATGCGGAGGTCCAGCTCTAGCAAACAATGATGCCTGATTAAGGCAGCTGCCGAATATCCTATCCACTGGGAAGGGGAAACTCTTCCCAGCAGCTCCAGCTCCCACTGAAACGAGACGTGAAGCATCTCAGGTCCACCTTTCCCTTCCCTGCATCCCAGAAAGGTGTTTGCATGGCAAGTGAATCCTCCAAAAGTAGGACAGCTTCACTCAGCATCCCCACGGCACTGCTCAAAGAAAACCAGGATGAGACCATATGAGTTGCATACGCTTTGGCTATTGCACCACTCTCCCACTCCCTCCTTGTATGGAAGGAACTGAAGCAAGTGCTTCATAGAGACATCATGAATCAGCCTTTCATCCAGCGTACGTTGCATTATTTTTAGCCAGGGACACTATTGTATTGTGCTTGTGCACAGGAATCAGACCATGAAATTGGCTGGATGCAGACTAGTTGTGTTTGTCAGCATGAACGGGCAAACAAGCAGCTGAGCTGTGCCAGGGTGAAATGTTAAAAGCATTTAAGTGCCATTTAATGGCACCTGATATTAGGAAACTGGGCACTGAATAAAAAACCCTTGTTGTTAAACAGCATCCTCAGCATCCGGCCCCGCTAGACCTGGTCAGGAGTGAGGGTTGCCCTAAAATTAATCTGCCAACCCTAATTCAGAGCCTGGCAGGGCACCTATAGCATCTCTGCACTGAATAGGAAAGGCAGCATTGCCCTCGTAGCAAAATACAGGCAGCTACAAGTGCTCAGGCCCTAGCTCAGCACACACAGGCTTTGCAAGCAAGGAAGAGAGCAGAACTGCTCTTTTAGGGTAATATAAGCCCCTATAAGCTGGGTCACCCCCACTGAGGTTGCAATGGCTCCAACAATTACAAGTCACTCGATCCCAAGGATGCTGTGAGAGGCATCCCCCAGCCCTGCAAGGGATAAGGCACAGCGACATTTCCTGGATGAGCATCCAAGATGGTCATGGTGGCTTTGGAACCTTTATTTATTGACCAAAAAGGGAAGAAACTGGGGGCACTCTCCCCCCATCCCCGTGGTTTTGGAGGAAGAGGAATTGGAAACTGAACTCCTACTTGGAGGGCATTGAGCCAGGAGGAAAAACAAACCCATCCAAGCTATCTGAAGAGGGCAATCACGGCTCTTCTCGCAGCCCAAATTGTTAGTTTAGCAAATTACTTTTGAACAGCCCATGTTTTGACATTTCTCAAGTGTTTTGCTTCCCTTCTGCCCAACTCAAGGTGACTGTTTCCAAGCCAAGAGCAAAATAAGAGCTTTGGAACTTGGCTTTCCCTTGCTTTGAGAAACAGCCAGTCGAGGCATCAAGAATGATGTTAATAGGGATAACCCCCTCACCTCCCTCATCTCCATCCCGCCCTCGGAGCCACTTACAGGGCTGCAAAACCCATCTTACATGGAGCAGGAAAACAAGAGGAGGATGTGCAGGATGGGAACTCATTTCTCCCTCTGCTTCACACTGGTTACTGCACTTTATGAAGCTCAGACTGAAGCCACAGCAGCTGGGGAAGGGTTAGTATTGGTGGTCAGGTGTCTCTAAAGCAAAAATCAATGGTGGGTGATAAAACCAGCACCATCAGCTGAGGTTGTGCTAAAGATGCTCCTTCACTCCCTTATTGATGGCAGGAGTCAACTGGAACAGAGGTCAGGTCTGTCCTGCTGCTCCAGCATTAGTCACTTCAGTAAGGCTTAAATACAACTATCGCACTGCAGAGGCAATTAGCAAATGCTATTTATTTTACCTGTGTTGCATTGCTCCTAGCTGAAAAATGAGGCAGAAAATCAGGATTTAACATCCAGAGCCCCATCTCCATCCCAGATGCTGTCGCAGCGGATCTGTACGTCAGCTTTGCTATACCTGAACCCAAACTCAGTTACAGTCCTCGCAAGAGCATATTTCCTCTGCTCTGCTGCTATATTTGACATCTCACTCATCAGCTCTCCAGGGTCAGAGCCCGGAGGAAAGCTTGTGGATGAGCACGGATGTCTGGAGGTGTTTTATCATCACTCCCAGGGCTGAGCGGCTGCTCTCTGTGCTGGAGCCGTGTAGCTGGGCTTTGATAGCGGAAGCTGCATCCCGGCAGGTCGCTACCTCCCCTGCTTGCTTTAGAAGCCAGAGACAAAGGTACCACAGGGGATGTTTTACATCTGCGTTTGCTCCCGGCGATGCCTGCAGCTGGGTTCCGTGGCTGTCAGCACAAGGAGAGAGCGTTCAAGCTGCACTTGGCCTTGCCTTAACCCTAACAGCAGGCACAAAAGGCAGGGAGAGCAGTCAAAGCGTGGAGCAAAGCTCCAGGTTGTCTCTCTGCAAAAGGGACGTCCGTGTTCACAGCAATGGGGCTTGCAAACACCAGTGGTAGGGGTTAGCTCTGAGTAAAACCCCTTCCAGCCTGGCTCCAGGGCTCTGGTCCACTAAAAGCAAGGCTCTGCTTTTGCTCCTTGCAGTTTCCCACAGAGCATTAATGTAGAGAAACCCCCATTGCCGTGGGGGGAGAAACTACAAGGTAAAAAGCTTGCCTTAAACCGGCTTTGGAAATGTCCCAGGCAGGGCAATGGCAGGATGAAGAGCCATTGGCGTGTCACAGCCACATTAAAGCTCAAATGAATACCTTGCTGAGGATGCTGGCAGGGGTCATAGCTTGATGGGGAAGGTTGGTCCATGTTTTCCAATGTTCCTAGGGCTTATTATTCCTTTTTCCCCCCTCTTCTGAACCATTTTTGGGGTTAAAACCCCCAAACCCAGCCTGGGTTGAACCCCAACTGCTTTTGTATCAATGCAGGTGGCAGAACTGAAGGAAATGGGGCATATTGGGCAGGCCTAAGCTCGTTTGGAAGAGCAAAGCCCAACTCCAAGGGGAGGATAAAGCCAGTTTCAAGGCGATCAGATTGAGCTGAGCAGGGTCTCAATGCCATTCCAGCTAGGCCAAGCACCAGGCTGGCAGCCAAACCCCAACCAGGTTAGCACCAAGCCTCAGTGTGGCTTTGGCAAGCCTCAAAACACCTCCTAAGGTGGGGTTGGGGGATGAACCCCAAACCCCACATCCCTTTGCTTGTCCCCTTTGCGATGCCAAACAGCCCCCAACCACACTGCATGGCTCGTGCTGCAGCATCTTTGCCCTTCAGCTGTTGCAAAGGTGAGAAAATGAAGGTGTAGAGATAGAAGCTGCTCCCTGTTTAGCCCATGTGAAGAGCATCCTTGGGAACTGCAGCATCCCACACAACTCCCTTCTGTGAGCAAACCAAGATGCAACGTGCCTGCACTGGAGATGCCCTGGGCAGGGGAAAACCCTCCTTTGCCAGGCTGAGGATGCAGCTGGTTCAGCTTTTGACAGTGCTGGGATTATTACCTGCTGCTCCGTTGGGTTTAATCCTTCCAAATTGCCAAGGCAAAATGCACTTGGAGGAATTAAAAGGCCATGGATATTGCCTGTTAGCAGCAGGAGGTGGCTCCATCCCGCTGCTCTCAGTGCTATCAGTGTGTATCCCCCTTCCCAAGCTTTGTTTTCCTGAAGCCTTTCTGTGCAAACACCCTGAGAGATCTTAAGGTCTTACTTAAGCTGACACGATGCAAGCCAAGCACGGCCCGATGTGTGCACATGTGCAAGGGAAGATGACCTGGAGATGCAGCTGCATCCTTTAATATCCCTCTTGTTTTAGCTGCAAGGTATCAAATCGCCCTGCAATACAGCTGGCTTCAGCACCCAGCACCCACCTGCACCAGGCTCTGCACCTTGGCACCCATCCTGATGCATGCAATCCTTCTTCCTGCTTTACAAAGGCTTCAGGGAGCATCCAGCCGCCCTTCTGGGGTTCTGCATGTTGCTACCTGCTCCTGTAGAGCAGGAAGGGGTTGGGAAGCAGCTCTGCATCCCATCCTTTCTAAGCAAGCAGCTATTTCTCCGCTGGGAGAGCATGCGAAGAGCTGCAGCCATTAACCCTCTGCTTCAATGAACAGGGGGGTGAGGATTTGCACATCCAACCCAGCAGCTTCAATCACATCAGATAAGGGATGAGGGAAGGACGCCGGCTCCTTGAGTTGTTAGGAAGGGAAATAAGATTCAGGGGATGAGTGATGCTCGTGGGCACGGTTTGCAAGCTCCGGTCCCAAAAGGTGCTGCAACCTGAAGGAGCTCAGAGCTGCAGAAGCATCCCAACACCCAAAACCTCCTCATGCAAGCTGGAGCAATCCATTCCTTGCATTTCTCCACACGAGGATATCCATTCCCGGTGGGATTTTCCCCAGAATTTAGGGAATGTCCCTTCTAGTCAGTTCAAAATAGATTTTTTTTCAGGCTGATAAGGAAGGATGTAACCTTATTTAAAAGTCATTTTTCCTTGTAATGGAGGCACTTACCCCTCGAATACATCGTTTGCTTCTGATGGGTTTTATTGCAGTAATAACTCCCGGAAACCCTCCACAGATGGAAGTTTGATTTCTCTAATTATTATGCTTTGAGCTATTCTGGGGAAGGTGCTGTTGGGGATCAACACACTGGGGCTGCAACCCCCCAAAAGAGCGGGGTGAGGGTGGAAAATAGGGATGCTGCAGCTTTCCCGACCTGTTTTACTCACATTAAGGAAGAGGGAGAGGAGAGGAAATGCCATTTCTCCTCTCTGGCAGAGCTCCCATTCCAGGGAAAATAAGAAAAAAGGGATTTGATATATTTTTCCTAGTCTTTCAGAGCTCTTCTCCCTCTGAATGACAATTGCCAGCCTATTCATTTGTGCATTATGGTCATGGAATATATATAAGTCTATATATAGGGGGAGGTAGTGCTGCATAAGCCTCTCTAGTGATGCTTTACACGTGTAACCACTCCTAGGATACGCTTTCCTTTTAAAACCCCAAGTGATTCCCATGTAAAGTGCTCCAAATCCCTGTTTTGCCATAGGGATCATGTGTGTGACGATGCCCTTACCCCTAGGGCCGCTGCAAAAAGCAGGTTGGCATCTCTGCCACCCCAGAGCCTGCCTTGAGGGGGGTTTAAGGGAAGGATCCTGAAGGATTTGCACTAAATTTGGTGAATTCTGGAGGAATATGTCCCAAATATATAAATATATATATTTATATGTAAGTATATAAATATATATAATTATAGATGCATCTATACTGGCTCCAGGCTCCTTGCACTGAGCAGAGAGGGACTGGATGAATACCAGACCCAAGATGAATTAATTGAGGTCTAAGTAGCGGTAAGAGACCCATAGAAATCAAGAGATGGGGTCACATCCCCCAAAAGCAAAGGGATTGGGGGGAGAGTGCCCTATAACCCAGGAAGGGGCATGCAAAACCCAAAAAACACTAAAAATAACAAAAAAGGATTTTAATAGCAAGGATTTTAAGCCCTAAATCCCTCCCGTGCCCAGCAAAGGGGAAATACCCCCTGCAATGGTGATTGCACCCACCAACAGGGGAGGAAAAGTGTCCAAGGGACTTCACTGCTTGTTGGGGCCAGGAAAACATTCCCAGATGAGGTCTGGTTTGACCAGTATTTAAGTTCAGCAGGGTTGGTTTTCCTCCTGTCCAACCAGTTGTTTTTAATGGAATAACTTCTACATTGAAAGCTCTCTGGGTGACACGGTTCCTCAGGGCTTTATAACCAAATGCCTTCAGAAAGACCCTCAAAGACTTCATCCCATGGAAACAATATTCTCCTTCCCTGCTTCATATATATATATGCAAGATTATATATATGCAAATATATACTATATATATGCAAAATATATATTTGCATACATACGTATATATCTAAAGCGCATGATGCATCTACATGCAGCATCTGAGTGCTCCTAAAGGCTGAGGAAAGATGCAGTGCCCAGCGCAACCCCCCAGCCCTCTCCATCTGACCCCATCGCCTGCACCCCACTCTTCTGCAGCAATTTAATTGCTTTCCTCTTTTAATTGCTCCTTTCAAGGCAGGTTTCTCATTGCAAATCTCAGGCGAGCCCATCTTCAGAGCGGGGCCTTGCCTTTGGAGCTCAAAGCAATTTCTTCTTTGCTCCTTTCCCCCCAGGCTCCCACGCTGCTTGTTATGATTATTATTATTATTATATATGTATTTCCACTTCTTTTCTACCCACATCTTGCAAAGAGGAAGGGGGGGGAGAATCCAAGGGGAATCAAACCAGCTTGATTAAAGGCAACAGAGGGGGATGATGGATAAGGAGATAGGGAAGCAGCTTTGCCTGCATCTCCTGGGGTAGAAGCAAAGGGGAAGAACCACAAGACCGTTCTTCCCTTGCTGGACCACATCCCCCTCCTAAAACCCTCTCACATTTGATTTCCACTCTCAGATTTCAGGGGATAAAGGAAATCTCTCCTCTCCTGAGGCTCAGGAACCTCTAAATGCACCTTATTCCCCACCCCATACTGCCTGTTTGAAGGACACAGTTGCTTCAGCCACACTTCTGTCTCTGTAAAGGGACATGCAGTGAGCAGAGCAGGGCCTTTAAGATGGAAGAAAGAGCCACAGAGATCCCATTGATCAACCCAAACCAGGAGGAGCTTTTCGATGACTCAGAAGGGGTTTGGAACAGGGGCTGCTCATGAAGCCATCGCTCTCCATCCTCTGCAATACGGATGAGGGCCCAGGAGGCTGCTTGCCACCAGGCTATGGGCAGTGGTTGGTGGAGACCAAACGAGATGGAAGAAGGTGGGAAAGGAGAACTCCAGCTGTGTACAGATGGGCAAAGAGCCTGATTTGGGTGGAGGCTCCACATCCTCAAGGATCAAAAGCATGATGGAAGAAGCTCCCAGTTGCCCATACCTGACAAACTCCTCCTCTAATCCTTTGTGGACCACTGCAAATGCAACCACAAGGATGCCTGCATGTGAGATGCACCATACACAATGCATCCCCACGGGATAAGGGTTCTGAGCCTGGTCTTCCTTAAAGAAAAACCCAACACACCCCAACCAGTTCTAACCCTTCAAGGCAGCAAAAAAGCTCTATTTTAAGCCCAAACCCTCCTCCTGCAAGCTCTCAGAAGCTAAGGGGCTGCCTCAAGCCCCTCAGAACCCCCCACCTCCAGGCAGCATCTATCAGAGAATAAGCAAAGAACTTTCTTTTCTAAACCAGTGTCCTGGGGTTTTATCTTCTTCTGCCTGCACAGTCATTAAAGGGAGGCTTCTGCTTAACAGCATTTGCTGGGTGCTTGCAAACAGCCACCTGCAACAAGCTCACCAGCTGCCCCGGCATGTTAGCATCCGGGCGGGATGATGAGGATGGAAAAGGGATCAATACAGAGAATATCGAGAAGAAAAAGGGGGAATAATAAAGAAAAATGGAATAATAAGAAGCAGCAGATTGAGAAGATGAGCACTGGGGCAGGACACACAGCTTGAATGAGGGGAGAGGGCTCAAGGCTTGCAAAAAAGCGTCTTCTAAAGGATACCAGCATAGAAATAAAGAAATAAATATATAATTTATAATAAAGATATATATTTAATGAATTAAATGCCATCTGTGGTTAAACCAGAAAAGGTTTGCCTCTCGTGCATAGGAGATGGTGGTGACCCTGCCTGAGGCTGTCCCCAAATGGGGTGAGATTGGGGTAAGACCACACTTGGGTTAATAACGTGGCTCATTACGGTGGCAGCAACAAACGCCATTGGCTTTGGTGATGTCCCTTGACTTTGGGGACAATACCCACCACTGGAAAGCAGCACAAGAAGCACCCTCATTAACTGAAGGATATTAACTTGGAATGAGATAAAGAAGGTGGTAGAGCAGCTCCAGTGCCTAAAGGAGCTGCAGGAAACCTGGAGAGGGGCTTGGGACAAGGGCCTGTAGGGACAGGCCAAGGGGAATGGCTTGAACCTGCCAGAGGGGAGACTGAGATTGGACAGCAGGAAGAAATACTTCACTATGAGGGTGCCCAGAGAAGCTGTGGCTGCCCCATCCCTGGCAGTGCTCAAGGCCAGGTTGGACACAGGGGCTTGGAGCAAGCTGCTCCAGTGGAAGGGGTCGGAGCTGGAGGAGCTTTAAGGTCCCTTCAACCCAAACCAGGCTGGGATTCTCTGTAGCATCCTCATTTTGGGGTATTTTAATTGAAAGTACAGCTCAGGTGGCTGTTGAGCCCACAGGGATGGCATCTGGGCTTCCACAAGTTGTTTTTACAATGTCCCCCCGGCTAAATCAAGTGCAAACTCCATGGTTTGCATTACATACAGCACTGCAGTAAGTATGCACGTATTTACCTCTGCAGTTGCAATCACAGAGCATGAAAACTCCCTAACCATGCCATGGGTTGATATCCCTTGAGAACCAGCTGCTTTCCCACACACTGACCCCAAAGGTACCAAAATTGCAAAGGAAAAGAGGGAAAACAGATGGGAAAAGCCACGGGCTCCTTGCCACCCTTCCCATGGGCATCATGGATGCTGACAAGGATACTCACAGCCCTTCAGCTGCAACCATGGCTGGTCCAGAGCCTTCACCACCCAATTTGTGCTGGTTCATGCAGCTGAGATGGGGGGAAACTTAATCAGAAAAGACTTTAAGGGCAAAGAAAGAAAACCCCAGCAAAGCACATTTGATGGCTAATTAGAAAACGACTGAGATCGGTGCAAGGCGGATAATCTCGGCTCCCTGGCAGCAGGAGCCACGCGGTCCCATTTCAAGGTTGAGCAGTCAGGAATATCAATCTGATAATTGTAATGCTACAAATGAAAATCAAATTGAAGCCAGTTAGAGGATGGCATTATAAATTGATTTAGTCCTCAGACAAGTTTCCACCTCCCTGGCCCTGGGTTTCTCCACTATGGATGGAGAGAACTCTGGGTACCAGAGATGGAGGCGACGGGGTACATCCTTCTCCCCATTTTCCCCTCTATCCCACACCATTTCTGGAGGGAAAAAAGGGTATTTGTGGATTTCCTATTGCTACTTAGCTCGAAGGATCTGCACATCCTCAATTGTGAACATCTCAACAAGCCTGGGTGATGCTGAAACAAGAGTAAGAAAACACTTGCACCAAAAGCACTGCGAAGAAACACACTGATTCCTATAGGGTTTATTTCGACGCTCCCAACATTTCCTTTCCTCTGGAAGCCACATGTACTCAGCTCCCAAAAGCAGGGCATTTCTAACAAATATCCTCAATTCACAGTCAAAAAACGCCTATTTCAGCAACAGCCCCCATTTTGGCGCAACCAGCACCCACTGAGTGCTCCCACTGCTATTTCTGCATCTCCAAGTGCCCCAATATATACAGATTCTGTCTTTATACAGGTAATAATATACATCATATTTATATATATATATTTATATAGAGAGATATTCACACGCAGACACACATACACCTTCGGCTGAAGAACCAGCACCTCCAAAGCCTGCAGGGAGGTCACCGTTCCCACCGTTAAAAACTCCCCTTCCAGAGCTGGATTTTGGGGGAAAAAAGCCCATTTTTAAGTTTTTTTCCTCTTTAAAAAACATCCAGGGTGATGCCCCCAGGGCAGGACCACCCCCGGCAGCTTTTGGGTGGCTTTTTGAGGTAGGTGCCAGGTGGAGGGGGCAGGTCCTGGGGTGCTATAGCATCAATGGGACCTGCCAGATGAGCAGGGTGCTGTCGGCATCGCTGCCCCGGCGCGGCGATTCGGCGTTGAAGTTACGGTAACCCCGGCCCCCTGAGATGATGGCCACGGAGGAGATCTCCTTGCGGGGGGTGTCACGGGCACAGGGTCTGCTCCGCACCCACACATCAGGGTCATCAGCCATCTCATAGATGGAGCCATCCTCCTCGGTGTGTGCCGGCATGCCGCCGACCGGCGCTTCCCGCACGGACAGCAGCTGCCCCGGGAGGTGGGACGTGGATCGGAGGCGATACTGTAATAAAATCCCTTTTTTCCTCATTTCCCGAGGAGGGGGCCCATCCAGGTCTGGGGGTTTCTCTTCCTCGCCCTCTTCTTCCTCCTCTTGGTCACCCTTCAGCACATCAGGTGCCAACGTGCTCAATGCCACCGCTAAGAACTCCACGGGGCCACCGTGCCCGTTGAGGGACACCATGCCTTTTCCTGCCAACGAGAAGAGGGAGGTTGCTAAAAACCAGCCCTTAAATCAGGTTGTATCCGTGTCGGGTGGGTTGTTTGGGTACTCACCAGTGATCTTGGGGATGCCCTCCAAGCGAGGCACGGGCAGCAGCACAATGATGCCCTGGTCAGTGCCGACCCAAAGCGAACCCTGGCAGATGAGGAGACTGGTGACACGGACGTGTTTGTGACCTGTGGGGATAAAAAGGAGGATGAGGGTTGTCTTTACAGCAGCATCTTCCCAAATAACCCATCACCAATGGGTTCTTCATGGGGAACACACTCCAGAGCCCCCTAGAACCAAGCTGCGCCTTTGGATGAAGGTCTTCACACCAAGGAGAGCGCTACAGGTATAAATAAATCAAAAGAAGAGGAGGAAAATAATAAAGCAAGATTTCTAATGGCAAATGAATATTTTATTGCCAGGACTTAACGCTGCACGGCGTCAGCCTCGTCAGAGCAATCTATCTGTGGAGATGCAACTCTGCTTGCTCTGGGAGGACTTTATTAATGACCTGTCGAGTTAAAAAGGATGAGGGAGAGCAAGTTCAAAAGCGCATTAATAGTGGCACGCACTCGCCCAGCAAGAAAAGGAAGTGATAAATATTTTAACATGCCCTAAAAAGCAAGAGGAAAAGTGACTGTACAGGAGTATCGTGCTCCTAACTAATTACACAATTATGGAGCTGGAACAAGGAGGGAGACAAGCTTGTGAGCCCAGCGGGAGTGAAAGCAGCATGGGTGGATGCGGCTGGGAGATGGTGCTGGATGGTAAGTTAGAGGAAATAGGGGTGCTCAGGGCAATGGAAGTGGGGTTTGTGCAGGGATAGGGTGCAAGGATGCAGGGATGCATGTACAGGTGCAAAGATGCATGTATGAACGCAAGGATGGGGTGCAAGGATGCATGTATGAATGCAAGGATGGGGTGCAAGGATGCATGTATGAATGCAAGGATGAGGTGTAAGGATGCACACATAGGGATGAAGATAGGGCAAGACTACATGCAAGGATGCATGCACAGTCTAAAGATGTGGGTGCATGAAGGGTACAAAGATGGGGTGCACAGGTGCACACACATGTGTAAGGATAAGGTGCACACAGAGGAGCAAAGATGGGGTGCAAGTATGCATGCATGGGGATGAAGATGGAGCAAGGCTACATGCAAGGATGCACACATAGTCTAAAGCTGAGGTGCATAAATGCAGGCAAGGGTGCAAAGATGGGACACATGGATGCACACATGGGGATGAAGATGGGTGCAAGGGTGCACATACAGTGCAAAGACAGGGTGCGAAGATTCATGCAAGGATGCCCCCAAGTGCAAAAGACGGGGCACAAGGATGCAAGATGGGATGCATGGATGCACACACATGTGCAAGCATGGGGTGCACAGATGAAATGATGGGACGCACTCACATGTGCAAGGGTGGGATGTATGGATAAGAAGCATAGGAGCACGGGTGCAGACTGGATGCATGGATGTACACATGGGTGCAAAGATGCCACCAGTTCCCTCTGCAGTCAGTGAGGGGAGACCTCACTGGCCCAAGCTTTACACCATTAACCAGATCAATTCCTTGCACAGCTCCCCTGCAACTCAGCACAGCCAGAAAGCAAAGCAACACATCTATGGGGTGATGCCCCAATATGCCCATTCATTGCAACTAAGAGCCAGGGGGAAAGGGGAGCTCACCTGGGAGGACAAAGGTGGTCCTGGTGGCTATGTTGATCTCCTGCAGATGCTCCAGTGTCTCGGTGTGGAAGAGACGGATGGAGGAGCCCGAGGAAAAGGCCATCCAGACCCCACTGCCTGCCTTGATCATGTGTGTGACACTGGCCTCTGTGTCCGGATGGGCCTCAAAGGTTTGCTGCCAATGGGGAATTGCAAATAGGAAATCAAAGGGTTGTTCCCTAAAAACACTGCTGGTTGGGGCTGTCTCCAGCTTTAGGGCTGCAAAGCTGCATGGGGAGGGGTCCAGAGTGACTTTGAGGTCCCATCCCACCTCACCAGCTCTGGTTTTGGCCAAGGACACTGAAAGCAGCTCATCTCCAAACCCTTCTTGGTTGATTCTGGGATAAGGACACAGCCTCCCCCCCCCTCCAGGGTTGGTTTCTTCTTTGAAAGATTCATTTGCCAGACTAAATGCATTTGTAAAACCCATCCCAAGATGGGATAGGACCTTCCTCCTTCCATCGTCCCTGGAGACATTCCAGGCCAGCCTGGATGTGGTTCTGGGCAACCTGATTTAGATGAAGATGTCCCTGCTCTTTGGGCTGGATGAGCTTTGAAGGTCCTTTCCAACCCAAGCCATTCTATGATTCAAACCCCAAAAGTCAGCGATCAAAGGCTCAGCCCCTCCACAAGAGCTATGTGGGGATCACAGACCGATCCATCTGCTTCCCAAGCTCCCTGCCTGAGCATCTCCCTGTCAGACACAGGATACAGCCTGCAGAAAAACCACCTTTTCCACATCAAAAATCCCCCCTGCTGCAGCCTGGGCAGGATTGAGGCATTGCCCATTGTAAAAACTCATGTTGGCATCAAAGAATTAAATCACTGGGGGAGAAACCTGCATGGAGCGACTTCACCTTCCTCTGTCCTATGGCTCTGAGATGTGGTTTTGCTTCAGGATTTAAAAGCAGCAGCAAAACCAGGAGCTGGCATTGATCCCCTGGACCCAGCATAGAGCATCCCTCTCCCCACCAAATCCTGCCTAAAACAGGGGTGAATAGACATCTTTAAGACATCTTAAAGTCTATTCCTCCTTGTTCCCCACCCCACATAGGATTTACTCCCTGACGCTTATTCCCAAGTCACCAATCCCATCCAGGCAGCCCAAGACCCTATTCCCCAGCTCTCCATCACACACTATTTACTCCTTCCCCCTTCCCTAGTTTTGCCTCCCCCCATCACTTTCATTCTGCAGAAATTCCCACCTGTCATAAATAAAGCCAGAGACTGGAAACGAATCCAGCCCTCGATGCATTATTCATCCCCGGCCGCGCCGTTAGGCTGGATTTACGACAGCTAATACATGCAAACTAAATTTGGGCACTAAATGTGAAAATTAAAGGTGGGGAAAAGAGGTGGTTTTTTTTAAAGCAAAAACCAACTATTCAGCATTCCCTCCTTATGCAGCTGCGGGAGACGTCTCAGCATCCTCCTCCTATGACCCAGTGTGGGAGGGAAGGGACCCAAAAGTGACGAGAAACAGCCCAAAAGGGTTGGTTTGGGCATCACACAGGCAGGGATGTGCCCATGCACGTGCATTAACCCAGTGTGACCCCCCAAAGCCACCACAGTGACCCCACACGGATGTAGCACATCAGCATCCTGCTGATGCTCCCTACCTGGGCACGGAGGCTGGTGGCATCGAGGACAGTGACCTGATTGGCACAGCTGGCCCAGAGGGTCTCATCCAGTGTCAAGAGAGCTCGCACAGGACCGGTACCCACAGCCAGGCGGGTGGGCTGCTCTGCAGGGTCCCACAGCCCCCCTGCAGCAGGGATGAGGGGCATAAAATGATCATCAAAAGGGAAAAAGCATCTTTGGATGCAGTTGAAACCATCCTCAACGTCCCCAGTGTCACCCAGGATGCCTCCGAGCATCTCAATGCCACAATCAAAAGGATGAAGGGAGTTCGCAGCCAAAGCTTCAACCCCCCCAAAACTCCTTTGCCCCCATGCAAACAGCTTTTTAGCAGCAAACAACTGGCCACCTGCAACACTTGGGCATGTTCTTTGCAGGAAAAGCCAAAAAATCCCTCTTTTCCCCCTTGAATTTAGTCGCTCTTGAAGTGACTCTCCAGAGCCGATTCATCCGGGACCGATCTGGAGTGTCCCTGTGAACAGCATCCAACCTGGATGCGGATGAATTCACCACCACCAGTGGCTGAGCAGCTTCAATAGATAATTGCTCTCATTTTCTTAGCTCCAATACAGTTTTTCTTTCTCTAAAACCATAAGATCTGAGGGATAAAAGAGCCCTTTTGGGGCGCTCAGACCTCTGCTTCCATCCGCAGGGGGTTGCAACCAAGCCGCCTTTCAGCACATCCCAATTTCCAACGTCAAAACCAGCTATTTTGGGAAAGCTTTTGCCTTCCAAAAAGATGGGGATAAGATTAAAAGCACCACCCCGCAGCCCTGCCAGCCGCTTGCTGCCTTCAATGTGCATTTACGCAACCCAGATTAAAGGAAAGCCACTTTAATTGGTGGGAAAGGGGATGCGCAGCACCCTAAAATGCAGTTTAAGTGGCTTTACTGGCTTCGGGTTGACTTGGGTGCTGCTCGCTGCAGGTCCTTGCAGCTCAAATGAGGGGTTTTGTCCAAAATTAGGCCGTTGCAACACAAGATTTGAGGCTCTTTCCTACCCTCTAGCGATGAAGCAAAGGTACTTTAACAGCCCAGGAGGCCCTGCAAGCTGCAAGCCTTGGCCTGAGCTGGAGCCGGGGAAAACAAACCCAATGTGAAGCTAATAAAGGAGAGCGCTTTTGTGTGGATGGGGTTTGGAGAGGTTCAGTTTATAGCACTAAAAAGGTGGGGGTTTAAAGCCAAAAGCTCTGAGACCTTGTTCATCCCAGTGTTAGGCTCTGCCTGCAGCCCCCTTGTGCAACCACCCTACAAGCAAACCCTTTGCTGCCACATCAAGCCCTTACACCATGACTGTTTTCCATGTTTTCCCCCCAAAACCAAGCCCCTCTTGCATTTATCATGGCAATGCAAAATACCTGGGCTATTATTTAGCATGGGCTGCAAGGAGAAATGAAATAGAGGGGAAAATACATTAAAAGCTAAGATTTAGCACTGTTTAGCAGCCAGCATCTCTCACTGGCATGAAGAACCTCCCATTCCCTGCTTTTTGGGTGTCCCACCAAGAAGCCTGCTCCAAAAGCACACTCAGAGGTGTCCTCACCATTGCTCCTGGGGTACGCAGCCACGGTCCCATCCTGCAACCCCGCAAACAGGTACTCAGGGCTGTGTCTCAAGCAGAGGACGGGTTGCAATCCTGGGCTTTTACAGGTCAACAAGCACGGTGTCCCCGTGTCCACGCTGCCATAGACTGCGATGCTGGGGAAGGAACAGGGGAAGATGCAGGAGATCATACACTGGTCCTCAAGGTTTGGTGCCGGTGATGGCACCAGAGACATGGGCTCACCTGCCATCCTGTAACCCCAAGCACACGGTGGGATGCGGGGATCCGGGGGGCTGGTCCGTGCTCAGTCGGGGTTCCTGGGTTCCCGATGGATCCCCCTCGCCCAGCTCAGGGATGTACTCCATGCACAGCACCGGTGATGGCACAGGGAAGGACTTCACCGTGCGCGGCACAGCGCGGTTGAGGGAGAAGATCTCCACTTGCCCCCCTGCGCCTTCCTGCCCCCCTCCAACCTGCATGGACCGGAGAAGGGGGGTTAGCACCAGCCACCAGCGTTGCAGAGGGGGTCTGCAGCCAGCACGACCCAAACCGTGCTGGTTTTGCCCCATTTTGGGGTGGTTTTGCTTACCCAGAGGTAGCCCTGCGGCAGCGAGGTGCTGACGGCGGAGAAGCCCAGCAGCGAGGACTGCACTGGGTTGTGCACCGCAGCGCTGAGCTGCAGGAGAGACCAGGATACAGGGGTGTAGCACCCCCAAATTACCCCAACACATGCGAGGTATCAGTGTGTGCCCCAATATCTGGGATCCAGACACAGCATTTCAGTTTTCTAGGATGGATCATGCCTCTGCAACCAGCATGGCCACCCCATCCTGCCCGTCCATCATGGGATTTCTGCCTTTATGCCCCAAAATGCTGGATGTAAAGGGGAAGGAGGTACTGGAGGAGTTGGAGAAGAGGCTGGCCATCGTTCTTACCTGCAGATCAAGGGCCTTGGAGAAGGCAGGCATGTGGCAGGACAGGATAGGGCACCAGAAAGGAGCTTTGCTCTTCTTGTCTTCATCAGGACAGAGCCAGCCTGGCTGGTTCTCCTCCCCTGCAACAAGCAAAGGACATCAAGGATGGCCAAGACACCCCCCAGCATCCTTTCCCTCCCTGACAGGACCCCAAAATGAGGAATTTTATGTGTAGGGCTCTTGTCTCCAGCCCCAAATCCCCATCATCTATGGACCTGGGGTACATCTCACCCCTTCCCATCAACAGCTGAACCCTACAGCAGCACACAGCCAAGCAGCCAAGAAAGCCCCCAAAACCCAGATAATGTATATGCAAAGGGGGGGGAACACCCTGATGTGTTTCTTCACATTAGGCTTTAATGTGTTTTCATTTCTAACTCACGGCTACAGGATTATCCCTGAGGCATCCCAGATTAAAGAAGAAAACAAAAAGCCAAACAACACATAAACTGTTTAAACCAAGAGAATCAAAAATCATTCCAGCCCGGAGGCACCCGAGCACTCAAATAGGATTTCAAAGGATTTATTTTGGTCTTCTATTAAACTTATCTCTCCTTTTTTTGCTGCAGTGGCTCGTGGAGTTAAATAGAAATAGGGATAGGGAAGCTGCAGGAGGGATGGCTCCTCCCTTGCTTATTCATAGAAGCATAGACTGGTCAGAAGGGACCTTAAAGCTCATCCAGCTCCAAACCCTGCCACGTGCAGGGACCCCTTCCACTGGAGCAGCTTGCTCCAAGCCCCTGTCTCCAACCTGGCCTTGAACACTGCCAAGGATGGGGCAGCCACAAATTCATCCTATTTCATGGAAAACGGGTTACCCTGACACCATTGGCATGAGAGCCAACAGAAATCCATCACTGGGATGCCAACCTGGAGATGCCACCCAAGAGCAGCAACACACAAAGTATTTTGAGCCAGAATGAGCCAACCCCCATGATTTCCAGTATGCAAACCCCCAAAATGCTCTCCATCACCTTGCTCTGATTATTCCCCCCACCCCATTTTGCATCTGGAGGCTTGAAGTGATGCAAAGCTCCCCTCAGCTCCCAAATTTGGCTTTCCAAAGCAAGGGTGATGCCCATAGAAGTACTCACGCAGTCCTATCTTGGCCAAGTGCAGGCGGTTCACCCAGGAGATCTTGCTTAAGGGGTTTGGAGTGATGAAGACCACCATGACGCTGATGGGGCGGCCAGATCTGCATAGGGAAATAACCACCAGGTTGACCTTCAGCCTCCTCCTCGGGGTGGGAAGAGCCCACCTATGGCCCACAAACTCACTTGTCCGGCTTCCCAGGCAGCAGGAGACGGAGGCGGCACTTGTTGGCGGAGTGGATCTCCTCCTCCTTCACCTTCATCATCCTCTGCAGGGCCAAGCACCAGTCTTGGGCCACCGTCATGTTCAGGTTCTAGGGGAAAAGCCATAAACCATGGAAGTGTCTTCAAAACAAGACTGAACCATCCCCAACCTTCCATAGGGCTCAGGAAGATGAAGTGTCCAGCGGTCTCTGAGGAACCACATGGTTACTGCAAAGCATCCAAGCTCGGTTCTACCCAATCCATGAGTTCCACCATGTTTTGGCATGTAGATACCTGGTAGGTGCCATGCAAGGTGCTGATGAGAAGGGTGATCTGCTCCACCACTGCCAGGTCCTTCTGCAGGTCCTGCAGCTCCTGGAAGAGCCGTGGTGGCCCCAGGTAGACTTTATCTTGGGTGGAGAAAGAGAGAAATCAGGTCCACAATGGATGCTCCATCCCACCCCATGGAAACCAGCCCAACTCCAGCTCAAAGGATGGGTGCTCACTGTGTGAAGCCTGACCGGCTGGAGCGTGCTTCTTGGCACCAGCGTTGTGGATGACAACGTTGTCCTTGTCATAGGCACCGCTCTCCTGTCCCACCTCCACCACCTGCACCTGCGGGAGGGCCGTGCTCCACTTCACCACGTACTTGGGACCCAGGGGCACCAAGCTGCTGATTTCCAGTTGGCCTCTGCCAAGGGAGGATGCAAAGATCCACGTAAGTAAGGCAACAGACACCATGGCTCATCCTGAAAGCCCTCACAAAATGCACTGTGCAAGCCAAGCCCCATTTGCAACCCCACACCATGCCTGAACCCCCAAACGTGGGGCACGCAACCACAGCAGACCACGCTCAGCACCTACCCAGGGTTCACCGGCCTGGAAGAGGGGAAAAATGATTAATAAAGAGGTGTTACGGGGAACTCAAAGGCTTCCCCCTTTGCAGCATCAACCTCCAGCAAGCCCTGAGGACCCAGCAGGCTCCCAAACCCCACACCAGCTCCAGGACCCCACAGCACCAGGGGATGGAGGCTTTGTGTGGAGGTATGCCAAAAATGGGGGGCAAACAACCCCCAAACCACATGGGTTTCCCCTCCAAAACGAGGTTTGCCACTGTTTAGTGATGGTCTTGGTGGTCCCTGGTGTAATGGTTGGACTTGATGATCTTAAAGGTCTTTTCCAACCTGGTTGATGCTGTGCTTGTAAGGTGAAGTGGGTTTACAAGTCCTTTGGGTAGTGCTAGCAAAACCCATGTTGGTGGCTTTGCAACGTGATTCTGGGGGGTCTGGGGCCACCAGCACGTACTTGAAGTTGATGTTGGCGCAGACCAGTGTGTCGTTGAGCAGGAAAACCTTCCTCTCCTTGGACTTGATGAGCTGCCCGCGGTCCCCATACACCGTCTCCGTCAGTGTCTCACAGAGCAGGAGCTGCCGCTGCCCCGAGCTCAGGAGCTGCACAGGGGATGGAGGGTCAGCCCAGGGACTCTTGTGAGCCTCCTACCCCACATTTGGGTTTCCTTTCCCTTATTGCAAGGGTTTTCCTCCAACCAGGAGCACGCACATCCCTAAGTTCCACAGGGATGGCTGTGCAACATGCTCTGAAGCCACAAGATGCCAAACCCCTTTGCACCCTGGGTGTCCAACCACCAAGAGAGCAGAGCCATGAAAGACCAACGTAGTCCTTTTTGCAGCCCCTCTTGGGTCTCCCTTCAATCCCCAGCCCTAAATCCCAGTGCCAGGATGAGCTCCATGGGTGCCCTGCTGTGGTTTTTGCCACCAGGGCAGTCCCCAGCTCAGGATGTGTCGCAATAGCTTCATTTAGGGGATTTCTATTCCACCAACGGTTGCAAAACCAAGCAGCTGCTCCTTGCTTTTCCCTGGGGAGGAATCTCCCTGCGCCAACCTCAAGATTTGCTTGAGCTCAACGTCCTGCTGGACAAAACAGGGATCCCGGCTTCCCAAAGCCCCCGACATGGAGAGGAAGGTGGAAGCAGCAAAACTCAACCACCAGCTCCAGAATCTACCCAGCAGGAGGATGAGGAGGCGAGGCTGAAGGACCCACCTTGTTGAGGCTGCTGCGGTCGCTGATGCTCTTGCTGAGCTGTTGGATTTCGGCAACTTGGTCGGCCAAGCGCTTCTGCTCATTGAGCTTCTCTGCCAACGTCTCCAGCTCGGTGAGGGCCAGCTGGAGGGACAAGCGGTCTGCGTGGCCCTTGGGGGTGTTCTTCAGCATGTCCTGCAGCAGGGAAAGGATGGGGGACAAAAGCCACCCCAGGAAAATCAGCCCGGTTGAGGATGCGATGACTGGAGGCACCTTCAGCACCTCCAGAATCAAAGCTTGGGAGATGATCCTTGGGATGGTCCCCTAAGATACAACCATACTGCCAACCCCAAAACATATCCCTTGCTCACAGCACCCAGGCTGCAAAGCAAGATGTGTGCAGGAACACATCACCCGTACCTGCAGGAGCAGGATAAACTGAGGGAACCTCTGGATGGGCTTCACCATCAGCCCATAGAGCGTGACCCGGTCGGCACTGGCCATCTGCCTTTTCTGCAGGGAGGAAAAGGCAATAGAGAGGAGCTGTCACCCATAATGGTGACCAGCAGCACCGTGCACCCACATGTGGGCCCTGCTGACCTTGAGGAAGTCAAGGAAGGCGGGTTTGGTGAGACAAGCCTTCTTGATGAGGGACATGGCAGTGGTGAAGTTGTTGACGTAGTCACTGTAGACGTCCAGCACCATTGACTTGGAGAACTGGGGAAAGGGAGGAGAGCTGTGATAACGTGGGGCTCCCCCAGAAATGGGGGCTGGCAAAGTAGGGGATTCTCATCTATTTCTGGAGTGAGTCCAGAGGTGATGGGCTGGAGCAGCTCTGCTCTGGAGCCAGGCTGAGAGAGCTGGGCTGGGGCAGCCTGGAGAAGAGAAGGCTCCTGAAGGGGAGACCTTAGAGCAGCTCCAGTGCCTAAAGGGGCTGCAGGAAACCTGGAGAGGGGCTTGGGACAAGGGCCTGTAGGACAGGCCAAGGGGAATGGCTTGAACCTGCCCGAGGGGAGACTGAGCTGAGCTCTTAGGCAGAAGCTCTTCCCTGTGAGGGTGCTGAGGCGCTGGCACAGGGTGCCCAGAGAAGCTGTGGCTGCCCCATCCCTGGCAGTGCTCAAGGCCAGGTTGGACACAGGGGCTTGGAGCAAGCTGCTCCAGTGGAAGGGGTCCCTGCCCGTGGCAAGGGTTGGAGCTGGATGAGCTTTAAGGTCCCTTCCAACACAAACCATTACACGATTTCATATGCATACACACACACATACATACATATATATGATGCTGAGGATGCTGGTTGTGCCCTACGTTGCGATTGCATCACTTAAACCCTGCAACCCATCCCGCTACCATTGAAGGCGGTCCAGGGGGAGGTTTAGCAGTGGTCCCCCCAACTTTCCCTCGTACCGAGGCCACAAAGAGGTCCCCGATCTTCTCTGCTGAGTCCCATTCAGCCACACGGGAGGCGAGGGCGATCTGGAACATGGAGTGGCACTGCAGGATCTCCTTCAGGCGGAAAAACACCACCTGGCACTTCCTAGCGCTCAGCACCTTCGGCTCCATCTCCATCAGGGGGTTCCTGTAGTCCTGTGGGAGGCGCCGGTGCATCAGCATCCCTGAACCCCTGTGCTCCCCATCCCAAACAAGGGGTTCTCCCACCTGCAGGATGCGTTTCAAGGAGTCCACGTAGCTCCGCTCACTCTGCACGATGGAGCCCAGGATGTGCCTCCGGACCACCTACAACAAGAGTGGGGCTCAGCTGCTGTCCCCCCCCCAGCCCCAAACAGCAGGATGGAAGAGGGGCAATGTGGGCACAGCGTGCTGCAGAAGTGCTGGCACAGCAGCATCGCTCTCTGCTGACTCGCCCTTTCCCTGGTTGCTCAATCATGGGACCAAGGGGAAGCCGTGGTTTATGCCCCCCAAAGCTCCAACCCGCCCCACACAGACCTGCTGTGGGCTCAGCCCCTCGGGCATGGGGCCCAGCTCCGGTGGTGGGTGCTTCATGTCAGACACCGTGACCTCCAGGAAACCCGTGTCCTCCTCCTCCGAGTCCCCTGCAGGGAAAACACCCACAACCACACACCATAAACCCTGTTGTTTTAGCCTCTTTTGGGGTCTAAAGCAAAGCCTGCAGCCCCATGAGCTGCTTGACTGGGGATGCAGCTGGGTTTGGAGCTGTGATTGGAGATGGATCCAGCGTCCTCCCAGCATCGCATGACCCTACCCAAGGCCCGGCCACTGTCACCGGACACCAGCATGAGTCAGGCTGCGAGCAGGGACCGAGCCAGCTCCCTGCAGGGAGGGGACGAAAAGGCTCCTTGTCCCCAGAAAGCCCACCCTGTATGGGGGAAAAGCACCCTCCTCCTCGCTCCAGGGGTGGGTGCAAGCAAGGAAAACAGGGGGGAAAGGAGCCAAGAGCAGCACGCAGAAGGAAACAGGGAAGGCGAGAGGTGGGTGCCTGGTGCCCGGCACAGGGACCCCTTACCCGAGGCTGAAGCAGCTGAGGAAGAGGAGGGTGAGCGGGCCAGGGTGGCATCGCGGTACAGGGACGGGCGCCTCTTCCACATGGCCCCAACCGGCCGCCCCGGCCCCATCCCGGTGCCTATAAATAGCCGGTAACGGGGACGACCGGGCTGGAGGGGAGGGCGCTGGTGCCGGGTGACCTTTTTCCTTCCCTAATTTTGGCAGGGAGGATCACTGCCCGCAGCTCCACAGAGATCCTGCTCTGCAGATGGGCTCTGCTCCCCAGGAACAAGGGATGGGACAAGAGGAACCGGCCTCAAGCTGCACCAGGGCAGGGTTAGATGGAGCTGAGGAACAATTCCTGCCCCAGAGGGTGCTCAGGCATTGGAACAGGCTGCCCAGGGCAGGGCTGCAGGCACCGTCCCTGCAAGTGTTCTCCCAAGCTTCCAATATCTGAAGGGGGCTACAAGGATGCTGGAGAGGGACTGTAGTGATAGGACAAGGGGTGATGGGTTCAGGTTGGAGATAAGGCAGAAGGTCTTCCCTGTGAGGGTGCTGAGGCGCTGGCACAGGGTGCCCAGAGAAGCTGTGGCTGCCCCATCCCTGGCAGTGCTCAAGGCCAGGTTGGACACAGGGGCTTGGAGCAAGCTGCTCCAGTGGAAGGGGTCCCTGCCCGTGGCAGGGGTTGGAGCTGGATGAGCTTCAGGTCCTTTCCAACTCTATAAACCATTCTATGATTCTAAGCCGTGTAGACGAGGCCCTTAGTGACATGGTTTAGTGGTAGACTTGCTCCTGGTCTTAAGGTTGGACTTGATGATGTCAAAGGTCTTTTCCAACCTTATTGATTCTATGATTCTGATTGTGCCCATTTCCATGCCGTCAGCACTCTGGGGGCAAGATGCTCTACAGCATCCCAGGGACACTAAAAGCATTTAATCTAAGCCACACTGGGGCCATGCAGCAAGGCTGGGACACACGCACCGGATCCCCTGGGCAGCCCCAGCCGAGCCATGAGGCTGTCCACCAGGATCCTACCTCCCCTGTGATGCTCCAGGGAGACCCTCGAGCTCCGGCGGTGCTTTTCCGCCTCCACCACCCTCCTCCTCCGCTCCCCATCCCCTACACGACAGCAGGAGGGTTAGGAAAACACCCCAAAAATCAGGGTTTCAGGGCAGATCCTGCTCTGTGTCCAAAGGGGGCACCCATGGGTGCTGCGTGGAGGGGTCACTGCCTTGCTCCCAAAAGGACAAGGGTGTTTGGAGCAAGTCAAACCAACCAAGCTTGCACGGGGATGCAAAGAGTGAAAAGATATCAAGTAAGAGCTTAAAATGCAGAGAATAGATCAGCAAAGATGCAAGCAATAGGATTTGTAATGTGTTTCTTAAGAAAATACCCCCCAAAAGGGAGATTTTTGGCTCTTGGAAGCAAGGGGAGGGGTTTCCCACTCACCTGGTGCTTCTTTCCGGTGCAGGAATGTCACCTTCCTCATCACTGCAATCTTGGTCTTCTCCAAACCATCCTTGGTGCCACTTTTGGCTGCTTTCATTAGCTGGGTCATCTAGGTTAGGGGATGAGAGGGAGCAGGATGGCTTGAGGCAGCACCAGAACCCCATTTTAGGTATGGGTACAGTGGCATCCCTTTGGGAACATCCCCTCTGAGCATCATCCCTCATTTCGGGTCCAGATACAGTGGTACCATCCTCCTGGGGACATCCCCACCGAGCATAGTCCCCCATTTCAGGTTTGGGTACAGCAGTACCATCCCTTTGGGAACATCCCCTCTGAGCATCATCCCTCATTTCGGGTCCAGATACAGTGGTACCATCCTCCTGGGGACATCCCCACTGAGCATCATCCCCATTTTCCCATGCAGCCCGATGGGGAGGAAGATGAGGCACGTGGCTGAGGAAGGAGGACGGCTCCAGCATCTCTCCTCCCTCTGCAGGGACACAACTGCAGGCAAGCAGGCATGGGCAAAGCATGAGCATGCAGCAAAAGCAAAGAGGAGGGAGGGAAGGGAGGCACAAGTGCATCCATCCCCTGCTCCTGGCTGGGGTTTTATGTGGGAGAGAGCAAAGGCTGGGGGGTGTTGGACTTTCACACCTCAAATCACAGCAGGTTTAGCCCAAGCTGACATCAGCATCTCCTTCCCAACCCCAAACTGGCCATGAAGTACCAGCCTGGAGGGTTTGGGGCTGGGAAAGGCTCAGGTATCTCCTTTCCCACCTGATTTCCACCCTGTATCAGGGGGAAAAACCTTCTCAGATCCATCTATCCCACAGGAAACCTCGCTTGGTCCAAACGCCCCTTAAAAGAAAAAGACAAGCACCCAAAAAGCAAATGGTTTGGGGAGTTGCAAGACAGATGGACACGAGAGGCAGCTCTGTGATGTTTAACTCAATGGTCTTCTCTTCTGGGGGATACAATGGAATGAATTTAGCCTGGATAATCTCCATGAGGATGTTTCCCCACCCCTGGGAAGATTTGGGGGACAAGGGACGGAGGAGGGACAGTACCTTCCAATCGTACTTCTGCTTCAGCTCCTGCATGTCTCTCCCCCCAACTCTTAAAGCCAGGATGTCCCTCTTAGTCCTGGCGTATCTCTCCTTTAGTCTATTCAGGTCTGGAGAAAGCTGAGCCCAAAGCAAACCAGGCGGGAGGAGAAGGCAGAGGAGGCAGAGAGGAGATCCAGGTAAGCAGCCAAAACACAAAAAAGAGGAGGAGAAATCATCCCAAAGCAGCACAGTACAGGCAGATCTTCCCAATAATCCAGCTTCGCTCGAGCAGGGAAAGGAGGAAGCGCAGGGAAAGGGCAGCGGCCACGCTCCAGCAGCGAGAGGATGCGAAACCAAAGGCAAAAGGAAAACGGGAAGGAAGAAGAAACAGAAAGAAATGAACCCCCCAAGTTTCAGGCTGGCTTCGGAGCGGGTGAGCCGAGGAACCGCAGCATCCTCTGCGTCACCATCAAGCCTGGCTGCTCCGGTGCCTTTATACAGCGATCCCAGGGGAATAGAAGGGAAACAATCACAGTAAATAGAGTCAAGTGTTACCTTGGGCTGGAAGGACGCCCGCTGCTTGGCCGGCTCAGCCTCTGGCTTGCTTTCCTCCCCTGAATCCTCACTGTAGCTCTCGAACTCGCTGGAGCTCCAGCCCAAGTCCTCCCCCAGGCGCGTCCCCTCGCCGCGCTGCACCTCCTCGTAGATCAGGCTGTGCTCCGTGCCCAGGCCTGGCAAGCAAACACCAGCTCCTTTGCCATCCAGGAAGGCAATTCCCTCTCCTCGGGGATCCCAAATCCTCAGGGCCTTGCAGCCCCGCTGGGAAGATACCTGCCTTCATCCCTCCCAAACCCCAGGGGTTTTCCCATTGCTATCCCCCTCCTTTAGGACATGCATCTCCTTCACAGAGCATGCCTCGGTTTTCCCAGCTGGAAAATGGGCTTGTGCTCCCATGGGAACCCATGGAAAACAGGGAATCAAGGTGGGGGGATAGGTCTGTCCCTACCATCCTGCTCAGCATCGAGGTTTTCACAGGGGACATCATCGTAGATCACATCATCCTCCACCTCCGGGAACTCGAAGCGCTCACCTTTGGGGGGACAAATCCAACCCCAGAGACTCAGGTCAGCACCCAAGGATCAAACCAGGATGGAGAAACCTCTCCCAGGCCTCGGCAGGCTCCTTTTCCCAGCATTTTACCCACCTTCGTGGCCACTTTTCCTCTTCCAGGTCTGGGCACTGATGTGGGGGTCTCCACCAGCCTCCCCATTGCTCATCCCCACTGGCAGCCTGCAGGGAAGGGGTCAGGGAGCCCCTCAGGGTGCAAATTGGGTGCACCCAAGCCCTCACCCCCCCCCCCATAACCCTCTATCCCTATTATTGGGGTTCACAGGCACAGGATAAAGCTTGTATGTGACCCCCTCCCCAACTGCATGCCTCCTTCTTCATGGATTTGGGGGGTCCCAGGCTGTAGGGCCACAGTAGCTTTTTAAATAGATCCAAGCATCCCACATGGGAATGACACAAGACCCCAAAATAGCTTTTTCAGTGTCATTTGCTGCAGGGCAGGAGGATGCATCCGCATCGGGGAGCACAGCGAGATGCTCCCCCCATCCCTGGTGTGGTCCTGCCCCCCATGCATGCTGCAAGCCCTCCTTCCAGCCAAATTTGCATCTTTCTCCCCAAAAACCCCACATACCCTTCCTGGGTCTCCAGCACCAGCCCATCTGCAGAGAGGAAAAGGGAAGAGAAATGGTGTTGGCACCCAGGCTTGCAGCAGTGCCACCCTGGGCATCCAAAGGGGACATGGTGGGGACATTGAGGATCCCCCCAGCCTGTGTTCCTCACCACCTCCAGAGCTGGTCGCACGGCGCCTGCGAGGGGGTGCCCGGAGGACAACTTCACTGCTGGGATCAGCTGTTGAGTCCTCCTCTTCCTCCTCTTCCTCAGTATCCTCAAAGTCAAAGGCTTCACCGAGGTCCTCCTCCCCGTGGGGCAGGGAGCTGGGGGTCTCTGGGGCGAGATGGTCACCTGTGAGCAGAAACCTTGCCACTGGATGCCCTCCTGTGGTGGTGCAGCGATGGAGGGGTGCAGCGATGGAGGGGTGCAGCGATGGAGGGGTGCAGCGATGGAGGGGTGCAGCGATGGAGGGGTGCAGCGATGGAGGGGTGCAGCGATGGAGGGGTGCAGCGATGGAGGGGTGCAGCGATGGAGGGGTGCAGCGATGGAGGGGTGCAGCGATGGAGGGGTGCAGCGATGGAGGGGTGCAGCGATGGAGGGGTGCAGCGGGCAGAAAAGAGCATCATCCCCAAAGCATGCAAGATTCAGCAGCCCTTCAATTTTTCATGATCCCAAAAGGCTCCAATGGGGATGTGGAAGATGCCCCATGGTGATGCATCCTATATCTGCCCAAACCTGGGTGTCCCCCACCAAAGTCACCCCAGCTCCCATGTGCTGACAGTACCTACTGCAGGGTGAGGGGACAGCTCAGATGACGCCATAGCGCAGGGGGTCCAGATGCTCCACCTGGGCCCTTCCCTGAGGCTTTCCTGTGGGAGAGAAAGACAAATGGGTTGAAAGGGGGGATCAACACCCCCAAATCCATCCCTGCAAGCGGAGGTAACATGGGAAGACTGCAAGTGTGATGGATCCTGCTCCGGCTGCTGCAAAGCCTTGCAAGGAAGCAGAAGAGTCAGTCCCAGGTTGCAGTTTTCACTGCAAATCCACCCTGTACACAGCAAATCCATCCCCTGCATGGCAAATCCAGCTCCGAGCATCAAGCTTGAAGGTCCTGGAGGGTGGGAAGCGCCACGAATCCTCCTTGGGATCGATGGCTCATCCGCTCCCGTAACCAGAGATGCCCTGCACGAAGGTCACCAAGAGGAAGAGGAAGGACAGAGCTGGGACCCCCATGCCCAAGGGAGGATGCAGTGGAGAGAAATGACCCTGAGAGAGGCTGCAAAGAACCAAACTCTGCTGACTTGTTCCTACTGGAAGCAGCAACTGGTGCACAACAGATGCCACCTCCCTGCTGCAGAAAGCCTGACCCCCAGCACCCATTTCTCCCTTGCCTGGACTTCATTCCCTCTGGGAAGTGGATACAGGGGATGCACTGACCCAGGATGATCCTTAAGAAAAGGATCTATTTATTCCCCCTGTACCAAAACCCCTTAAAGCAGGTAGGGAGGTAGAACCCATGGAAAAGGAGCTGTAAAGCCCTTGCACATGCACAAGCTGATGCTGCAACCCCAACCCCATCCCACTGCAAACCCCTCAAAGCATCGAGCTAAAACTCATCCAACCCTTGCCCAGACATCAAACAATGATAAACCTCTTCTTCCCCTCCTTGACCCGTGTTACTGCTGCAGATCCTCTCCCAGCCACTCTTGCAATGAGCCCATTGCCTCCACACACACATTAATAGGGATTTGTTTGGAACCAGGGACACTTATTTTAACACCTTGAATGCTTTTGCCTGCCCCTCGAAGCAGAAAGCAGCTGGCAGCCAAGGCTGCTCTCAGATGTCACCTAACCTGCTTCCCATGAGCGTGGGAGCAGGCGATTCCCTTCACCCTCCCTTTCGCAAGCTCCGGGTTGTATCCCTATGGATGCGATGCCACCCAAGCCATAAATCCACCACTGTGGGGGGCAATATATCCCGCAGCAGTGCCTCCAAAAAAAGAGCAAAGCAAGTTAAAAGCATTAATAAATGGGTAAAATAAGCCCAGTAGAGAGATTCTGATGGGGTTCATCCAGAAACCAGTTTGCTTACTGGTTTTGTTCACCCTTCCAGCACCACGATGGCTTCTGCATCCAGACAGGGGAACAGGAGGCTGATGCACAGCCAGGCCCCTGCAGCTCGATCCTGATTTTATCCCACTAGCAGGGTAGGAGAAGGTCACATCCCATTTTGACAGTTGACATAAGCTCCCATCAGCCCAATTTTGTCCCAGGGCTGGTTATTTTCCCGGCTGCTCCCAAGGAGAATCACCAGGTCTCCAAAACAGCCCCATGACCTTTAACTGGGGCTGGCTAATTTAAGAGAAAAAGGGTTATTTGGCATCATTTGTCACAGCAAAACTGCTATGAGGGGCAGGAACATCCCAGTAGTAAAATGGGATAGGAAGGGGGGGAAAGCTGGTGGGGAAAAGGGGGTGCCCTACATCAGCGAGATGCTCCAAACCAGGCTGAGACAGCAAAAAGGGGATGCAGAATAACATGAGAAGGACGTGGGGATGCAGTTGTAATCCAAGAAGGATGTTGGGATATGAGATCATCCTCGGAAATACGGGTTTCAAGGCAGCAGGAGCTGCTGGGTCCTCACCCTGTTGGCAGCAAGCTGGAGGCAGCATCACGAGCCCTGGTTCAGCCCCGTCTCCCTCCCAACCTGGGTGGGGAGGGAAAATAAATAGATCCTGGTCTAAATAAAGCAGAAAAGCAGAAGCATGTGCAGAGCCCAGCGACCAACAACTATTTGGCTTTAGTTTGGTTATATTTAGCTACCATGACAGAGCGACAGGTCCCAACTGGTAGGGATGGGTGCCAGCCCCGAGGAGTCATCCCCCCCCCCAGGAAAGCATCTTCCCACCAAATCCCCTTTTTCTTTACTATAGGGGCTCCCAAAAGACAAAACAGACTCAGAAATCCATAAAATCACAGCAGGATTTACCCTGGGAATCCCTCCTGCTCCTGTCTGCATCCCCGCCACTTTAATCCCTCCTTATAAATAACCCCGGCGCTATTTATAAGGGATGGAGGGGAGGTAGGAAATAGAAATAAGAATTAGATTTTTTTCTCCCCAAAGTTTCCCCAACTCCTTATAATTTCTCCAAATGATGATCCCACATCCCAGTGGCAGCTTCAAGGCTTATTTCCCCACCTGGATGGTTTTCAACCATCACCTTGGCCAAAGAAGAAGATAGGAATAGAGAAGATAGGAATAGAGAAGATAGGAATAGAGAAGATAGGAATAGAGAAGATAGGAATAGAGAAGATAGGAATAGAGAAGATAGGAATAGAGAAGATAGGAATAGAGAAGATAGGAATACAGAAGATAGGAATACAGAAGATAGGAATACAGAAGATAGGAATACAGAAGATAGGAATACAGAAGATAGGAATACAGAAGATAGGAATACAGAAGATAGGAATACAGAAGATAGGAATACAGAAGATAGGAATACAGAAGATAGGAATACAGAAGATAGGAATACAGAAGATAGGAATACAGAAGATAGGAATACAGAAGATAGGAATACAGAAGATAGGAATACAGAAGATAGGAATACAGAAGATAGGAATACAGAAGATAGGAATACAGAAGATAGGAATACAGAAGATAGGAATACAGAAGATAGGAATAGAATTCCAAGATTTCCAGCACACAGGATGCCAGGGAGAGCCAGAGTAAAGCAGGAATGTTTTTTCCCTAAATCCCAGTCCTTTACATTAATGACTTTAAATAAGCCAGCAAATATTTGCTCCAAGGTAAGTTGTTTCCCAAGCCCTAAGTGGGTCTATGTGGCAACGTTATCTGAGTTCTAAGGGCTGAGTGGTTTCTTTCCCAGTTTTCCAAGGAATCAATTGTGGAGAATTGAAGTTGGCACAGCGGGAATGCGGGCTCCAATGAAGAAAAGTTCTCCTTAATCCTCCAGATTTCCCCAAATGGGGCATTTTGATGTGGCTGGGGTTGGCAGCGATAAGGGATGGCTCAGTAGGTGGTGGGAATGAAACAATAGCAAAATGATGGGGTTTTCCCCCCCAAGATAAGCCAAAAAATGGATTTCCCCCCCAAAAAAAGGGGTTTACCCAAAAAAAAGCCAAAAGAGGGAGTTCCCCCTAAAAAAAACTCCATGAAAATTCAAGATTCAAGGCAATTTTGTGATGATACCTGAAAAACTCCCACCAAAAGGCATCATCTTCAGGAAAAGCTTTTCCCCCAACACAGTGCTTCCCTCTTTCACCTCAAAATGGTTCTTCTGGGCAAATATTCCAACTAAGGACCCAAAACCTGGAAAACTGCCACCATTTTCCCTCTGATTTTCCTTTTCAACATCACTGATGAACCGGAAAAAATCCATCCCTTGTCCAGCTCGTGCCGTGAGTGCAAATGCAGGGGAAAAGGGGGGAAAATCGGCAAAACCCCAGAATTATAGCACTTATATTAGAAGAAAGAGCCCATTCTGCAAAGATTTCTTATCAAGAAACCCCAAAAGCAAGGAAAAGCCTGATTTAGTGCCAAAAACCTCCCCAGTTTGATGCTTATTCCAATCTCCGCCCTTTAATGCTTTGCAAAGCAATTGCAAAGTTCACCCAGTGCAAAACTATCCCGGAAAGGAATTTGGAAGGGGGAGAATTTAAACAGAAACAACAACAAATGCATTAAAAAATGGGGTTTCCCCCCCCTTATTAGTGCTTCCCAAACAATTCCCAACACTTTGGGGTTTGCTTTACTGCAAAGCACCAAATTAAAACCTTTTGCACCCTTTTAAAGTGATTTTAACTCCTCCTGCTGCTCAGGGGTCACCTTCTTATGGCTGAAAAGGGACCCAAAACCCAGCACCAGGCATTGACAGCACCAGATTTGAGCTCATAGACCCCATTAATCTTCATTTCTCACCCTGTTTTGCAGATCCCCCCTTCTGCTTGAAGTATCAAACATTGCTTTTTTGACCTTCAAAATGCATTTGTGCCCCTTTTTAGGCAGTATTTTGGGGCAAAACGTGCTCTTTGCAACCTGCCATCTCCCTAAACCACATGTAATACATTAAACCCCCCTTAAAACAGATGGGAAATGATACTGCAGGTAATTCACCCCCTTTGCAACCTTCCAGCAACGCAACCTTGCGCCCCAGTGCAACCAATATCCAACTAAATCCCTAAAAAGGGGGAAATTCCCATGATTTGCTATCAAAATTACCCTGGAGGAAGCCCAAACCCCCCCTTAAACTGTGTTTCCCCACAGGTGCCGCAAATCCCAGCTGGGAAAACCCCAGGAGAGATTTGCACCCAATGCAGATTTGGGGTGAAAAAGCCCAGGAATGGGTGTGGAATTAGCGTGATGCAGCAGGAGCCACCTCCTCTCTCTTTATTGCTGCTGCTTTGGGCTTAGGTATTTAACAGTAATTTAGCAAATATAAGGTATTTTGATATAAAACCAAAGCACTGAAGCCCCGGCGGCAGTGGGGTGGCAAAGGGGGACCTCCTATTCCTGCAAGAGGATGTGAGCCCCTATGGATACGAGGCTTATCCATATGGAGACAGGGCTTTATGGGCAAGCAAGGGAGGGGAGATGGGGTTTTGCTGACCTGGGAAGGCCGCGGTTCCTCCGGCTTTGTATCCGCATCGGCCGAGCAGGCCCCCGGCGGGGAGGCAACGTCAGGGAAAACAAGGAGAAATCCCCCCTGGATAGGGATGGATCCCAAAGACCCCTCCAATGGGGTGCCCAGGGTGGGTGACACCCAACCGGTACCCACCCCAGCACCCCCAGATCCCAGCAGCCGAGGGCTCGCAGCCGGATGGGAGCCGCGGTCCAGCGGCTGCACCGAGGGATGCCGGGATTTTGGGCATCTCTCCCCCCCCTTCTCCTCCTTCCCAACCAGCTCTGATTTACACCCCTGGTGCTCCCGATCCTAATAAATAACCCCCAGCAGGATTCAGCCCCGTCCTTGCCTTTTAACCCCTTATATGCCAGAGCAACCCGTTAACCCTCTCATTGCCGACAGTGCAAAACCAGCCTGGACCAGGGGGGGATTTTTGCAGCAGGAGCTTCCAAAATGGCCAGGAAAAGAGGCATTTCTCTGGGATATTTTACACCAAAGCCATCAGCTGCAGTGCTCAAAGTCCTGGAATGTGCCTCCACATCCCCATTCAAAAGCATTTCCCCCACACCACTAAAGAAAAACCCCAAAACACACTATATATTAAACCACTGCAAGGACCCCACACCTGTATGTATTTAAATGCTACAAACTGCCCCCATCTTACCTATTTCATCGCTGTTTGGGGCTGTTTTCCCCACTGGGAAAGGAGTTTCCTGCCGCTGCCAAGGCCAGCACACCCCAGCTGCTGTTGCCCAGCCCTGCTGGAAAACACCCCTGGCAAACACATTCAGTAGCTGTCAGGTTTATTCCAGCTTGGAACCAGCCAAACAAGCCCGACAGAAGTAAGTAAATAAGTATATATATATATATATCCCTATATCCCAGTGCCCTTTGCATGACTTGCAGGCAGCCAGAAAAGCCCACCTTTTCCTTTGGGCTTGCTGCTTATGGAGGGGCTGAGCCCTCCCTGCCAGAGGGAACAGCACCCCAGCATCATGGTGGAGAGGGCTTTATCCCCCCCATCCCATTATCTGGAAGAAGACCATTCTGGGGGTCTGGGTAGCAGGAAAAGCATCTCAGTGGCAGTGATTGATAGACATTAAAGTGAGCAGTTCCGAGTTTTCAGGTGGCATTTGAATCGTGAATCAAGCCCTCTCAAAGGAGCAAATGGGGGGAGTTTGCACCCCAAAACCAGCTCTGCACAAGCAAAGAGAAGGGAGCAAAGAGCACCCAAAGCGCCCACCCCTTTTGCAGGCAGAAACACATCCATGGGGTGCGGACAGCACTGAGGAAGGTCTCAGTGCACCCACAGCTCTACATAGGTACCACGTACCTACAGATCCATGTGGATATACAGGGGCTGACCCACCGGTGAGTCAGTGCTGGCTGCCAATGACTCAGTTTGCCACCACGGTTGCATTGGCAAAAGGGGTGAGATCATGCACACATCGATTTAGAGTGCATCCCCCCCCCGACCTGGGCACCCTACACCTGCAGCAGCACCTTACAACCCCCCTCAGCAGGGTGCACCCCAGTGCATTCACCCCCCTGAGCCCCCAAACACTCACCCCGTGCCCAGCAAAGCTGGGAGCAAGCTGGGATTTGGGTGCTCACAGCCGGCGTGTGGGTGCCTGGGAGCACTGAGTCAGGCAGGGCTGGGCCACCCTGGGGTGCTGGGAGCTGAAACACACCCCACCACCCCCGAATAAACCCATTCTAAATCAAAGTAGATTAAATATAAACCATCACCCTGCAGAGCATCTCCTCTGCGAGCCAAAGGGGCTGGGACCAGTAAAAAGCCCCATCAAACCCCACTTCAGCACTGCATCCTTGCACCCTGCAAGGATTAAGGGTGCTTTTCCAGCTCCTTGCATGGAAGGAATCTCATGCACCTCTTTTTAGCCAAAAGAAGTCTATCAACTTGGCTTTATGCATCCACAAGACACCAGGGATGGAGGTTGTGGGGCTGGAGTCACCCACAGTGATTTACCTCTGCCTACCAAAGGGTGCTTTTTGCATCAAGGATCCAGACCTTCACTCCTCCAGGAACAGCTCCATAGGAGATTTGGGCAAGCAAACAGCTTGCTCCCATGCTCAGCCCTTAAATAAGCAGCAGCCTCCTCCCTCTCTTGCAGTGATGCTGATGGAGCCCAGCTGATGGACCCTCATCCTGCCTCAGCTGCTGGTTCTGGGTTTCCAATGCAAACCCCATGTAAATTACCCCTCCTCCCTTGCTAGGTTCACACCCTCCCCATAAAGCTTTCCAATACGTAGCAGAGGAACCCAATAAACCTGTTTTTATGGGTGTGAACAGAGGCTTTTTCAAGGAACTTGAAGTATTTGGTGTTTAAACATCCGCTGGAGCGCGCTGGGTGCTGTGTGTGACTCAGGTGATGTGCATGGAGGGAGGTGGTGGCTTAAATGTAATCAATCTATGTGAATACATATATATATATTTATAGAGCTCGATGTAATTGGGGTGATGGAGCCGGTCTAGGGATGCCCTCTGCCGGCATCCTCCCTGGGAAGGCTCTGGGACACCTTCTCCAAGAGGTGTCCCCTTGGGAAAGCCTTGCAGGGAGCCCCAAAAGCTGCTGCCCATGAAGGAGCCAGAGCTCTCAGTGCATGGCACAAGGGTGCAGCAGAGCAGCAGGACTGGTTTTCTCACCAGTGTCCCAACAAAACCCCCTCAGAGGTGCACAAACCCGCCTTGCAGGGCGTGTGGATGCAAGCTTGGAAGCACGCACTCATCCGTTCAGCTCATCCCTTGTTTCCTCCACATCTCCCATCCATGCAATTCCCAGCAGAATCCTCCTGGAGCCCCATCTCCCATCAGCATCCCGCTGGCCGGAGGCAAACCAGACCTTCAGTTCCCCCCTCACTTACACTAAATGCTTGGGAAAACTCCACGTGCGCTTCACCAGGAGGATAAATCCCTCCCAAAGCACCCAAAACACTCGCTTAAAGACCCCAGTGGTGCAAAAGGAGTCCGGAAAGGGACCTGGATTCATTGCATCATCTCCCATGGGATGCATCAGCTGGTTTCTGGCTCCCTGGCTGCGGGCAGGGCATGCAAATGCCCCTGGATCCCATTCCCACGCCGCACCCTCTCCCCTGGACACCGGGATTCCTGCAGAGCTCTTGCTGCAAACCCCCTTTTCCCATTGCTGTGGGCGCATCCAAGTATCCCCATCCCCAGGGATACCCCAAATACCATTGGCTGGGGATGCAAACGCGGCCGGATTGGGGATTGCAGGAGGCGAAAGAAGGCCAAGGTTACCCAAGGTGAGTGGCTCCCCATCCCAGACTCCCTTGGGAATCAACAGGTAAGACCAGTTTTTCCTTATCCAAGTTACAAACCAGTTTAACCCGCAGCCTGATGCAACTGCCTCCAAACCTTCCCATCCACCCTGTCCAGCCCAGTGGGCATTCTGGGGGGAAAAACCCCATTTTTAGGAAGAACAGCCCAGGTTGCAGCACTGGCAGCAACTGAGTTACATCATGCTGCTATCGGTATCATGGCAAACCCCTAAAGAAACCAAGTCCCCCATCTCCTACTTGGGAGCAACGCTTTAAAGTTTCATTTTTGGCCAGAATTAGGGCTAAAAGCTGCCAAGTAATTCCTAAAATATCCCAGATTTTCAGGGAAAGGGGCGAGGAGGTGCCTGGGAGGGGAATTTGGCCGGGCGCTCGGGCTGCACGCAGCAACACATCCCATAGGTGAGAGGCATCCTCACCACCAAATTACTCCTCAGCAGCAAAAACCCTTTTAAATCCACCAGGTTTTTTTGGGATGCTGAAGGTCTGAGGCGCCTCTTTCCCTCCTTCCCTTGGGAACACATCCCAGATTTTACCCCATCCAACCTTTGATCTTCCAAACCCAGCCGGAGCATCGGAGGTTGCGGCGCTGAGATGCTTCGTGGATGATCTGGTGAGTAGATATTCATTTATTTATCCCCTTTAAAGCACCGAGGAGGTTGTTTTGTTCTGAAGTCACCCCAGGGTTTTCCAGCAGTTGGGAATTTCAGGGGGGGTTTTGCCAATGGTGCCCACCAGCATCCCGTGGGCCTGGGGCTTCACGTTTGAAAATGCATCACAAAGTGCAAATGCATCAAATACCCATAGAATCCTGGAATGGTTTGGGATGAAGGGAGCTTAAAGCTCATCCAGTTCCACCCCTTCCACTGGAGCAGCTTGCTCCAAGCCCCTGTGTCCAACCTGGCCTTGAGCACTGCCAGGGATGGGGCAGCCACAGCTTCCTTGGAATCTTCCCTTGCTTTTGCAAGGAGATGAACGTGACTTTCCTCCTGTAAAGCAGCCTCCCTTGCAGCAGGGAGAAGTGCTCCTTTCCTTTACAACACCATTGCAATGAAGGCAAAAGGGACATTCATTTGCGGAGGGGAACGGGATGGGACGGGACAGAAATACTGCAATACAGCCAATCTGGACACTTCTTTCTCAGGGAAAAACATATTGCAATAAGCAAATCATGCAAAATGGGCATTTCGTGGGGGAAAAAACACTCGGCAATAACAGCAGTGAGTGCATTTATTTATTGGGGGGCACACTCTGCAATAAAGGCAATATGTCCATTTACTTCACAGGGAAAAATCAGTGCAATAAAGGCAATATATACTTTTATTTCATAGGGAAAGATCACTGCAATAAAGGCAATATATACATTTATTTATAAGGAAAAATCAGTGCAATAAAGGCAATATATACATTTATTTATAAGGAAAAATCAGTGCAATAAAGGCAATATATACTTTTATTTATAGGGAAAAATCAGTGCAATAAAGGCAATATATACTTTTATTTATAAGGAAAAATCAGTGCAATAAAGGCAAAATGTCCATTTATTTCATAGGGAAAAATCACTGCAATAAAGGCAATATATACTTTTATTTATTGGGAAAAATCAGTGCAATAAAGGCAATATAAACATTTATTTATAGGGGAAAATCAGTGCAATAAAGGCAATATAAACATTTATTTATAGGGGAAAATCAGTGCAATAAAGGCGCCATGTCCATTTATTTCGTGGGAGAACCCCCCTTTGCACTAAGGGCAGTGTGCTCATGGGGGGGTGTGAAACCCCTTTGCAACAGAGCCTATTTCCCCCTTCCAACCCCCTCCTGCGCTTTTCCCTTGCCGAAACCCCCTTTTCGCCCTTTTCCCTCCTCCGCTCTCGCCCTCGCCGAGTCTTCCTGTCCTAAAGATGGAGCTGTGCGAGCCGCGCCGGACCCTGCAGCCTCTTCCTTCCCTAAAGCAGGGCGATTTCCCCCCCCTCTCCCTCCTTCCCCTTCCTGCCCGTACATGTGTTTCTGTTTTGTATCGCAGCCTTTTGCGCTGCGGGCTCGTATTTACATTGCAAGTGCATCGGGTGGGTGGGCGCCGAGGGAGGGCGAAGGGGAAAAGAGGGGAAGGGAAGGGGAAGATTTACCTCCTTTCTCTCCACGACAGGAAACACCGCCACAAACATTGCAAAGGCCCCGAGTTGTGGCTTGCTTTATGCTGCGCCCATCGCCCTAAAATCAGGTTTGGAATTTTGGGGGTGGGGAGGGGGGAGGGGAGGGATAAAGGGGGGATGGGAGGGGGGAAAAAGGGATGGTGGGGGGTTAAAATCCTGGGAAAGAAAAGGAATAGGGAAGGGAAGAAAGGAGAAGGAAGGCGGATCCACGTGGTGCTGGGGCCAGACAGGGATCCCATTGTTCCCAGCGATAATAAAGGGGAAATCAAAGGAAGAGTTAAAGTAAAGGGGGGGAGGGGAAAGCGGGGCCGCGCAGGGGCTGGGATTGGGTTTGGACCCCCCCCCACCCCAAACAGCATCAATCCCCCCCCAACACCAACCCCTCCACCCCCCCAACACCAACCCAAGCCAATAGCAAAGGGCAGCGGCAGCCGGAGCACACGCGGGGCCCCCCCGCGAGCAGGTGGGGTTTGGGGGGGGGGGGAGCGGGGACCCCCAACACCATGCCCCCCCCCGCACTGTTGGGGGGCGGGATCGTTGCCTCCGGGATGTTTTGTGCCCCCCCCTTTACAAACAGGCTCTTTGCGACCCCCCCGTTAATCGCGTACCCCCAAACCCTCCTTTGCCCCCCTAAATCCTCCGGTTCCCCCCTTTCCCCATCTTTATGGGTTCTTCCCCAAATCCCCCCTTTCTCCCCCACTTTTTGTCCCCATTTCCCCCCTTCCACCCCCCCCCCCCAGTGCAGTTCGGGTCCGGGGGGGTCCCCCCCCTTGTTCTCCCCCCTCCGCTCCGTTCCGCACCCCCCTGGGCCGGGCCGGGCCTGGCGGTGACGGCGGCTCCCGCCGCAGGCTCCATGCCCCGCAGGAAGGCGGCGGGGCCGCCCTGGGAAGCGGCCCCTGGGAACGGGGCGGCGGCAGCGGGGAGGCGGCGGCCGGGCCCGGCGGCGGGAGCGCGGCGCAGGCCGAGGCCTGAGCGCGGCGGCGGCGGCGCAGGAGCGGGAGGAGGCGGCGGCAGCAGCGGCGGCAGCAGCGAGGAGGAGGCGCCCCGGGAGCGGCGGCCCCGGGACGGGAGCCCCGGCGGGAGGAGGCCCGGGAGGCCCGGCGGAGGGGGAGCGGGAGCGGCGGGACGGGGCCCGAGCGTCGTCATCTGCGAGCCCGAGCACAGCAAGGAGCGCATCGTGAGGGACTCGGCACCCCCGGACCCCCCTTGTAACCCCCAGAGCCCCCCTTGTAACCCCCGGACCCCCCTTGTAACCCCCGGACCCCCCCCTTGTAACCCCCGGATCCCCCCCTTGTGCCCCCCCGGATCCCCCCCCTTGTGCCCCCCCGGACCCCCCCTTGTGACCCCCAGAGCCCCCCTTTTACCACCCTGACCCCCCCCTTGTAACTTCCCCTTGTACCCCCAGCACCCCCCATTGTAACCACTCTGTGCACCCCCTTATACCCCCCTGTACCTCCCCCTTCTATCCCTGGTACCCCCCCTTGAAACTCCCCCTTGTACCCTCTTACACCTCTTGCGTCTCCCCTTTATCCCCCTTGTACCCCCCTGTACCCACAATGCAGTCCCCCCATTGCACACCCCTAATGCACCCCTGTTCTGTACTCACTGATGCACCCCTTAGTACAGCGGGGGGGGGGGCCCCCCTGCATTGCAGCCCCCACTGAAACCCCAATACACTCTAATGCACCCCCCCATTGCACCCCTAATACCCCATATGACACCCCCCTTAGCACCCCCGGTGCACCCCACCATTGTACCCCCATCCAATCCCCCCATTGCACCCCCTTATGGCCCTCCCCTAGAGCATCCCATGATGTACCTCCTCGTGCACCCCGTTATAGTACCCCTTAATGCATCCCATTAACACCTTCCAACACCCCCCCAATGCACCCCCCTTTACCTGCCTTCATCTTGTGCCCCCAGCCCCTCTCCCAAGTTGCACCCCAAAGTCACACCCCAAAGTCACACCCCTTTTGCACCCAGTGCTCCCCCTTATTGAGGCACTTCATTGTGCCCCCCCCCCCAAGCCAGGGTTGCAGAAGAATGGGGTGCACTGGCTTTGGGGGTGGTACTGCAGAATGTCTGTGTCCCCCCCATGTCCCTGCATCCCCCATGTCCACAGCGTCCCCTGCATCTGCCTTGTCCCCAATGTCCCAGATTTCCCCCCATATTCCCCACATCCCAGATGTTTCCCAGTGTCCCCCACATCCTGATCTCCCCCATGTCCCTCAGATCCCCAGTGTCTTCCATGCCCTTTACGTGCCTCGTGTCCCCACGTCCCCTCTGTCCCAGATGTCCCCTCCATCCTCTTTGTGCCCCACATCCCTGATATCCCCATGTTCCTCCACATCCCCAGTGTCCCACATGTCCCTCATTATTCCTCATGTCCCCACATCCCTGTTGTCCCCCATGTTCCCTTCATCCTTGATACCTCCCGTGTTCCAAATAGTCCCCATGTCTCCCATGTCCCCTGCATCCTTGATGGTCCCTCATGTCCCCTGCGTCTTCCCAGTCCCCCATATCCCTGATGTCCCCATGTCCCAGATATCCCCCCCATCCCCAATGTCCCCTGTGTCCTCCTGGTCTCCCATGTCCCTGATGTTTCCCCATGTCCACCCCATCCCCAATGTTCCCCCCATCCTCAATGTTACCCATGTCCCCTGTGTCCTCCCAGTCCCATGTGTCCCTAATGTTTCCCCAATATCTCCCCATCCCCAATGTCCCCATGTCCCAGATGTCCCCCCCATCTCCACTGTCCCCTGTGTCCTCCTGGTCCCCCATGTCCCTGATGTTTCCCCATGTCCCAGATATTCCCCCCATCCCCAATGTCCCCCATCTCCCCTGTGTCCTCCCAGTCTCGTGTGTCCCTAATGTTTCCCCAGTGTCCCCCCATCCCCAGTGTCCCCCATGTCCCTGATGTCCCTCCATCCCCAATGTCCCCCATGTCCCTGATGTCCCCCCATCCCCAATGTCCCAGATGTCCCCTCCATCCCCAGTGTCCCCCATGTCCCCTGTGTCCTCCCAGTCTCATGTGTCCCTAATGTTTCCCCAGTGTCCCCCCATCCCCAATGTCCCCCATGTCCCTGATGTTTCCCCATAATGTCGCCCATGTCCCTGATGTTTCCCCATGTCCCTGATGTCCCCCCATCCCCAATGTCCCCCATGTCCCTGATGTTTCCCCACATCCCCCCATCCCCAATGTCCCCCATGTCCCTGATGTCCCCCCTATCCCCAGTGTCCCCCATGTCCCCGATGTCCCCCCCACCCCCAATGTCCCCCATCTCCCCTGTCCCACTGATGGTTTCCTGCTTCCTTGCAGAAGCTCGAGGGCTCCAAGAACCGGGGGCAGCTCCTCATCTTCGGGGCCACCAACTGGGACTTGATCGGCCGCAAGGAAGTGCCTAAGCAGCAAGGTGAGGGCTCAGCCCGGGCCCGGCTCGCTCCTGGAGTCCCCTTTCCCACCCCACTGTTGTTAATTGATGCTTGATTGTGATTTCATTGATACCTGGGGCTTGTTCCTGCTGCAGTCAGGGCCAGCACTTGGGGCTCCTGCAGAGCAAACGGAGGCATTGCTGCTTCTTGAGGCCTTTATGGGGGATTCATTGTCCTGCTCATTTCCAGTGTGTTTCTATTTAATTGCTTTCATTAATTAGCATCTTGGAGGGGCTGTTCTACAGCTGCACCCTGCAGCCTAGGCCAGAAGTTGAGGTGTGCCATGAACTAAAGGCGCTGCTTATTGGGGGGCATTTCTAGTTCATTACTTTCCCTGCTGCATTTTAGTGCATTTTGGGTTCATTTCTTTGTTTCTGCTCATTTTTAGTGCATTCAGACTTGATTAATTCCTTGACTAATTAATTGGGAGGGGAAGTTGCAGTTGCGTGGGCCACAACTCCGGGTGCACCCATCTTCTCCAAAGCCAGATGAAGGCGCTGCTGGTTTTTGATGCGTTTCGATTGAATTACACATTCCCTGCTCCTTTTTGATGCACTTAATTGTAATTATAGTTTCATTAATTAATGGCTTTGGGGTTGGTTTGGGTTCTTTTTGCAGTTGCCTATCGGAATCTGGGCCAGAACCTGTGGGGGCCGCACAGGTACGGGTGCCTCTCAGGTATTCAGGTGCGGAGCGTGGTGTCGGGACCCTGCGCTGCTCACAGCCTGCTCATCACCACCGAGGGCAAGCTCTGGAGCTGGGGTGAGCACTGGTACCCCAAAACCACCCCCAGCCCCCGCTTTGGGCACACCAGGAGGCTTTGTCTTCCCGTTTTGCTGCGAAAAACACTGATTTTGGGTTAGGTCGCAATGAAAAGGGGCAGCTGGGACATGGGGACACGAAGCGGGTGGAAGCGCCGAAGCTCATCGAGGTGCTGGGGGGTGAAGCCATCGTGCTGGCAGCCTGTGGTCGAAATCACACCCTGGCACTCACAGGTAAGGAAAACCCTCTCGTGTTTAGGATCAGTTGGCTGAAATCGGCTCGTTTTGCCCCAAACACCTCTGCTTTTTGGGTCTTTAGTTGGATTCTTTGCCTTGCAGAGAGCGGCTCCGTGTTTGCCTTCGGGGAGAATAAAATGGGGCAGCTGGGGCTGGGGAACCAGACAGACGCCGTGCCCAGCCCCACACAGGTATCACTGCCCCTTCCCGTGCTTTCCCTCACCTTTTTGGGTGAAAAGACAGCAGATTTGGTGGGGGTTTTTCCGCTGAAAAATAGCCTTAGCAGAGCCCAAACCCCTTTCAGAGCATCCCACTGCGGGAGAGATCCGTTTGCACCTGCAGCTGGATAATAAACAGCAGAAACTTAAAATCAACCCCCAGATCTGAGGAATTTGGGGGTTTCTGTGTGGAAAATCAGCTTTTTGCCTTTATCTGCTTGTTTTTCCTAACCCCTTTTCTTGGTTTCTCCCGCAGATCATGTACAACGGGCAGCCCATCACCAAACTGGCCTGTGGTGCCGAATTCAGCATGATCATGGATTGTAAAGGAAACCTTTACTCCTTCGGGTGCCCTGAGTATGGGCAGCTGGGTACGGTGCTCTTTAGGAGTGGGATTTGCTAATTCCTTGGGCTGTTATAGGGTTGGGAGAGGGGGAAAAGCTCGTTGCCTCAGGTTCCCCATCTGGGCAAGCAAAGCATCACTCCTCCCATTCACCCCCAGCAAAAGCAGTGGGGTGGGAGCTGCGACTAGAAGGCGGTTGCAAGAGAAGGGGATTAATGCAGCTGGTTTGGGAGTAGTGGGATGCAGGGCTGGGGATACCCCGTGTTCATCCCAATACTCATCCCCCCCAGGGCATAATTCCGATGGGAAGTTCATTGCCCGGGCGCAGCGGATAGAGTACGACTGCGAGCTGGTGCCGCGCCGCGTGGCCATCTTCATCGAGAAGACCAAAGATGGGCAGATCCTGCCCGTCCCCAACGTGGTGGTGCGGGACGTGGCGTGCGGGGCCAACCACACGGTAGGCATCGGCTGCAGCAGCGCTAAGGAATGGCGTGGATAAAGGCTTGCAGCCTGGATTGAAGGGGAAAGAAACACTTGTGGGAGCTTTTAAGGATAAATGTTAGCAGGGTGTATGGGAGGATAAAGATCCACAGGGTGCATGGGAGGATAAAGATCTGCAGCACATATTTGAGGCTGGAGATGTGCAGTGTGTGTTTTAAGGAGGAAGTTTTGCAGCAGGCACTGTAAGGATGAAGATCTGCAGCCTGCAGTTAAGGGTCGAGACCTGCAGCCTGCAGTTAAGGGTCGAGATCTGCAGCCTGCAGTTAAGGGTCGAGATCTGCAGCCTGCAGTTAAGGGTCGAGATCTGCAGCCTGCAGTTAAGGGTCAAGATCTGCAGCCTGCAGTTAAGGGTCAAGATCTGCAGCCTGCAGTTAAGGGTCAAGATCTGCAGCCTGCAGTTAAGGGTCGAGATCAACCTGCAGTTAAGGGTCAAGATCTGCAGCCTGCAGTTAAGGGTCGAGATCAACCTGCAGTTAAGGGTCAAGATCTGCAGCCTGCACTTAAGGGTCGAGATCTTCAGCCTGCATTTAAGGGTCGAGATCTTCAGCCTGCAGTTAAGGGTACTGAGATTGCAGCTGTTAAGGGAGATTCAGCTGATTTGGTAGATTCAGTGATTAAGGTAAAGTTTTGTGCTGTGTATTTATGGATAGGTGTTTGCAGGGTGCTTTTAAGGCTTAAGATTTGTGGGGTGCGTTCAAGGGTCGAGGTTTGCAGCCTGCATTTAAGGATAAAAGATTTGCAGTGTGCATTTAGACAGATCTGTGTTGTGCATATACGTGTAAATACTTGCAGTGTGGATTTCAGATTTGAGGCCTGCATTTAAAGACTGAGATTTGCAGCCTGCATTTCAGGACTGAGATGTGCAGTCTGTGTTTAAGGACTGAGATTTGCAGCATGAATTTACGAATACATTCTTGCAGGTTGAATTCAAGGACAGAGATTTGCAGCCTGCGATTCAGGACAGATTTGCAGCATGAATTTAAGGCTGAAGATTTGCAGCACAAATTTAAGGACTGAGATTTGCAGCCTGCATTTAAGGATAAAGTTTTGCAGTGTGCTTTTATGGATGGAGATTCGTGTTGTCCATATAAGTATAAATACTTGCAGCCTGCGTTTCATTACTGAGATTTGCAGCCTGCGTTTCAGGACTGAGGTTTGCAGCCTGCATTTCAGGACTGAGGTTTGCAGCCTGCATTTCAGGACTGAGATTTGCAGCCTGCATTTCAGGACTGAGATTTGCAGCCTGCATTTCAGGACTGAGGTTTGCAGCCTGCATTTCAGGACTGAGATTTGCAGCCTCCGTTTCATTACTGAGATTTGCAGCCTGCATTTAAGGATAAAGTTTTGCAGTGTGCATTTATAGATGGAGATTTGTGTTGTCCATATAAGTATAAATACTTGCAGCCTGCGTTTCAGGACTGAGATTTGCAGCCTGCATCCAGCCCTTGCCGTACTCTGCCGTCGATGCCGTTTGCTGTGGCAGCCGCAGCTTTCCCTGCCCCGAGCCGGTTGGGTCTCAGCTGCTCCCGCTCAGAGGTGATGTTTCTCCATCCCCAGCTCGTCCTGGACTCTCAGAAGCGCGTTTTCTCCTGGGGCTTTGGGGGCTACGGGCGCCTGGGCCATGCTGAGCAGAAGGACGAGATGGTGCCTCGCCTGGTCAAGCTCTTCGACTTCCCGGGGCGCGGGGCAGCGCAGATATACGCTGGGTACACGTGCTCCTTCGCTGTCAGCGAGACAGGTCAGGCCTTGGGGGGGGGCTGAAGCATCAATCTGGGGTGGTTTGGGGGTGCGCTGACCGGGGATGCTGGGCTTTGCAGGCGGCTTGTTCTTTTGGGGTGCCACCAACACCTCCCGAGAGTCCACCATGTACCCTAAGGCTGTGCAGGACCTCTGCGGCTGGAAGATCCGCAGCCTGGCCTGTGGGTAAGTCCAGCCCCCTCCCAAACCCCCCCAGCTGCCTGGGGTTTTGGGGTGTGGGGTGGAATGGGGGGACACGGGGTCACCTTGCCTCGCATCCACTGCAGGAAGAGCAGCATCATCGTGGCGGCGGATGAGAGCACCATCAGCTGGGGGCCCTCACCCACCTTCGGGGAACTGGTGAGAAGGGTTTAGTGGGGAACCCCCAACCCCTTGATCCCCAAACCCCCCCTCAGCTGCTAGTGGGAGGGACTGGGTGCTTCCCACAGCTCCTGCATTGGTTTTCCCCCCTCTCCATGGGATGCACTTGACAGGGCTACGGGGACCACAAGCCCAAATCCTCGACGGCTGCCCAAGAGGTGAAGACCTTGGATGGGATCTACACAGAGCAGGTGAGTGGGGGGAACCCCCCAGTAAGTAAGTGCAGTGGCTGAGGCTGTACATAACTCATCACACCCATGGGGTGCTGGAGAGAGGCTGTGTAAGGGCCTCCCCTTGGCTAAATACAGCAGCTGAGGCACACACAGCTCCTCACACCCATGGAATGCTGGAAGGAGGGCACATGAGAGCCTCCCCTTAAATAAATACAGTGGCTGAGGCTGTACAGAGCTCATCACACCCATGGGGCGCCAAAGGCAGGGTGTGTGGAGGCCTCTCCTTGAATAAAGAGGAGGGCTGAGGCCATACACAGCTCATGACACCCATGGGATGCGTTAGAGGGTGTGTGAGGCCCCCTTTAAATAGCTACAGTGACTGAGGCTGTACACAGCTCATCACACTCATGAGGTGCTGCAGGGAGGGTGTGTGGGGGCCTCCCCTTAAATAAATGTCATCTGAGGCTGGAGACAACTCCTCACACCCATGGGGTGCTAAAGGGATGGCATCTGGGAGGGCCCACCTTAAATAAAGGTGGTGGGTGAGGCTGTACACAGCTCATCACACCCATGGGGTGCTGGAGGGGAGGGCACGTGAGAGCATCCCCTTAAATCAGTACAGCAGCTGAGGCCATACACTGCTCATCACACCCATGGGATGCTAAAGGGAGGTGGAGGGGGGTTCCCATTAAATGAACACAGCAGTTGAGGCAGTACACAACTCATCACACCCATGGGATGCTAAAGGGAGGTGGAGGGGGGTTCCCATTAAATGAACACAGCAGTTGAGGCAGTACACAACTCATCACACCCATGGGGTGCTGAAGGGAGGGCACATGGGAGCCTCCCCTCTAAGTAAATATGTCAGCTGAGGCCATACACAACTCACTACAGTGATGGGGTGCTAAAGGCACGGTGTGTGGAGGCCTCCCCTTAAACAAAGAGGAAGGCTGAGGTCATACACAGCTCGTGACACCCATGGGGTGCATTAAAGGCAGGGTGTGGGGGGCCCCTTTGAAATGCATGCAGCAGCCAATGCTGAATGTGGCTCATCACACCCATGGGGTGCTGGAGGTGGGTGTCGGCTGAGGCCATGCACAGCTCATCACAGCGATGGGGTGCTCAAACATGGCCCTGGGTGGCAGGGGCAGGGCAGGGGATGGGTGCTCGTGGCCCCGTGCCTCAGTTTCCCCATTGCCCTCCCGCAGGTGGCCATGGGCTATGCCCATTCCCTGGTGATCGCCCGTGATGAGACCGATGCCGAGAAGGAGAAGCTGCGCAAGCTGCCCGAGTACAACCCCCGCACCATCTGAGGGACCCCAAACCTGCCGGGACCCCCCAAAACCCAACCGGGACCCCCTCAAACCCCGCTTTTCCAAGCCAGCCATGGATTTAACTACCTGTTATCCCATTCCCAAAGCCTTGGGGGGGGTTACTTCCCCCTTCCCATGGCTTTCTGCATTCCCAACCGTAGCAGGATCTTTTGGCACATCCAGGCTTAGTTTTGGGGGGGTTATTTTTTGTTGGTTTTTTTTTTTGTAATTATTTTGATTTTTATTTGTATTTTTTCCCACCTTTTCTTTATTTTCCCTTTTCCCAGCTCCACATTCCCTGGCTGCGCCACATTCCCTGGCTGCGGGCTCAGGATACCATTGGGGACCTGAAGAGCAGCAGCAAAACGCTTTTTTCCCCCTTCTTATATCCCAATCTTTTAGCATTTTCCCATATTTCCCCCTGCTTTGGGTGCTTTCATTTTAGGGGGGGTCCCCCCTCTCTTCCAGCATCCCTGTTCCCGGAGGGATTCAGGATACACATCCCACCCCCCGCAATGGGTCAAACCCATCCCCAGCATCCTTTTGGGGCTCCCCTCCAGCTATCGCAGCCCTCGCCCACCCCAGGGAGATCTCAGGTATGAAGAGGGGAGCCCCTAAAAGCTCGTTCTTGGCATTATTGATTCATTAGGGTTTAATTACTGTTAACTCTGCCTGGTCTCAAGCCCAAAGCCCCTCCTACGACGCTGTGCACTGTGCTGGAGAAACGAGGTGCCTTTAGCAGAGCCTGGCTCTGCCTCCGCGCAACCCAAGGGTGGTTTTGACTTTGAGTTCTGTCTTTTTAGGGGTTCTTTTGAGTTATTGGGGGTGGGGGGTGTTTGGGGGGGCTCAGGGGCAGCATTTGCCCCGTTTGGGGAGTTTTGCAGTAAAACAAAGTGGGGTTTTTTCGTTTCCTTTGGGATTGGGGGTTGTTTTGGAGGGGGGGGTTTAGAGAGCGAAGATCCAGGATTGGGATTGCAGTTGGGTGGAAAAGAGGAAGATTCCACTTTCTTAGCAATACTCATTTTTGGGGGGTTGCGGCACAAGCGGAGCCGCAGCCCCGATAAAATGGGGTGAAGAAATCACCCAAAGCCCCACTTTTACCCCTCCAAAAAGCATCATTTTGGCTCCATCCTGCCCCGCAGCGACATGGTTTTAGCCTGGTTGAACTCCCCTTTCCAGGGAGGAGGCTCCGGGAAGGAGCCATGATCCCAAGGCAGGAGGATGTGGGAATGCAGGGCCTGGGTTAGTGCTGGAATTGTCTTCTTCATGGTTTGGTTTTTTATATTGGAGGAACTGTTTAAATAAAGGCTGTCATTGTGTACACCCCCTGCTCCCCCCTGCTGGTGATAGCGGAGCTCAATGGAGTGCATTGAACCCAAAGGATGTGGGCAGGGGGATGCCTTTTCTTCCCCAAAACCATTAGAGGGCACCATCCTGCTGCGGACAGCACCCTCCATCCCAAAATACTCCCTCCTCATCCACTATTCCATATTGCCCTGTAATAGGCAGGATGCAGACACATCCTGCACACACAGCTGAGCATTGGCATGCATGTGGCTTTACATGCATGTGCTTCTGTGCATGCTTTAGGGCACACAGGCATGATTCCCTGCATGCATGCACAGTGGCTTTGCATGCACAAGTGATTTCTGCGTCCCTGTAGTGCTGTGCATACATGCAGAGGTGATTGCATGCATGTATGTGGGCTTGTGCACACATGCATGTGCGGTTTAGTGCATGAACATGGATCTGTGCACGCATGCATGTGCATTTTGTTGCATTCACATAGTCTTGTGTGCACAGGCATGCGTATTTCTGTGCATGTTTCTGTACACATGCATGTGCATTTTAGGACATCAACATGGTTTTGTGCACACATGCATTTCTGCATGAACATGGTTTTGTGCACCATGAACATGCTTTTTGGTGCATTAACATGGTTTTGTGCACCCATGCACGTGCATTTCTGCATGAACATGGTTTTGTGCACCCTGAACGTGCTTTTTGGTGCATGAACATGGTTTTGTGCACCCATGCACATGCATTTCTGCATGAACATGGTTTTGTGCACCATGAACACGCTTTTTGGTCCATGAACATGGTTTTGTGCACCCATGGACATGCATTTCTGCATGAACATGGTTTTGTGCACACATGCATGTGTATTTCTGCATGAACATGGTTTTGTGCACCATGAACACGCTTTTTGGTGCATGAACATGGTTTTGTGCACCCATGGACGTGCATTTCTGCATGAACATGGTTTTGTGCACCCATGCGCATGCTTTTTGGTGCATGACCATGGTTTTGTGCACCCATGGGTGTGCACTCTGTACATCCACGTTCCTGGCATGCACACAGCTTTGCACACGTGTTCTGGGACATACCCATGTGCACTCTGCACCTGCACCACCATAGCAGCACCCAGGGCACCATAACCCCACTCTCCCCCTTTAACCATCCTCACTTCCTGGCTGTGCGGGGAGCGCGATGCCCACGTGCTGCACCACCACCAAGAGTCACCCCAGGAGCACCCCTTCCCCTTGAGGCCCCAGCTGCAAACCCTGCACCAGCAAGAGGAGAAACCTGCAGCCCTGCTTTATTTCGGACAGGCCGACGGCCACCACCACTGAAGGCACTTGTGGGATGGGGACGGGGATGCGGGGGCTGAAGCCACCTCAAGGCACCATGTGCCACCATTTGAAGGCAAAGGGCTTACGGCGGACGTTGGTGCCGCAATGGACCTCCCCAGAGAGGACATGGTAGGAGAAGTAGTCATCGATGAAGGTGCAGGTGAGGCCCAGGGGCTCCAGCAGCGCCCGCACCCGCTCCTCCAGGCAGCACTGCCCACCCACCTGCGGTCCAAAGGGCTTGGGGATGCCCAAGTGCCTGCCCAGCACCAGCATGTTCACCTGCAGCCAGACCAAAAGCCAGTGTTTTCCACCCAAAAGGGGTGTTTGCAGCAGAGAGGAGGGTGCTGAGGGTCTCACCATGTCTGGGAAGAAAGCTTCAGCGCCATGGGCAGTGTCACCTCGGAAGAGCTGGGGAATGTCGAGGATGTCCGGCTCGGACAGGCCCAGTGACTGCTTCAGGATGTCCCTGTTCCAGTTGATGCAGCTCTGATGGGAGGGAGGGATGGAGAGGTGGAGGGAGGAATGGGTGGAAAGAGGAAGGGATGAACAGAGGGATAGATGGAGGAAGAGAGAAGATGGATGGATGGATGGATGGATGGATGGATGATGGATGGACAGATGGAGGGATACAGGGTTGGAAGGATGGACATAGCAACAGGTGGAGGAATGGAGAGGCGGAGAGAAGAAGGGATGGGATGATGGAGGGACAGAGGGATGGACAATAAGGAATGAGGGGATGGAGAGATGGATGGAAGGATGGGTAGATGGAGGGAAGAATGAAAGCATGGACAGAGGGATGCGAGGACACAGAGGGAGATAGGGATGGGTGGAAAGGAGGACCCTGCTCCCCTTCCTCACCTGCACATAACCATTGAATTTCCGGAGCCCTTCGTCAGCCAGGATCTCGGTTATGGTTGTCCTGGGCACCCCTTCCAGCCCTGCAGTACAACAACTGGGCAGGAATTCCTCCCCCAACACATTTGGGATGAGACTCCCAGCTCTCATCCAAAAGCTCCCCCCGTTTCAGGGTCACTGCAGTGAGCTCCATCCCAACCCAGGACATCAAATCTGTGCAGCTTTAGACTCAGTTCTGCCCCCATCCTTGCTGCTGGCAGCACTTCCCACCCATCAGATGGGCTTGAGGGGGTTGTGCATCCACCCATCTCACTGCACATTGCAGGAAAAAGGGGAAAATGAACCCACCGAGTCCTATTCTCCATCCCCCCCTACCATGGAACATCGCTGCCTCGCCGAATCCCTCCTCTTGCTTCTCCTTGAGGAGCTGGTAGCAGGCGCTGGGGCTGGCCAGGAGCAGCCGAAAACCCTGAGGAGGGAGAAGGGATGAGGTTGGGGGGGGATATAAAGGTTCCACCCCACTTCTTCCCCATCATGGGACTCGTTACCTTCCGATCGGGCGCAGGGACAAAGCTGAGGAACTCATCCACATGGCCAACAGCGAGCCAGTCCGAGAACAGCTCCACCGGCGCCTGCACCTTCTGTGCAGTGAGGAAGTCCTTGACAGCCTTTGCCATCCTCCTGCCACCGAACCTGGGGGCCACAAGGAGGGAGGTGACATTTTGGGGTGCCCAAGGGGATGCTCTGCTTGTATCCAACCTCAAATGGTCCATAAAAGTCTTTTTGGAGGGTGTTTTTCCTTTGCTTTGACCTGCACCTCACCTGGGGAAGCTGCTGCCGATCAGGATGCGGCCCAAGGGGTACTCCTTGCCCTGCACTGTCACGGGTGGGCTCACCTCCAAATTCCCAAAGGAATCCAGGCTGGAAGAACCCTCTGGTGCTTGCCGGGCCACGTAACCAAAATCAGGGCCCTGGATAGGGGGAAAAAGGTGACAAAGGTTAAAAGGAAAGGTCTGTAAGCATCCAAAGTGCATCATTCCCAAATCATTCTCTGTGCTGGCTCTTCCCTTCCCAAAAGTGCCAGAAAAATCGAGATTTGTCACTTTTTTTTTATGGATTTGCAAAGCTTTATGCATTCTGGGAAGGAAGAAGGAAGGGATCAGGTACCAGGATGCTCTTGACAGGGAAATCCTTCAGCCCCCGGTCACGGGGCGAGTCAAAGACGACAGGGAAGGTCTTGTGGGGAGCTTGCACGTAGCCAAATTCAACTTCATCCTGGAGAAGGAAGGGATGGAGAAGGTGGGCAGGAGCTGCTGCAGTGGGGCTGGGGCTGGGCATCATCCTGCACCCACCTGGATCCAGCGGTCCTGGCGGTTCTCCAGCGGAGGGCACACGGTGAGCGGGCACTTGGCTTTCTCGGCCACAGCACCCACAGCAGCCACGAAATCCTCATTATTGTCCACACTGGGAAGGGAGAGAGGACATAGGATTGATCCAGCATCAGGCAGGATGCGGCCACCCACCCAGCACCCACCTGCAGACAAAGACCTCCAGAGGTGCTGCGGTGTTGGGGGTCATGATCCACGGAGCCATGCGGAATACCACGGTGTCCGTGAAAATGGGAGTCTCCAGCAGCCCCTGATGGCAGAGGGACAGCGTTTGGGCTCTGCTGCCTCCAGCATGGCTCAGCCCAGCCCCACCACTGCTGGTACCTTCTCTGGGCTCTCCAGCAGCGTGACGTGGAAAGCCACCAGCCCTGCAAAGCCAACATCAGGGAAGGCGAGTCCCTCCACGTAGAAGATGCTCTCCTCCTGATGCCGGCTGGGTTTGATGGTGTAGGCGAGCTTTGAGCCCCCCAGGACGTGCTTGTACTCCTCCAGTGCAACACTGTCTGTGGGTACAACCCCTTTAAGCAGCTGAACCTCCTTTCCTAATCGTTGTAGCACTATTTTCCTTGCTAAAACCTTCCCCAAAGGGTGTATCTGATCCCATGGAGCATGCACAGTGGGGAGCATCACCCTGTGCATCAGACAAACTCCAGTGTGGGATGTAGGATGAAAGCTGCAGAAGTGGTACCTGCTCTGCTGCAAGGATTTTGCTTGAACCCCAATAATTAGGGGTGTTTCCCCTCCCCAAACCCCAGTGTTGGGCACTCACTGCCGCCGTAGAAAACACCGACTTTATCAGCATCACTGTAATCCACATGGAGGACGAGGCGGTGGCCGGTGAAGATGGTGCGGGGCCCTCGGGTGCGCAGCACCATCTGTGACATGTCCTTCAGGTCTGGGGTTGGGAAGGGGTGTAAGAAAGGGAAATCTGGGGGGCAAAAAGTAGGAAAAGGAGGTTTGTTTCATGGGATGTGCTGGTACCATCGTAAGAGCGGATGGCGGTGTCGCTGTTATCCAGCATCTTGGCTGTGGGATCATCTCGGTCGCAGTTCACCAGCAGGATGGCCCCGTGTCCATCAGGACCCCATGTCCACGTTGCCTGGGGAAGGGATGGGCAAAGCAGGGCTGGGGGGATCAGTCACCACATTCCCCATCCCACAGCGGTCCTTGGGGGCTCCCAGCCCTCTTCGTACCTTATCCAGCAGCGTCCTGCTCACCGTCCCACCGCGGGTGGTGTCGGCATCCAGCGAGACCTCTGCAGGGAGAGGGGTGCTGAGGGGGCACAGCCCCACCAGCACCGCGGTTTGGGGCTCCCCACGCTCACTTACCCACGCAGGTGAGGTACAGCATGGCTCTGCCCACGGGCACCCCGCCGGCCTCCCCGAAATAGGAAATCCTGACCTGCAACAAGGAGCATGATGCTCAGCATGATGCAAAGCAGGGCCGAATCCTGCAGGGGCACCAGCACCCACCTTTTCATCACCCACATCCTTGCTGAGAGCATCCATGGACAGCAGCACCTCGGCACCAGCAGCCAGGGGCCAGCGGCTCACGGTGGAGGGCATCTTGACGCTCTGTGTATCATGCACCACATAGACCTTCACTCCTGGTGTTCCCTGCACGTGGAAGGTGACGGCATCTTTGGGTGCGGATCTGGGAAGGGAAAGGCAAAGTGAGAGCCCCAGATGGGGCACTGAGGGAATGCTGCAGTGTGCGACCGTCTGCAGGTGATGCAAATCCTGCCACAAGCAGGAAATACTGCACTAGGTGAGGAATCCCACAGGGTAACCATTGGAGAGGGGCTTGGGACAAGGGCCTGTAGGGACAGGCCAAGGGGAATGGCTTGAACCTGCCCGAGGGGAGACTGAGCTGAGCTCTTAGGCAGAAGCTCTTCCCTGTGAGGGTGCTGAGGCGCTGGCACAGGGTGCCCAGAGAAGCTGTGGCTGCCCCATCCCTGGCAGTGCTCAAGGCCAGGTTGGACACAGGGGCTTGGAGCAAGCTGCTCCAGTGGAAGGGGTCCCTGCCCCTGGCAGGGGTTGGGAATGGATGAGCTTTAAGGTCCCTTCAGCCCAAACCAGTCTGTATTCTATGACTCTATGAAACCCTTCAATAAGCAGCAGATCCTGCAATGTGCAATGGCAACAAGTCATGCAAAGCACAACTGCAACCAGTCCTTCAACACACAACCCATCCTGCAACAGGCAGGTGCTCCAGGTCCTTCAATATGCACCCAATCCTACGGAACGTGATTACAACAAATCCCACAAAAGGCAACTGCAACAAATCCCAGCAAAGGGGATTACAGCAAATCCTGCTGGAGGCAACAAATCCTGGAGGAGCAATAAATCCCACAATACGCATTGCAACAAACCCTGCAACTCACACAGGACCTTGCAGTATTCAACTGCATCAAATGCAACAACAACTTCCAATGCAATTCCAACAAATCCTGTAGTTTCCCATTGCAGCAATATGGAGCTGTTTGGGAGTTGGTTTTTATGGCATTGGCCTTTTCAAATAGTCACATTTCCATGCCCTGACCAGTTGCATCCCCTTAAGAGCAAAGCAACGCTGCATGGCCACGCAGGCTGCAGCTCGCATGGCTCCTCCCCGGTGCAAGAGACCACGGGCGATGGGCCAAGGAGCATAAATCCTGACCCATGAGGAGGGAAGCATGGCAAAACCCACCGCAGGGGCAGCGGGAGAGGATGGGAAGCTGTCAGCAGCGGCGGCGCGGTGGGTTTGGATGTGTTAGAGGAAAATTCAAACCTCAAATTGGGCTTTGAGGAAGCTGGGGCAGGGCTTTAAGGAAACAAAAAGCAAAGCCGGCTGCTGAAAAGCACTTGAACTTGGGCTGGAGCCAGTGAGGCAGCTGAAACACCCAGTGCCGGGAGGTGACACCCCGGCCAGCAGCTCCACTGTGGTTTCACCCCATGTTCCCCAGAAACAGGGAAATAATTCCTTATTGCAGGAGGCCCCGGGGCTGGGATGTGAAACTGAGCTCGAGGCATCACTTAAAGCTCCCGGGGAGGTTTGCACCCCAAAATCCCCCTTGGAGGGGTCACTGTTGGTGGATGCATCGCAATTCTGAGCATCCCTGTCCTCCCAGAGCTCAGCATTCCCTGCGAAAAACACCCCAAGCAGTGCAGCATCCCCCCCACCTTGCCCTGAGCTGATTTATCAGCTTGATTAATGGGATAAAAGCAAAAGGTTTTTAATGTGTTTCCCCGTTCCCAGCTTACCCGCAGACATCCAGGGAGAGCTCGGTGCCCAGCACGCAGACGGTGCTGGTGGGACGCTGGGTGGAAAGCTGGACGCGGCGCTGCTGCACCATGCTGGCAGGCCCCTGGGGCACCCTTGGGTGCTGGGACGGGTGGCACGAGGGGATTTATAAAGCCTGGCTGCTGGGAGGAGATCAACCAAAGCCTGGCTTAATCCCACCTCCAGGCTTTCAGCCTCAGGGCTGGGTGTGAGCGATGCCCGGCCGTGCTTCCCGGTGATGGAGCATGAATCAGTGCTGGGGGGAAAAGCACCCCAAGACACCCACAAGAGGGGGGGTGCTTTCATAAGAACCTCGGGGGTGTGTTTTTCTCCCCCCTCAGCACAAAGAGACACTGATGTGACCAACCACCCATAAACCCACGCTGTAAAATATTCAGTGTGACACAGGAGCTGAGCTGGGGCCGTGCCAGCACCGGGCTCGGTGGGGTTTTATTTCCCTTCCTGAAGGGTTGCATTTGCTTAGCTGGGAAATGTGGCTTCAATTCTTGTTCTAGGGAGGGTGGAAGGTGCAAGCTGGGTGCTTGCCCCGTCCCCTGGGTGCTGCATGGGCCAGGGGTGGGTAAGTCACCTGCAGTGGGGACAGCCACAGCATTAATCGCCTTTGTTTTCATGGAAGCCTTGTACCGGCGTGGGATGCCCTTTGTGGATGCAGCTGTCCCCCACCAACTCCTGCAGGGTCATGCGCTGCTGGAATTCAATAGCACTCCTTTGGGGCAGGGGAAACACAGCAGAGCCATAAATGCAGGGAAAATGGTGTTAGAAATCATCTTTGGGGCAAAAAGAGGGGTGTAAAGCGGGATGTATGACCTTTTTTGAGGAGCATTTCCCTCTCCATCACTTGTGGCGTCACAGCAGTTGGTGCAGCTGTGCTTTCACACCTCAAAAAAGTACTGCTTTGGAAAGAAATAGCCCCCCAAAAAAATGTGGTTTTAGCCCTATAATAACCCTCAGGGTTGCACAGGGCTAAGTGATACCCAGGCAGGGGCAGGTTCCAGTTCCTGGTGCTGGCTCCTGCTGGGTGAGGGCAGAGGGGCCAGGTTGGCACAGGGAAATGCTGCGTTTGGGTTGTGATGAAAAGGAGAGAAGGAGCAGTTGGGGTGGCTGCAAAGGGAGAAGGTGTAAAAGGATTTGCACAAGGAGGGGGCTCTGCATCCCTGTCATGCTGGAGAGCTGGTCTCCTCTGCTGGAGGTGAATTTTCAGTGGATATAGGGGAGTTTGGGAGGGATTGGCTACAAACTTGGGACTATGAGACCCTTTAACATCAGCATGGGGTCTCAAAACCCCAAAGCTTACTGACTTGCATGCACCATGCTCCAAAAGTGCTGTCCCTACCCCATAAAACCACCACTCCCGTAACAAAAGCCAGGTTTCAAACGATACTTTCAACCCAAGAGCAGAAGATAAAGGATGGGAGACAGGGAAGAGCTGCACCTTTGGTGTTAATGCAGCTTTATTGGTGAAACCCTTGATTTTGCTGCATCTCTTGATGCAGCAAATGCACCTTCATGCTCCAGTTGCAGGACCTGGGCCCTTTGCCAGGTGCTTCAAGGCACCATGTGCCACCATTTGAAGGCAAAGGGCTTACGGCGGACGTTGGTGCCACAGTGGACATCCCCAGAGAGGACATGGTAGGAGAAGTAGTCATCGATGAAGGTGCAGGTGAGGCCCAGGGGCTCCAGCAGCGCCCGCACCCGCTCCTCCAGGCAGCACTGCCCACCCACCTGCGGTCCAAAGGGCTTGGGGATGCCCAAATGCCTGCCCAGCACCAGCATGTTCACCTGCAGCCAGACCAAAAGCCAGTGTTTTCCACCCAAAAGGAGTGTTTGCATCCGGTGTGGGTGGAAAAAGAGGGGAGGAGGTGCCAGGGTCTCACCATGTCCGGGAAGAAGGCATCTGCACGGGAGCCCCTCAGGATGAAGAGCTGGGGAATGTCAACGATGTCCTGCTCGCTCAGGCCCAGCTCCTGCTTCAGGAGGTCACGGTTCCAGTCAATGCAGCGCTGTGGAGAGAGGGGACCTGGAATTGCCAACCCTGGCTGTGCATGGATCCCTGTGTGCCCCACTGCATCCTGTTTGGATCCTCACTTGCTCCATTGCATCCCACTGCTCAACCCATTCCCAACACAAGGAACCTCTTTTTCTGTTGGTTTTGACATCTCTGCAGTCACCTGGGGCATCTCCCATGATCTAGTTAAAGATGTCTCTTCCCCTTGCAGCAGGGCTGGACCAGATGACCTTTGTAAGTGTCTTCCAACCCAAACTATGCTATGATTCTATAATCTCCCACTGGGACAACGAGCTTGGGATGACCCAGCACCCAAAGGTGCCTGCTCCTTCACGGCTGCTCTTCTTGCCTGCCTGCTTTCACACAGCATGGTGTAACTCATGAACCAGTTTCTTGCTATTCCCCAGGATCTCCCAAAATGCTCCCTGGATCCAGAAATTACCCGGCAGCAACAAGCAAGCATGGAGAGAGCAAATGCACCCAAATCCACAGCCGCAGAGACCCACCTGCACGTGCCTGTTGTCATTCTTCAATGCCTCATCTGCCAGGATCTCATCGATGCTTTTCCTCTCAGCATTCCTCATCCCTGCATGGGGATAGCAGAAGAGAGGTTAGGGACATCAGGAAGGGATGCTGCTGGTCCCCACTGCACCACAGGGATACTCAAATCCTTACCAACAAATAGTGTAGCTTCACCATGGCCCTGCCTCTGCTTCTCCTTGAAGAGCTTGTAGCAGGCATTGGGGCTGGCCAAAAGGAGCCTGAAACCCTGTGGGAGGGAGTCTGGGAGTCATCACTTTGCTGTTGGTGACATAGTTTATCCCACCACCCTGCTGGCAAACACCACACAGATCCCAAAGCCAGCCTCAGGCATTACAGGCTACACGGGATGCTATCCAGCGAAGTGACCCCAAAAAGAAGGAGCATCAAGCAGCAGGAGGAGGGAAGACAAGCAACTGCAAAAGAGCTCCTTTAATTTGCATTTGCAGGAGCAGGGATGGCTCCAGGGGTTGGTACCTTCCTATCAAAGGCTGGGACGAAGGTGAGGAATTCATCCACGTGGCCCACACTCAGCCACTCCGAGTAAACCTCCACCGGTGCCTGCACTTTCTGGGCATACAGGAAATCCCTGACAGCCTTGGACATCCGCCGGCCAGAGGCCCTGGAGCAGAGAGAGGAGGAGAAAGCAGGGGGCCATCATACCCCACCCAGAGATTTACCCCCCAAACATCATGCCATGGGGAGAAGGTGCATCCGCACATCCCATTCTTACGGGAAACACAAGGAAGAATCACAGAATAACAGGCTGGCTTGGGTTGGAAAGGACATAGAGATCATTCAGTTCCAATCCCTGCCATGGGCAGGGACCCCTTCCCCTAGAGCAGCTTGCTCCAAGCCCCTGTGTCCAACCTGGCCTTGAGCACTGCCAGGGATGGGGCAGCCACAGCTTCTCTGGGCACCCTGTGCCAGCGCCTCAGCACCCTCACAGGGAAGAGCTTCTGCCTCATCTCCAACCTGAACTTCCCCTGTTTCAGTTTGAACCCATCACCCCTTGTCCTATCACTGCAGTCCCTAATGAAGAGTCCCTCTCCAGCATCCTTGCAGCCCCCTTCAGACACTGGAAGCTGCTCTGAGGTCTCCACGCAGCTTCTCTTCATCTGAGAAATATATCTTTGTATTATATATAATATCTAATATATATATAGTAATACCTAGATATATTAATAAGACAGATATTCATCTTAATACCTCTATTATGCATTATTATGTTTATATTATGTATTAATATATCCCTATATTATGTATTCATATATATCTAGGTCAAACACATCTATAGGCAATTGTGCCCTGTTCTGCTCAGGCTCCTTTGGGTTTAACATCCCCTGTCCTGGTGCATCTTAACTCACTCCTGCAGCAGCGCTTTGCGCGGGGGCGAATGTTTCTTAGACAGACAGCAGCAGGCTGGGAAAGCATTAATTAAACCTCTGCTAATAAGGGATAATTACAGTCCCAGCAAGGCTGGGAAAAGGCCATTTACCCTTTGCTGTAACCAAAGCAACACCCCAGCTTGCAGAGGGGCTGGGATGACAGCATCCCATTTGTTATCCCGCCTCAGACCTCATTGGTCTGGGTTGGCCCCCGTTGTTATTTCTCTGGGAAAACAACCTCCTTTGTGGAGGATTTTGCAGGGTTCTCTTGTTGCTGCAGGGCTGCCAAGCACTGCCTGCCCAGAGCAAAACAATTTCCAGTTATTCAGGGTTTTACCCTTTCCTGGACTTCCCTGCTTTTCCTTTTAACAGGAAATACAAAAATGAAGGACCTGGATGCTTATAGTGCTGTAAGATCCAAGCAGATGCACCAGCAGTTTGGGAAGAGGCAAACATCAGGGATGTGGCATGATTTTTTAAGGGATAACAATGTGGTCTGCATGGTAAAACTGGGATTTGATGGGAAGTGGCCTCAAATTCCCATTTGGATGGAAATTGGCCCCAAATTCTCGCTCTGAGTGGTCCAACCCTTTCTCATACAAGGATTTTTGGTGCTTCTCCACCTCCTGGGAGAAAGGGCTCAAGCCCCCTCCCATCTCACCAGGGCAGGGGGCTGCCAATCAGGATCCTGCCCAAGGGATACTCCTTCCCTCGCACTGTCACTGGAGGGCTGACATCCAGGTTGCCGAAGGAGTCGAGGCTGGTGATCTCTCTCCCGGGGGGCTCACGGGTCACGTAGCCAAAATCCGGGCCCTGGGGGAGAGGGGAGCAGTGACAGGGATGCCCAGGATGGGGGATTTTGTGGGGAGGAGGAGGGGTTGGCATCACAACAACACACCAGGATCTTTTTAAAAGCAAAATCCTTCAAGCCTCTGTTCCTGGGTGAGTCAAAGACGACGGGGAAGACCTTGTGTGGCGCTTCCACATAGCCAAACTCCAGCTCGTCCTGTTGTGGGAAGAAGAAGAGGAAGAGGAAGGCTCCTGGCAGGGTGATAGCCATCTCCGTGTGGCATGTGGCGCGGGTGGAGCAGGAAATGGGGCAAACCTGGCAAAGGCTGACTCTTGCCCTTAACACCAAGAGAAACATCTGCCTTGTTGTCCTGGGGGGTGACACCACAGTGCCTGGCACAAGTCACCCCTGGGTCTATGTCCCATGGAGTCTGTCTTGCAATAGGGTCCCTCTTGCAATGCCCTCATTGGGTCCCTCCTGTAGTGTCCCATGGAGTCTCTCTTGCAATGGGATCCCTCTTGCAACATCCCTGTCTGTGCCAGTTGCCACCACCAGCAGCATTCCCCATGGCTGCCTGGCTCATCTCTTAGTAGCTAGGTGCTTCCCTCAGCAGCTCAGTCAGTCCGTGCCAGGACTGTCACCCCCATTGATGGCACCTTACATGCCCCAGGAGCCTGTAAAGGACCAGAAGTGCTACAATATTACAAGCATCAATTGATGACCTGGATCCAGCGGTCACTCCGGGTTTCCACCTCCGAGCAGATGGTCAGTTTGCAGTTGGCTTTCTTCAGCAGGACCCTGAGTCCTTCCAAAAAGACTTCATTGGAGTCTGAGCCTCGCTGGATGCTGGAGGAAGAGGAAAGAGTGAAGGCTGCAATAAAGGATCATGAGAAGAACCCCAATCTCCAACCACGCAGCCCATTCCTCATTCCTAATAGTGCTGGTCCTGCACGAGGTTAGACCCAGAGAGCATCCTCCAGCCTTTCTCCTTGGGGTTGCAATGGGTGCAGCAGTCCCTACCCAAATACTGCCTCCAGTATAACACGCATAAAGCCTGGTTTACCCTACAGCAGCTACATAGCAAGGAAGGGTTGAAAACTCCTCCTGGAAGAGTCCCCCAAAGCAGGAGAGCAGTGGGGTGACATCCCTCCTACCTGCAGACGAAAACCTCCGTAGGCTGCTGGGTATTGGGTGTCATTATCCAAGGTGCCACGCGGAAAACCACCGTATCCGTGAAAATTGGGGTGCCTGGTGAATTCTGTGAGGGGCAAAACCAGTGAGGAGTCATGGTTAAAACCCCACCACGAGGGGACTTGGCAGGAGATGAGGCAAACCTCACATACCTTATGGGGGACCTCCAGCAAACTGGCGCTGAAGGAAACCAACCCAGAGAAGCCTCTGTCGGGGAAAGCCAACCCTTCAACGTAGAAGGTGTTCTCTCCACTGCCAAAGTGGTCCAGCACGTAGGAGAGCCTGTCCGGCCCCAACACGGATATGTACTGGGGGCGTGCGTCAGTCCCTGGAGAAACACCGAAATACCCAACCCAAAATGGGGTGACCAACCTGTCCACCAGACTGGAAGGAGGCACCAGCAAGGAGGTGGCTGATGCCAGCATGGTTTGCAGAGGAGTGGGTGTGTCTCTTCTTCTCTGGGGAACACACTTGATCTTTCTTGTACAAAGAGGACTCTATACCCTCAGGTCCAACCCTTTCAAGGTGCATGGCTCGAGTTAAGCATCTAATGATACACTTGGGTTCCCTGACCTGATTTTCGGCAGGGAGCTGCTGGGGATACAGCTGCCGGGGTGTTCAAAGTCAAAAGGTGCTGCCTGACGAGATGGGCTGCTTTGGTGGCTGGGTCATTGCCCAAGCCAAAAAGATGCCGGGAGCCACGTGGGAGTTATCCACCCCGTGGGAATGTCAAAATCTCAGCAAGGTCTTTGAGAAAAGCTTTTTTAAACCCTTTTTCCCATATAACCCCATCTTCTACAACTGCTTTGGGAGTACACGAGTGTTTCCAGCAGTTGGAGGTGCCAAGGCCTTAGCCTCAGGGTTTGTCTGCCTCAGGGTCTGGGATATCTAGGATATCTACAGGGATATCTGGCAAGGAAGGAAGAAATACTTACGGATAGCATGGAAAACTCTCACTTTATCTGCATCTGACTCAGGGACGTGCAGAACCACCTGGTAGTCAGCAAAGATAGCACTGGGACCTTGAGTCCGCAGCAGCATGACAGACATGTCCTGAAGATCTGCATTGAGAGGGAAGGATGAAGACAGAGACCATGGAGGTCTTGCAAGGGGGAAACATCCCATTGAGCCCTGCATATCACACCCTACCTGCAGTGGTCCGTATGGCTGCCTGACCACTGTCCATCCCCACCGCCCCAGGGCTGTCCCGGTCGCAGTTGACCAGCAGCACAGCACCTTGCCCATTCGGACCCCACGTCCACTTGGCCTGGAGGAGAAACACCCAAAGGGGATGGAAGTTAGATTTCCCCCATCACAAGCAGGGATGGGAAAACCCCACCACCGCAGTCATGCTTGGAGGCCAACCCACAACATGCGGTCAAGGCTGGTGGGGAGACAGTAGTGATGCTTTCGAGCCACTGAAGTTCCTAATCTCAGATTCTAGTAGGGCCAGCAGACTGTTTCAAACAGATCTTATCTTCTAACAAGCCAGAAAGTACCTTCCAGGCCTCATACGGACACTGTGCCGTTTCTAGAAATGCATCTCATCTGATGCAGAATTTGGTGCTGATTGGGCTGCAGGTAATTACCCGGGTGCAAGTGCTGGGGCAGATGCAGATCTGTTGCCAAAGGGGGAAAGCTCTGCTAAAGTTGCAGGTGACTCATTTAGTGGCATGTTTCAAGTTCAAAAAGGAAGAAGAAGAAAAGGAAAAAAGCAGACTGTTCTCTTGTACATGATCCCTGGGGCTGGATTGGCAATGTAGGAGATTATGGAGTAAGAAAATAATCTTTTCCTCCTCAATGTTTAGGTTGAGCATTTGTGAGGTTATTTCCCCTAATTCAGACACCAGACAAGTCCATCTCCCTCCTGGAGGTTGGTAGGAAAGAGGCTGCAAATGGGTACACCCAGCACTGACCCTCCACACGTTGCTTACAGCAAAGCTTCTCATTACCTTGTCCTTTCCTTTGCTCTTCACTCTGCCACTACGGCTCAAGTCCACGTCCAGGGATACATCTGAAATATCAAGAGAGAACGAAGACATTGGCAGGGGAATGAGCTTTTGGTGGCATTTTGCTTCATCCTTGGAATCAGCAACAGCAATCCCACCTTCACACCCCAAATCTGCTCCAGACCTGTGTCCAAAATGCTGATAGGAAAGTCAAATTGCCGATAGAGAAGCCAACCTGATGGCTTTTTCATGGCTTTTCCCCTTTTATTGCCAGCTGTCTTCATGCATCTTGTTTCACCAGCAGGGATATACCCAGTTCATGGCATATTTTGTGTTTTCACCAATTTCATATTGACTGTAGCGTTTTTCGTGAACCCAAAACATGGTGAAGACATGACAGCTTGATGCAATGTTTGAGAAGAACTTTTCTTTAGACAGCTCTTCTTGCCCCAAATCTCTGCCTCTGCTGCAACAAAGTAGAGGTTTACCTGCAGCAACCTCATCCAAACCCTACCTAAATCTGTATTAAGCTTATCTTAATAGAGAAATTCCTCCAAATGGGCTCTATAGTATGTGCAAAACACAGGCATGGAAACTGAGATTGTCTTTATCCTTGATACAGAGAGGAGGACACAGAACCTGGAAATGCATCTCAACATCTAAGCAAGCAAAGAGCATTTATCAGGCAGAAGCTCTGCAGACAGCGGTGGCTCTAGATGAGCCCATCAGTCGTGGGACGTGGGAAACCATCTTTGGGTGCATATGCATGACTTCAGGACACAGGTCTGTCTGTCATGTGAAAATCCCAAGTTTAGGGTAATTAATGAATCCAAGTGTAAGGCTCTGTATCCAGACTGGTTGTCTAGACTCTCTTTGTAGTCACAGAGGAAAATAGGCATTTCAAGGGAATGATTCATCTCTATCCTAAACTTCTAAAATAGGTCAGACAACTACACTTTGGTGCCTATTCCTCTCCCCTAACTGCAACAGAGGTCGAGGAGGAGGACACCAGGCAAAGCTGGGGGAGATGGTCTCCTTTGGCTCCTCTTCTGCTAACGCAATGGTGCTGGCAAGCAGAGGAGGATGCTTGGTGTGTGCACTGGGTGGGGACATGGCCCAGCCTCTGTCTCTTTTGCACCATGTAAGGCAGCATAATAGCTTTTTAATTATTTCCCTCTTGCTTGTCAGCATCAGTCAACACCCAAACCCTTCATTGCACATCACAGATGGGCAGCCCGCGCCCCCCACTTAACTCCCATCCCAGGAACCCAACTAGATCTTGGCATCCAAAAGTGTGGCTGGGTTTGAACAAGCGATGCTGTAATACCTACCTACGCAGGTGAGGTACAACCAAGCCACTGAAAGCTCATTGTCTTCCCATCCGTAGTATGAAATCTTAACCTGTGAAGACACCACCAGATCATGACCCAAGTCCCATGTCCCGTCATGCTGAGTAGGTCTTTCCACTCATTGGGTTGACCAACCAACGCTATACAACCAGCTCTTGGAGGGTTCATCCAAGCCATTCTCCATTAATCATAGTTCAACTGAACCATTTCTGCCTGCTTCAGCACAAAAACAGGCACAGAAAAAGCCAAGGTTGGAGTATTTTTCACTGCCTGGCACAAGGTTTCTGGCAGCAGCTTTTGCAATCGTGAAACGTGATCTCCTTCTCCTTCTTAGTTTCATTTTTTGGACACACTAATTACACAATTCTGTTTAAATTTGAGGGTTTTCCTTTGAAAATAAGCATGATGTTAGCACTACTCAGAAGTTCTTGAGCCTTCCCATAATCCTCCTTTCTTTCCTAGGAAGCCTGACTTAAGTTTTAAGTTTTAGTGAATGAAAAACAACTAACCTTATTGTCATTGACAGTCCTGCTGATGACATCAATGGTCACTATGACCTCTATATCGGGATCCAGGGGCCATCTGGAGTTAATCATAGGTTTTGTCATGGGGCTGTGGATGATGTGGACCGTAACCGCGGAGGTGGCATGGACTTCAAATGACGCGGCATCTTTGGGGGTAGATCTGAAACAGAGAGCAGTGTGGGGTTAGAGACCAAGTTGTCCCTCCTGTTCTCCTCTGTGGAGCCAAATCCTTGAACCTGGAATTAAAATCCAGCTTTAACTGGATGGAAAGGACTCAAACCATCTTTGGGTGATGAAATGCGTCGCCTGGATTTTATATGTATTATCTCTGTGGTGGCGTTGAGCAAGCAGAGCTCCCACTGGAGCTTCAGCACGTCTGGCCGTGGTTAAGCCCTAGATTGCGAACTGCTGAAGTTTGAGCATCCAACCTCCCTCCACAACAGCAAGAAAACCCCCAGAATTTCAACACCCCACAACAAAACCCCAACAAAGAGCCAGGATGATTCTTTATGTCAGCTGTGCAGGGAGATGGGCATTGCAGGACCATACCCTGACCTGAGAGATGCTCAAACTGGAGCAAAGCCTTAATCCGAGCATGGAGAACCTGCACCCCACCTGCATGACATCCCTCACCTTTGAAGTGCTGCCTGCCTGCTCATTACAGGCCCAGTACCTCCATCCCAGGAGCATGAGTGCTCCGACCTGTCTGCCATCAGGAGCCAGCAGTGCAAAAAGACAGAGGGTGGTAAATTTTAACAGTGAGAACAAAAAACCACCCACACAAGAGATTTATTCCTGGTGCTGCTCTTGGCATGGGAGCCCTGGTGCCTGCAGTGGCTTGTAAGGGGAGATTAAAGTGTCATCTCGCTTGTTGCCCCGTGTGTTGAACATCATGCAACGTCATAAATCCACCTGCACACTGTTGCACACCAAGACTTCTCCAGTTTGGATCTATTTGTCCTGATTTTACAGCCTTCACACCTCACCATCACTACTGCATTCCCACTGTGCTCCATGATCTGCCCCAAACCAGCCCAACCTACAGTCAAAGCTTGACTCATCCATCACCAAATTCCCCCTTGTCACTGCTCTTCAGGAACAAAATGAGCCATTTCTTCTAGTTGAAAGAGTATCCTCTGTCTGCTTTTTTGGACAAAACCTCACATTTTCTACCAAGGAGCCAAATCAGCCCATTTTGGGGCTCAGGTTCCATATTTGAATGGGTCTGAGCTTGCTCCAAGTCCAAATCCAGGGCAAATAATTGCAAATAATAGGGTTTATATATTCCCATCCATTAGAGGGGAAATGTAACACTATTTTAGGGCAGCTAAAGCTCAATGCAAAGCTCTCTGGGGGGACAGTAGCACGTCCTGGCCCAGCTCCAACACACAACCCCAGTAATTACCCCGGATGCGATGCCGACTGGCTTGTCCTGTAGTCTCTATCATTATAAATATGATTTATTAAATAATAACAGTGTAAGGGCAGGGTAAGTACAGCGTCCTATCTGGCCAATAAAGCAACCCCCAGATTTCATGCTGGAAAAATCTCTTTTGGTGAACTCAGCCATGCCAAGCTGCTGCTGGATTGTTTCTGCCTGAGCCACACATTTTATTCCTCACCCCGTTTTAGCTCTGTCCAAGTTGCTCATCTTGAATGGCTCTTGCCCAATGTTTTCAAAGCCAGAAATAGACCTCTCTTAGCCAGGGTGTGCATGGGCTTTTGACTGCAAATCATCATGGCTCAGCTACGCTTTGACACCTCCTGTGTGCCACAGCCAACATCCCTTCTTTGGGTGCAGCTTCCCATGGGACATCCTAAACCAGATCCAGCTTCCCATGGGACATCTCCTAAACCAGATCCAGTGGGATATATCCACCATGCAACAAATGAGCTTGAGTTCATCCCTGGATGAACTTGTAATGAGAGATCAAAATGAGCTCCAGTTTTCCTCCTAGCACCCATTTCTCCTCCAAACACAGAGGAAGAACACCACTGGGCTCTCCCAAAACCCATGGATGAACTCATGATGCAGGCTCAAAATGAGCACTGATTTTCCCCCCAGAACCCATTTCTCCTCCAAACAGAGGGAAAACACCACTGGGCTCTCCCCAAACCCTCAACCCTATGGAAAACCATAGGGATCCCCCCATCCCAAGCCTTACCGGCGCATGTCAAGGAAGACCTCGGTACCCAACACGCAGACGCCATAGGTGGCGTGGCTGGTGGACATCTGCATGACATGACGTTGGGGCATGATGTGCCGGGGACTGCGGCCGCATGTGAAGGAAGCTGCTGCCTGGCTTGGTAGGTAAACCAGCAGGACTGGATTAAAAGGCAGGGGAATTTAACTCCTCCTTCCCTCAATGACGGGGTTTAGGCAGGGGACCCTGATGTCTCCACCTCCGCCACCCAGCAAGCTGCCGCCCCGCTCAAGGAGATGGAGGTGATAAGGCAGCCCCTGGAGGGGGGGGGGACAGGCAGCTTTGGGGAGGGGACACAGAGCAGAGGGGCAGAACGGGGTGGGTGACACCCAGCCCTGCCCTGGGATGCTCAGCATGGGGGTTTATTCTCACCTTTTTATTCCCTTACAGCTCCATATAAGGACTCCAAAGCTTAATGCATTAAACATTTCCACTCCTCCTGGAGTGCAATATGGTTGTTTAGGGTTATTACAATACATGCTATCATTAATATAAAGCGTTTTCCTTAAAACAACCCAAATTTTCCATCTGGCCGCTCTGCAGTTGACTCACGGCCTCAGTTATCCCATTAGGGCAATACCTGAATAAAGCCTAACAAAAGGAAATGTTTGTTCAGGTCGGTCCTTCTCATCATCAGAACTCCTGAGAGCACGACGGGCAGAAACGAGTGCAGGGAAAACTGGTTATTTGGCAGGCAGGGAAGGGGAAAACAACAAACAACAAACAACAACACAACAAGAGCCTTTCAGTGGAAATTAAAAGTCCACAGTGTTTTGTTTGGACCTCGTGTTTGAGGGGTATTGGGGTTTTTGGGGCAGGCAGCAAAGCTCCCACGGGAAACATCCCTATGGCTGGAAGAGAAGATAGGCATCTCTCTCCAGGCCATCCCAGGAGGCTTTTCCTGCCTGTGAAGAAGGAAACCACATGGAATTAATCTTGCTGAAGCCAGGAAAGAGGTCTTCACTGAACTCAGAGGTGGTGCAGCAGCAAAGATGGAGGGAAAAGGCAACACAGGGATGGAGAACACACCAACAACCCCATCACTGCAAGGTTCATCCTCATAGCAAGGAGGACACGGAGTGACATGGTCACGTCAGTGATGCAATGGGCCCAAGAGAGCTGGAGCCAGGAGAATCACACTTTCATGAGCAGCAGGACCCCTTGAAGATGAAAAGGTCAAGGCGAGCTGAGTGGAGCAAGAAGGGCTGGTCCCCATCACTGCACCGAGCTGCACGTCCTCAGCCAGAGGAGCAGCCACCCCCTGTGAGATCAAACCACCTGCTTTAAACATCTCCTGTCTACATTAAAGGGTTCCTTCCACCTTTAATTGCAGCAGGAAAACAAACTCAGCACCGTGTCTCAAACACGAGAACAGCTTTAATAGCACTGGGAGCCTGCCAGGATGCTCTAGTGGGGAACAAGAGTGGCATTTCCAGGCCCTCCAGAACCAATCCTTACTTGAGATTAAGATAAAAACCCATTTCCTGAAACCCAGCACAAGCCAAACTGCTGATGTTCCTAGAGTTGGGAATTCTGTTGGTTCTCAAGCTATACTAGGAGTGAATGAGCCTTCACACACCCCATAAACACATGAGCCTTCACACATGCCTCTGCTTCATTCTTAAGACCCTTCTGGGGTGAAGCAGAGCCAGCACAGTGGGTGAGGAGCTACCTGCATCCCCTCAGGAAGAGTCCGGCCATGGCAGCATCTCTACCAAAGAGAGCTGCAAGTGGGATTTCCCACTCGTGGCTGCTGGTCACACTGGTTTGGACTGGGCATGGTGCTGAGCTTGCTGCCTGCTGTGATTTTAGCACTGTATCCTGCTCGGCTGGTTTGAGCCCTATGCTGGACAGGGAACACACCTTAATCCTCACGGGGTCAGGCTGGTATGGTCTGTAATCTGGAGGGAGGGGGAGGATGATGGTTTTGGGCTCTCAGCGAGCATGAGGGCTTCAGCAGAGGGTTTGGGAGCATGTGCTTCTCCAAACCCAGACAGGATCACACCCATCCAAAATGGATGGAGACACAGTGCTGAAACCTCATCTTCATTTTGGGCTTGGGGTTTTATTTCGGCAGTTTAGTCACGGCACATTTGGAGCCACCACGGTCACTGTGGATGCTCACTCCAGCCCAAAGCACCTCATCTTCGTGGGGTGGTACCTACATTCACCTCTTCTTCCTCCTCCACCTATTAGCACCAACATGCCTGTGCACAGGCAGAATGATGATTTTAAGTCATCTGGCCCATTCAGAGCTGAGTGTTTCTTCCTAATAACACCTTGTCCTGAGAAAGTTGCTATTAAGATCCCTGGTACACGACAGATGGGATCCTGCCTCTTCATCACATTGAGTGAGCTTGGTCAGCCTTGAGATTGGGAGCTCATTTCAGCTTTTGTCCCCAATTTCAGCCTGTTTCTAACCATAATGGAGCAAGACTTGATGCCCCAGTGCTCCCCAGGAGCCCCACTAATCGGCCAGAGCCCATCTGGGTTGTTCCTCCCTCACCCATCCTGTACCACCACTCTGTCAAGGAAAGTTTTATAGTCTCCCTAAGCTGATAATTACACCTTATTTATTACCCTGCATGTGTAATTGCAGGCAGGAGGTTTTAAGAGCCATGTCAGCCTAATTACTTGCAATAGGACAAGCATCAAACCAGTTATCAAGTCCCGCTTGGGTTTACATGAGGGTTTATTTGCTTTAGGCATGTAGCTGTAACAGCAGAGCAGGAGCATCCAATTCAGTTCCCTCCCAAGGACCTGCATTCCCCATCCCACTTGGAAGAAGGGCAGGAGATTAGTTTGGACCAGCAAAAAATTCTTTTAAAGCTTCTAAATGCAACAGAAATCCCCTTTTATCCTTTCTTCTTCCCAAAATAGAGGTGTTTGCTTGCTGGAAGACTTCATAACTAGCAGTGCAAGAGCAATGCACCCCATAAAACTGCTCTTTCACTTGTGGTCCTCCTGCCCACGTTCCCCCCAGCTTTTCATTAAATGTGCTGCCCTATAAATATCTGCCTCACTGAGGCGTGCTGGATGCCTCCTCCATAGAGAGCAATAAAGCCACGGATGGGCTCAGCTTCCCCCAAGCTCCTTCATCCTCACCAGTGGGTCGGTTTCACCTCCAAAACAAAGCCAACACAGGCAGGAATGGGCAGGAACGGGCAGTGCCTCGTGGCTCAATGGAGCCAGGCACCTGTTTGCACCTCCTAAACATGAAAGGTCAGCTTGAAAGGACTCCATGGGGGAAACATTTCCCTCCCACTCTTTGCAATAAGGCACGTGCCTGCAAGAAGGGAGCCACAAAACGACCCCAAAACCTCTCGGCAAGCACCCATGGAGCGTCAAACCTGCATGAAGCCAGCAGCTTGGTGCTGCTTGAGGAGGAGATGTTGGGTGACGCGCACGTGCAAACCCTCAGGAAGCAGCTCGCTGGGGTTGTTTGCAAGCTCCAGAGCTGGGATGAAATAAGGGCAGGCAGGGATCCATGAACACAGAGCAGTTTCTGCAGAGCAGCTTGTCAGCTGCCAGATCTGAGGTTTAAAAAGAGAAGGGAGAACTCCCCTGACCAGATTGACTCCAGCCATGAAACCACGAGCCTCCAGACATCTACGTGTGTGTGTATAAATATAGCTCTCTCTATACACGTCCTGTGATGGTTTACCATGGCTGATCTCCTACCTGATAGCACGGGGCAGAACCTGCATTGCTATGAGGCACTTCTGCCTCCTGAAAAATCCCATTCTTGCAGCATAAACCAAGGTTTATTTAGCAACACACAGGGGAGTCACCCAGGCTGTCATTGCAATGGGGACAGGCAGGTCCTTGCACTTGTCCCCAACACCAGGTGGAGAGGATACCTCAGCTACCTCTCTCCTTCCTCCCCACAGACAACATAGCAATGAGTGGGTGCTTTGCCAAAGCCTATGCAAGTATCTTCCCTGCTGCTGGCACAGCTGTGGCAGCTCCATAGAGACCTCCAGAAGGTTGCAAAAACCCCAAGAAGCTTTGAAAGACCCCACATGGCTTGCAAAGAGCAAACCTGGTTTCCAAAAACCCCAAGAAGATGGCAAAGACCTCATCTTCCTTCCACATTAATGTCTCAAACACAGAGACCAGTGCAGTGGAGGGGAAATGGGCTCTGGCAGCCCCTTCCCCACACAGTCCAGCAGCTCTCCTCCAATTTTGCCCCAAAACAGGGCATTCCCCTCTTCTTTGTTTCACTGTGTGCTCCCAAGGAGGTGCAGGTGAGCTCAAGCCTGGCTGCTCCCTTTGGGAACTCAGGGCCACCCAAAACACCTTAGGACCACCCAAAAATCCCCAGAGCATCCATGGTTTCAATCCCATTTTGCCAGCAGTTAACACTTGCTCCACAGGTTTCCTTCTACCTGGCAAGCTCCAAGGGGTTCTACCCATGCTAGCACCATCACACCATCCAGGCCAGGGGGATATAAATACACTTACATAGGATGTATAAAACAACCCCCCAGTCATGCTGCTTTAGAAGTCACAGTGACCTTGGGGTCTCTCTGTAAGATAGGAGGGATTTGGGGTTGTTTTTGAAGGAAAGGAGTTCAATACCATGTGTTTTCCTCACTGACAACTGAAAGACTAAACCAGAGAAATCAGGAAGTGAAAATGGTCAAAAAACAAGCTGCTTTTTGCTCATTTTCTTCCCAACTGATGGGTTTACACCTTGATTTCCCAGCCCACAGGTCCCAAGAGAGCTCAGGGAGGTGAGGCCCCCCCAGCCCATGCAATGACAGCTTCTCTCTCTGCTTTGGGGTGAAAAGAGGGAAAATAAGGCTCATAGAGTGCTGGAAACAGAGCCTGCTTGTGCAAACATGATGTGGGTTTCATTTGGTTCTTTCTCTGTTTCAATGATTTCTCTTCCTGGTTCCTTTTTCACCAGTGTTTTTTACTACTGGTGGTTTAAATAGGCAGTAAATAGATAAATCATGATGCTTCTCAAAAGAAGGAATGTTTTCCAGCTAGATCATGGTGTCTAAACCAGGTACACAGCAGTGGTGCTGCTCTGACCATGATGTTCCATGAAAGGCACAGAGGTTTCTATCTTCTTCTATAGAAGAATAGAAGGTTAATAGAAGGTTTCTATCTTCTTCTATTCCTCAGGGAGAACAGGATGGCCTTGAATAACACACACACACACACACACCATTGCCCAAACCCCCATTTTCACATGCAGAAACACAGCAAAACTGCCTCTTTTTGTGCTTAGCAACACAAAGTCCTCATTCACATTTGTTCAGGTCATGGCAAACACCCTCCAAAACCAACCAAACCCAATAAAGTAGGATCTGCTTCAGCTGGGAAAAGGGGTTTGAGTTTCTTTCCTACACTCCAGCCACGGAGGGAAGAGAGCACTAAAAGGAAGAGGGAAGAGAAGCCCAAAAGGGATATAAATAGGGAACATCACCCTGAACATTTCTGCTCCTCACTAATTGCCTGTGGCTTTCCAAATCTGGGGCAGAAGTTTGGGGTTTAAAATGAATATTTAGCTTGATGTTAATATATAATGCAAAGGCCTGCGTGGGCAGCAATTGCTCCTGACGTGTGGAAAACCACCTCTGATTTCCCCACCTCAGCAAGTGCTTCCCTACTTCCCTTTGCAAATAAGCAGGGAAAAAATCAAAAGGAGCGTCCTGCTCTAGCCTAAGGGCTGGAAAATTGTGTTTCTTTCTTCCCAAGAGCAGCCAGAGCTTTTCCCTAAAGTGTATACAAAGAATGGATAACCCACAGGTGCAAACACCAGCCAAAGCACCGCAAAATCACCTCCGTGTTGGGCTGCTCGTCCCTGTTTGGGGTCAGGGAGATGCTGGAGGGGAGCTGGGGACAGCTGGGGGAGCTGCTTGCATAGAGCTGGGAGCTGGTTGGGCTTGGCTGCCTTCCCCCTCCATCCCTTCCCTCCCCTTGGAGATCATTTTCATGGGGCTTTAGAGGGTCCAATCCAACTGCTTCCCTCCTTCGGAGCATGGTGGGGGCTGCAGAGTTGTCATTCCAAACTCTGCAGGCTACCCAAGCAGCTTGATTTGCTCCAGGGTCACTTGAGGAGGAGGAGGGAGGCGTTGCCAAGGGGGAAGGAGAAGCAGCTGGGTGCTGCTGGGGGGCTCAGTGCCACGCAGAGCGGGTGGGAAAGGGTGCGTATGCCCATCACCGGGGTGTCTGGGCGGCTGCACGGGGAGATGCCGGGAGACCGCACGCTCCGGCTGCAGCACGGGAACCGCATCGAGGCCCTGTGTGTGCTGGGCACCTGCATCTCAGCTGATGTCTATGGGTGAGTGGCACACCCCAACTCCCCTGTGCTCCTCCATCTCTGCACCCCACCTTCCTGCTTGCCTTCACCCCCCATTTATCCCTCTGCAAATCCCCCCTCCTCATTTTTCCTTCTGCTTCCCCAAACTCCACAGCCCCAACACTGTGATTTAATGCATTTTATGGGCAAAATCCTCCCTGGGCTTTGCAAAGCTGGACAAGACCCAGGAAAGCTTCAAGCATCAGTGTTTGCATGATACAGCACTTATCTGATGGTGATGGGTCTGAGCCATTTCTGGTCAACTGATCCAGTGTCATCTTGGAAAGCTGCTGCAACAGGAGCTACTGGGATGGGCTGCAGAGGAGGAGATGCAGGAGGGAGAGGGGAGGGAAACAAGATGTAGTTAGTGACCAAGCAGCATCCCCACACCACCAACCCTGCTCCCCTAAACCAAACCCTGTACCTCCAGATATATTTCCCACTCTCCAAAGGAAACGGTTTAAAAGCTCATTTCATGGTTGATTCTGGTCTTTGCTGCTTTTGCAAAGCTTACCCTCAATATTCAAGCCAAGCAGCACAGTTACAACTCACTTGGCACCTCTCCAGGTGAATTCTCCTCCCAGTGGGATTCCCAAAACCCAGAAACAAGGAAACCAAACCAGTTTTTCCATGCATAATTAAATGTAATTTAATAACTTCAGAAACACCCAGGCAGCAGCAAAGGAGCACAGATTTCCTCTCCCCACTCCCAGCGCAGGTTTGGGGGGGGTTCTGTTGGCATCCAGAAACCCAATAAAGGATGCTGTAACAGTGATACAGTGTTAGCCCTTGGGTGTTGGGTTCAAAGGGAGCCTGAACCTCATGAGCCACAAATAACAACCCTGGAAAGATGGGGACATTAGGGAAAAGGAGCCGGGAGAGGGGAAAGAGATGCGCAGGGCAAGGGCACATTGGACTGGGAGTGGTGCAGCTCCTGCTTCAGGGTTGACCAAAATCACCCCCACAATTAGAGTTTCCCATGGTGAAGTCCCAGCTGGCTTGTCCCGCTGTTAGGATGAGCTGTTGAATCTTGGGTTTGCCTCAGCTGGAAAATAAACATGGATTTCTCCACTGAAGTATAAACCCAAGGTCAGTGCCAGCAGCTCTGAGTGCTTTGGGCCGGGGTTATTATAGATTGTAATCTGCACCCATGGCTACAAAATAGCCTCATTTTGTTAAAATAGCATGTTCTGTCCTAAAAAGCAAAAGTATAAAGACACTTGAAGCATTCCCAGGCAGGGAGAAAGGGCAGGAAGGTGCCAGCGGGGAGCGTGGCGACGCCAGCGTGCCTGGTCTTGGTTGTGTTCTGGGCAGTGGAATTAATTGCAGTGAGAACCAGGTGATTTTGGTGCAAAGCACTTAAACCAGAGGGGTTTTGGCAGGGCGGCCCCAGCCGGGGCAGTCTCCTTCAGTGTGAAGCACACGGAGGGGGTGAGCGTGGAGGTGAAATGCCAGAGCCCAGCGGAGGTCGGGTCAGCCCCTGGCAGTGGGATGCGGTGGCCGCTGGACAAGGGGACGGTGCTGAGGTTCAGCATGAGCCAGGCCAGCACTGAGGTCAATGATAACAAGGTGAGAAGTGGGGTGTTGGGGCATGGGATCTCCACAGAGGGAGAACTTCCTTCCCAAACCAGGGATTTGGGGGTTTGCAGGTAACAGTCAGCTTTTACGCAGAGGGAGGGCAGCCCATCAACCAAGCTGGGGTCTTCCTTACTGGCATTGGTGAGTACAAAGGCTTCTGTGGAGCAATCCATCTTCACCCCCTTGATCCCTTGGAGGAAGGTGCTGTGATGTGGAGGCGGAGATGGACCCAAGTTTACTGGATCTGGGGAGCTCTTGCACCCACCCAACCTTGCTGTACCCTGGGATGAGGGTGAGTTCTCTCCATCCAGGGATCTCTCTGGACGTCGATGCCGATCGGGATGGCGTGGTGGAGAAGAACAGCCCCAACAAGGTAACTCAGCCTCTTGCACTGCATGGGAAGTCCATGGGCTTGCAGAGCCTGAGCTTACTAAGGCCCAGCGGGGTGTTTCAGGCAAGCTGGACCTGGGGTCCTGAGGGCCATGGGGCCATCCTACTCGTCAGCTGTGACAAGGAGAACCCCTTCACTGTGGCGTCAGACTGTGATGATGAAAGGGTGTTCAGCAGAGAAGGTAACTATAACGTTCTATGTACATATATATATAAAGAAGATATCATAGGAAGCAAAAAATGCTATGCTATTCCCCCTTTTGAACCCTTTTGGAGGTGAAATCTTGCTTGGAAACCAGCTGTCCATGAGCTGCTCTCTAGCAAGCTGCTGAGTAAGCTTCCCGCATGGGAATTCTCCTTGTTTAATGTCATCCAAACTAATTGCGGTCAAGCAGGGCACGAAACCCAGCCAGAAGCACAGCAGAGGTGCCACTGACAGCAGAGCTTGGCCCAGGGATGCTTCACACGGGTGAAAGGAGCTTGGGGCAAGGCATGAGGCAGGAACACACCCAGGTTCCTGGAGAACTCCAACCACCCGGAGCCAGTGCCCATCACCTTTTTGAGGCCAAGGACTGGCTGTGCCAGGGCTGTGAGGGGAGGGAAAGGGGCACTTGTTTCAAAGCACAAGCCCCAGGCTTTGTTAGCAGCTTGCTGTTCCAGCTTGCAAAGGCTGGTAGCAAGGGAAGAGCTTGGTAGAGGAGAGGCAAAGCCCAGGAGGGAGGGTGCAGACCAACCAGAGCTGCATGGTGCAACCACCCACCACCCAGGTCCCTCTTCTTTGCACCCAGATTTGCTGGACATGTCTCAGATGGTGCTGAGGACTGAAGGGCCCCAGCGCCTGCCCCGAGGGTATGAAATCATTCTCTATATTCCTGTCTCCGAAGCTGATAAAGTTGGGGTCTTTCATGTGCAGAGTAAGTCCTTCCTCAGCTCCTCCTCTGTCCCTTCCTCCTTGCTTGTCGTGCTTTTGAGATTCCTGCAAGCTCTTTGCTTTCCATCTCTGCCCTTGTCCTCTTCAAATGGCACTTCTGAAGGCCTCTGCATCCCTTTCCCAGTTTTTTTCCAGTGCTGAATATTCTCTTCTCTACCATACGGAAAACAGGAGATGAGCAAGCAGAGGCCCAGAGCCATAAAGCCGTTTATCAAGCCCATCCAGCACAGGAATAGCAGAAAAAGCCATGTGTCCTGACACCCAGATGTTTTATTACGATCACAACACAGTCTACAGCACATTTCCCCTGCTTGTTCCTTGCTGTGGGCACAGCGATTTATTTCCTGTGACCAAAACCCTCATCCAGCCCAGAAACATGGGTCTTCTCCCTCCATGCAGAGGTAGTCCTTCAGCAGGAGGGGTGGTGGCATTGTCAGTGGGGGCTGAAACAGCAGAAACCCCATGAAAACACCTTCCCAGCAACTGCTCCATCCAAGGAAAGGCTGAGACACTTCTTCCTCACCCTTCTGATGCATGACTGCCAAACTGAAAGCCCCTTCAGGTTTTAAGGTGCTTCCTCCAGGTGAAGTTGTATCCACCCATAGAGGCAGAGAAGCTCCAGCACAGAGGGATGGCGGTACCTCCTTGCACACACTTGAAACCACCACAGAAACATTGGAGGTTGCCACCATCCCCTTTCTCCTCTTGCAGACCCCTTCTTCGGGCAGCGGTACGTGCAGGTGCTGGGCCGCAGGAAGCTCTACCACACGGTGCAGTACACTGGTGGGGCTGCTGAGCTCGACTTCTTTGTCGAGGGGCTCCGCTTTCCTGATGACACCTTTCCTGGGCTGGTCTCCATCCATGTCAGCCTCCTGGAGACGCTGGCTGAGGTCTGGGGGCTCCAGGGAAAGGGTGAAGGTGGGAGGCTGCAACAGGGGCATGGAAAAGGGGATGGGGATCAAATGGAGAATGGTCCCCACTAATTTACCCCAAAAATGACCTCAGGGATTGGGTATTAGTATGAGATGTCCGTGCCCATGGCAGGCGGGTTGAAACTAGATGATCTTAAGGTCCTTTCCAACCCTAACTATCCTATGATTCTATTCTATGATTCTATTTAGGGGAAATAGTGGGAAACAGGGTATGAAAGCTCCCCAGTTTCTGCTTGCCTCCCCCAGGGTATCCCTCATGCACCAATCTTCACTGACACAGTCATGTTCAGGGTAGCACCGTGGATCATGACCCCCAACACTCTGGCACCGGTGAATGTCTTTGTCTGCAGGTAAAGGCCAAGGGAAAAGTGGGGAGGCGATGGGCAGGGGAAAAGGCAGCTTCATCCTCATCCTTCCTGCCATCCACTTTCCCAGCATGAAGGACAACTACCTCTTCATCAAGGAGATAAAAAACCTGGTGAACAAGGCTGGCTGCGAGCTGAAGGTTTGCTTTGGATACATCAATCGTGGGGACCGCTGGATGCAGGTAGGTGGGCACTAGAGTGGGGACAAAGCTTTCCCACCTTGCTGATGTGCCCCACGCAGGTTTTCCTCCCTTTTTTAGGATGAGATTGAGTTTGGCTACACCCATGCTCCCCACAAAAGCTTCCCAGTGGTGCTGGACTCCCCTCAAGATGGAGGGCTGGAGCGATTCCCCATCAAGGATCTACTGGTAAGAGCAGGACAGTTGTTTGTATTCCCTGAGCAGCAGCTGAGCCTATTCCACCACTCCTAAAACCCTGCTTGAGCTTGGCTCCTTGGAGGGCCTACAGTGAATTTGTTTGAAACATGAGATTTTAACACCTCTGCATGGAGATACCACCCCACCCACTTCCAGCTGGGAGGATGCCAACAGCCTCAACCCCTCAAACCAAGATCAGAGCCCTTTTATCCAGAAGGTGCTGCATGAGAGGGAAAAGGAGGCTCTCATGCCTCTGGGAATGAAAGATTCCTCCAGGCCCCAGGAGAAGAGTGGATTTCTTCACCCTAAGTATCCCAGCAACGGGCTGGTTTTAACTTTTCTCCTCTATGCCTGTGAATGTGCAGCAGCTCCCAAGCAGGAGAGGAAGGGAAAACACGAGAGGGGTCAATTTACTTCCCTGAAAGAGAACAAGATGCAGGCAGCTTCCAAACACATCCCTGTGGGGCTGCTTCGCCAAGGCAAAGGGCCAGCCATGGGCAGAGTGTGCAAAGAAAGCTCTCTGAGAAAGCAGTGAGCATTCAGGAAGAGCCCAGGAAAGACAACAGGGAAAAATGATGGATTGAATGATCCCTTTGGGATACCACCATGCAGAAAGGGCAGAGCATCCTCAGATTGCTGCCACATAGACCCAGCCAGGCAGCAGCAGTAAGGGGAGAAGAGGGCAGCTCACTTTGTGCTGCACACCACTTTGGGGCAGGTGAAGAGCTTTCCAAAGCATCGAAATACCTCATTTCTCACCCCTAAAATGAGTACACCCAGTCCCAGATCCATCAAGCAGAATGGGAATGACACACTGATCCCCTCCTATCCATCCTCGTTAGGAATTGCTTTGCTTCATATTTAGCAAGCAATTTCAGCCTCTGGAGCTGCTAACACTATACTCCAATTGCTGCTCTGAAGGCTTCTCTAATCCCCACTCTTCTCTTTCCTATCTCATTTTCCAGTTAGGAATATTTAGCCAGACATGACACATACTGGTCCTGTCCTCACCCCAGCCAAGCCCAAAGCCAGTGGAACCCTATGCCAGGGAAAAGGAGATGAGAGGGAATTAGCCCCTCAAACTCAGTCTGGAACTGATAGGACTTGGATGTGACCCACAAAGCTGGGATGAACCAGGACCTTGACAGTTGGAACCGTACCAGCTCCGTTGTTTATTACACTGATATAAGCTCAGAGCTTGTGTTTCATGCTCAGTCCCCCCTACAGCACCCAGGGAAAGGATTTAATCCTCAGCCACGCACCCCAAAAATGCACAGGAGGTCTTGGAGAAAGGCAACCCTGGTGCACTTTCCCAATCCCAGCTTCTCAAACACATTTGAATAACAAAAAGCAACTTCTATATCACCTTCAGCTCTCTCTGCTCATTTTTAGGGATCTGCGTATCTGTTTTACCCCACAGAAACCCAACACGGGCAAGTGATTGGGACTTAATGCAAACCCAGCAGACACCTGATCTCATCCCAAGGCTGCTGTGAGCTCCAAACCCATACTGACTTGATCCAGAGATCAAGGACAGGTTCAAGGCAGGATTTTTGTCCCACCTCTGTTATTTTCACCCTGTTTTTAGCATTGCAATCTGCCCCTTGGGCATTCCAGCACATCACCACAAGGGTTCATTACCCTTGCATGCACAGTGCCTTAAACCCCAGATATATTAAGTCCTGAAAATCAGGGCTTAAGTAGGATTTAAGTGAAGTGCAGCCCTGATGCCTGGGGTGGATTTCCCCTACGGGGCTGAAGTTCCTCTAGCTCAACAAGAGCCACCCAGAAACTCAGCTTCAGGGCTAGCCCAGCACCTAATTAGCTTAATGCAGACACTTAAAACATTGGCTTTGGGACAGCAGAGACCTGTCCCAGCTCTGCCCCCGGCATTTGCCACTTATCACTGAGCCCAGGCAACCCAGAGACCGCTATCCTCTCACCTTTCCTCTATTCTTTGCCTTGTCTCTGACATTTTCTTCCCTCTCCCCATCCATGGACAGGCTTCTCTCTTCATGGTTTGTACCTACTGGAGTAGGTCTGACCCCAGCAGGAGGGAAAAAGCTAAAGACATGGAGGCAGGGGGGGACCCAGGGCAAAGCTCACAATGATTTCTCTTCCTGCAGGGCCCTGACTTTGGCTACGTGAGCAGAGAGCCCCTCTTTGAAGCCATCACCAGCCTCGACTCCTTTGGCAACCTGGAGGTCAGCCCACCCGTGACCGTGGCAGGGAAGGAGTATCCCCTGGGAAGGATCCTCATTGGCAGCAGCTTCCCCACGTAAGAGCTGGGAAACCATTTGGGAGCAAAGGAGCCACAGGTACCTCCTAAACATCCTCAAAATCATGTTAATGGGCTGAATTAGCTATTCCCTGGTGAGCTGCACATGTGGGTCTCTGTGGGATGGGTGTACTCAACAACCAGTGCTCAATCTCTGCCATCATATTGCACATTCCTTTCTCTTCTCCACCTCGACAGTGATTTATGTGTACATACATATTTATTCCCCTTATCCCTTTCTCTTGGGGATATTCCCGCCCCCCAGCTCTGCAGGGAGGAGAATGACCAGGGTAGTGCGGGATTTCCTCTGTGCCCAGCAAGTGCAGGCTCCCGTGGAGCTCTACTCAGACTGGTTGGCTGTGGGTCACGTCGATGAGTTCGTCACTTTTGTGCCCACCTCTGACAAAAAGGTACCCCAAAACCCCCACACCACCCTCTGCTGTCTCTTCTGAGATACTAATCCCATTGGGACACCTCTAAGGAAAACCCCAAAGCGCGTTTCTTTGATAGACCCAGCCAGTATTTGCTTGGGGATTCACTCCTCTCCCCAAAACTGAGGGTTCTGAAAGTCAAAAGGGACTTGCTGAGATAATAATCAACACAAAGAGGAGAAAAAGGCACCTGCAAAGGCAGTCCAAGAAGTTTAAAGCTCAGGATCCACATGGGCTGGCCAAGGCTCTCAGCTGCTCAGCACCTCCCAGGTGTTCTCAGAAGCTCTTTTCTTTGTCGCTGGTTTTAGTGTTTCTGATACAAGAATTTTCCACCTAAGGAAAAAAACCCACCTTGACCTGGATGGTTCAGAAAGGGAGTATTTATACACACATCCACCCCCCAACCTTCCATGCAAGCTTTTAGCCCTCCCCAGGACTGTACTAAGCCCCCATAAGAGATGCCATCAAGACTACAGTAAGCAGCTTCTAGTGCTCCACTTAGGAGACCGTTTCCACTGGTAGGAAGCAAGTCAGGTCACACATGCCACTCAGACCCTACAAATCCATCATTCCTATGGGATTAGCTTAATAACGACTGTTGGCTTCTCCTGAGGAAGTCAGAGCCTGATTAGTCATTTGTTCCATCCTCCCCCCTGAATTGCAATGCCAGAAACAAGACACAAAACCCAGCTTAAGAACAGCGGTGCTCCTCACCCTCAATCTCAGCTCACCCAAACCCCCATCGAACACACTTTGGGGGTTTATAAACCCCACTTGAGGTGGGCAGGATTGGACCCAGCTGCAGCCAGGCTGCAGTTTTCCTCCCTGCCCCAGCAGCATTTTAACCCCTCAGGGTGTGATCTGGTCCATATTTGCCAACAGCATAAATCACTGAACCTCATTGAGATATATCCTCTCACCATGCATTAAAAAAGACCCTGAATAACACCAGAGACACCCGATTTTAAGAGTCTGAGCTCAGGTTCCTTGCAGAAATAAGCCCCTGAGGTCCCCAGATCAAAGCCAGTTTTGGTGACTGCTCTCCCTCCCCTCTTTCATCCTTGACCCCAGCGGTTCCGGATGCTGATGGCCAGCCCTGCAGCGTGCTACAAGCTCTTTCGGGAGAAGCAGAAGGAAGGCCAGGGTGAAGCCACCATGTTCAAAGGCAAGGGGACAACGGGTGGCTTTGGCCAAGCTTTGGTGTCAGCTGAGACAGCCGGAGCCTCCCCATAGAGCAGCCAGGCTGAGGGCGGCAGCGCCTGTCTGACTGCGGGTACTGGGGGACATGGGGACCTTTTCCCACCCCATTGTCCTTCAGTGCTGGCAAGCGGGATGCCTGCCCACCATTCCCAGCCTCCTCAAGCCCTATTTTGGGAAAGCAAGTGGGATGGGAGGGATAAAGCCCTCTGCATGGAGGGGATGCTTGCTTGGTGGGATGGAGCATCTGTAAATGCCAGCACGGAGCAGGATAAGCACTCCCATGTCACTTGTCCTGCCCTCCCTGCAGCAATGACATTTTGGTCACCAGTTTGAGCACTGTTTAATTGTGGGTTTGAACATCCTCCACCTGCAGTGGTGTGGGGAGAAGGTCTCCATACCTCCATGGGTCGCTGCCATCCCCAAACAAGGAGCACCTCCTTGGAGGTGGCAGCTCCGAATGGAGCTGAATGGAGAACTTTTGCAGACCATGATTCCTGTGGGAGGAAAGGAACTTTCCAATGCACTTTCCAACAGGCAAAGGTTTTCTTCACACCCAGCTTTCCAATAAACTAAGAGCTGGGACCCCAAGCTCAGGAAATAGGGATTTTGGGGACTTTTCCCATCTCTGTTCACCATCTGAAGCCAGGATTCTGCTACCACCACTTCATTTGAAGGGAGTTTGCCTTTGTAGGGTACTCGGGGACAGACACAAAACGAGTCACCATTAACAAGGTCCTTTCCAACAACGTTCTGATGCAGCAGAACCAGTACGTCCAGGTAAGAACTGATATTTCTGGTAAGAATTGCAGTTTCTTGCAATAACTGTCCCAGGGGGGTGCAAACCCTTAAGGGAGGTGTTGAATTCTGGCTCTCCTCCTGTGGCAAGACGCTTTGGGGACCATATCTACCTGTGTCCCCCCTCTCCATCCCCTCCAGCGCTGCATCGACTGGAACAGGGATGTCCTCAAGAAGGAGCTGGGGCTGCTGGAGGAGGACATCATCGACCTGCCGGCCCTCTTCAAGCTTGACAAGCAGGGCAAAGCCGTGCCGTACTTCCCCAACATGGTGAGCAGGGGGGGCCCGCTCCCTGGGTCCTCTCCAAAACCCAGCTTTTCAGTCAGGGTGAATCATAGAATGGTTTGGGTTGGAAGGGACCTTAAGATCATCCAGTTCCAACCCCCTGCCATGGGCAGGGACACCTCACACTAAACCATGGCACCCAAGGCTCTGTCCAACCTGGCCTTGAACACTGCCAGGAATGGAGCATTCACAACCTCCCTGGGCAACCCATTCCAGTGCCTCACCACCCTAACAGGAAAGAATTTCCTCCTTATATCCAATCTAACTTCCCCTGTTTCAGTTTTAACCCATTACCCCTTGTCCTGTCACTGCAGTCCCTAACGAAGAGTCCCTCCCCAGCATCCCTATAGGCCAAATTTGTCCCCATAAAGCACAATATTGACACCTGCCTGGAAAGAGAAAACATCCTCAGCCAGGCCCAGATGAGTTCAAATCCGCTTGTGGTGGGGTTAAACTGTCATTTTGGGGCAAAAAGAGGGGAAATCACACGGCATGGGGTGAGTTTAAAGATAAAAAAATGGGAAAAGAACATTGGGTTTGGAATCCTGGGGGAAGAGCGCTGTGGATTCCCCATTTTGGGGTGAGGGTGATGAGCACCTTCCCTTCCGCTTCATCAGCCCCAGCGCCACCGGGGCCCCTCTCATGTCACCCCCACAGGTCACCATGATCGTCCTGGCCAAGGACCTGGGCATCCCCAAACCCTTCGGCCCCATAATGGGGGGTGAGTGCTGCCTGGAGCAACAAACCCGTTGCCTCCTGGAGCCGCTGGGGCTGCGCTGCCGCTTCCTCGAGGACGTGTGCTCCTACCACGGCAGGCTCGGGGAGGTGCGCTGCGGCACCAACGTCCAGCGCCGGCCCTTCGCCTTCAAATGGTGGCACGTAACGCCATAACCGCGCTGCCGCCTCCTCCTGCTCCTTCTTCCACCCCGAATGGCTTCTTCCGTGTGTGTGTTGCTTGCAATCCAGTTAATAAATGAATTTGCTGTGAGGAAAGAGGTGGGAAGTTAAAGAGTAATGGGGGAGAACTGTAAGGGGAAGGGAGGGAAGCCCTCAGGGATGGGGAGGCAGGGGGATGCCATCTTGGCCCCTGGTGCCCGCCATTTTGCCCTCTGCATGGCATTGGGGTAGGTGGGAGGGTCTGGGCACCTCCCCTGCAAGCAGAATGAGACTGGGAATGAATGGGAGGACTCACTGTTTTCCCACTTCCCAAAAAAACAGGTGGGATCTGGGAATCTAGACCTCATAGCAGCCTTCCAGTATCTGAAGGGGGCCTATAGGGGTGTTGGGGATGGACTCTTCATTAGGGACTGAAGTGACAGGACAAGGGGTAATGGGTTAAAACTGAAACAGGGGAAGTTTACATTGGATATAAGGAGGAAATTCTTTATTGTAAGGGTGGTGAGGCACTGGAATGGGTTGCCCAGGGAGGCTGTGAATGCTCCATCCCTGGCAGTGCTCAAGACCAGGTTGGACAAAGCCTTGGGTGCTATGGTTTAGTGTGAAGTGTCCCTGCCCATGGCAGGGGGTTGGCACTGTATGATCTTAAGGTCCTTTCCAACCCAAACCGTTCTATGATTCTATAATCCCGGCCCCGCCGTGTACCACAGGGCGCGCCACGCTCAACATGGCGCCTCCCCTCAGGCCGCCGCCGCTCCCAAGATGGCGGCGGGCAGCGCCCGGCCCCTCCTTCCCCGTCAGCGGGAGGACGGGAACTTCCTTCCGGTTCGGAGCTGCGCAACGCCAAGATGGCGGCGGCCGTGGTGGGAGTCTCCTTGAGGCGCGGCGTCCCCGCGCGGCTGCTGCGGGCCGGGCCGCGGCCGGTGAGGGGTCGGGAGCTGCCGTGCGCAGGGCAGCGGGTGGGGGGACCTCGGTGGGGGCGAGAGGATAGGGGCTGAGGGCTTGGGGGGAAAGAGAAGGGCCTGGGGAGCAGGAGGGGGTGCAGGGGGGTCTGGGGAGGAGCTGGGGGGCAGGAGGCGGTGCAGGGGGGTCTGGGGAGGAGCTGGGGGGCAGGAGGCGGTGCAGGGGGGTCTGGGGAGGAGCTGGGGGGCAGGAGGGGGTACAGGGGGCTCGCTGGGGGCAGGAGGGGTGCAAGGGAGAGCTGGGGGGCAGGAGGGGGTGCAGGGGGGTCTGGGGAGGAGCTGGGGGGCAGGAGGGGTTGCAGAGGGGCCTGGGGAGGAGCTGGGGGGCAGGAGGGGTGCAGGGGGGTCTGGGGAGGAGCTGGGGGGCAGGAGGGGTACAGGGGGGTCGCTGGGGGGCAGGAGGGGGTCCAGAGGGGTCTGGGGAGGAGCTGGGGGGTGCAGGGGGCTCGCTGGGCGTGTGAGGGGTCACAGAGGGGCCTGTGGAGCAGGAGGGAGTCCAGCATGGAGTACAGGGTGGGAAGAGGGTTCAGAGTGGGTAGGAGAAGGGGGGGGGGGAGCTTTGGGAAAGAGGGTGTGTTGGGAATGTTGGGGAAGGTCTGGGAGCAAAATAGAGTGGGAGAGGGGTTGGGAAAGGGTTATGGGGAGATGGAGGTTGTCAGGAAATGGGGGATCTGTGGGAGGCCCAGAAGGGGGTTGGGAAGAGATGTGGGAGCAGGAGGAACAGGGATGAGGGGTAATCTGGGGAGAGGTAAATAGGGGCAGGTGGCCTGGTGTGGGAATGCTGTGAGGAGGTGCTTTGTGAGCCTGGAGCTGGGTAGGGAAGTGACTGGGAGCTTCTGAGGGCAGTTTTGGGGCAGGAAGGAATGCCTGCAGGCACTTTGCTTTAGCACTGTCTCCTCTCCCTCGTGAAGGAGGCAGCTGCGTGTGCTAGGATCCAGTGCTGCAGCAAAGCCTTGCGAGGACATCCCATAAACTGCCCAAACGCAACGCAGCGATGGCTCCTGCAGCTCTCACCCCAACCGCGTGGCCTCGGGTCCTTTTGGTTCTGGCTAAAAGCCACCCCAAGGGACCTCAGGGCTGCTTTGCTCGTTGAACACAGGTGTGCCGGGGAGCGCAGACGGCAGCCGCGGCATCGCCCCGTCTCAAGAAGTTTGCCATCTACAGATGGGATCCCGATAAGCCTGGGGACAAGCCCCGCATGCAGACCTATGAAGTGGATTTGAATAAGTGAGTGTGGCCCGTTAGCAAGAAGCTTTGCTGCCAGGCAAACGTGCTGGGGCTGCCTGGGCACGCAGGTACCTGACAAGTGATAACGGAGCAGTGCTTGAGCTGGCAGCTAAAGGTGTCAGCAGTCTCATTAAGCTTAAACTGTGTTGGAGTGGCCAGGAAGGTAGTGCCTCAGCTTGTGTTACAGGGCACCTTGTCCTCAGCACAGTTGAGATCATCGCTGCTTCCTCATAAATCTTACTAGCATCATGTGAGATGATTGCCCCTGCCTCATCTGTCAGTGCTGGGTGTGATGAATTCAGCTGTGCCCTGAAGGCCAGTGTCTCAGTAGCTGTCAGCACTTTGTTTTGTCACTTCTATGAGGGTTTTGCTGTGTTCCTGAGTTGTTTTGAAGGCTTGAAGGTGTTTGTGGCTTTGTTAAGCTTTCTTTACATGGAAAATCTTGGGGCGTGTTCCATAGGTTTACGTATAGCTGGCAATCCCAAACCTGCAGATAAGATGGAAGCTTCATCCAACTCTTCACATAGTTTTCTTCCCACTTAGTTACTTCTGATACATAGATCACATTGAACTTGTAGTAAAGACCTGCACGCCTTGGTGTAGCTGTCACCCGGAAAGCTCTTCTCTGTGGCCCTATGAAGGGGTACAGTCTCATCTGTGGTGCAGAAACCTTCACATGGGCACGTGTGCCTTGATTTCCCTGCGCTCCAGTTGCTGCTGTGCCTTTGCCAGAGGGATTCCCCTTGAGTCCTTTCTGAAAGCTCCACATACAGAGCCACCCAGCTCCCTCCTTAAGAAGCACATGGTGGAGAACTCAAATTTTGGGGTAACTTGCATCAGTTAATCATTTGTTGGGGGTGCCTTCTCTGCTCTATCACATAAGTTGTCCAGGAGTGTGCTTCTGTGCACAGCACTGCCTCTTGTGACCAACAAGGACAGGCAGACTTGTTCAAACCTGACCCAAAAGGACAGGACTGGTAGAGAGGTGCTTGCTTTCTAGCTGGGCCGTGTGCATTGGCAAGAGAAAGGGCTTCTTTCCCACCAGAGGCACATGGGCATGTGCTGATCAAGGGATTTCTGTCTTGGCGCCTGGGATTGGAAGAGCAAGTGTGGTTTTAATTGTAGTTGATAAAAGTGTTGCTTAGTTGGTGCCAGAGATCTACCACTGAGGTGGGGAGGGGGAGTTATGCAGCCTCACTGACTCTGTTTTCTGCTGCAGATGTGGACCTATGGTGCTCGATGCTCTCATCAAGATCAAAAATGAGATAGACTCCACTCTGACCTTCCGCAGGTCGTGTAGGGAAGGTAAGAAGGATTTTCCCCCTGCTACACTGGAGCTTGTCCTCTCTTTGTTGTGACAGCACCCCTGTAACCACTAGAAAAGTCCAGGGCAGATGGCAGTGTGCTGCTGGTCTCTTCAGCTGCTGTGTACAAAGCCCCCAGTGAATCAAGTAGTAAAGTTAAAGCTCATCTTTGTAGGGTGTAATCACACAACACTGAGCCATGAGCAATGTGTTTAGACAGCCCCAGTCCTTCCAGTTTGTCCTAATCTTGTTCATCTCACTGCCCTCCAGTGATGGACTGCATTGGGAATTCCAGCCAGGGAGATGACAGCAGCAGGATTGAGGGGGCAGACATGAGTGGGAATGAATCCTAGGGGCTGCTGAGGCAATAAGGAAGGGTGTAACTGGAAGAGTACTTAGGACTTCTAGGAATAGCTTCAGGAATCTTTTTTTGGCCCTTTGACTAAGCGAAAGAACTGATGGAGGAAGAGGCCATCTGGTGGTTTTCCATGGCAGAGCTGGTCCTCAAGCAGGTACCAGTCAACATGTCTGCATAAACTGCATTGAAACTTGCCTGTAAAAACTACCCCGATTCATGGGTAATGTTGGGAAGCTCAGCTTAAAATGCTAGCTGAGAAAGTGCAAGAAGGGAGGATTCCTTTACGGCTTGACTTCTGATTTAATTAGGTGGGGTTGGGAGTATGAGAAATTGAGGTGCAGTTGATGCCTTAAGATGTTTTGACTTGGATCTCAATGAAAAGCTGCTTTAAAGCAGCAGTTTCCTGTGGAATCTGCATAGCAGGTGGAGGAATTCCATGCACTGTGGTTGTTCCCAGAGTCTGATGTTGAGATAGTCACCAGCTGACTTGCCCTGAATACTTTACTTTGAGAACCTGAAGACAGATTTTCAAGCTGGGCTGGTTCAGTCTTGCCCCTTTTCTGCCATGCGGGGTTAAGAAAACCACCTGATCCCACATTCCTGTTGCATACTTGTGGGGCTGTGTCTGCAATCCCAATTCTCTCTCCAGTTGACTGGAAAAATACTTGTAAGCATCTCTCGAGTGGGAGGAATAACCTTGTTCAAGTGCCAGCCTTTAGCTGGCAGCGAGGGAAGGCCAGTGTGTCTGAGGCTCATCAGGGTGAGGAGCAGTGGCATTTCTCTGACTCATATCAATTGATATGTGGCAAATCCCCTGAAATTAGAATTTTGCCCTTTCGACATTTGTCTTTCTTCTAATATGATGATTTCGGCATTGATCGGAATTGGACACCCGAGCTCCTGACCTGAGCAGTATCTGTGACAGTTCTGGGCTGCTGCTTTTTTTTCTTGTAAACCTTGGCCTTTCCTGGGCTTCATCTGATCCTTCTGTTACTGGGACATCATTATTGGTGTCATTTAATCCATTTGTTAAGCTATTTATATGCTGTTTGTTCTGATGAGTGCCTGTCCTCTCACCTCTGAGAGTTAATAAATACAGTTTATGACACTGCTCTACCCTGCTACAGAAGGCACAGAGAGAAGCTTCTGGCTTAGGGACTTTATCATATCATAGAATAGCTTGTGTGGAAGGGACCTAAAAGCTCATCCAGTCCCAAACCCCTGCCACGGGCAGGGACCCCTTCCACTGGAGCAGCTTGCTCCAAGCCCCTGTGTCCAACCTGGCCTTGAGCACTGCCAGGGATGGGGCAGCCACAGCTTCTCTGGGCACCCTGTGCCAGCGCCTCAGCACCCTCACAGGGAAGAGCTTCTGCCTAAGAGCTCAGCTCAGTCTCCCCTCGGGCAGGTTCAAGCCATTCCCCTTGGCCTGTCCCTACAGGCCCTTGTCCCAAGCCCCTCTCCAGCTTTCCTGCAGCCCCTTTAGGCACTGGAGCTGCTCTAAGGTCTCCCCTTCAGGAGCCTTCTCTTCTCCAGGCTGCCCCAGCCCAGCTCTCTCAGCCTGGCTCCAGAGCAGAGCTGCTCCAGCCCTCGCAGCATCTCCATGGCCTCCTCTGGCCTCGCTCCAGCAGCTCCAGGTCCCTCTTGTGCTGCTGCCCCAGAGCTGGAGCAGGGCTGCAGGGGGGGTCTCCCCAGAGCACAGCAGAGGGGCAGGATCCCCTCCCTGAGCTGCTGCTCACGCTCTGGGGGTGCAGCCCAGCACACGGGGGGGTTCTGGGCTCAAGCACTCACTGAAGCCGGGTCATGGGGAGCTTCTCATTAACCAGCACCCCCGAGTCCTCCTCAGGGCTGCTCCATCCCATCTCCCCCAGCCTGTAGCAGTGACTGGGATGGCCCTGACCCACATGCAGGACCTTGTGCTTGGCCTGGTTGAATTTCATGAGGTGTGCACAGTCCCACCTCTCCAGCCTGTCATGATCCCTCTGTATGCATCCCTTCTCTCCCTCCAGCGTGTTGACTGCACCCCACAGCTCAGTGTCATTGGCCTTGTTTTATGTTTCTGACCTTCAGGGGTGCTTTTGACCATCACTGTAGGGTAGATGGGGGATGCACCTCATTCCCATGCTATAATCTTGATGTTTGCTGCTTCACATCGATACAAGCTTGTGCTTCAAACTTGTGAATGAAGCCGAATGGTTTCTCCACCCTAAGTAGCACGTACAGCTAATGAGTGATGCGAAAGGGATGAGGTGTCCAAGCCACTTGTTTTCTGCTTTGGAAGAAAGCTCAACATTGAGGATGAGTTTTGGCTTTAATGAAAGTGACTCCTGTGTTTGTTTTTTATTTAAGTAGCAACATGTTTGGGCCAATGGCAACTTCTGGCGTTTTCCTTGTCACGTACAGAGTTTCCTGAAGACAGCCTGGGGGTGTGCTTGGGGCCGAGAAGATCTTTCTTGAGCAGGATAAGAGGGTAAATACCTGATGCTTTACTCTTTTTCTCCCACTCAGGCATCTGTGGCTCCTGTGCCATGAACATTGCTGGTGGAAACACGCTGGCCTGTATCAAAAAAATTGACCCTGATGTCAACAAGATCACTAAAATCTACCCTCTCCCCCACATGTATGTGGTGAAGGACCTTGTCCCAGTGAGTATCTCCCTCCTTCAGCTTGCCACCAAGGATGGTGCTGTTCCAGGCGGCATGGGGTTTGGATTGGGTTGGACAGGGAGGTGCCAACAAGATCAGGTCTCACAGTTCACGTGTTACTCCTGTTTCTTGGCTTGGGTGGGTCTGAGCCTCAGAGCAGTGACTAAGTCTGGCCTCACTTGGAGGAATGTGGCAGGTTGAGGTTGAAAATGCCACCTTCCAATGGAGGGGTGGCAGGTGTTCAATGTCATGCATCAATTTACCTTAATAAATGTGACCTCTTTTGACTTCTAGGACTTGAGTAACTTCTATGCACAGTACAAATCCATCGAGCCCTACCTGAAGAAGAAGGATGAGTCGAAAGAGGGCAAGGAGCAGTACCTGCAGTCCATAGAAGACCGTCAGAAACTGGTCACTGCTTCTTTTCTACCCTTGAAATCCCTTGCAGATAAGACCTGGGTTCTACACTAACATGCAGTAGTTTCTAGTTCCTTTGATGACCAAGCTGTCTGGTGCAAAACGCCACGTGGGTGGAATCTGCTCCTGCAATGCAGCATCCTGGCACGTTGGTGTTGTTAAGGATAACATCTGCTAATGAAATGCAGTCGTGGTTGTGATGAGCACTCTGATCTCATTTCCACTGTCTGTACAAACACTATAAAAGCTACAGGCTTGTAATATCCTAGTGGAGATAAGGCACTGCAGTTCATGCTGGCATGCAGGCTGTCAGGCTTGGCACTCTTGTCTAGCTGCAGCATGCTAAGCAGTGCTTTCATGTTGCTGCTTGCTGGGTTTTACCCTAAAAGCAGTTTTACCCTAAAAACTAATGGCAAACAGCTAAACCCTTTTGGATGTGGAGCACAAGCATGATGTGTTTGTGCATGAGTTAAATGTCTGGTTTTTGAGGGGATTTTTCTGGGAATAGAGTGGTGTTGATCCAAAGCCTCTGCAGAAAGTTAAAGGGTGGCTGAGGAACAGCTGAGACATAGCTGCCTTTTTAAAAAGCTGGCAGTGTGGGTAAGTTCTTGCCTGGATTTCCTTGGCTGCCACAGGAGGTAGCAGTAAATCAGCAGTTTCTCTTTTGCCTCTGACCTGTCTTGATCCATTGCTTCATGGATCAAAGCTCTGCCTGTCACTGCGTAGGCACAAAGCGGGCAGGCAGCCTCCGTTTTGGCAAGTGGTAAAAGGTGAATATGAACAGCAGAGAGGAAGGCTGATGAAAGGAGATGCAATAAAAACCCATGAGCTGCACTCATCTTGAAAGTTTTCCGTGAGGGGTGTGCTTGCTGCAAAGCTACAGGGCATGAACAGACCCATCATGTGCCCCAGATGTCGCAGTGTCATGAGACCGGTGCTGTGACATTCTCAACAACCACAGGGTCTTACAGTCTGAAAGAATCTTTATCTGAGGGCACCAGATAGTTCTCCTGCACCACTTCATGGTGTTATCTGATCTGTTTTATCTTGTTGCTGAAGTTCCTCTTGCTGTGAGAACAGTGCAGGAGAAGTGTGGATACAGCTGGAAAACCTCCACCTTTTCCTTTGAATCATCAATGATTTGAAATGTTACAGTGAGAAATAAGACAAATTTGGGGTGAGAAGGTAACCCTGGCATGCAGAGCTCTGGCAAAGCTTTGTGAAAGACTAATGCAGGTGACTTGTTAAAGCTCTGAGGAGTTCTGGCATCAGGTACTTTTCGAAGCTAAATGTAATGATCCTTTGGCCCCAAAACAACATCCAGGTACATAAATTAAGGTGGACTGGACTCTGGCTCTTAGCCTGGAGGGTTGATTGAGCTACTAGGAGGCTTGGGAGAGTTCGTCTTCTGCCCAGTGTCACTTCCATGTAGGTCTTCAGTGCCTTCATCTCTGTGTAAATGATGATATGGCTCAAGGCTCGCACCATTCCCATTCTCTAAGTGCTTGGGGATGCCCTTGAAGCACATGCTAACCTAGAGCTCTTCTCCCTGAGGCTGTGGGGCACACAGTGATCTTTTTTCTACAACACTCCTTGAATCATTACTTGGTAGCACATTATTCCTTTCCTCAGCCACTCTCTGGGACAGACTGGAAGGATAGAATGCCATAGGATGAAGCAATTCCCTCAGTTTTCTTCAGTTTATGCTTTTTCCCCCCCTGTTGTCACAAACCCCTGGTTTATTATAGGGGTTGAGTTGGGACGATGGAACATGGGGAGGACCTGCATGTAGGAATTGCTCTCTTCCAGCTGTACTGCTTCAGTGTAGGGTTTTCAGAGCCACTCTGTTGCACCAAGTCACTAGAGGGGAAAAGTGGTGAGGGAAGCACATGCTTTTGTAAATCCCCTCTTTAAAAAAGGGCTTTGTCATGGGTTTCTGGAGTGACTTGACTGCGGCCTCCTACCCCATGCAGGACGGGCTCTACGAGTGCATCCTGTGTGCCTGTTGCAGCACGAGCTGCCCCAGTTACTGGTGGAACGGGGACAAGTACTTGGGTCCTGCTGTGCTGATGCAGGTAAGGACGGATCCTGTTTGTCACATGGGGCTGCCTAAAAGCAGGACAGATAGGTGGGACAGTATTGCACAGTCCACATTTTGGGCTGGAATTCCTGAGGGAGGTGTTGCTTTTAATGCTTCCCACTGGTTACAACACCTTGAAGAAGCATTTGGTGTGTCAATGGCTCTGACTTCCAGGCCTATCGCTGGATGATTGACTCCAGGGATGACTACACAGAGGAGCGTCTGGCTCAGCTTCAAGACCCGTTCTCTCTCTACCGTTGTCACACTATCATGAATTGCACAAGGACTTGCCCTAAGGTATGTGTGCATCCTGTCTGTGTCCCTTGTAGGGTTCCTGGATTGTCTCCAAGCACCCTGCTTGAAAGCCAGCAGGGAAACACTCACTTAAGCTTACTTTTCTCCTCAAGCTTGCCTTGGCTTGTTCAGCCTCTTGAAACACAGCGGGTTACCAGCAGCTGTGCTTACAGTAGTGGCTGTACAAGAGGACCAGGCAAAGGCACTGCAAGAACATCTCTTCCTTGTGAGCAAAGCTGTGACTTTAATAACCTGTTTCCAAGCTTTAGAGTGTGACAATAGGGCGCTGGTCATGACAGGGACACTGACAGAAATGGTACAGGGAGGTTTGTGCTGTGTGGTCCAGTCAGTGGTGTGAGCACCACAATACTCTTAACCCTCCACAGTGCAACCTTAAACTCCAATAGTAGCAACTACCCCTGGTGTATTGTGCAACTTGTGTAATGGAGAAGGCTACAACAAGCTTTCAACACCTCAGGGGGACGTGTTTTATGCTGACATCCTGCTGTTAGGACATTTCCCAGATGGTCTGGTTCTCTGGTATTTCTTTTGAGAACTGAGTAAGCTTTCCCAAACCAGAGCGTGCCTCTTCCTCATCTTGCAATGACCTTGTGCCTGTTGTTAGGCAGATTATTGAGTTTTGCTTTCCTGCCAGCTGTGCTTTGCACAGCCTTTGCTTGCACCTGGTGGTGGAGTAATTCCTGAGCTGTGAACTAATACGAAGGTAAATATTGGAGCAGATGACAGATGGGAAGGGGAGGTGATTGAGATCTGGGCTGACACGGTGCGTGCTCATTTCTCCATGTGTTTCTCAGGTGATGCCCTGACTACAGACAATTCCCCCTTTGTGAAGGGAGCTAGCTCCTGATCAGTGTCAGCTGTTCAGCTGAAGGTGAAGGTTCAGCTTGAACATCTGGCTGTATGCAGGAATGTACACTCTGTGAGGAAGCAGCTCGTGGCCTTAAGTTTGAGACACCTTTGTGGTTAATAACACACTGCCCCCCACGTGCTCTGATCCTGTCAGTTGTCTTCATCAGCCCTGACAGACTGCACGGTGAGCTCTGCACCAGGGGCAGTTCCTGTTCCATTCTCAGCCATACTCTCACCTTGAGGTTAGCCATGCTCAGTTTGATAGCAGTGCTACAGGGTGAAGGGCCTTTGTGACTTTGATGTGTCTATACTGTAGGAAAACCTCCTCAGGAAAGCTTAGCTGGCTGGTGTGAGGAGCATTTACAGCTGGTGACTTTGCTCTTGCTCACTTCCCCAGTGCTCTCCAAAAGAGTTTTATTTCTGGTAAGGAGAAAAGCCACATCAGCTTTTCCCCGTCTCAGCCTGGAGAAGAGAAGCTGGGTGGAGACCTCAGAGCAACTTCCAGTGTCTGAAGGGGGCTACAGGGATGCTGGGGAGGGACTCTTCATCAGGGACTGGAGCGATAGGACAAGGAAAAAGGAGAGGTTTAGGTTGGAGATAAGGCAGAAGCTCTTCCCTGTGGGGAATGTTGGAAAAACATCACCCTGTTCTGGAATCTCCTGGGAATCCCTTGGGCACCCTGGGTGCCCAGAGAAGCTGTGGCTGCCCCATCCCTGGCAGTGCTCAAGGCCAGGTTGGACACAGGGGCTTGGAGCAAGCTGCTCCAGTGGAAGGGGTCCCTGCCTGTGGTAGGGGTTGGAACTGGATGAGCTTTAGGCTCCCTTCCAACCCAAACCATTCTTTGTTCTATGGTCTCTTGTACCGTCACTGTCAGGTTTTACAAGGCAGTTTCCTGTCTCCAGAACTCATTATAACCCCTATAAAACTGTTGAATTCCGCCCTGCTTAAGCTTTGTTCGAAGTTCCTGTCCCTCAGCTGCTCACTTCTCTTTGATCCTCGAGTTGCTGATTCAAAACCAGTCCTCCAAAGTCAAATGAGCAGGGACAGTGCTGCTGGCTCAGCCTGCAGGTGGAGGAGGTGAGCTCCCAGCACTGCTGCTCTACTCCAGACTGCCTTTTACCCTTGTAAATTGAGCTGGAGTGCAGCAAACCTGCAGCAGCGTGCTCAAACCCATGGCTCTGCATGCCATGCTGCCTGGCCTGCCTGGAGCCAGCTCTTCAGTGCTGCCTCTCATTATGCTTTAACCTCCCAGCGTTGAAAAGGAAGCACAAGATTAGGCTGGACTCCAGCTTTTAGGGGGGGAAAAGGGTGCTAAGCACCTCCTCTGCCAGCTGTTTGTGTGAGTAGCAGCACATGTGTGACCTTACCAGGACTTAGATTGGGGTGAAGCAGGACGTGGGGGCTTTAACGTGCTGGTTTTCCTACTTTTTAGGGTTTGAACCCTGGTAAAGCAATTGCTGAGATCAAGAAGATGATGGCAACTTACAAACAGAAGGCGACTGCTGCGTAATGCTGCTCCCTAACTGGAAGTGGAACACACAAACATGCTTTATCTGAAAGGAATTTATACCTGATTGAGCAAGAGAAGGTTCCAGCAGGCAGTTTGGTGTTTTCCCTATAGGTTTGCACGTACAATAAATACTGTAAAATACAAAAAAGAGCTGTTCCTTTATTAACAATATTGAACTGATGCTTCTGCCTCTGGTGTAGCATCCCCAGGCTCTCTGGGATGGGGTTTTGAGTGTCTGAGGAGTTGGGGTCACCTCTGGGGCTCTGCTGTGGATGGGGATATGAACGTGGCCCCATGGCAGAGATGAATAGAGACAGAATATCTGTGGTGACCTTGATCCCATGTCTTGAAAGCGAGTGCATGTGTGGGAAGAGACCTGCAAGTCATAAGCCCTGTGGCAATGAGCAGGGAAATGATGGAAGTGGCTGGGAAAGGGGAATGTTGGAAGAATCTCACCCTGTTCTGGAATCTCCTGGGAATCCCTTGGGCACCTTAGTGAGGATCTGGAGCTCCCAGAGTCAAAGGCCAGTGGCATTGCTGTTAAGACAGAGCTGTCTTACCACTGCCCTGCTTGTTGGGCTTACTTTCTATTCCAACTCCTTAAGCAGATTTACTAGAACAGGGTTGGATCTTCCTCTTTGCTCCAGCACAAGTGGTTTTGTAGCTCCTGATTGCCCCAGTTTGTGATGCTCAGGGTGGGTTGTTGCTTGAAGCAGCAGTTTTTGGTCTTAGGGGGATGGAGAGTGGGGAAGTGCTTTGTTCTGCCCTCTAATAGATAAATTTGTATCTAGATGGAGTAAACACTTCTGGAAATGTGATGCTGCTTCTGAGATGTGCTGTGCTCACCAGGATGCTACCAGCGGGCAGCAGATGAAGACACAAGTGGCAGAAGAAGCTGTCTGCAAGGCTTAATCCCCAAATGACCAGGGTTGGTCCCTATAGCTAGCTGCCCCACAGCAATGGAACCTCCTGGCTGCCTCAGGAAGCTCAGCTGATGTTGCTGCCTTCATAGTTGTAGGAATACTTGGGGGTGCAATTCTGTGTCACTGAATTGCCCATCTTCTCTGTGTCTTGAATGTCAGAGCAAGCTGCTCTAGTGGAAGCATCCCTGCCCGTGGCAGGGGTTGGAACCGGAGGAGTCAGGGAAAACATTGCCTTTATCTCCCTGGTACAGAAACCAAACCTCCCATGTGCAGGGATGGGGGCACGGCTGCATTTGGGGTGAGGGGGTCATTGCAGCCCTGCTTATAGCATTGGGTTTGCAGTGGTTGGAGCCCACAGAGCAGAGCTTTGGCTGTGGGGGGGTTGTGCTCTGCTCTAGGGGAGCAGTTTGGGGCTGCACCCGGGTCATGGCTTCAGAATTCCCCTTGGAGCAGCTTTCCAGGAGGAAACCCTGCACCAGTGTGCAAATGAGTGGAGAGAAAAGGGGAGAGGGCTGCAAACCCCCTTTTGGGGGCATCCTTATGTGGGGTGCAAGCCCCCTTTAGGGGCACAGAGCCCATTGTCTTCACTCGCAGGATATGGGGGTGCAAAGCCTCATTTGGGGGGCAGAGCCAGTACGTTTCCTCGCAAGATGTGGGTTACAAAGCACCCTTTGTGGGGCAGCCTTTTGCCTTTCTTTGCAAGATACGGGGATGAAAACCCCTTTTGGGGGGCAGAGCCAGTGCATTTGTTTGTAAGGTGTGGGGGTACAAAGCCCCTTTGATGGGGCAGAACCAGTGCATTTCCTTGCAGGATATGGGTGTGAAAACCCCTTTTTGGTGTGCAGAGCCTGGTGCATTTCCTTGCAGGATGTGGGGTTTAAAAGCACTTTTGGGGTACAGCCCTTTGCCTTTCCTTGCAATATATGGGAGTACAAAGCCCTTTTGGGGGCAGAGCCAGTGCATTTCCTTGCAGAATATGGGGTCAAAGCCCTAATAGGAGCTAATCCCAGGTTATGCTGGGATGCTGCTTTGCTTGGGGGGGGGTAAGTGACTACAAGTCCCAGCATCCCCCATGCTCCGCCCTTCCGGGGCTCCCGCCCGTGTCCGCCCGCCATGAGCGCAGGTCGGGGGGGGTCCCACGCCGGGTGTTTGGGGGTGCAGAAGGGATGCAGGGACCCCCCCCCCTCCGCTTACCCCATAGGGGTTGGCGCATCGCGAGTGGCCCCGGGGTTGTACTTTGCTGTGCGGGTGCCTTGGGTTGTGCGGGTTGGGGGTTGCGTTAGGGTGCAAGGGGGGAGCGCACCCTCACTCTATTCGGCGTTATTTTGCCTTTTTTTGGCCCTAATTTGCAGCATGGGGAGGAGGTGGGGATGATGCAGAGCGGGGTGCGCCCCCCCCCTCATGGATTTGGGGGGTGTCAGAGAGAAGGGAGGAGCGCAGCATCACCCCCGAGGAGCCTTTAGCGCACGCTGGGGTGCTGTGGGTCTGGCAAGCGCGGATCCCGATGGTCCGGGCTTGTGCTGTTACGGGGGGGGCTGCTGCTGCTTTTAATGGGTGCTTCCTTACCGCAGAACCGGTTTGGCTTCACCTCCCGTCGGGACACGAGCGCTCAGCCCCGCTCCGGCCGGCACCGCTCCATGGGACCGTGTGGAGAGGCTGCTGCTGATGAATCCACCCGCAACGAGGGGAAACGAAACCCGAAGTGAGGCTTTCGGATGCTCCGAAAGGCTGCGGCTGGATCCCTGCGGCACAGCGGGAGCCGCTTCCCTGCCGGCAGGTTATTCCCACTCGGGGTTAGGGGTCCTCCGAGCTCGCTGGGACCCGCAGCCTTTGGTGGGGTCATCGTGCAGACGAGGTGGATATTGAGGTTACAAAGGACCACGCTGCCTGGCTGACCCGGCGAGCCGAGCATCCCGGGGTTGTCTCCCGTCGGGAACGGACGTGATGCAATGTCGGGTGAGTGAAGCCTCAGTGTTTGGGCCGGCTGTGGCTTGGCTTTACAGCCAAAAGACCCTTTGGAAGGTGGGGAAAACGCATCCAGGTGTTCCGAAGAGGCTGGGGAATGCAGTGTTGAGGTGGAGGAAGCATCCTTGTGTCTGTGGCGTATCTCATTCTGTGTAGAACCAGTGCAGCCCTTCCGACCTCCTTGTTTCCTTTTGAATTTGCCCTGGTTGACATGGAGGAGCGTCTGAATGAGAAAGGAAGGGCTTTATGGCAGGAAAGGGAAGAGGGCAGCACCCGTTGCAGGGCTCCTTCGGTGCCTGGCTGTGCCATGGCTGTGGTCCCTGCCACCATGGTCGCTGCCACTGTGTCCACCCCACTTCCAGCCCCTCAGGCCCCCTTTGCCCCATCTTTTGCTCCAGATCCACAGCATAGCAACACTCGGGGGGGTTAAACCTCAACCCTCTTAATCCCAGACTGGTTTGGAAGGGACCTTAAAGCTCATCCAGCTCCAACCCCTGCCACAGGCAGGGACCCCTTCCACTGGAGCAGCTTGCTCCAAGCCCCTGTGTCCAACCTGGCCTTGAGCACTGCCAGGGATGGGGCAGCCACAGCTTCTCTGGGCACCCTGTGCCAGCGCCTCAGCACCCTCACAGGGAAGAGCTTCTGCCTAAGAGCTCAGCTCAGTCTCCCCTCGGGCAGGTTCAAGCCATTCCCCTTGGCCTGTCCCTACAGGCCCTTGTCCCAAGCCCCTCTCCAGGTTTTCAAGGGGGCACCCGGCTTGAACACTTCCAGCCACGGGTGCTGGCTCCAGAGGCAGGAAATGCTCTAATCCTGCCTTAACACCTCAAAACAGGGGTGCTGGGCTGCAAGGAGCACACCCCTCCTCTCCCTCAGTGCGATAGAGCCCTTTATTTAACCAGGATATGGGGAAAATGTGGGGTTTGGCTCTAAACAACCACTTGCTGCATGGCCAGTGGTTGCTGAGCGAGGATGCTCCCTGAAGCACTGGGTGCTTCCCTCTGGCTTGTGCCATACAGGGAGCTCCTGCAAGCCTGGGTAAAGAGAGGTCAGCGTGATCCCTGCCCAGCGTGGGGCAGAAACCTGCCTTGCTGGAAGGGTTTGACCACATTACGCTGCCTTAGCTGGTGGTGTCAGCTTGTGGTGAAGCAAACACTGATTGTGTCACCACCTTCATCAGGGACTGTAGCGATAGGACAAGGGGTGATGGGTTCAAACTGAAACAGGGCAAGTTCAGGTTGGAGATAAGGCAGAAGCTCTTCCCTGTGAGGGTGCTGAGGCGCTGGCACAGGGTGCCCAGAGAAGCTGTGGCTGCCCCATCCCTGGCAGTGCTCAAGGCCAGGTTGGACACAGGGGCTTGGAGCAAGCTGCTCCAGTGGAAGGGGTCCCTGCCTGTGGCAGGGCTTGGAGCTGGAGGAGCTTTAAGGTCCCTTCCAACCCACACCATTCTATGAGTCTGCAAATCCATCCAGGAACCAGTCTGAGGGGAACAGAACTGCTGGGTGAGCACTTTGCCTACAAGGACTTGATTCCCTCACCCATCTCCAGGGCTGCATGCACGAGCACGGTTCCCCTTGGATTACCGGTGACGGCAGAGCCCAGATCTCCCTCTTCCACATCCCCACCTCATATGGAGCTGTCTCCTTTTGTTTCTCCCAGCCTTGGGCTGTTCCCTCTGGTGGCTGCTGCCAGGTCTGGGTAGGACCAGACCTCCTGGTGGAACACGTTTGCTCCGGCTCCAGCGTGTTCTCAGCGCTTGGCTCATGGGGTTGAGTTGATGCTGGCTGGGTGGGAAGGGCAGGAGGATCAGCGCCATCTCATCCCAGCCCTCCCTGGGCCTGGGCATGCCCCTGCCCATGACGTCTCCCATCCCAGGGGAAAGCCTGAAGGCTGCTCTGGAAGTTCCTCACGTTGCCCTACAGGACCCAAGCACCGTTCTCCTTTCCCCATGCCTCCTTCCTTCCTTTTGCTGTGTCTCCAAGGGCCCAGATTGACCCTGCCAACCCTGTCCCATTGATCAGACAGCACCATGTGGATGGAGGGATGGAGAAGGATGAAGGGAGGATGGTGGGTGGATAGATGGATGGATGGATGGATGGATAGGTGATGGATGGAGAGAGGAGATGATGGGATGATTGGAGGATGGTGGGTGGGTGGATGAATGAATGATGATGGAAGGATGGATGGAAGGATGGATGGATGGATGGATGGATGGATGGATGGATGGATGGATGGATGAATGATGATGGATGGATGGATGGATGATGGATGGATGGAGGATGGATGAATGATGATGGATGGATGGATGGATGGATGATGGATGGATGGAGGATGGATGAATGAATGATGATGATGGATGGATGGATGGATGATGGATGGATGATGGATGGAGGATGGATGAATGAATGAATGATGATGGATGGATGGATGGATGGATGGATGATGGATAGATGATGGATGGATGGATGAAGGATGGATGAATGAATGATGATGGATGGATGGTTGGATGGATGGATGGATGGATGATGGATAGATGATGGATGGGTGGATGAAGGATGGATGGAGGGATGGATGGATGGATGGATGGATGGATGGATGGATGGAATGAATGAATGAATGAATGAATGAAGGATGATGGATGGATGGATGGATGGATGGATGGATGGATGGATGGATGGATGGATAATGCTGCTCATTATGGAGCATTGAGCTGGGAGCACAGGGAAATCTGAGGGTCCTTTTGAGGTTTGTTTGCTTCAAGACAGGTGTTTGTAAAGGGCTGTGGCTGCAAAGGGAGCTTGTGGAGAAGGTCTCTGTGGCCAGCACACATCTGCTTTCAGGATGGACGTGCTGCTGGGGAGAAAGGCTGCATCTGGGGCCAGAACCCTGGGGCAGGGACCAGCGCTGGTGCTCACAAATGGTCCCGGGCTGGGGCTGCTTTGCAGGAGGTGTTCAGTGCCATGAAATGTGTGGTCCCGAGGTTTCCAGCACTGCTTGGATGCCAGTACCTGTGCTACATGTGGGGGCATCACAGAATCCCAGACTGAATCACAGGGAAGAGCTTCTGCCTAAGAGCTCAGCTCAGTCTCCCCTCTGGCAGGTTCAAGCCATTCCCCTTGGCCTGTCCTCACACATCCTGATGCAGGTCCCTCTCCAGCATCCAGTTCCTGGCTCCCCTCTTCCCTTTGCAGCCACTCCTGGCTGTTGTCTCCCTCTCGATCCCTGCTCAGCAGCAGAGGGAGCAGCACATCTTGTCCCAGGGCTCTCCATAGAGGCTCAGCGGGTGCCCTGTGCTGTGTTTGCCCACGAGGTGTGGCCTCTGCTCCAGGATTCAAACCGGTGGCGCAGCTCCGGCGCGCTCTGCCCTCCCCTGCCCGGGTGCTGCACGGATCCCATCCCCGCATCCCAGCCCAGCCGCGACGGCTCCGGTGCAGCCGCCGCTGGGGTGAGTCAAGGCAACAGCCCCATCGCTCGCTGTGCTCTGGGGAGCAGCCGGGATGGGAGCAGGAGGTGAGGAACCCCATGGGGATGGGATGGTGCAAGGATGGAGCCGGCTGCGGCTCCTCCTAAAGCTTTGCTGCTTGTAAGGTCTGGAAGTGTTGTAACAGCAGAGTGCAGGCGGAGACGTGGCTGTGCTTGGATCGTAGAATCATGGAATGGGTTGGGTTGGAAGGGAGCTTAAAGCTCCTCCAGCTCCAACCCCTGCCACAGGCAGGGACCCCTTCCACTGGAGCAGCTTGCTCCAAGCCCCTGTGTCCAACCTGGCCTTGAGCACTGCCAGGGATGGGGCAGCCACAGCTTCTCTGGGCACCCTGTGCCAGCGCCTCAGCACCCTCACAGGGAAGAGCTTCTGCCTTATCTCCAACCTGAATCTCCCTTGTTTAAGCTTAAATCCACCCATCCGGGCGGTTTTCCCAGCACAGCTCCCACCTGGCATGGGACTGGTTAATCCTGTGATCTCCTGGAAACAAGAACCTGCCCCGACCAGGAAATTATCCACATGCTGCAGGGCTGGGAGCTCGCTCCTGGGTTGGTGTTTGTGCCACGTGTTATCTCCCTGCTGCTGCTGCTTTCAGATCCCGGAGCTGGGACGCCACAGCTCGTAATCCCATATGGATACTGGGATAAAGAGCAAGTTCAGCTTCATGGCGTGGAGGGTAATGATTAAAATCCACCTGGGATAATCCCAGTCTGTGGCAGGGGGTTGGAACTGGATGATCTTAAGGTCCTTTCCAACCCAAACCAGTCTGATGATGGTGATGCTTACAGTGATCCCCATCTCCCCAACTGGGGATCAGCAGGAATTGGAGGTGCTGAGCCACACTGGGCATCCTTAAAACTGGAAAACACCGATGTTGTGGCCACCTCCTCATGCAGGGAGGAACACAAGGAGCAAACAAGCATGAAAAGTGCCTGAGAGAGCTCTCCCTGCTCTTGGCCTGGCTCTGGACCAGCCCCGCTCCCTTCCCCTGGCTGCTAAGCTGCTGGGTTTGTGCCAGCTTTTCTCCTTGGGCTCCTTTGACATCGTTCGTGTGACCATCACGTGCCACAGGCAGGTGACTGGGAGGTCCTGGGGTGCCCCGTGCCCGCAGCATCCCCCTCCCAAAGCAGCTTTGCCGGGAGCGCGGATGGAAGAGGGGACACGGAGCCCAGCCACCTCCTGGGGTTGATCCAGGGATGCCATTGCTGCAGCCGGGAGCCCATCACCGTGGCAGCTCCTAAATAACCCCCGGGATCAGCTCTCTTTATTCCCCCCCTCCCTGTTCTTTGGCTTTGCAGACAGCAGCAGGCTGCTGGGGAGCCAGCGGCCGGGATACGGGACGCTGCGGACGGACACGGACGCATCCCGCATGGTAGGTGTGGGGAGGGAGCAGCGCCCTGCTGGGCTGCCACCAAAACTGGGTGTTAGTGCAGGATCCCAGCCTGGTTTGGGTTGGAAGGGACCTAAAATCCCATCCAGATCCAACCCCTGCCATGGGCAAGGACCCCTTCCACTGGAGCAGCTTGCTCCAAGCCCTGTCCAAGGAGAACTTGTACCCAGGAGCTCATCTGGCTGGTTAAAGCCATTCCCCTTGGCCTGTCCAACACCAGCACCAGACAATGGTTTTTCAGCCCCAGATTTACTTTGCTGTCACCTGCCTGGTGTTAAACCATGCCAGGACTCAGGGCTTCCATCAGTGCAGGATGCAGATGCTTGCTGACCTTCGTTTCAGTTTGTTTTATGAACAAGCATTCCCATACAGGTCTCCTTTCTTCCAGGAGGTCACGGGCTACCAGACCAAGACGTGGCGGGTGGCCCTGTGCCACATTGGCTCTGTGCTGACAGCAGGGCTGCTCCTCATCCTCTTCCATTGGAAGCCAAGCCTGGAGGTGCAGGTGAAGTGCAAGCCCTGTGCCCTCAGCCAGGCCGACTGGGTCATCATCAGAGTAAGTCCTGGGAAGGTCGGGGCTTGGGCTCTGCTCTTGGCTTCCCAGGGTGTCCTTGGGCTTGTTCCTTCCTGCTTTCCACAGCCACCAGCCTGGCTTTGTGGTTCTCTTCATTGTCCCTGCAGCCCAGCCAGCATCTGGGAATGGGGCTCCCTACCTGGGCCGCTGTCCCTGTTTGCAGGAGCAGGGGGGATCCGTGGGGAGCTCCCCCATTCCCCCTGCTCAGCCCCTGTGCCTTTGTTGCAGGACAGGTTCGGACAGTGCTTCACCACCCGTGTGTGCACAGAGGCGCTGGGCGAGGGCAGGTCAGTTGGGCTCACATCTGGACATGGCAAGGGGCTCACATCTGCATTTGGCTTCCAGAGAGCCGGGGCCGCTTACAGCAGAGCTGGTGGGATGGGGAAGGCCTGACCCTCGTTTTCCATCCCGAGCAGCCTGGAGCATCACCCCGGGGCCAGGCTGGAGGACCGCAGGACCAGCATCGCTATCGGTGTGTCGGAAGAGGAGGAGAGCCGGGACACCATCCGGCTCCATGAGAAGGAAGAGGTAAGACTGGTGACCTTCCCACCTCTGCCTTGCAACGCCTCTCCCTCGTGTCCTGCTGACACCTTGTGCTCCCATCCTGCCCTGCTCAGAAGAACGTCCTGCGGTACTACCTCTTCGAGGGCATGCGCTACGTCTGGATCGAGCGGCGGCAGATGTACTGCAAAGTCAGGTACTCCTCTGTCCCCTTTGCCGCAGCCAAGCTCCTTGCACTGGGATGCTGGGGAGGGACTCTTCATCAGGGGCTGGAGCAACAGGACAAGGGGTTAAGGTCTTTTCCAGCCCAAACCAATCTGGGATTCTGTGATCTCTCTGCTGCTCCCTTTGGCCCCTCAGCCCCCTCCGTGTGGTGCTGACCCATCGGGAGGTCACACAACCACTGGAGCTGGAGCTTTTCTCTGCACTGCAGAGCCTTTGGCGACCATCCCCGGGTGCTGGGTCAAGGAAGCCGCTGCTGTTCCCCCGGTCTGTTGGTGCTGCTTGTCTTTGTGAGCAGAGGAAACCAGGCAAAGCATTTTGGCAGCCGCCCCATGCTGGATGCTCCTCTCCGAACTGTGCCCTTTTGTTCCTGCCCCTTGGCACCCGCGCGCTGCAGCAGGGGCCGAGGAACAAGATCCTCTCCCGTTCCCAAAGGGTTCTTTTCTGTCAGCGAGGACTTGGACGTGGTGTTTGTGTCTCTGGGCCAGGCTCCTGCTGGTTTTGACTCCGTTTCCCTGTTTTCCTTTCCCCTGGTGCTTGCCAGCATCTTGGATGAAGGCTGGACCTGCGCAGATCTGCACCTCTCGCAGGCTGGGCTCAGCCAGCAGGACCACAACACCAGGTAGGGATCTACCAGCTCTATGGGCCACGTGGGGAGCACAGATGGGGCTTTTCCAGGGGCCAGCAAATCCCGGAGCCTGGGTTCTTCCTGCATTCAGCCCTCAAAGCAGAAGTGGGCTGGATTGCCCTGGCTTGACTTCTCCATGTAACCAAGCTCCCAAGGAGGTCTGGGCAGTGTGAGGGTCCCTCAGCATGGAAATGCAGCTTTTCCCTAGCATGGATTTACTTTCCTGTCCCCTTTACAGAAGGAAGATCTATGGAGCGAACCTCATCGAGGTACCGGTCAAGTCCTACGCGAGGCTGTTGGTGGAGGAGGTGTGTGTGCATCCACAGCGCTTCCAAAGAGCCTCTTGTCCCAGGGCAGATCCTGCTCCAGGTCCCTCCCTGCCAGTGCTTTGCAGGCCCTTCCTCTTGGGTAGGGAGGAATTCAGAGAAGGCAGAGCTGGTGGAGGGGATCCATCCTGCCCCTTAGCTCAGACAGGAGCATCCCAGCTGGCTGCAGAGGTGGCTGAGCATCCTCAGGAGTACCGGCCATAAACCAGGCCAGGGAGGATGGCGGGTTTGCAAGCAGTCAGCTGGTGCATCCCTAGCCCCAGGGAAGGGCCAGCTGCTCCTCTGCATCAGCAGCTGGTCCTCAAGCAGCTGGAAGTCTCACAGTCATAGGGTCATGGAATCCCAGCCTGGTTTGGGTTGGAAGGGGCCTTAAAGCTCACCCAGCTCCAACCCCTGCCACGGGCAGGGACCCCTTCCACTGGAGCAGCTTGCTCCAAGCCCCTGTGTCCAACCTGGCCTTGAGCACTGCCAGGGATGGGGCAGCCACAGCTTCTCTGGGCACCCTGTGCCAGCGCCTCAGCACCCTCACAGGGAAGAGCTTCTGCCTTATCTCCAACCTGAACCTTCCCTGTTTCAGTCTGAACCCATCACCCCTTGTCCTATCACTCCAGTCCCTGATGAAGAGCCCCTCTCCAGCATCCTTGCAGCCCCCTTCAGACACTGGAAGCTGCTCTGGGGTCTCCACGCAGCTTCTCCTCTCCAGGCTGAGCAGCCCCAGTGTTCTCAGCCTGGCTCCATACAGGAGCTGCTCCAGTCCCTGAGCATCCCCATGGCCTCCTCTGGCCTTGCTCCAGCAGCTCCATGTCCTTATGTTGGGCACACCAGCACTGCACACAGTGCTGCAAGTGGGGTCTCATGGGAGGAGAGCAGAGGGGCAGGATCCCCTCCTTCAACAATGAGCTGGAGGAAGCTCTTCCCCCAAACCCGTCTCACCTTCCTTGTTCCCTTCTAGGTTCTCAATCCCTTCTACATCTTCCAAGTGTTCAGCATCGTGCTGTGGGTCTGTGACGCCTACTACTACTACGCTGCCTGCATCTTCCTCATCTCCACCATCTCCTTAGGGCTGTCCCTCTACGAGACAAGGAAGGTTGGTGCTGGGCTTATTTGGGACCAGCAGCTCTGGTGACACAACCTGTTCTGTGCTGCTGGTTGACCTCTGTGCTGATGTCTGAGCCCAGCTGGGTGAGGACAGCCCATGCTCCCAGTGGTGCAGCAGGTTTCCTTGTCCTTCCTCTGTGATCCTGAGCCTTCCAGACCTGTTTTATGGATGCTTTGCTGTGCTTTCTGAGCTGACTGCTCCCTCCCTTGCAGCAAAGCACCACGCTGCAGAACATGGCCAAGATGTCAGTGGGCGTCCGAGTCCATCGCTCCGGTGGAGGTGAGTGTGGTGCCTGCGATGGGTGAGGGCTCCCAGCATGGATTTGGGATGGGGATGATGTGAGACCTGTTGAAAGGGCCTTCCTTGAACCCTTTGTGTTGGATCAGCCTGTCAGTGTCCCAGTCTGTCCACAACCTGGTGTGGGGATCCTACTGGACAGCCCATTGTGTCAGAGGGGGGGATTCAACCAACCTGTTGGGATCTGCAGTGATGGCGTCACCAAGTGCCTTATTTCAGTTCTTCAAATCTTTGGAGATTCACACAGAAAAGGGCTTCAGCTGAAGGATTCCCTTACACAAAAGGCAGGTTTGTGACAGGATGAGGGTCAGTGATAGCACATGGACTGTGAAATCAGCCTGGAGCAACAGGCAGCCAGACTGTAACCACTGGAGAGGGGCTTGGGACAAGGGCCTGTAGGGACAGGCCAAGGGGAATGGCTTGAACCTGCCCGAGGGGAGACTGAGCTGAGCTCTTAGGCAGAAGCTCTTCCCTGTGAGGGTGCTGAGGCGCTGGCACAGGGTGCCCAGAGAAGCTGTGGCTGCCCCATCCCTGGCAGTGCTCAAGGCCAGGTTGGACACAGGGGCTTGGAGCAAGCTGCTCCAGTGGAAGGGGTCCCTGCCCGTGGCAGGGGCTGGAGCTGGAGGAGCTTTAAGGTCCCTCCCAACCCAAACCATTGGAGGTTCATTCCAGGACAGCTGCTCTGTGGTTTCTCAGCTGCATGGTACCATCTGGTTCCCATTCCTGCAGGGATTACAACAGAGCCTGGCTGTGGGGTCTCCACTCCACCCTCCATTACTCCTCTTAGCATGTGCTAGGGTGGCAGCTTGCATTGCCTGGGGAGCTGTAGTGGAGCAGACAGTGTGTGTGCCAACACCCTGGAAGCAGCAGCTCTATTTCACCCTTATAAAGTCTCCAACTTCCATTAGGTCCCAGTTTTCCCTAAGCCCCCCCTCCGAGTCCTTTTCCCAAAGGTATCTGAGCAGGGCCGTGCTCTCTTGCAGAGGAGATGGTGGTGAGCTCTGCAGACCTGGTGCCAGGCGACTGCATCAGCCTCCCTGCGGATGGGATGCTGGTCCCTTGCGATGCTGCGCTGCTGACGGGCGAGTGCATGGTCAACGAGAGCATGCTGACGGGTGAGAGCTGGAGCTGGGGGCACGGAGCAAGCCCTGCATCTCCTTGGGTGCTCCTCCATCCCTTTCCCATGCAGGCCTGTTGGGTCCTGACCCCCCCTCAGGGTGATAAACCTCCTCCTATGATGTTCCTCCTCCCTTCCATGATGTTCCTTTTCCCTCCATGATGTTTCTCCTCCCTTCCATGATGTTCCTCTTCCCTTCCATGATGTTCCTCCTGCCTTCCATGATGTTCCTCCTCCCTTCCATGATGTTCCTCTTCTCTTCCATGATGTTCCTCTTCCCTTCCATGATGTTCCTCTTCCCTTCCATGATGTTCCTCCTGCCTTCCATGATGTTCCTCCTCCCTTCCATGATGTTCCTCTTCTCTTCCATGATGTTCCTCTTCCCTTCCATGATGTTCCTCTTCCCTTCCATGATGTTCCTCCTGCCTTCCATGATGTTCCTCCTCCCTTCCATGATGTTCCTCTTCTCTTCCATGATGTTCCTCTTCCCTTCCATGATGTTCCTCTTCCCTTCCATGATGTTCCTCCTGCCTTCCATGATGTTCCTCCTCCCTTCCATGATGTTCCTCTTCTCTTCCATGATGTTCCTCTTCCCTTCCATGATGTTCCTCTTCCCTTCCATGATGTTCCTCCTGCCTTCCATGATGTTCCTCCTCCCTTCCATGATGTTCCTCTTCTCTTCCATGATGTTCCTCTTCCCTTCCATGATGTTCCTCTTCCCTTCCATGATGTTCCTCCTGCCTTCCATGATGTTCCTCCTCCCTTCCATGATGTTCCTCTTCTCTTCCATGATGTTCCTCTTCCCTTCCATGATGTTCCTCTTCCCTTCCATGATGTTCCTCTTCCCTCCATGATGTTCCTCCTCCCTTCCATGATGTTCCTCTTCCCTTCCATGATGTTCCTCTTCCCTTCCATGATGTTCCTCCTCCCTTCCATGATGTTCCTCTTCCCTTCCATGATGTTCCTCTTCCCTTCCATGATGTTCCTCCTCCCTTCCATGATGTTCCTCCTCCCTTCCATGATGTTCCTCTTCCCTCCATGATGTTCCTCTTCCCTTCCATGATGTTCCTCTTCCCTCCATGATGTTCCTCCTCCCTTCCATGATGTTCCTCTTCCCTTCCATGATGTTCCTCTTCCCTCCATGATGCTCCTCTTCCCTTCCATGATGTTCCTCTTCCCTCCATGATGTTCCTCCTCCCTTCCATGATGTTCCTCTTCCCTCCATGATGTTCCTCTTCCCTTCCATGATGTTCCTCTTCCCTCCATGATGTTCCTCCTCCCTTCCATGATGTTCCTCTTCCCTTCCGTGATGTTCCTCCTCCCTTCCATGATGTTCCTCCTCCCTTCCATGATGTTCCTCTTCCCTCCATGATGTTCCTCTTCCCTTCCATGATGTTCCTCTTCCCTCCATGATGCTCCTCTTCCCTCCATGATGTTCCTCTTCCCTTCCATGATGCTCCTCTTCCCTCCATGATGCTCCTCTTCCCTCCATGATGCTCCTCTTCCCTTCCATGATGTTCCTCCTCCCTTCCATGATGTTCCTCTTCCTCCATGATGTTCCTTCTCCCTTCCATGATGTTCCTCTTCCCTTCCATGATGTTCCTCCTCCCTTCCATGATGTTCCTCCTCCCTTCCATGATGTTCCTCCTCCCTTCCATGATGTTCCTCGTGTAGGGGAGAGCGTGCCAGTGATGAAGACCCCTCTTCCGGATGGCACCACCGTCTATTCCCCGGAGGAGCACAGGCGGCACACGTTGTTCTGTGGGACACAGGTCATCCAAGCCAAGTCCTATGTGGGTAGGGAAGTGCTGGCTGTGGTGACCCGCACAGGTAAGGGATTAAGGGATAAAGCCAGGATTAAGCTGCATCCTTTGGAACAGGGACCTTAGGGGCCAGAGAAGGGAATGGAGCTGGTGCAGGGCCTGGAGCCCAAGTGTGATGGGGAAGGGCTGAGGGACCTGGGGGGTTCAGATGGAGAAGAGAAGGCTCAGGGGGGACCTAGTCGCTACTTACAACTGCCTGACAGGAGGATGGAGCCAGGAGGGGCTGGGCTCTGCTCCCAAGGAACAAGGGATGGGACAAGAGGAACCGGCCTCAAGCTGCACCAGGGCAGGGTTAGATGGAGCTGAGGAACAATTCCTGCCCAGAGGGTGCTCAGGCATTGGAACAGGCTGCCCAGGGCAGGGCTGCAGGCACCGGCCCTGCAAGTGTTCACACACCCTCAGTGCCATGGGGCAGTGGTGGCCTTAGCAGGGCTGTGGTAATGATTGGACTGGGTGAGCTGAAAGGGCTTGTCCAACCTGGTTGATTCCATGATTCCATCATTCTACTCTATGCCTTTGCCCATGGTTACCTCCTGCCCCTCTCCCACAGGGTTCTGCACAGCCAAAGGGGATCTCATCAGCTCCATCCTCTACCCCAAACCCGTGAGCTTCAAGTTCTACAAGGATGCTGTGAAGTTCGTCCTGTTCCTCGCTGTCCTGGGTAGGTTGATTGCAGAGGCACGGCCAGGAGCAGCCAAACTCCTCTGCCATGGGTGAGCTCACCCTTCAGCTGCTTTGCTTTGTAACCAAGCCCGTTCTCCTCCCTCCTCCTGCACAGCTTTTATCGGCACGCTCTACAGCATCCTCATCTTGGTTAAAAACCAGGTAGGGCCGTGGGGCTTGGGGGTCCTGGAGCACGGCCTGGGACCATCAGCAGATGCGGGTGGAGATGGGTGAGCGCTGTCAGGATGCCCACCCCTCCTCCTCCTCACCTACCAGGTCCCCGTGGGGCAGATCATCATCCGTGCCCTCGACCTCGTCACTGTCATCGTGCCCCCGGCTCTCCCGGCTGCCATGACCGTGGGCACCATCTATGCCCAGAACAGGCTGAAGAAGCAGGGCATCTTCTGCATCAGCCCTCCCCGCATCAACCTCTGCGGGAAGATCCGCCTGGTTTGCTTCGACAAGGTGAGGCTTGAGCATCACCACGGGACCGGAGTTCCTGTGTCCAGGGGCTGCTGTGGACCCTCCATCCTCATCCCCACAGACAGGAACCCTCACGGAGGAAGGGCTGGATGTGTGGGGGGTGGTTCCACTGGAGAACAACCACTTCATGCCCATCGTGCACGAGCCCCGCTGCCTGCCCGCTGGTCCCTTGCTCTACTCACTGGCCACTTGCCACACGGTCTCGGTGCTGCAGGCACAGCCCATCGGGGACCCTGTGGACCTCAAGATGTTGGAGTCCACTGGCTGGGTAAGCAAAGTGATGGGCAAGGTGCCTGTCCGTAAAGAAGGAGGTGGGACACAGCATGAGAAGGGGTGTTTGGAACCATCCATAGGGTGGATAGCATCTCTGTATCTTGCTTTCAGCGCCTGGAGATGATGGAGGAGGAGGAAGGCGAGCTACCTGCCTCCCAGCAGTTCGGGATGAAGGTCTTGGCTGTGGTGAAGCCTCCACCTGAGGAAGAGCAGCCACGGGACAGGGTAAAGCCCATGGAGCAGTCGCTCCGGGTCCCCACACAGCAAAGGGTGGTTGTGCTCTGTAGCCACAGAGGTTGTGCCTCCCACAGGGGGTCCTGCCTGGCCCTCACACCTTCTCCCTCTCCACAGAAGCACCAGTTACCTGTGGGGATCCTCCGGCGGTTCCCCTTCTCCTCCTCCTTGCAGAGGATGAGTGTCCTGGTGAAGCTGCCCAGTGAAGCCTCAGCCCATGTCTATGTCAAGGGTGCTCCGGAGATGGTGGCCAGCCTCTGCAGGAAGGAGACTGGTACGTGATGGAGATGGGGGTTCACTGTCACTGCCCTGGTCCTGCTGCTCCATCATCCATCTGCATCCCTGCAGCTCACCCCAAAAGGGAATTCTCCTTGGTGATGCTGTGGGGCAGTCCCCAGAGGGACTGGGCTTTGGATTAGCTTCATAGAATCATAGAATGGAGAGGGTTGGAAGGGACTTTCAGGACCCTTAAAGCTATATGGGGGGAAGAAAACAGGAGCTAGAAGACAGGGACTGGAGGCTGGATGAGCATCCAAAGCCCCTCAGTCCTTTGGGAGCTTGAGCCTTGGGTCTACACAGCCCAGGTTCATCCAGGAGCAATCTTGACCTTGGTTTTCCCCTCGTGGCTGGCAGTGCCCATGGATTTCTCCCAGATGCTGCGGCACTACACCACGGATGGGTTCCGGGTCCTGGGTCTGGCCTCCAAACCCCTGAGTTCAGTGACCACGTTCGAGGAGGCCCTGCAGCTCCCCAGGTTGGTGCCAACAGCTTCTGTCTCCATTTACACCTTGTTTGCACCAAGCATTTCATGGGATGCTCCATCCCAGCAGCCTGCAGGGAGCTCCTTCCGAACCCACCCTGGGTTTTAGCTGGTTGTAGCAGTTGATGCTGGTGTTGAAGGGCTCCTTGTACCCACCAGGGAAGCTGTGGAGAGCAGCCTGGGCTTCCTGGGCTTCCTCGTCATGAAGAACGTGCTCAAGCCAGAGTCTGCGCCCGTCATTCACCTCCTGCGCAACGCCAACATCCGCCCCATCATGGTGACAGGTGACCCTGCAGGGGAATGGGGACACAGGGCTCGGGAAGGGATGGGACATGGTCAGCCCTTGATGTGGTGCAAGGGGCGGAGGGTTCTCCCCCAGGAATCACAGAACCCCAGCCTGGTTTGGGTTGAAGGGACCTTAAATCCCATCCAGCTCCAACCCCTGCCATGGGCACGGACCCTTTCCACTGGAGCAGCTTGCTCCAAGCCCGGCCTTGAGCACTGCCAGGGATGGGGCACCCCCAAGCCCTTCTCCTCAGGGCTGCTCCATCCACTCCCCACCCAGCCTGTAAGGAACGAGCTGCCCCCCGACACGCAGGGAAGCGAAGGGCTCCCCAGCACGGAGCCTGCGAGAGGGGACAGGGTAGGTTTTATGGTAGGGGACACCAGTGGCTGCTGGTGCCCGCTCATCGCCTCCGTCTCTCTGGCAGGAGACAACATGCTCACAGCCATCAACGTGGCGCGGAGCTGCCGCATGGTGGAGCCCAAGGAGCGGGTGATCTTCATCAGCGCCTCCCCTCCCAGCCACCACGAACCCGCTGCCCTCAAGTTCATCCCGGCCGAGCATTCCCAGGGCGAGGAGCAGCCGGAGGTGGGTCCCGGGGCAGCGCCTCATTGGGGTTTGTGAAGCCCGAAGCGCCCGTGAGCTCGGGGGGCTCCTCCAGCATCCCTCAGAGCTGCCCCTTAAAGCCTCCATTAGGAGATGGCCCGCTCCTGTTTCTCCCTATGAGCACATCATGTGGTTGAGCTGGTGCTCCAGACACGCTCAGCAGATGCAGCCAGCATTCACATGAAGGGCTTGCTCCCACAAGCTCCTTATCCCAAATCCCATCATTTGTATGCTTGAAATGGAGCTTTAAGGGACGCTGTTTACCTGCAGTTCCTTTACCCCCTGCTCTGTGCGCATTGAGGATGCTGGTTCAGAGCCTTGCCCCGGGGCTGGAGCTGTGGGATAGGAGTTGTTCTCCCTCGCAGGGTCTGTCCCAGCCAAGGGATGGGTGTTTCCTGCAGCCTCAGCCCTGCCACTTCGCCCTGAACGGCAAATCCTTCGCTGTGCTTTGTGAGCACTTTGCTGAGCTGCTGCCCAAGGTGAGTCCCATGGCTGGGAACCCCCCCCTAACCGAGTGCCATGGGGGGGTTCTTTGCTGGCGCAAGGTGCCTCTGCCCTACTGAGCTGGCAAAGCTCAGGGTAACCAGGATGGGCAGGGGTGAGGATGCTGTGGTACAAACACAGAGCGTTCCCTTGGTTGCAGATCCTCATCCAAGCCACCGTGTTTGCCCGCATGTTGCCCGAGCAGAAGACTCAGCTGGTTTGCAGCCTGCAGGAGCTCGAGTGAGTCCCCCCATGGATGGAGAGGAGAATAGCAGCAGCTCAGGGAGGGGATCCTGCCCCTCTGCTGTGCCCTGGGGAGACCCCCCCTGTAGCCCTGCTCCAGCTCTGGGGCAGCAGCACAAGAGGGACCTGGAGCTGCTGGAGCGAGGCCAGAGGAGGCCATGGAGATGCTGCGAGGGCTGGAGCAGCTCTGCTCTGGAGCCAGGCTGAGAGAGCTGGGCTGGGGCAGCCTGGAGAAGAGAAGGCTCCTGAAGGGGAGACCTGAGAGCAGCTCCAGTGCCTAAAGGGGCTGCAGGAAAGCTGGAGAGGGGCTTGGGACAAGGGCCTGTAGGGACAGGCCAAGGGGAATGGCTTGAACCTGCCCGAGGGGAGACTGAGCTGAGCTCTTAGGCAGAAGCTCTTCCCTGTGAGGGTGCTGAGGCGCTGGCACAGGGTGCCCAGAGAAGCTGTGGCTGCCCCATCCCTGGCAGTGCTCAAGGCCAGGTTGGACACAGGGGCTTGGAGCAAGCTGCTCCAGTGGAAGGGGTCCCTGCCCGTGGCAGGGGTTGGAGCTGGGTGAGCTTTAAGGTCCCTTCCAACACAAACCAGGCTGGGACTCTGTGATCCTATGCTTAGTGCAGAAGCTGTTGGCAGCTGCAGATCACATCCTGCCCTCTCCCAGATGTGGGGTGATCCTTGGGGGGTTCAGTCTTGCAGCCCCAGCACTTTTCCCCCATCCCCTCATGGTCCCTTTTCACCACAGCTACTGCGTGGGGATGTGTGGGGACGGTGCCAACGACTGTGGGGCTCTGAAGGCGGCCGACGTGGGCATCTCGCTGTCGGAGGCAGAGGCATCGGTGGCTTCACCCTTCACCTCCCATGTGGCCAACATCGAGTGTGTGCCCACTGTGATCCGGTGAGCTGCTGGGACCCGCATGCTGGGGGATACAGCCAGGGTGGGAGGTCTGAGTGCCTCCAACCCCTCTTTGGGGCAGGGTGCTGGGCCTGGTGGGTGAATCCCTCTTTATCACTGCAGGGAGGGCAGGTGCTCACTGGTCACCTCCTTTGGTGTCTTTAAGTACATGGCCCTGTACAGCCTGGTGCAGTTCGTGTCCGTCCTGCTGCTCTACACCGTGAGTCCTGCGGTTGCCCAAAAGCCTTCGGGTCACCTCATCCCACCTGGGTTTTACCCTGTCCCTTTCCTATCCCCACCCTGAGACCCGAGGTTTCTGCTTCCCAGATCAACACCAACCTGAGCGATTTCCAGTTCCTCTTCTTCGACCTCATCATCACCACCACGGTGGCCGTGCTGATGGGTCGGACCGGTCCTGCCCAGGAGCTGGGAGTGGAGCGCCCGCAAGGGGCATTGATCAGTGTCCTCGTGCTGGGCAGCCTCCTCCTGCAGACAGCTCTGCTCATCACCGTGCAGGTCCTCAGCTACTTCATCACCGTCTCACAGAGCTGGTAAGGGACCCAGCTTCACCTGGGTTTGGTGATGGGAAGGATCACATCGAAGCCCAAGCGTTTGGGCTTGCTGTTGGCATCAAGGATGCATCCAGCCACGCTGCGTGGCTCCTGGCTCACCCTCTGCCTTGTCCCCTGCCTGGCTCAGGTACGTGCCACTGAACAGCACGGTGACAGCTCCCCAGAACCTACCCAACTACGAGAACACGGTCCTCTTCTGTGTCACGGGCTTCCAGTACCTCATCCTGGCCGTCGCCATGTCCAAGGGGTACCCGTTCCGGGAGCCGCTCTACACCAATGGTGAGGGTGATGATGGTCATGAGGGTGAAGAGAGACATCAAACCTTCATCCTGCTCCTCAGCCCTCTTCTTTCTCCTCCTCAGTGCTGTTCTTGGTGGTCCTCATCCTCCTCTTTGGCCTCATGATATGGCTGACCCTCTACCCACTGGGCTTCCCCAAAACCCTGCTGAAGCTGCAGAGCATCGATGACTTGGACTTCAAGCTGCTGCTGCTGGGGATCGCTGCCCTCAACTTCTTCACTGCCTTCGTGCTGGAGGTAGGTGGGCACTGGGAGCACAAGGGACAGCATCATCCCTTTGGCTCCATTCAAGCAACCCCTTCTCCAGGAGCCATGGAGGGAGCCGGGCTCACCTTGGCATCGGCTCTGCCCTCCCTTTGGCATCCCCAACGCCTGTTCTCCCCCCATGCTCCCTGCAGACCGCCCTGGACCACGGCCTCCTCGGCTGCCTCCGCAGGCTGCGCCGCAGGAAACCATCCAAGAAGCTTTTCAAGCGGCTGGAGAAGGAGCTGAGGCAGCAGCAGCCGCCCTGGCCCCCCCTCAACCAACCGCTCTTTGCGACACCCAAGATGTCCATCGCTGTGAGATAACACGGGCCGGGTGCTGCTGCCCTCAGCCCAGGGACACTGCACTATTTATTTATCCTGGTAAAGGGAGGGATGCGGCAGGAAGGATCCTGCGGGAAGCCCCTCGGCATCGTGGCTGTGGGGGGGAAATGGTGGAGGAGTAAACTGGGGGGAGAAGGTGCAGAAGAAGAAGAGGAGAAACCATCTCAGCTCTTCCTGCAGGCCCTCTCCTGCTCCCATGGACCCACCTCCCCGCACTGGGCACCAGTACTGTTAGGGGGATGCCACCTCCTTTTCCCTCTCCTGACTGTCCTAAACCACCAACCCTGATGCTCTCATGGTGAGGACACCCCCTGCAACCTCCCATCTGCTCACTGTGACAGAAAAGCCCTGCAGCCTCCCCAAGCAAGCGCCCTGGATGTGTAGGAACTGTTTACAAAGCCCCCCCATCCCCAGCTTGCAAAGGATGCTGCTCATGCCCCAGGACCAGCCATGGGCCCCCTGCGCTTGTGATGCTCCCCCAGAGCAGTTCTGCTTTTGGGTTATTGGACCTTTGTAGCATTAAACCCCCCCAAATCTCTGTATTTTTTAACTCCCCTGCAGTGCATTGAGGTGAAAGAGCAACGTTTGGGTCCTCCATGGTGCTTCCTGAGCGTTCGCTAATAAATTAACACTATTTTCTTGAGCACTTGCTTGTGCTGCCTCTGTGGATGGGGCAGGGCAAGGAGTGGATGGGGGAATGGAGAAGGTGAAAGAGGTTTTGGGGTCCCCCCGTTCTCCATCTGGGCTGGAAGATGCGGTCCTCAGTGCCCCAGAGCAGAGTGACTCCAGAGCCGGCACCGCTGGGATGGCAGCAGCTCCGTCTGTGTATAAATAACCCCCGAGCCTGTTTCCAGCTTGAATTTCCTAGAAAACCATCGTAATTGCTGGAAAAACCCAGGTGTCCTCGCCAAGGCTGCAAAACCTCGCTCCTCCAAGGGCGGAAGAGCCAAGAGATGGAGATGCCGCATCCCAAAAGGGGCCGAGCCGTGCCCCTGGGGTGCCTGTATCCCCTTCCAAGGGGGGGGGTTCAGCCTGGCTCTTGGATCGAGGGCTGGGTTCTTGCAGGGAGTCTCCTGCATGGAAAACCGAAGCCCCTGCGAGCGCCAGCGGCGCCTCTGCCCTCCGGGAGCTGGGGATTAGATCAGGAAATGAGGCACAAGCAGAGGTAAGAGGTTTCCTGACAGCCCAGCCAAGGCTGCAGTTATTAAAGCAGGCTTCCTGAGCTTGGGAACGAGCACAAAACACACACAGGGCCCCGAGCCCTGGGCTTGGTCACTCGGAGAGCAAAAGGGGACCCTTTGCCCCCTGGTTTTCCCCCTGCCCTGGGGTGTTTTGCTTGGCTGCTCCTGCTCTGGGGGGTTGCAAAGTCTCTTTGATGATCAACAGGCAGCTCCTGCCCTTGCTTGGAGGTTAACAGGGCTGGGGACAGGGACAGTGCTGGGGTTCGGGACAAGCAGGAGCTTTATGGGAGCAGCTTTGGGGTGTTTGGGGTCATCGGGGTGGTTTCATCCATCCTCCAGCCTGGGAAACCAGGCTTGACAGGAGATGGGAGCGCCTTAAAAATGGCCCTTCTAGTCTGGAACTGGTTTGAGAGCAATCAGATCCCCTTTGTGCTCACACCTTGGCACGAGCGCCTGTGGGCAGTGGGTGCAGTGGGTGCAATGGGTGCAATCCATCTCCGCATTGCTCATCCCCATCTCCAGAGAGCCTCTCCCTCCATCCCAGCCCTCGAGCACCCTCTCTTTGCTCCATTGCTGGCTTAGAACACCCTAAAACGTGCAGGATTTCACACACACCCCCGATTGCCTCCCCCAGGATCAGGGGGTTTATGGAGCATCCCATGGCCTCACTGGGATGCAGCCGGCATCCTGTGTGCTGCGGAAAGGCGCCAGCAAGCCGGGGGAAAGAGGGCCCCACGGTCAGGAGAGCTGGCTCCAGCACCACACAGGGGCTGCGGATCCGCTCCGGCATCCTCCGATGGGGTGGGGAAACAGGGAATTCTTGACTTATTTTCCCTTCATCCTGGGATAAAGCTTTAAATCTGCTGCGGGGTTGCAGCATCCTCACTGCTTCAGTGGGAGATGGAGCGCTAATGCCAAACGTGGAGTGAGGAGGAGCGATTTGGGGTCCCGGTATCCCAGTTTTGGGGGGTTTATCTCCATTTCCCCAAGACACCCGGGATCATAGAGCACTGCTTTGACACGATCCCTTCATTCCCCCCCACAGCAGCACAAAACCCAGCCTAAACTGTGCTCGGCGCTGCACAAAATCCTCCTCCCTCCTTGCTTTCACCATCAAAGTAACTTTAAATCCATTTCAAACTCATCCATCCGGGAAAACCCAATCCCTATCCCTGATGACCACTGCATCCCTGTGCTCTTATTGATCCGTTTGGTCTCATTCTTATCCCCCTCCTTCACAGGCGGCCGTTGGGGCGGAGGAAGGGGCTGGCTCAGGTGTGGCATTAGGACCCAGCGGATCCCCCATGTTGGAGGTAGGAGCTTGTGCTTTTTGGGTTGTTTTTTAGGCTTTTAACTCATTTCGGAGTTTTGGGAAGTGCGAGAAGGGACCCGGCCGAGAGCAGAGCCAGCACCGACCCCGCGAGCGGTAAGGACCAAGCGAGAGGGACCCCCCCATCCCAACCCCTGCATCCCGCATCCCCCCCAGCACCCCATGGGACCAAACCCCATCTTTGGGGCTTCTGAAACCGCCTTAAAACTGCATCAGCCTGGGTCGGAAATCTGCTCCCAACCTTTAAAGCTCATACCAAACAAACCCACCTCATTTTTGGGGTGCTAAAAGCCACCAGCCATGGGGGGGGGGGGTATTTTCGCAGCCTGACAGCTGATGGAGTAGATTTTTAACCACTTCAGTCGATTTTTAACCACTTCCAAGGGTCCCAAACTCCCCCAGTGCCTGAAGGGAGCGGCATTTTCCCTTTTTCCCTCCTGGGATGAGGCTGTCGGAAAGGGATATTTCGGTATTTCCATGTATTTTGTGTGTGTCCCCCGGGTGGGAACGGGACCCAGATGAAACCGCGATGTGTGCAAATGGGAATGGGGGGGGGGAAAGAAGGGGAGGGTTTTACCTTTGGTTAAAGCCGCCCCCCCTCATCCCAAAGTGAATTCTTTTCTATTCCCTTTGTTCTCCCACCCTCTGGCAACCGGAGAGCTTGGGGGAAAAAAAAGGAAAGAAAGGAAAAAGGGGAAAAAAGGGATCTGGGGGAGGGGGGAGAGGCTGGGGGAAGGTGGGGTTTAGCAGAATGAAAGAGCGAGGCTGTGCTGTTCTTTCCTCGGGGTTGATTGTTCCCAGATGTGCAGTTGCAGCAACATCTGGCGCCGCTGGACCCCTGCACGGAGGGGAATGGGGCTGGGGAGGGGACCGGGGGCATCACACACACACACGGGTGGGGAAAGGAGAAGGAGGAGGAGGAGGAGGAGGAGGGGGTGGCCCCGTTGCTGCTTGGACACCCGGGGGGGGAGGGGGGTGAGGACGGTGTTGGTGACCCCCAGCATCGCTGCCGGGGGGCTCCGGTGGCCTCAAGCCGGAGGAGAGGAGGTTGGTGCGGGCCCAGGGCCGACGTGAGCCGAGTGTCCCCGCTGCGGGCCAAGAGCTCCGTGCTCGGGGGGCGCTCAGGGGGAGCTGGGCCTCGGGAGAGGCCGCGGGCGCTGCAGACGGAGCTGGGGAATGAAGGGGCCGGGGGGGGTTCGTTAACCCCGAGCTGCGGGGCCGCATCCTTGGAGCCTTGGCCCCATCCCTGGCAGTGCTCAAGGCCAGGTTGGACACAGGGGCTTGGAGCAAGCTGCTCCAGTGGAAGGGGTCCCTGCCTGTGGAACTGGATGAGCTTTAAGGTCCCTTCAACCCAAACCAGGCTGGGGTTCCGTGATCAATGGGGTGATGGAGGATGATGTGGGATGCCTCTAGAGGTGGGCATCCATCTGCCCCACAGCCTTGCCCAAGCTGTCCGGGTGGGATATGGACACCAGGTCAGGGTGATTTGGGGCTGCAGAATGTTGGTGCCTTTAGGATTCCAGTATCCGGACACCCAGCAAAAGCTGGGATGGGCATCTCCAGCCCCTTTCTGGCACCTTGAGGTAGCCGCAAGCTCCCCTGGTTCCCTGTACCCATCCCATCCTGGCCAGGACCCAGATCCAAGGCAGGATCTAAGCAGCTTGATAAAGCCTCCAGACCCTTTCCAAGCACCCACCAAACCCAGGTCTGTGCCATGATCCCGCTCACCCCTCCGCAATCCCTTTTATCCCAGGACACAGTTAGCCTGGGTTAAACCCGGGTCTGAGGCTTCCTTTGCGGTGGGAAGCAGATGGGGCTTGCAGGGTCCCGCATCCCACCAAGATGCAGCTGTGGGTTGGTGATGGAGCCAGGCTGGGCGCTTTGGTTGGCACCCACCAAACTCTTGGTTATCAGATCCCAGCTCAGGCAGGGACCAACTCTGTGGCTTTCCCAAGGCTGGGAAGGGTCTGGAATCAGTTGTCTGGATGGAAGAGGATGTGGTGCCCAAAAGATGCAACGATGGTGGCTGCATTTTGTTTGGCATGGGTTAGTGGTGGCTTTGGCAATGCTGGGCTTGATGAGCTTGATGGGCTGGTTCTATGGTTCTGTGCTAGAAGGTGCTTTGGTGATGGTGAGGATGTGGTGGCTAGAAGGTGCAGGGCTATGTCCCTAGAAGATGCTATGCTTTGATGATCTCGAGGACATGGTGGCTACAAGGTGCAGCACTGGATACAGCTCAAGACGTGGTCACTAAAAGGTGCTGCGCTTTGGTGATGGTGAGGATGTGGTCCTTAGGAAGTGCAACACCACGGTGGTGGTGCAGGACAATGTCCCTCGAGGAGGCCACACTTTGGTGATGGTGGGGACATGCAGGTTCTGCACCTCGCTGATGGTGCAGGATATGGTCTCTAGAAGGTGCTGTGCTTTGGTGATGGTGAAGACCTGGTTGCTACAAGCTATACTTTGGTGACGTTGAGGACATGGGGGCCAGAAGGTGCGACACTAGGGTGATGGAGCAGGATGTGGTCCCTAAGAGGTGTTACACGATGGCGATGGTGCAGGATGGGCCCACCAGAAGGTGATGGTGAGGCCATGGCCATACAGAGCTGCCATGCTCTAATGATGGTCCCACTGACCCCACCTTCCCCAGGGTGGTCTCAATCCCAGCAGGGATGGGGAAGCCACATTCCCATCCTGGGTGCTGCACCCAGCCGGGAGCTGGTGGGATCCAGGAGCCTCCTGATGCTCCCCCCCTGCACAGCACCAGGGGCAAGACACCAATGGAAACCAATGGGTTTTGTCATGTCCACCCGTGCCTCAGTTCCCCTGCTCCTGGGGGGTGCTGGGAGGGATGCTCCATCCCCACAGCATCCCAGTGCACCGGGAAAGCCGCCGTGCTCCATTCCCAGCAGCCAAACACGTTAACTTGGAGCTTAAAGGAGTTTTGTGGGAGAAGTTCTCCTTCACCCCCCCCACCCCAGTTTTCCCCCTGGAGCTGGTTTGGGATGCTGGGAATTGCGCCGGCGTCCCCACCAGCCACCACTGGGACCGGGGTTCCGGCACAGCCGCCCTTGGCCCGTGCCCCCACCAGGGCAGACAGACCTTGACATGGAATCTCGCTTGGGAAGAGCTGGGAAGCCGCAAGCAGCCAAAGCTGCCAAACCCAGCGCGGGATTTCTCTTGAAAGCGGGTTTTTCCCTCCCCGGATCTCCCCATCCCATTGGGTTTAGGGCATTCCCAAGCACGCAGAGCATCCCCCAGCAGCGCGGACCCCCCACAGAATCCCTTTTCCCAAGGAGCAGGGCTGAAAATCCTGGACATGGAGCCCCAAGCGAGTGGAGGGGATCCAGACCCCCCCATCCCCATGGCGGTGATTGAGACATTCCAGCGTTTCTCATCCCCCCTCATGCTGCCCGCGGGATGTTTGAGGGCTTGGCCCTTGCAATTCCCACGGGAAGCCCGGTTTGGGGGAAGTTTCTTCATTTTCCTGGGGTTTGGGTGGGTTTTTGAGCCAATCCCTGAGGACAATGGAGGGGGGGGGTGGTGCTATAGGGGATGGAGACTGGAGGGGATCTGTGTGCCCTATTCCCTAATCCCTTTGCTTGTCCCCTCGGCCCCATCCAGACTCCGGCTGCATCCCGGCCCGTGCTGCGCCTCCATCACTGCTGTCAGGATGAGAGCGGTCGGGCTCTTCCTGCTGTGTGTGCCAGGTGAGCGTCCCCAAGGCGAGGTGACACCAGGACCCCCCATCGCTTCCCGCACCCCAAAACCAGCCCCAAACCCCAGTTTAGGCTCCTCTTTATGCTTCAGGTTGGGGGGTACCCGGGGTCTGGCACCAAGCGCATCCCTCCTGCTTGGGGACATGGAGGTGGCACCGAAGGGGCACCTCGGGGCTGGGATAACAGCCAGGGAGTGGTGGTTGGTGACCCCCGGAGGGGCTGGCGAAGGCGGGATGGAAACAAGGAGGGAGGCGACGGAGCCTGGAGCCAGGAAAACTTAGGGTGAAACCAGCTCCACACAAAGGGGAGGGAGCAGATGGAAAACATTAAACAGTTGAGGCTGATGGAGCCTGGGAAGGAGGGGGCAGCATGGGGGGGAGTGGGCAGAGAAGATAAGTCCCATCCTAGCATCATTCCCACTGCTGATGGATGGAGGATGCGGAGGGATGCGGCATCTGCAGGGGCATCACCCCATGTCTCTGCCATGCCCTGGGGATGGGGGTGACCTGAGCCCCACTTCCAGAAGCATTCTGTCCGTGTGATCCCATCATCTCATGCACAGTGGCCTCTGAACACCACTTTCCCCCCTGGATCCATGCCTGGATTAGCTCCCAGGGTCTCCATAAGGGTTGCAGGGGATGCCTGGGGTGTCAGGAGCATCACTGGGGTCAGCTGGATGCAGGATGGGCAGGGTCCTGGTACCCAGGTGCTGCAAGACATTGGGATCGTGCCCAGCTGCGCCTGGACAAGGCAGGAATCACTGCTCGCCCATCAGTGAGCATCCCACCCTCCTCTCCCTCCTCCTCTCCAGGCAGCGTGTCCCTAAGGACAGCTCTGGGATGGTGTTTTGGGGGGATGATGCAAAGGAGAAGAGGTGGAGGCAGAGCAGGGACCCCCCATCCAGGCTGTGCCCCTCTAAGTGATGCTTCTCCCCCCGGCTCTTGCATCCCAGCAGCGCTCCTGGTCCAGGCGCAGTACAGCAGGTTTGAAGGCATCACCTACCCCGAGCCGGTGCAGTATTCCCAGTATGACCAGCAATCAGGTTAGAGCTTCACCCACCTCCCTCCTGCTCCTTTTCCTCCCTCTCTTTGCTTCTTCTGGCTACCACCACCAACCCAATGCCTCTTCAATGCTCTTTGCTCCATCCCTTTCCTCCTTATACTTCCAGCCTCCTTCTAACACATTCCCACCTCTCTCCTTCTCCTGTCCCCATCTACCAACTGTTTATTAAGCCTTTATTAAGCTTAACACCACCACCACCCCCCCCCGTGGGATGTCGCCCCATTCCTGGGGTGCCTCGGGGGGTGCTCTCCCATCACTCAGACCGGTTGCAGATATAGGAGGGGCTCATGGCTAAACCAGCCCCGATGGGGGCTCCTTTGTCCCTCAATCCCACCCTCAGCCCCTGTTTTTTCCGTTTTATTCCCCAGAAATCCAGGATTACTACGACTATCATGGTAAGTGCTTTCCCTGCGGGATGTCGGATGGGGGGGAGCGGGATTTTGGGGGGTGCCCGCACTGTCCCTCTCCCTGCAGATGTCACCCCCCGTGCCCCTGAGGAGCAGTTTCGGTACCAGTCCCAGCAGCAATCCCAGCAGGAAGTCGTGCCGGCTCCAACCCCAGGTGGGTACCACCATAAGGATGCTCCAGCCCCAAAACCCAGGCAAAGATGCTCTGCTCCATCCCTAAATGTCTTCCCCCCCTCATTCCATCTCCCCACAGGTGCTGTCCCAGAGACTGAGCCCACAGAGCCAGGACCCCTTGGTGAGTCCTTGTCCCCCCCTCCCTGGTCCCCATTTGGGGGGGGTTCATCCTCCCTTTTATCCCATCTGGGGTAAGGATGCGCTTCCGCGCTCACACCTCATGTTGAAGATGAGGACTGGGAGAACATTGGGTTAGAGTTGAGTGGATGCTGAGCCCATCCCCAGGGTGTCAGGCCTCATCCCTATGGGTTTTCCCTTTTCTCCTTGCAGACTGCCGGGAGGAGCAATACCCTTGCACCAGGCTCTACTCCGTGCACAAGCCCTGCAAGCAGTGCCTGAATGAGATCTGCTTCTACAGGTGAGCTTCCCTAACCCCCCAATCCCTCTATTTTGGGGACCCCCCCCGTTCATTTACACCAACCCCATAACCCCTTCATCCAGCCTCCGTCGGGTTTACGTGATCAACAAGGAGATCTGCGTCCGCACCGTGTGTGCCCATGAAGAACTGCTGCGAGGTAAGGATGGGCTCATCCCCATCCCAATCCCCCTTTTTCCCCATGGTGATGCGGGCTGGACAACCCCAACAACCACCAAATCACACCCCATGGGCTGCATCATTGAAGGGGATGACCCCCCCCCTTTTTGCACCGTGACATCCCAATGGGATGCGCGCTGTTATTCCCACCATTCCCGGCTGATTCCCACTCTCCCGCAGCCGACCTGTGCCGGGACAAGTTCTCCAAGTGTGGGGTGATGGCCACCAGTGGGCTCTGCCAAACCGTCGTCGCCTCCTGCGCCCGCAGCTGCGGTGGGTGCTGAGCTCCGGGGGCCCCCCCCATCACTGGGACCCCCCTGAAACCCCCTTCCCCATCCCTGGATCCTGGTTCCCCCCATCCCGCTCCGCAGCCTCCTCACATGGTGCTAACGAAACGGTGCATGAAAGAACATAAGAAAAGGTCCATTTTTGTGCACATAATAAGGAAAAATAAAGGGGGGGTATTATTTTTATGACTTTCTTTATTATATTGTAAAAGGGTGGGCGGCGGCAGCCCCCGTCACCCCGTTTTCTATGTAGAGTATCCAAGAGATAAAGTGGAAGGGTCACTTGGCTCCAGACTCCTTATTGGGGGGGGAACCTCATATTTTGGAGTGGGGGGATCTGATTTATTTGAAGGAGGGGCTGATTATTGGGGGGGGTCCAATTTGATGGGGAGGGTTCAATGTTGGGGGGAAAGGCTCTGATTTTGGGGGGATTTCTGATTATTTTGGGGGAATTCCTGATTTTTTTTGGGGGGGGGGATTTCTGATTTGAGGGACCCATTTCTGGTTGGATTTCTGATTTTATGGGGGATTTCTGATTTACTTGGAGGGGGTCCAATACTGGGATAGAAGGCTCTGATTCTGGGGTGAATTTATGATTTTTGCAGGGTATTTCTGATGTTTTGGGAGGATTTCTGATTTTTTGGCGGATTTTCAATTTATTTGGGGGGGTGTCCCTTTTTGGGGGGGGTGATGGCTCCAATATTAGGGGAAAGTGCCCTGATTTTCAGAGGATTTCTGCTATTTTAGGGGCATTTCTGAATTTTTGGCAGGATTTCGGGGTTGGGAAAGGGAATTCCTGTATTTTCGGGGGGATGGTCCAATTTTTGGGGCATTTCTGATGTTTTGAGCAATCCCAGCCCTGTGCACAGGAGGTAGGGCTGGGGGGCATGAGTCTGGGGTGCTTTAGGGTGTTTTGGAGCATCTGAAATGAGTGATTTGGGGGTGTTTGGTGGGGAAATAGCACCATTTGGAGGGGGCTTGGTTTGGTATAGGTGTGTTTGGGGCACGTTTCTGAGTCTCTTAGATCAAATAGGGGGTTTGGGGTTGATTTTGGGGTGCCACCAGTTCCCCCTGGACCAGGTGGTGGTGGGGTCTCTGTTTGGGTGTCTAGGGTTTGGGTTCCCCTATAGATGGAGGGTGCAGGTTGGGGTTCAGGTCACTTACAGGAACTAGTGTGGGCAGCTCTTCATATATAGTGCATAGTTCATATATAGCATTCAGTTCTTCATATATAGTGTGTAGGTCTTATATAGCACACAGCTCTCATATATAGCATGCAGCTCTTCATATATAGTGTGTAGGTCTTATATAGCACACAGCTCTCATATATAGCATGCAGCTCTTCATATATAGTGTGTAGGTCTTATATAGCACACAGCTCTCATATATAGCATGCAGCTCTCACATATAGTGTGCAGTTCATATATAGCATGCAGCTCTCATATACAGCATGCAGCTCTTCATATATAGTGTGTAGGTCTTATATAGCACACAGCTCTCATATACAGCATTCAGCTCTTCATATATAGTGTGTAGGTCTCATATAGCACACAGCTCTCATATATAGCATGCAGCTCTTCATATATAGTGTGTAGGTCTTATATAGCATGCAGCTCTCATATATAGCATGCAGCCCTTCATATATAGTGTTTAGATCTTATATAGCATTCAGCTCTTCATATATAGTGTGTAGGTCTTATATAGCACACAGCTCTCATATATAGCATGCAGCCCTTCATATATAGTGTTTAGATCTTATATAGCATTCAGCTCTTCATATATAGTGTGTAGGTCTTATATAGCACACAGCTCTCATATATAGCATTCAGCTCTTCATATATAGTGTGTAGGTCTTATATAGCACACAGCTCTCATATATAGCATGCAGCTCTCACATATAGTGTGTAGGTCTTATATAGCATGCAGCTCTTCATATATAGTGTGTAGGTCTTATTTAGCATGCAGCTCTCATATATACCATGCAGCTCTTCATATATAGTGTGCAGTTCATATATAGCATACAGCTCTTTATATATAGTGTGCAGCTCTCTTATATACCATGCAGCTCCTATAATAGCATGTAGCCCTCTAACATAGCTTGCAGCTCTCATAGCATGCAGCTCATTTCTACAGTGCATAGGTCTCGCATTGCATGCTGCTGTCTTATACAGTGTGCAGCTCATCTATAGGGTGAGCTTTCTTATATAGTAGGTATCTCTCAGATGTAGTGTACAGCTCTCTTGTACAATGCATAGCTTGCTCATATAGCCTGCAGCTCATACATGTGGTGTGCAGCTCCTATACAGTTCATAGCTCTCAGATCTAGTGTGTAGCTGATATAGTGTCTTATATATGCTCTTACACAGTGTGTAGCTCTATTACACAGCGTGCAGCTCATGCATAGTGTGCAGCTCTTGTCTATACTGTACAGCTCTCCTATATGGTGTGCAGATCTCCTATATAGTGTGCAGCTCTCATACAGTGCATAGCTCATGTACAGAGCATACAGCTCTCACACAGCACATATAGGATACAGTTCTATAGCACGCAGTGCTCTTCCTTACCATGCATTGGGTCCATACAGCTCTTGTATAGCTCTCTCACTGTGTGGTTCTCATATATAATGTGCACCCTATACTGTCCATACCCCTCTATTGAGCAGCTCTGCATGGTCAGATCTCCCATAGTGTGCTCTTATAGCACATAGCTCTTATATAGAGTGCAGATCTTACACAGGCTGCAGGTCTCATATCATATAGAGCCCTATAGTGTGCCTCTCTCTTATGTAGGGTGCAGTTGGTCTATATTCCAATTCTCCTATAGAAAGTAGTCTGGGAGGGTCTGCATTGAGTTTTCTCTGACATTCTCCCCCATCCCATCCCATTCCTATCCCCATCCCCATCCCCATCCCCATCCCTATCCCCATCCCCATCCCTGCACAGCTCATGGCCTCAAAGGCACAAGGGATTCATCCTTCTTTGGGGCTCAGTCTTCCCCAGAGGCTTAAAACAAGGAAAGGGAGGGCAGCAGCGCCCCAAAGGATGCTGCTTAATGGCTCCAGTGCTTCTCTGCAGCTCCCTTCTAATGTGGGGGTGCTCATGATAATAATAATAGCAAAATACTAATTATTATTATTTATTTATGCATCTTATTATTTATTATCGCTTATTATTAAGGTCCTGAATTAATCCCACTCTCCTGATGGACATCCCTTTGGGCATCCCCAAAACACCGTTGTCTCCCCCCCAAAAACCCTCTTGGGGTTCCAGTTTGGGGTTATCCACATTGAATAGGGACTGACCAGGATCAGGGCAGGGAGGTTTTGGGACCTGACCTCAGGCCATCCGGTAGCACCAGTAAAAACCTCAAACTCCAAAAATAGTGGTATAAAAATCCCTCTATTTCCTAAAAATCAGATCAAAAGCACCGACCTAGAGGAGTTTTTTTTTGTTAGAAAAAGGGGAAAATTAGGATCCAGTGAGTGCTGGGAATTGTGAAACAATCAAGTAGCTTGGCTGGTGAAGGGACAGGGCTAAAAACCAGGAGTAATTCCAAACCTTTTGTTAAAAATAGCCATAAAAAATGGGAAAACCCACCCAATTTGTATCAAAAATACACAAGTGTCATCTTGTTGGGAAAGTGCCAGAAAAAGGGGATGATGAGACACAAACAGATGAGGGCTTGAGCATGGGGATGGGGAGTGCTTCCTCCCTCACCCGTGTGATGAGTTGTGGCCGGTCTCTGCAGGCGGCAGAGCATCACAGAGCAGTTTGGGTTGGAGGAGACCTTCAGAGCTCATCGAGTCCAACCGCCCTGCAACGAGCAGGGGCATCTTCATGTCGAGCAGGCTGCCCAGAGCCACATCCCATGGATGGGCCCATGGAAGCTCCTCAGATGCTGGTGGGGTGCCGGTGGAGCTCCTGCCCCTTCAGCAGCGCGATCTGGAAGGTGGGGTTGGGGTGAGATGGGCACATGAGGCTGTGCCCCCCGGAGTGCCCCCCCTCACCTGCTCCTCCAGGCCACGGATGCGGTGGTGGTGGATGCGCTCCCGAGCCTCCAGCTCCGGAGAGGGCCTGGAACTCGGTGGGGATGGGTGCTCCAGTGCCAGTGCCTGCATGGGGAGAGGTGGCGTCACCCCAGCCCCAGCACAGGGCAAGCACCAGCATCTTTCCAACAGGGAATGAGCCCAAAGAGCCCAGCCACATCCTAGGGCAAGTACCAGCATCCCTGGGAAGCACCCCTAAAAGAGCCCAGCCCCATCCCAACAGAAGCACCACCATCTCCCCAGGGTGGAAGAAGTCCCTGAAAGAGCCCAGCACCATTCCAAGGCAAGCACCAGCATCTTCATAACCTGGGAAGCACTCCAGAAAGAGCCCAGCCCCATCCCAGTACAAGCACCAACACATCCCTTCACGCTGGGATGAGCCCAGCACTATCCCGGGGCAAGAACATCCTCTCCCCAAGTTGGAATAAGCCCCCAAAAGAATCCAGCACCATCCCAATGCAAGCCTCAGCACCTTCCTTCATGATGGCATAAGCCCAGCACCCTCCCAGTACAAGCACCAGCACCTTCCCAGGCTGGAAGAAGCCCATAAAGGCCCCAACACCATCCCAGGGCAAGCATCAGCACCTCCCTTCACGCTGGGATGAGCCCAACACCATTGCAGAGCAAGCACCAGCATCTCCCCAGGCTGTGAAGCACCCCAAAAACAAGGCCAGCCCCATCCCAGGGCAAGCACCAGCACCTCCCTTTATGTTGGGATGAGCCCAGCATCAACACAGAGCAAGCACCAGCATCTCCTCAGGCTGGGAAGCACCCCAAAAATCAGCCCAGCACCATTCCAGGGCAAGCACCAGCATCTCCTTCATGCTGGGTTGCGCCCAGCATCATTGCAGAGCAAGCATCAGCATCTCCCCAGGCTGTGAAGCACCCCAAAGATGAGCCCAGACCCATCCTAGTACATGCACCAGTATCTCCCCAGGCTGGAGGAAGCCCATAAAGGGCCCCAGCATCATCCCAGGGCAGGCACCAACATCTCAGTTCAAGCTGGGATGAGCCCAGCATCACCCCAGTGCAAGCACCACCATCGCCCCAGGCTGTGAAGCACCCCAAAAACAAGACCAGCCCCATCCCAGGGCAAGCACCAGCACCTCCCTTCACGCATGGATGAGTCCCCATCCCCACCCTGCTGCAAGCCACCGGTGGGGCCGGGGGCTCCACACCAAGGGTGGGCAGCACCCGTTGCATGGCACCCACCTGCAGCATGCGCACACGGTGCTGCGCCTCCGCCAGCTCCTGCTGTGCCGTGCGCAGGGAACGGTGCAGCCGGCCCTGCTCTGCAGAGAGCCGCAGCGAGGCCTCCTGAGCATCCAGCTTCTCCCGCTCCACCTGCAGGGATGCATGGGAATGGAGCAGTGAGGCAGGCATCGGGACATGGGAATGGAGCAGTGAGACAGGCATCGGGACATGGGAATGGAGCAGTGAGACAGGCATCGGGACATGGGAATGGAGCAGTGAGACAGGCATCAGGACATGGGAATGGAGCAGTGAGACAGGCATCGGGACATGGGAATGGAGCAGTGAATCGGGACATGGGAATGGAGCAGTGAGACAGGCATCGGGACATGGGAATGGAGCAGTGAGACAGGCATCGGGACATGGGAATGGAGCAGTGAGACAGGCATCGGGACATGGGAATGGAGCAGTGAGACAGGCATCGGGACATGGGAATGGAGCAGTGAGACAGGCATCGGGACATGGGAATGGAGCAGTGAGACAGGCATCGGGACATGGGAATGGAGCAGTGAGACAGGCATCGGGACATGGGAATGGAGCAGTGAGACAGGCATCGGGACATGGGAATGGAGCAGTGAGACAGGCATCGGGACATGGGAATGGAGCAGTGAGACAGGCATCGGGACATGGGAATGGAGCAGTGAGACAGGCATCGGGACATGGGAATGGAGCAGTGAGATACAGGACATGGGAATGGAGCAGTGAGACAGGCATCGGGACATGGGAATGGAGCAGTGAGACAGGCATCGGGACATGGGAATGGAGCAGTGAGACAGGCATCGGGACATGGGAATGGAGCAGTGAGACAGGCATTGGGACATGGGAATGGAGCAGTGAGACAGGCATTGGGAAATGGGAATGGAGCAGTGAGACAGGCATCGGGACATGGGAATGGAACAGTGAGAGATAAAAGACATTGGAATAGAGTAAATGAGAGATGCGGGACATGGAAAATACAGGAAATAATGTATATAGTACATATGAAATATAGCAATTCCATATACATTTTATATAATATAAAATATAGCAGATTGACTAATATATAGGAGATTATACATACAGAATCACAGAATCATAGAGTAGTTAGGGTTGGAAAGGACCTTAAGATCATCTAGTTCCAACCCCCCTGAAAGTTTATATATAATGTAAAATATATTTGGTTATTTGTAACATATATAGCAGATAATATGGGATATAAACCACATAGATTCTATATAAAATACAGCAGATTGCAGATTTAATGTTAATATATATTACATGTATATGTACATATATATACACATATATTTTATATGCATATATATATTATACATTATATATATTCTCTATATATACATATATATACACATATATATGAATGCATTATAGATCTATAATAATGTATATATCATTACAATATAAAATAGAGCAGATTATATATACTAGAGAGTAAATAATATCTATAAAACAGAGCAAGTAACTCATATAGAATATAGATTATAAATAATACAAAAATAGATCACATATATATTATATAGCAGATAATGTATATAATAAAATTGTAGCAGATGGTATATATACACATGAGAATGCATGGAATGGAATAGAATGGAATGGAATAGACATAATACATATAATATAAAACACCACAGATTATATATATAAAATATGGTAGATTAAGATAGATATTTCACATATTTCATATATATAATACATATGTAAGTGCATACAGACCCTGTGCCTAGTGGAGCAGCACACAACATGCATACACAGTGCATTGCATATCTGCATCACAAGCTGGAGCTTGGGTTTGCCTTTGCCCCTCACCCAGCCCTGGCACACGGGTGCGTGTCCCAGCACCCCCATGGGTGCGATGCCCCCGAGGTGCCCCTCACCTTGTCCAGGGTCTTCTTCAGGGCCCCCTTGTCCTTCTCGAGGCGCAGGGCAAGGCGCTCGGCCTCCCGCCGCTCCCGCTGCGCGCGGGCCAGGGCCTGCTGCAGGCTGCTCACCCGCTGCTGCAGCCCCCCCTGCTGCTCCTGCAGCCCCCCGTGCTCCTCCTGCTGCTGCTGCAGCAGTGCCTGCGGGCGGGCAGCGTGGCCATGGGCATGGGGAAAGGGATGCTGGGCTCTGGAGCGCTCCAGAGGGTGAGCAAGGTGGGGACAAAGGATGCTGCATGGGGGTGATAGGGTGCTGGGATGAGCAGCATCCCTTCCCTCCTTTCCTGGAGGGGTTCAAGGTTGCTGCATGGGGGCAAGAGGGTTCTAGGGCTCTAGAGGAGTGCGCAGGCTGATGCAAGGGGAGACAAAAGGTGCTGTATGGGAGGGCAAAGGGGTATAGGTGCTGCGTGGTAGGGTGTGTATGGGGCAATAGGGTGCTGCATGGGGAGGTTAAAGAGTGTACAGGGGAAAAGGGTGCTGGGGCTTTAGAGGGGTCCATAGGGTGGTGATGCAAAGGATGCTGCATGGGGTCAAAACAGGCTGGATGGAGCAGGCGATGCAGCTGCATGGAGGCAAAGTACAGCGAACGTGGGGAACCATGCATGGAGGGGAGCCCCCCCTGGCCCTCACCTCCTGCTGCTGCCGGACCTGCGCCTCCAGCTCATCCCTGCCCTGCTGCAGCACCTCCCGCTCCTGCCGCAGCTCCTGCAGCTGCTCCCGCAGCGCCGCCTTCTCCTCCCTTGCCTCGGCCAGCGCCCGCCGCGCCACCTCCAGCCCCTCCTGCAGCGCAGGGACACGGCAGTGACCCCCCCGGCACAGGCACCCCGCGGGTACCCGCACCCAAGGGTGCTCACCCCACCCCACCTGCAGCGCCCGGCGGTCCTGCTCGCCCGCAGCCAGCGCGCTCCGCAGCTGCAGCAGCTGCTCGTGGACCACATCGGCCGCCGCCGCAGCATCCCTGGAGCCGGTGTCCGTCAGTGCCGTGCTCAGGCGCTGCATCGCTTGCTGCAAGGTGCCGGCGCGCTGCTCGCTGTCTGCCAGCTACAGCCAAAACAGCAAGAGAAGTGAATGCAGCAGATAACGTTCATCTGTGCCATGGGGATTGAGAGGAGCTGATGAGGAAGCCGAGTGTAAGGTGCTGCATATGGGTAGGGGCAATGCCAAGCATAGCGAAAGCCTGGGAGAGACGGGATGGAGCAGCCCTGAAGAGAAGGACTCGGGGGTGTTGGTCAATGAGAAGCTCCCCATGACCCAGCTTCAGTGAGCGCTTGAGCCCAGAACCCCCCCGTGTGCTGGGCTGCACCCCCAGAGCGTGAGCAGCAGCTCAGGGAGGGGATCCTGCCCCTCTGCTGTGCTCTGGGGAGAGCCCCCCTGCAGCCCTGATCCAGCTCTGGGGCAGCAGCACAGGAGGGACCTGGAGCTGCTGGAGCGAGGCCAGAGGAGGCCATGGAGATGCTGCGAGGGCTGGAGCAGCTCTGCTCTGGAGCCAGGCTGAGAGAGCTGGGCTGGGGCAGCCTGGAGAAGAGAAGGCTCCTGAAGGGGAGACCTTAGAGCAGCTCCAGTGCCTAAAGGGGCTGCAGGAAAGCTGGAGAGGGGCTTGGGACAAGGGCCTGTAGGGACAGGCCAAGGGGAATGGCTTGAACCTGCCCGAGGGGAGACTGAGCTGAGCTCTTAGGCAGAAGCTCTTCCCTGTGAGGGTGCTGAGGCGCTGGCACAGGGTGCCCAGAGAAGCTGTGGCTGCCCCATCCCTGGCAGTGCTCAAGGCCAGGTTGGACACAGGGGCTTGGAGCAAGCTGCTCCAGTGGAAGGGGTCCCTGCCCGTGGCAGGGGTTGGAGCTGGAGGAGCTCTGAGGTCCCTGTGGCTCTATTTTACTCTGTCCCTGTTGGGTACCTGTTTCTGCAGCAGCTCAGCACGCTCCTGCATCGCCTGCACCTCCGCCTGCCGCTCCCCCAGGGCCATGCGCGCGCGCTGCAGCTCCCCCTCCAGCACCTTCTGCTGCAGCTCCAGGCGCGAGCTCCTGCTCTCGGCCACCTCCAGCCTCCTCTTGGCATCCCTGAGCTCCCCGGCTCGCTCCGCGCTCACCCTCTCCTGCGGGATGCAGCACTCAGGGATGGGGATGCAGGGCAGGATGCAGCCCGCACGCTGATGCTCACCTGCACGGCGCGGCGCTCGCCCTCGGCAGCGCGCAGGCTCTGCTGCAGCGCAGCCACCTTGTCCTGCAGCGCCCGGCGCTCCCGCTCGCCCCGTGCCAGCGTCTCCTCCTGCAGCAGCAGCGCTGCCTGTGTGCTGCTCAGCTCCCCGCCGCTGCGGCGCCCTGCAGGGGTGGGTTACAGTGCATTGGGATCGATGGAGCTGCACCGGGGGGAGTCACCACTCCCAGTGGGGATGCAGGGATTTATAGGGATGCTCATGGGGATTTACCCGTTTTTCTGGGGTTTTCATGGATGCAAAGGGGTTTATCGGGATTTATAGGGGATGCACAAGGGGGTTTACCCATTTTCTGGGCTTTACAAAGGATGCACAGGGGATTTTACCCATTTGGTTGTGATTTATAGGGGATGCACAAGGGTTTACCCATTTCGGGGGGGATTTACAGAGTCTGCACAGAGGGTTTTACCAGCTTTGCTGTCTTTACAGGGATGCAGGGGGGTTTACTAGGATTTATGGGGGATGCACAGGTGGTTCTACAGCTTTCAGTGGGGTTTAGAGGGATGCACGGGAGCTTTTACCACTTTTACTGGGGTTTAAAGGGGATGCAGGGTTGGTACTGGGATCTATGGGGGACGCACAAGGATTTTACCCATTTTATTGAGATTTAAGAAGTCTGCACAGGAGTTTTACCGGTTTTGCTGGGGTTTACAGGGATGCAGGGGGGTGTTACTGAGATTTATGTAGGCTGCATAGGGGTTTACCAGTTTCTGTGGGTTTTACAGTGATGCATGGGGGCTTTTACCACTTTTACTGGGGTTTAAAGGGGATACAGTGCAGTTTCACCAGGGTTTACTGGGCATGCACTGGGGTTTTACCAGGGTTCATAGTGTTTCCAGGGGGGGCTGACCCCCCCAGGATTTTGAGGCTGTGCATGGAGGAATTCCCACCCATGTGCTACCCTCCCTGTGCCTCAGTTTCCCCACTCCCTGGTGAGGCTCCAGAATGGAACAAATCACCCCAAACCCCACAATTTAGAGGGGATTTCCCCCCCAAAACCCCATTTCCCCATCACCTTCCTCACTCTCATCCACCAGCTTCTGGAGCTGCTGCATCCGGGCGCTGGTGCTGTCCCGCTGCTCCTCTGCCTCCGCCAGCCGCCGGCCCAGGCTGCCCACCTGCACCCGCAGCTCCTCCTGCGGCAAGAAAATGGGGTGAAAAAGGGGCTTTTTGGGTGTGATGGGGAAGGGAAGGGGAGGAAAGGGCAGCAGGGATGGTACCCGCTCCCGCTGCGCATCCTGCAGCTCCCGCAGGAAATCCCGCAGCGCTGCCCGCACCGCCTCGGGCTCGGATGCTGCATCGGGGTCCAGGGATGAGCTGGGGCTCAGTGACCCCTCCAGTCCCCCACCTGTATGGGGACAAGCAGGGTAGAATGGGAACAACAGGGGCAGAGCCCAAGGGAGGGTGGCAAGCTGGAGTTGGATGTGCCACAGGGGGATGCACCCATGGGATACAGGGATGTAAGAGATGGGTCCCCCATCACCCCGCTGCTCCAAGGGATGAAGCAATGGGGTATAGGAAACCCCAGGAATGCAGGAGATGGAACAATGGGGTGATTCAAACCCAGGGATGGAGCAATGGGTCCTGGGGGATCCCAGGGATGCAGAGGATGGGGCAATGGGGTGATGAGGGACCACAGGGATGAAGAAATGGGGTATGGGAGACCCCCACGACTGGAGGGGACACAGCAAGTGTGATGGAGTGCAAGGGATGGAGCACCTGATGATGGAGATAGAGGAGATGGAGTACTATGGGAAAGGTGTTATGGGAACCCCCAGGGATGAAGCAATGGAGCACAGGGAACCCCAAGGAAGCAGGGGATGGAGTTATAGGGTGATTGGGGAACCTCCAGGGATGCAGGGGATGGAGCAGTGGAGAACAGGGGACTCCCACGAATGAAGTAATAAGGTATGGGGGACCCCAGAGATGCAGTAAACACAGCAACAGAATGATGGAGATGCAGGTGATGGGGCAACAGCATGAAGGGGATGCAGAGGATAGAGCAACAGGGTGATGGGGATGAAGAGGATGGAGCAACAGGGCAATGGGGACAGAGCAACAGGGTGATAGGGATGAGAAGAGGATGGAGCAACAGGGCAATGGGGACAGAGCAACAGGGTGATAGGGATGAGAAGAGGATGGAGCAACAGGGCAATGGAGATGCAGGTGATGGAGCAACAGCATGAAGGGGATGCAGAGGATAGAGCAACAGGGTGATGGGGATGAAGAGGATGAAGCAACAGGGCAATGGGGATGCAGGGGATGAAGCAACAGTGTGATGGGGATGCAGGGGATGGAGCAACAGGGTGATGGGGATGCAGGGGATGAAGCAACAGGGCGATGGGGATGCAGGAGATGGAGCAACAGTGTGATGGGGATATAGGGGATGGAGCAACAGGGTGACAGGGATACAAGAGCTGGAACAATGGTACATGGGGAACTCCCAGGGATGCTGGGGCTGGAGCACTGCAGCAGGATGCACTGCAGCAGGATGCACTGGAGCAGGACGCACTGCAGCAGGATGCACTGCAGCAGGATGCACTGCAGCAGGATGCACCCCTCTCCCCTGTAAGCAAGGCACAAAGCACCGGGGTCCCCGGAGCCCCTCACCCTTGCCGGGGGAGCCAGCCTGAGCGCGGCCGATGCCCATGGTGCGGCGCAGGGCGGACTGGATGCCCCCCAGGCGGCTCTCGGTGGCCCGGCGCAGCTCCTCGCCGCGCGCCAGCTCCGCTTCCAGCCCCTGCGCCCGGCCCTCAGCTGCACTCAGGCGCAGGCTCAGCTCGGCCGCTTCGCCCCGCGCCGCATCCACCTTCAGCTGCAGGTTGCGGGCATCGGCCAAGAGCTTCTTCTCGTTGCCTCGAGCCTCCTCCAGGCTGCGGGCCAGGGCCTTCTCCCGCTGCCGGAACTCGGCCTCAGCCTCTGAGAGCCGCTGCTGCAGGTGCTGGAGCTGCGGAACACGGGGGGAGATGGGGTGCAAGGGGTGGGGTAATGGGGCAATAGGGACCCCCCAGGGATGCACAGAACACAGCAAGAGGGTGGACACACAGGGGATGGAGTAATGAGGTGATGGGGAAGCCCCAAGGATGCGGGGCACACAGCAGCAGTGTGGAGATGCAGGGGATGGAGCAACTGGGGTGATGGGAATCCCCAGGGATGGAGCAACTGGGTTAATGGGAAACCCCACGGATGGAGCAATGGGATGATGGGGGACTACCAAGGAAGCAGGAGACACAACAGCAAGGTTGAGATGGAGGGGATGGAGCAGTGGAGTGACAGGGACCTCCAGGGATGGAGCAATGGGCAGATGGGGACGGAGCAGTTGGAGCATAGGATAACAGAGATGGAGGAGATGGAGGGATGGAGCAATGGGGTGATGGGGGAACCCCAGGGATACAGAAGATAGAGCAATAGGTGATGGGGATCCCAAGGGATAGAGCAATGAGATGTAAGGAACCCAAGGGATGCAGGATGGAGTAGTGGGGTGATGGAGACACCCAGGGACACCAGACCCGGAGTTAGGAGACAATGGGATTGCAAGACACAAACCAACCGAGGATGCAAGGGGATGCAGGGCAGAGAGCAAAGGGTGACTGAGCAATGGGGTAATGGGGACACTCAGGGGCACGGCATCAAACAATGGAGCAGTGGAGACACTGAGGGACACAGTATGCCAGTTATGGGGTGATGGAGATGCTTGGGGACAACAGGCACTGAGGTATGGGGGGAGGAGAGAGGGGCACTGGATAGGCTGGGCACGGAGCTGTGGGGTGATGGGGATGCAGAGCACCGATAAACAGGGTTCTGGGGGACCCCCCCCCCCACCTCCTTCCTGGCAGCCTCCGTCCCGGCCTCGCTCTCTGCCACCTTCTGCCTGAGGCCGAAGGCTTCGCGGCGGCTCTCCTGCTCCCGCTGCTCCTCCAGGGCCACGCGCGCCTGCAGCTCGCCCAGCTCCCTGCTCCTGCGGCTGTTCTCACCGTCCAGGTCCTTCACCTGCCCACGGAGACACGGGCACGGTGTGGGGACACCCGCGGGGGATGAAGGGGGGAGTCCCACACCCTCCTCCTGCTCCCCCTGCTCACCTGGCGGCGCAGCTCCTGCAGCTCCCGGCGCGCATCCAGGCGGGCGCGCTCCAGCTCCCGCAGCGCCGCCCGCAGCTCGGTCACCTCCCGCTCCGCTGCCGCCCGCCCGTCCTCCACCAGCGCCAGGCGCTGCTCCTTCTCCTCCCCGGCTCGTTTCAGGCTGCGGGAGAGGGGAGGCAGGGCCGGGTCACCCGCAGGGGCACTGCGGTGGCTCCAGCATCGCCCTGTCCTGAGCATCCCGCTCCAAACCAGCCCCATCCTCCAGCGTCCCTCTGGTTCGGATACTCCTCCCCGGCTACCAACTCCATCAGGGCAGCCTCCACCCTGAGCGCTGCCACCCTGAACACAGAATCCCAGCCTGGTTTGGGCTGAAGGGACCTTAAAGCTCATCCAGTTCCACAAGCAGGGACCCCTTCCACTGGAGCAGCTTGCTCCAAGCCCCTGTGTCCAACCTGGCCTTGAGCACTGCCAGGGATGGGGCAGCCACAGCTTCTCTGGGCACCCTGTGCCAGCGCCTCAGCACCCTCACAGGGAAGAGCTTCTGCCTAAGAGCTCAGCTCAGTCTCCCCTCGGGCAGGTTCAAGCCATTCCCCTTGGCCTGTCCCTACAGGCCCTTGTCCCAAGCCCCTCTCCGGATTTCTCTGTCCCCAACAAGTCCCTCTAAGGCACTGCCCCATCCCAAACACCGCTCACCTCAAGCAACCCCTGTACTGAGCATCTTGCTCCAGTGCATCCCATCCTTACGCATCCCTCCCCATGCCCAAACTTCCATCTCCTTGTCCCCAGACATCACCCTGACCTGGAGCACCACCCTCCAAGGCATTGCACTAACTCATAGATTTCCCAGCCTGAGCATCCCTGTGTCCCATGTGTTATCCCAATCCCAGACATCATTTTCCAAGGCAACACACCACCCCGAATATCTCCTAACTGGAGCATCCCCTTGTCCTGAGCATTATCCCATCAGCAAGCACCACCCTCCAAGGTGCTGCATCACCCCCTGCATCTCCCAGCTTGGGCATACCTTTCTCCCAAGCATCACCCCAACCCTGAGCACCCAAAACACTGCATCACTGCATCTCATGACCCCAAGCATCGCACCATCTCCTGCATCTCCCACCTTGAGCAGCCCCTTGTCCTGCACATCACCCCAACCCTGAGCACCCAAAACACTGCACTATCCCAAGCACTGCCCTTACCCTGAGCATCACACCACCTCCTGTATCTCCAGACTTAGGTGTCCCCTTGTCCTGCACGTGACCTCGACCCTGTGCATCACCCCAGCACCTCCTTGTCCTGCATATTACCCTGACCCCGCTAATCACCCCAACTCCTGCATCTCCCAACTTGAGCAGCCCCTTGTCCTGCACATCACCCCAACACTGAGCACCTCAAACCTTGCACTATCTCAAGCACTGCCCTGACCCTGAGCATTGCACCACCTGTATCTCCCAACTTAGGTATCCCTTTGTCCTAAGCATCACCCTGACCCTGAGCATCACCCCAACCTGACCATCACCCCCAACCCCGAGCACCCAAAACATTGCACTATTCCAAGCATTGCCCTTACCCTCAGCATCACACCACCTCCTGTATCTCCAAACTTAGGTATCCCCTTGTCCTGCACATGACCCCGACCCTGTGCATCACCCTAACCCCTGTCCTTCACATCATCCCGACCCTCAGCATCACCCCAGCTCCTGCCTCTCCCCCCTCACCTGATGCGCTCGCCCTCAGCGCGGCGCAGCGCCGCCCGCAGCTCCTCGTTGGACCTGCGCAGCGCCTCCTTCTCCCTCGCCTCGTCCCCCAGCGCCCTGCGCGCCTCCTGCGCCTGCCGCCGCTGCGCTTCCCGGCCTTCCCGGCTCTCCCGTGCCTCCCGCTGCGCCTGCAGCAGCTCCCGCCGCCCCGCGGCCCGCGCCTCCGCCACCAGGCGCAGCTGCGCCCGCGCATCCTCCGCCTGCGCCGGAGGGGGGGTGTTAGGGGTCGGGATGCTCGGGGCGGTGGGCAGGGGCCGGGGGGGGTCACCTCCCGCAGGGCTCCGTCCCGCTGCTTGGCCGCTGCTGTCACTTGGTCACGGAGGGTTTTGGCCTCCCGTGCGTGGGTCGCTGCTGTCTCCTCTGCCTGCGCCCGCAAGGAGCGCAGCTCCGCTGCCAGGCTCTGCATGGGGGCACAGCCCGCTGAGCACCTCTGCCCCGCTTGTGCGGGATCCCGGGGGGATTGTGATGGGGATGGTGCAGGGATGAGGATGCTTGGGTACCACACCTGAGCATCCCCATCGCCCAGGGCGCTTGCAAGGGGCAAACGGGGCCTCACAATGGAGAGCCTGAAAGATGGGGGAACACTGCACGAGCTGCAAGATGTGGGGGAGTTCTTGGAATGGAGGGGGTGAGCCTTGGTAAGTGGGGTTTGCAATAAGGGGGATGTCCAGGAAAGGGGGATACCTAGGCATGGCGGTTTGCAATGCTGTAAGGGGGGGGGCATGGGGGAGCTGCAATGATGGGGATATATGTGACATCCAGATATAGGGGGTTGTAATGGGGGAGCCATGGGAGACACCCAGGCATGGGGGGGTGGCAGCAGGGGGACATAGAAGACATTCAGTGTTGCAATGGAAGGGGATGCTTAGGCATAGGGGGTTGCACAGAGAGGGGACACCCAGGCATGGGGGATGCAGTAGGGGGACAGAGGGGACATTCAGCGTTGCAATGGAAGGGGATGCTTAGGCATAGGGGGTTGCACAGAGAGGGGACACCCAGGCATGGGAAATGCAGTAGGGGCCACGTGGGGCTCTGCGCCACCATGGGGGGGTCCCAGGACCTCCCACACCCACCTCCTCCTTCTCCTGGTGGCTGGAGACCTCCCGGCGCTGCTGCTCGAGCTCAGCCGTGGCCTCGGCCAGGCCCCGCTGCAGCCGCTGCATTGTCTCGGACAGAGCAGCCCTCTCCTCCTCCTGCAGCACCAGCGCCTGCGGGGACACGGACGTGGATCAGACCCAGGGGGACACCGGGGCTGAGGCTGGGGCGCACATGGGGACACCCACCTGCTGCTTCTCGCTCTCGTGCTGCTGCCGCACCGAGGCCAGCTCGGCTGCCAGCACCTCCTGCTCCCGTGAGAGACGGACCCGCTCGGCTTCCAGCTCCTCCTGAACCCACACCAACAGTGAACCCAAACTAACAGTGAGCCCAAACCAACAGTGAGCTCAACCCCAACAGTGAACCCAAACTAACAGTGAGCCCAAACCAACAGTGAACCCACACCAACAGTGAGCCCAAACCAACAGTGAACCCAAACCAGCAGTGAGCCCAAACCAACAGTGAACCCAACCCCAACAGTGAGCCCAAACCAACAGTGAACCCACACCAACAGTGAGCCCAAACCAACAGTGAGCCCAAACCAACAGTGAACCCACACCAACAGTGAACCCAAACCAACAGTGAGCCCAAACCAACAGTGAACCCAACCCCAACAGTGAGCCCAAACCAACAGTGAACCCAACCCCAACAGTGAGCCCAACCCAACAGTGAGCCCAAACCAACAGTGAACCCAACCCCAACAGTGAGCCCAACACCAACAGTGAACCCAAACCAACAGTGAGCCCAAACCAACAGTGAGCCCAAACCAACAGTGAGCCCAAACCAACAGTGAGCCCAACCCCAACAGTGAACCCAACCCAACAGTGAACCCACACCAACAGTGAGCCCAAACCAACAGTGAGCCCAACCCCAACAGTGAACCCAACACCAACAGTGAGCCCAAACCAACAGTGAACCCAAACCAACAGTGAACCCAAACCAACAGTGAACCCACACCAACAGTGAACCCAACCCCAACAGTGAACCCACACCAACAGTGAACCCAACCCCAACAGTGAACCCACACCAATAGTGAACCCAACCCCAACAGTGAACCCACACCAACAGTGAACCCAACCCCAACAGTGAACCCACACCAAGAGTGAACCCAACCCCAACAGTGAACCCACACCAACAGTGAACCCAACCCCAACAGTGAACCCACACCAATAGTGAACCCAACCCCAACAATGAACACAAACCAACAGTGAACCTCCCAAAAGAGTGAAACTCCAAAAAATCAGTGAACCCCAAAATCACCAGCAACCCCCAAAATCAGCAACTTTGCACTCCAAGAATCACTGCACCCAAAAAATCTTCGTTGCACCCCAAAAATCAGCATCACACCACCACCATCAGCATCACGCCCCAAGAATGAGCACTGTACCCCCAAAAACCCCCATCCCCCCAGCTCTGCACCCCAAACCCAGCCCCCTGTGCCCACCTTCTCGTGCTGCAGGCGGTCGAGCTCGGCGCGGTGCCCATCGCGGGCGCGCTGCAGGGCCATGGTCACCGCTGCGGTCTCGGCTGCGGCCACGGCCTCGCGCCGGCTCTGCAGCTCCCGCTCCCGGTCCAGCCGCGCGGCACCCAGCTCCGCTGCAGGGCACCAGCAGTGGGGTGTCAGTGGGGACACCCCGGGGTGCGGGGGACAGGAGCAGGGGCACAGGGGACAAACGGTGGTGAAGAGCTTGTCATGACCCTGCTGCAGGTGGATGAGGATGGAGGAGGATGAGGATGGGGATGGACAAGAGTGAAGATGGTGGATGGATGGAGATGAAACTGGGGACAAGAGAGGGATGGAGTACAGACGGATGGTGTGGGAGATGAGGATAAACATGGGAAGGACAGGGATGAGGATGATGATGGGGAATGAATGGGGATAAAGATGATGAGGGGGAATGAATGGGGATGAAGATGATGAGGGAGAATGAATAGGGATGGTACTGGAGATGAGGATGAAGACTGGGATTAAGATGGAGATGGTGTTGGAGATGAGAATGAAGACAGGGATGGATGGGGATGAGGATACAGACTGAGATGAGGGTAGAGATGGGGATGAATATGGGGACCAGGGATGAATATGGGGACCAGGGATGAGGATGGGGAAGAGGATGAAGATGGGAGGTGGAAGGGGATGAAGATGGTGGATGGGGATGAAGATGGTGCATGGATGGAGGTGAAATTGAAGATGAGGATACAGATGAGGTTTGAACAGGGATAGTGTTGGAGATGAGGATAAAGATGGGGATGGACAGGGATGAGGATGGGAAGATGGTGATGGATAATGGATGTGGATGAAAATTAGAATGAAGATGGGGATGGACAGGGATAAGGATGGGGATGAAGAGAGTGACTGAGGTGAGGATGGCGATGAGGATGTGGAAGATGAAGCAGGGATATAAGAACAGATGGAGATGGCCGGGGTGATGGGGACAGGGACCCCTCACCCTCCAATGCCTCCTTGGCCTGCAGCAGGCTCCGTCCCTCAGCCTCCAGCTGTTGGTTGCGGGCATCGAGCTGGGTGAGCTGCTGCTGCAGCTGGAAGATGCTGCTCTCCAGCCCCTCCTTCTCCAACCTGCCACAACAGCACCAGTCCCAGTGCCCACAGCCACAACAGCACCAGTCAGTGCCCACAGCCACAACAGCACCAGTCCCAGTGCCCACAGCCACAACAGCACCAGTCCCAGTGCCCACAGCCACAACAGCACCAGTCCCAGTGCCCACAGCCACAACAGCACCAGTCCCAGTGCCCACAGCCACAACAGCACCAGTCCCAGTGCCCACAGCCACAACAGCACCAGTCCCAGTGCCCACAGCCACAACAGCACCAGTCAGTGCCCACAGCCACAACAGCACCAGTCAGTGCCCACAGCCACAACAGCACCAGTCCGTGCCCACAGCCACAACAGCACCAGTCAGTGCCCACAGCCACAACAGCACCAGTCCCAGTGCCCACAGCCACAACAGCACCAGTCCCAGTGCCCACAGCCACAACAGCACCAGTCCCAGTGCCCACAGCCACAACAGCACCAGTCAGTGCCCACAGCCACAACAGCACCAGTCCCACTGCCCACAGCCACAACAGCACCAGTCCCAGTGCCCACAGCCACAACAGCACCAGTCACACTGCCCACAGCCACAACAGCACCAGTCCCAGTGCCCACAGCCACAACAGCACCAGTCCCACTGCCCACAGCCACAACAGCACCAGTCCCAGTGCCCACAGCCACAACAGCACCAGTCAGTGCCCACAGCCACAACAGCACCAGTCCCAGTGCCCACAGCCACAACAGCACCAGTCCCAGTGCCCACAGCCACAACAGCACCAGTCACACTGCCCACAGCCACAACAGCACCAGTCCCAGTGCCCACAGCCACAACAGCACCAGTCACAGTGCCCACAGCCACAACAGCACCAGTCCCAGTGCCCACAGCCACAACAGCACCAGTCCCAGTGCCCACAGCCACAACAGCACCAGTCCCAGTGCCCACAGCCACAACACACCCAGTGCCCACAGCCACAACAGCACCAGTCAGTGCCCACAGCCACAACAGCACCAGTCCCAGTGCCCACAGCCACAACAGCACCAGTCCCAGTGCCCACAGCCACAACAGCACCAGTCCCAGTGCCCACAGCCACAACAGCACCAGTCCCAGTGCCCACAGCCACAACAGCACCAGTCCCAGTGCCCACAGCCACAACAGCACCAGTCAGTGCCCACAGCCACAACAGCACCAGTCCCAGTGCCCACAGCCACAACAGCACCAGTCCCAGTGCCCACAGCCACAACAGCACCAGTCCCACTGCCCACAGCCACAACAGCACCAGTCCCAGTGCCCACAGCCACAACAGCACCAGTCAGTGCCCACAGCCACAACAGCACCAGTCCCAGTGCCCACAGCCACAACAGCACCAGTCACACTGCCCACAGCCACAACAGCACCAGTCCCAGTGCCCACAGCCACAACAGCACCAGTCCCAGTGCCCACAGCCACAACAGCACCAGTCCCAGTGCCCACAGCCACAACAGCACCAGTCAGTGCCCACAGCCACAACAGCACCAGTCCCAGTGCCCACAGCCACAACAGCACCAGTCCCAGTGCCCACAGCCACAACAGCACCAGTCACAGTGCCAAAAGACCATTAGATGTCTGCCTTGGCATGTAGATGCCTTTGGAAAGCCAGAAGTAAGTGAGCCGAGGCATAAGCCCCATTGTACAAAGAACCTGAGATCCATGGAGGTCTAGAGACAGTGCTGCTCTGGGGCCCAGGGATGTGGACAGCGGGGTTCCCCCCACAGAGAGGTGGGGAAGGGGCTCAGCTATGGGCAAAGCCCCAGTACCCGGCTGGGAACAGGAGCTGCTTTGCTTCTGTCCCATAATCCCTCCTGAGCAGACAGATAGATAACGTGGCTTCAGGACCACAGATAAACAGCACCAGCAACCAGCCCTTGGGAGAAGAGTGCGCAGCAGAGTAATCACAGCCAGTGCCTCTGGAAACCAGCGGGGCTCAGGCTCCTGGGTGGGTGCAGTCTGCTGCTGCTCAGAGCAGGTTAAACTGCTCACTGACTGCCTTGAAAATGACTCTGGGGTTCCTAACGCACTTTAGCCACCCTCAGTGTGCTACCCTGGTCAACTAGGGACATGCTTTCTATGATGCTTATGAGCAGAACAGCATGGCAAATCATTCCGGGGGATTAAAAGCAAAGCAGCAAACAGAAAAGACCAGCTAACTGAAATAATTCTGCTGGGATCATGTTACTGAACCAACATGGGCACCTTTAGACCCCTAAATATCACTGAGACGTGCGCCCCCCTGCCAGTGCTCTCCCAGGATGAGCTACCCAAGACCTGAGTAATAAAATAAGAAGGGCAAGAGAGGGACTTTGAACAGATTTACAGGAAACTCTAATTGCTGCTACACATGACTGAAACTATGCAACTATTTAGAAGCAAAACACATGCTCAGCCCTGTCCTCTTGCCGCTAATTTCGAGGACACATTATGGAGGAGAATGTGCCACTTCCTCGTAGCTGCATTTCAATGGAGAGGCGTCGATTTTTTGCCATCTCCTTTGGAGTGCTGCTCCTCTGAAGGACCCGCAGCAGTGCATTATCTCTGCATCTGACGGCACCAAGTCAGGTCTTCAGTGGCACCCTCAGCTCGTCTGCATCCAGTTTTCCCAGGCAATAACGAGAGGTCAGTGATGTGGTTTGAGAGGAAATGAGCCTGTTCTGGAGTATTCCAAAGCCAGCGGTGAGCTCCATGTTGGAGGTAGTCAAGGTGGGGGAAGCTCTGACTGGAGCATCCCATGCACTGCTCCTGGCAGAGCCAGGCAGCAACAGTAAAGCTGCCGACAGCAGCAACAAAGCCACAGGCAGCGCACACACTGCCCTCCCCATGCCCTGTGTCTGCAGGATGGGAAGGGAGAGGGGTGATCCAGCCCCGCAGGAGGCTCTCAGCAGGATCAGCTTGTGGGAAGGGAGGGAAAACTTTGACACCCACAGAAGCTGTCACTTTTCACTGGAGACAGGATTTCCCACGTTTGTTCCCCTTCACACCCGCATCCCAGCTCCTCACCAGCCACACACCAGCTGCTGGCATGATCCTTGTGCCCCTGAGCCCCAGCACAGGGGTGAGAGGGGATGCTGGTGTGGATGGGGATGCTGGTGTGAGCAGGGATGTTAGTGTGAGTGGGGATGCTGGTGTGAGCGGGGATGTTGGTACATTTGCAGTCTGCCTGCTGCTTCTGCAGCTCCATTGCCCTGTATGGCGCAGGGTGGCTGCACTGTCTGTTCCAGGCTCCTGTGTCTTACCCCATCCCATCCTACTGAAGGGGTTTCACCCCAAGTGTGCTGCCTGGGCTGTTTTGTCTTTGTAAATGAGAGATCAGTCACAGGATCATTTGATCATTGCAGGCAGTTCTCTTGTGGTGTCAGCCCTGGTGCTTGTTCCTAATCACTCAGGAGCCACTGCACCCTGGCTCTCCAGCACCAGCCTGGCAGAAGCATGGGTCAGTAAAGCCTTGCCTGGCTAAGGCAGCAGCTCTGCCGTAGGTTCTGCTTGTCCCCCTGTGCTTTTTGAACCTGCATTCTTTCCCTCTCTTTCCTACTGCAGTTTGCACTTATTTCCCTGCTGATTCTATCACTCATGTTAGTCCTAGCTGATGCCCATCAGTTCTAGACACAGGTTTCTTTTGATTTCTTACTTCACAAAGAGTCATATAGTATTCTCTATCTTAAAACAGAATAATCTCATTTCATTTGCCCTGTATGCTTTCTGGATGGAGATTAAAAAGTAGAAGAGATGTGGAAGAAGAGTCTGCAGAGTTCATAAAAAGGGAAGGATGAAAATGTAGAGCATCTCTGGGCACAAAGTTGTTCTGCACCTTCTAGTCATTGATATGCTGTAAGCATAAGTTGCATCATGTGGAGTACACCCATATTTGCTGCTTAAATTATGCATGGATACAGATACATAGATAAAATTCCCTGTAAGCTGGAGATGCTGATTCAAGCCAGAAAAGCCTGAACACTCATTAAAGAGAAAACACTGCTAACAATCTGCTTTTCCTCCTAAGGATTCCATGCAGTTAATGCTGGTGCAGATTGAGCACTCATACACACATCACAGACCCATCAAATCATTGCTCCTTCTATGCTCTGGGGTGTGACTGCATCCCGGTATTCCTACATCTGAGAGAGAAACACTGTCCTTAGCCTTCACCGCTCCTCCTGCTACAGGAGCAGCTGATGTACAGGCTACAAAGCGATCCTGTAATTCAATTGCTGGCACATTAGGTTTTTTGACATTAAGACTTGCACTATAAATTCCAATTCTGTATTCTGTCAGAAACTAACAAATGCTGAATTATCTCCTTCTTTAGACATACACCATTGGAATCCATTTAAAGGGCTTAATGATGTATTAATAAAGCATGATTTTCCAGCAGAGCTTCTGAACTGCAGCTACTGGCGCCAGGACAAGCGCTGCCAATCAAATTAGAGTGTCATCACTCCTCAGTAAGTAAAGGTTAATTGGATGTACAGTATGAAAGGCTCGGCAACGCAAGACATCTACGGCAGGTTTGTTCTTACTTGCAAGTCTGATGTTACATCCCCGCTCCCCTGCTCGCTGCTCAGGCTCTGCTGAGGCTCCTGTGCCTGTGATTATGGGCCCTGCTGGGTGAGAGCATCCGTCACGTACTTGGGATGGTTGAGAAAGTTCACACACAAAACATATAACAGATCTGGGGCTCCTGTGACCTGTGCATTTCTAGAGAGGGCAGGATCTGAAGAGATAGTCACTGCCAATGATTTCCATACAAGGCCCTACAGGAACACTGCTGGTGTGGGCCATTACCTGGGTAGGTGACAACATCCCTTCCCATACACTGGGGGGACAGAGCACACCCCTCTTCTGTGGAGTGCCTCATGTGTGCAGCCACGCAGCTTCCCAGGATCACCTCCTCCTCCAGGACTCCCAGCATGGGAACCCCACAGATATGGCAGTGCTCCATGGCAGGGTGCTTCCTGTCCTGGAGCTGTGAGATGCTTCTCACCCAGCTGCTGCTGTGCTGCCTGTCACCGCTTCCCACACGCAGCACCATATCCTACCGCCAGGCACCATATCCCACTGCCTGCACTGCTTCCTACCACCTGGTACCATATCCCACTGCCAGGCACCATATCCCATTGCCTACCACTGCTTCCCACACCCAGCACCATATCCTACCGCCAGGCACCATATCCCACTGCCTGCACTGCTTCCTACCACCTGGTACCATATCCCACCACCAGGCACCATATCCCATTGCCTACCACTGTTTCCCACCAGCTGGCACCATATCCTACTGCCAGACACCATATCCCATTGCCTAGCACTGCTTGACACCACCTGGCACAGCATCCTACCACCCAGCACCACTTCCCACCACCCGGCACCATATCCCACTACCTGGCACTGCTTCCCACCAGCTGGCACCATAACCCATCACCCGGCACCATACCCCATTGCTTAGCACTGCTTCCTACCACCCGGCACAGTGTCCTACCATGTGGCACCACTTCTCACCACCCAGCTCCATATCCCACTGCCTGGCACTGATTCCCACAGCCTGGCACCATATCCCACTGCCCAGAACCACTTCCCACCACCTGGCATAACATTGCATCCCTCCACCTGGCACCATACCACACCACCCACCATCACTTCCCACCACTTGGTATCACTTCCCACCACCCAGCCCTGCATCCCACCACCTGGCACAGCATCCCACCAACAGCCATCACAATGCACCACCCCGCACCTCTTCCCATTGCTTGGCACCACTTCCCACCACCCGTCACAGCATTCCCACCACCTGGCACTACTTCCCACCACCTGGTGCTGCATCTCACCACCCAGCACAACATCCCACCACCTGGCACAGCATAGCTTCCTATGAATTGGCATCACTTCCCACCACCATGCCCTGCATCCTACCACCGAGCACCACTTCCCAGCACAACAGGAGGGATTGTGGGGTGACCACCTTGCCAAGTCATCCCAGGATGGTCCAGGTCCTCCAAGGAGCCTGTTACAAACCATACCAACACAAGCAGGTGAATAAGCACAAACCCACACTGACATTAGATAATGCGAAGTGCAGCTCCTGCTGGAACTTCATCTCGGTGCATCAGGGATTTTATTACGGAAAAGTCCATCCTGTTTCCCACCCCCCTTTAATGCATCTGAAGAGGCTTTCTCCTTCAGAGACTCTTTCAAACTCAGGCCCTTTGTTTAGTCTTTCATTGCTAATTAACCCTCCTGAGCTGTTTGTTCCCTGCTCGGCTCTGGAGGCCTGACCTTTCATTGAATACACCCGATATTGTAAAGCTCTGATTAAAATATTGCCATTAAGTGCTTTTGCAGTGAACAAAGAGCTTTTGACAGGAACAAAAATGTGTTCTCTGAAATATTTGGTTTTGCTGAAATGTATCAATTTGCCACCAGATTTTTAAAACCCATCACTGCAGTGGAAAGGTTTCTGGTCTCTGCTGCTTCTTTATAGATGTTAATTGGAAATGTATCAGTAATAACAGAAATATGGAAAATGCAAGTGAGTTATAACTGCCTCAGTAAGGAAAGCTCTCTCACAGTTCCCATTCCTGTTCTGGGGAAGCTGCCTGCATTTTGCCTGTTATTCTCCATGTCTTCAGTGTGGGAGCCCCTTGCTGGGTGCTGGCCCTCCATGACTGCACGCACACAAACACAATGGGTTAATCATAACCTTGGCTGAGCTTCTCTCTTCTGCCTTCAAACATGCATGTCCTGGGCTGCTCCCCAAAGCAAATGAACTGATTTTCAGTAGAAGAAAGCCCTTGGAAAACAATGGGTTGATGCCAAAACATTTCCAGCTTTATCATAACATAGAATTAAACTATTAACCAAAACAAGAAGGTCTGACAATGCAACAAAACCAAAGGGATGGCTCCAGTAACAAAGGGAAAAGAGACAATGGAGGTGCCGTCTCCTGGTCTGGAACACAGTAAGGGCACACGCAGCTAGTGTGTACTGATACCACACCACCAGTGCCCCTTGCTGTCGGTGCTCCTGTCGTGACTGACACATGCTCATCAATGGGCAGGGTTGTGGGCAGCTCAGCACACACCAGTCTCCCGGCCATGTTTAACATGAGGTGTCATTTATCCCACATTTTCCATATCATTGCTAAGCGCCACTCACATCAGCAAGGATAATGCAAACCAAAGGCAGCAGTTCCAGGCTGACTCTGGTCAGCTACATGAGAGGCACCTGCCTGGGAAACCATGGCTGAGTTTCTTGGTTTCCACAGATCATGGATACCACACAAAGGCACAAGGTGAGCACATAGTCACCAGTCGTGTGTTTTAGAAGCTTTTACCATATTTCAAAGGGTTTTCAGGTGCTTGTTACTTCCCCCCCCCCAGCATTTCAGAGCTAGTGATGATGGGGATGTGTGTGAAGGAGCTGGGATGTTGAGGCATCAATCCATAAGTCAGGTTGGACAGGGCTTGGAGCAAGCTGCTCCAGTGGAAGGTGTCCCTGCCCATGGCAGGGGGCTGGAACTGGGTGAGCTTTAAGGTCCTTCCCAGCCCAAACCAGTCTGGGATTCTGTGATTCTGCACTTTACCAAAAGCTTCCTCTTTCATCACCGCTCTTCTCCATTGCCGACATCTCCCTGCCCTCTGCCATGCCAGCTCAGTGCCTATCTCCTCTGCCCCAGTATGGTGAACTCTTCAGCACTTAGAAGTGTATTAAAGCCAGCGTGTGCAGGGATTTAGGAACCAAGCTCCTCAGTGAGAGAAAGGCTTGCTCAGAGGCGATGAGTTTCTGTCAGCTCTGCCGATGAGGAAGGTCTTTGGCAGCAGAGGTGACGTGCTGGTCTGGCACCTGAGGCACCCCATAATGTGTCCCGAGCACTGCCTGCATTATTCCTTATTTTCCTTACAGGAACACTTGTGCCTGCTTGTATGGGGAACCTCATTATTGTTTCCTTGCCCGTGCTTTAAAATACGTATTTTCTATTTCATACATTGCTGAAGCTGCCTTCAGGAGCGATGTTCTTCCTTTTTGTGCAATATTCTCCCAGCCCATAATTGCATCAATCAAATCCATCACAAACCATTCACCTCCACCTGGAAAGACGGATGGCACTGCGCAAGATCACTGCCATAGCAGGAGCTACAGACTTTGCTGCCCTCTGTTTATCACATCCCTCCTCCAAATTGTTCCTCACTTTCATCTATTCTTTGCCATCTCTTCCATAGTCACACACCAGGTTTGCATTTTCAGATGCATTGCTTTCTCTCTCCCAACTCCCCATATCCCTAGGCAAGAAGCTAACAGTAACCTGCAGTCACTTATCCAAGGAGGAGCTGATTTCCAGCATGGGTGTTTCGTGGTGAGGCACTAGGTGCTGCAGAGGAGTCATGGATAGCTCTTGTCCCTGCAGATGAACACAGGTACAGGAGTGGCTGGTGAAGGAAACCAAATATTGGCCTATGTAGTTTTAATTCACTTAATGAAAAGATAACTTCTGGCCATTTAAATCAGATGGTGTCCAGCCCGGCTGTGGAGTGGATGGCAAAAGTAACATTCCTAAATATACCTGTATCTGTGCTGTAACCAGAAACAAGAGAAAGAGTCCGGGTTCAAGACCCTGTTCATTTTTATAATGAAAGAAGGAATAAACAATGGGACATAACACAAACACACAGGTTTGGACTCCTTTTCCTCGTTATTACACCAGTGCCAGAAAAGCAAAGGAAGTGTCAACATCATCACACAGTTGTGTGTCCACAAAAAACAAGTGCTTTACTCCCATTACCAGCAGCGGGTGGTGCTATAGTAAAGGCACAACCTGGGATTTGGGCTGGCTGGACTAGCTCTGCCGTACGGCCCAATGTAGGCAACTATCAGGCTGGAAGATGCTCCCCATCATGGCACATGCTGTGCCACGTAGCCGTCCTGTGCTGCAACGCTGTCTGCTTTCCTCCAGAGCACTCAGAGATAGCCAGAAACATGTTAAATCTTCCAGCCATGCCGGGAATAAAAAGGAGATAAGAAGAGTCAACTGGAGTGGAGATGTTTTTCCCCTGCCACACACTCTTTGGAAGCTGAAAAATTGACTTCCATGTCATCCATTTTAATGCTGACGGGTAGCTGGCCACGGCCTGACTTCAGGATCTCAGTGCTTTGTCATTCCAATGCTGCAATTTCAGAATATATGATGGAAAGTCATACCGATGCCAGATCCTGGGTGAGATTTTGATGACAGAGAGCTTACAGGGTCTGGAGCGAAGGTCCAGGGCATCCCTTCTTCCCTGCGCAGATGCACTGTGGCAGGGCGGCAATACCAACAGATATTCTGGTGCGTGCAGTTAATTTCAAAGCAAGCTGTTTTTAAAGCACACATCCGTCCCTGCTTCAACCTCCTTGTCAATTCTGCATGCAGCTCCTCTAGGGAAGGAAATCCAACCATTTCCATTTCAGGGTATTTGAAGATAGGCTCAAGTGTCAACATTTAGACCCCAGCCACCACCACTCAATTTTGTATACCCAGATTTGCATTCCAGTTTTGACGTTGCAAGTTACCTAATTCAGGACAACTAACCATTTGCAGAACAGGGGTGGTGCTGACTGCTCCATGCTGAGCAGCATGGAGAGGTGCCTTAGGTCATCCCCACCAAACCTGTCCCTGCCCACATACATTTGTGTCGGGTGGCTCGGGCAGGCAGCAAGACCTGGAGGAAGACTTTCCATCACTGCCAACCCAGATGAGAAGCAGGACCCCAATATGGCCACCCTCTGGAGCTGTGGGCCTGCACCCATCCCAGAGCTGGTGGGCTGCTGGAGCACCAGGAGCTGGACCTGCTGCCAAATGAAGCCCAAACCACCTGGATCATGCTGAGAAACCCACCAGACTGGGGAACTGGATCTTATGGTAAATGAAGGCAAGTTCCCTCCTCTGCCCATTCCCATCTCCCTCATTTGCTCTTGGCACCCTCCTCAGAAGTGCATTTCACTGGGATCCTGCTGCCCCACTGTATGGTTTCTGCCTCTCCCCTTAACTTCATTTATACAATATTCCCAAGTCAATAGGATTTCCCTAATGTATTTAAAAATACAGAATTAAGAAAATATTTCATATTTCCAAGACCCGTTTCAAAAGCTGTTTTGATCAGAGGTGGGTGCTTTCAGGTATCCTCTTTTTAGGTATCTATTCTTTTCAGCATGTGGGAGCACAGAACAGACAAGTAGAGGAAACTCTTTAGGTTTTTTTCCCATCATTAAAGTCCTACTACTCCAGAGAACACAAAGCACAGTCAACAGAATGTCGTCTTCTCTTTAACCATCCTTTCATGATCATAATGCTGTCATTAACAATGTCTTTCAAGTGTATGTGTAACTGCTTAGGAATTGTCACCTATAACAAATCCCTACCTGGGACTTGTTTAAATATAACAATCTGCCTTCTGGGATCATATTTGATCAGTGACTACAAACTACTCCTTGGAATTAGATTTGTATAAGGAAAGATTAACATTGTATAATGTAATGTTAGGTTTTGTTGTTCTGAGCTATACTAAATGTAAATCATGTCTCAGATACAATAATAATTCAAACTGGAAATGCAAAAGAAAAGACATAAATATGAAAAAGATAGGCTATATAGGAATACAGTGCATCTGAAACTTGTTTTGAAAGTCAAATACATCCCTTTATTTACAGTGCTCTGGTACCATTCACTTACACAATGAATTTCTGTAGAATGATGTAAAATATGCATATTTCGGAATAGCACAGCTGGAGAAGGGTGAAGGCGAGAGCAGGAGCTCAGACCTGCCAGAAGAGCACCCCCAAAGCAGCACTGCCTCTTCCACCTGGGCAGAAACACAGAGACCTAGGGGTTTGTGTGAATTCCCGTTGGAGAAAGGGCTGAAGAAAGTAATGCAGAATGAGTAACGCAACTCGTGTCTGAATACTGCTTTTATAGAAAACTAATTAAAATGGAATTAAAGTACAACACAGAGGCAGAACACTTTGACTACAAGCTTGTTACCTGCAGCAGATAGGCAAGCCCTTCAAGCCAAGGATGCTTTCTCCAAACAGAAAGGCTACCTGTGCTGTGAAGATGCAGATGCTGCACTTGTAGGTGGCTTAGGAGCAGCATGTTCGAAAACCTCCTGTAGGACAGGCAGACATAACCTTGAAAGGGAGAGTAGAAGCACTGCAGGCTGCCACCATGAAGGGCAATAGCTCCTAGCAGGAGATGGAGCCCATCCTGAGAGCAGGAATCAGTGGAGCAGCCTGGCTGGGGCCAGCTGTGGAGCATTAAGTGATTTCCTCGAGGAGGATGCAAAAGGAGTGTGGCCAGGAGGGGTTGGTGGTGAGTGATGTGGGAGTAGGTAACATGGTCTGGGCTGTTTGCAGGCTCATGTCAATGTGGGCAGCACATGGAACTCAGGTAGGTACACAACTTCAGTTCAACTTGACTTAAGGCTAGTCTTTGCTCAGCTTTAAAAATGTGCTTGAGCTATGGTGAAGGCATTTTAAGTTCACCCTGTAAGGCTCCCACTGTATTTCTTCCTATGATCTTGCTGTTGGTCCCATGCAGGTCTATTGTGTATTGAATCCTGCTCCATGACCTGTGTGGCAGTAGGAAAGCTGCCTGCTAGAGCTTTGGCAGGCTTTGCTTCCAGAAAGCTCAATAGTGGTAGAGTTGGAGGTGTTCCCATGGGAAGGAGGAAGAGCAGGTCCCTGCAGGGAACAATGGATTACCATGAACTGCAGCATTTTGGTCACTGGCTTGGTCTGCAGGGGCACAGGGATGGTTTAGCAGCAAGGCTGGTCTGTGAATGCCCTTTAGTGGAAAAGCATCACAGCACTCTGTGCAGCCTTCTCTTAGATGCTGGGCATGGGGCTTGCAGCAGTGTCCCCACTGGTGTGGTCCATACCCTTCTCTTGTTGCTCATCTGCTGTTTTGGTCTCTTCCCACTTTGTTTGCTGGAACATGCAGCTCCTGTGCTTCTGAGATGCTGTAATGCAGAGCAAGAGCAAAAAGGTCTGGAGGGGCCAGTGGGATTATATTAAGGCCTGTATCAAGAATAAAGATCTGGATTGGCTCTAGTCCTTGTTCTGATAAAGGGCAAAAAGCTGTATTTTCCCCTGTAACACGATTGCTTCCCTAATGATGCACAGTTTGGGTTAGTAAGAGCACTAACTGGCTCTCCTGTGTATCGAGAAAATCAGCCTTCCCCTCTCTAAACAGCAGTTTGTACAGATGTGTAAATAGAAAACATTGTTTTGCTTCTCAAGGGAGCTATTGTTTGGTGGAACAATACTAATGGTTTCCAACTGTATTTCAGCATTAAAGCTGTGTGCGCTCTCAAAGCCCAGCGTTGTTACAGGAACACAAAACCTCGCAGTGATTACCAGGAAAAGCTGACTCACTCTTGAAGATGTCTCTATAAGAGCTAAGATGGAGCTCTGCAGGTCATGGGCTGTGAAAGTGGCTCTGATGTGGCAGCATCATTATTCTGGGGCTTTCCAGAGGCCTGAAATCATCTTGGCATTCCCCTTTAATATTTTGTGGCATGCACTGAGTGTTCATCTGTGTGATGCTGGAGGAGAGTGTTTGGTGCTGAGTGTTACAGGAATAATGGGGAGGCCAACAAAATGGGATGGTGGGAAAACATTCCCATGCTTCCAGGACAATCTGAGCTGTAGAACTGATTTGAGGTTTATGTGATACTGGAGGAGCCAGGTGGGGTTTAGGTTATTAAAACGTTGTTTGGGCTTGAGCAGGAGTTAGACCTGTAGCCAGCATGCACAAAAGCTCATAGCATTTTGCTAGTGGTGATTTGGACCTCCAGCATTGCAGCTTGGATGGCTTTCCATAGTGAAGGCTTGAACCAACTTGGGTATGTGTTGACTTTCCTCTTCATGTCTGAACCAGAGCTGATGGGATGGGGGGCGGTCACGAGTGGAGCTTCTGCTGCTGCGGTTGCTTGAGAGCAGCAGATAGAGGATCAGTTTAATCTACCCACAGCTGGGAAGTGATGGGAAGGAAGGAACATGTAGCCAGCTTATGAAGTTGGTATCTTTTGAGCTTGTTTGGTAAAGTTTAAACTGAAGTCTTATTATTTCCTGATCCAGTATACTATGTCATGTGCAAATGAGCCACGATTTCAAGTGGTTTGTTTATTTAGGATATGGCTGGCCTGCATCATATAAGCCCATCCTACCAGGTTTGTCCTGTTCCCTGGGGTGATCTGACCTCACAGCAAGCAGATCACCTGCTGTGCTGGGGCACAAACATCACTGGTAGCTCCAGAGAGCATCACTGCATTAATGGTTACTGTGTTTGCCCTACTGCTCTGTGGCTATCATCTCATGATCCATCTCCTGTTGTCTTGCTGCGTTTCTGACACTCCCATGAGTGGCAATAGGAGAGGCTCTAATTGTGTCCACTTTGCTCATTCTTGTCATAGGTGCTAAACCCCATTGCTGTAGTCTTATAGTTTCATGGCCACAAATCTCTTTGAGAGCCCTCTTTTGGGGATTGCTTTCAGATGGGACTTGGGTTACTCTTTCCTAAGATGGCAACAGCTGTACATGGTTTTGCATGAGCAGAAGACATTTTGGTTTCTGTTTCTCACAGGATGCTCAGCCATGCCCTTGCTCATCCCATTCTGGTGCACAGTACTAGGGTCTCATCCTGTCTCCATTGCTATGAGCTGTGGTCAGTTGTTTTGCCTTAGGGGTCTCTGGAGGGAAAACCCTTCTGCAGTGGGGTAGAGCAGCTTCAGTCCTCCTTCATGAGAGCCAGCTAATCCTGTACCTTCAGCAGACCTAAAATCAAATCCCCTTATGAGTCTTTGAAAGAAGGTGATTGTTTTCCTGCAATCTGGAGCAAAGGCGTGGAGTGCTATTCCCATGGTTGCAGATTGAACTCTCTGACCAGATGGCAGAGCAATAGGAGAGGCTTTGGGCAGCTGCTGCTCCCCTGCCGACCGGAGGGACAAACAGAAGGTGGGTGCCTGCAGAGCCAGGTCCGCGCAGGACTCCAGGGTGGCAATAAATTAAAGGGAAGAGTTGGAGCAAGGCCACGAATGAGAATTTAATTGCACATTTCTTGTGCTTCCTGGGCCTGGATTAGGCTGGCCAGGAGACTTCTGGAGGAAATGAGAAGCTGATACCTGGTGAAATATTGCTGCGAGAAACCGCACGCAATGAGTCCTGTATTGAACAAGCTGCTCTGTTAATAGAGGTGATGGCTGGATCTACATTTTTGAGGCTTGGGTGCCTCGAGTATTTGCTCAGCAATAATTCCTCACCTGAGGAACACCGCACAGAGCAAGCACGAGCAGGCTGTGACCACCTTCTCCTCCTGCTGATCAGCAGAAGATGAAGCAGGCAGGGGGTGACCAGGAGTACTCAGCCCAGGTATGCAGGATCCTGCTGTGCCTGACCTCCATGAAGTGAATGCCAGGCTGAGGAGCTGACCTGTGCAGCCTGGTGAGCTCTGCAGACCCACAACCCCCAGTCCTCAACCACCCCGCTCAGCATGTGTGTGGAGGTGAAGCACCAGCCAAATACCCCCTCACAAACATCGGGGCTTCAGACAGCTGGAAACGTTTGTCAAATACCTGCATTTTCTGCCTTTATGGGAGATGGGAAGCGGAGGAACTGGTGGAAATAACCTCTCAGTGCTAAGGAGGGCTGGCTACTTGACTAAAAGCCCCTCTTTATCAGTAGACAGACAAAAAAGAACATGCAATACTGGATAGATTTTACCTATTAACTCCTGAGCCCATTGGTACACTTAAGGGAGAGTCAGCATTCTAATGAATGTCTTTGCCATTCCTGTGTCAGCTCTCTCATGAGGTCCTACAGAGCCATGGTGCTACTTTTCCATAACCTTGGCTAAGCTTTTAAGGCTATCACTAAATTCTGGTTTATTTTCAAGGATTAAAGCAACTCAACTTGTTCAGGATCTGCAGAATTGGACATTTTGGGGACTGTGAAATATGTGTAAGGAGGCTTTTAAAATACCCCAGGTGAAAACACTCATATTAAAAAAATGAGACGGATAAATATGAATTTGAATGCAAGGTCATGGGGTTATTTTTGCTTCAACTTTTAAAGGTGATGCAAGCACACGGTAGCAAAAGCCAGCACTTTTCCATCTCCACGGTACCCATCTTTGGTTAGCTAATGCAGAAAGCAAGTGAGTCACAGGAGTAAAGTAACCACTGCTGTCAGGGGACAGCACAAGCACAGTTTTGAGCTGCTCTTGTGCCACCAACAGAAAAGGGACTGCAGGAAGTGTGGTGAAACTGTACAATACTCTGCAGGCCTGGAGAACAGATACCATCCCTCATCCCCATGGCGTGAAAGGCAGCCCAAATACCCACAGTGATGTGAGGTTAGTATCAGGTCATGATGGTTTTATGCTCTCCTGACCTCTAAGAACATGTCCCTCTTGGGCTGAAGTTTTCTGGGCTGGATCTGCCTGTAGGGAGTGGTCTTGGATGTGTTTGTTTCTTCTCTTTTACTGTTCCCAGTGACTGTGTGCTCTGAGACTGGGAGGGGGAGAAATGTTTTTATCACAACAATGAACACGCCTTTGGGAAAAGGTTGTGGTGAAAGCGGTCAGTGTCTAATGGTGTTACAGGCAGCAGCATCCTGCATGTCACTGAGCTGATTTCTCAGCATATTGAGCAAGCTCGAAGGAGGTGATCCTGCCCCTTTATTCTGCTCTCGTGAGACCTCACCTGGAGCATTGTGTGCAGTTCTGGTGTCCTCAACATAAAAAGGACATGGAACTGTTGGAACAAGTCCAGAGGAGGCCACAAGGATGATCAGGGGACTGGAGCACCTCCTGTATGGAGACAGGCTGAGAAAGTTGGGGCTGTGCAGCCTGGAGAAGAGAAGGCTACGTGGAGACCTCAGAGCAGCTTCCAGTGTCTGAAGGGGGCCTGTAGGGATGCTGGGGAGGGACTCTTCATTAGGGACTGTAGTGGTAGGACAAGGGATAATGAGTTAAAACTGAAACAGGGGAAGTTTAGATTGGATATAAGGAGGAAATTCTTTCCTGTTAGGGTAGTGAGGCAGTGGAATGGGTTGCCCAGGGAGGTTGTGAATGCTCCATCCCTGGCAGTGTTCAAGGCCAGGTTGGATGAGGCCTTGGGTGATACGGTTTAGAGCGAGGTATCCCTGCCCATGGCAGGGGGTTGGAACTTGATGATCTTAAGGTCCTTTCCAACCCTAGCTATTCTATGATTCTAAGCTGTTTAACCTGGTCTAGTGGAAGGTGTCCCTGCCCATGGCAGTGGGGTTTGGAACTAGATGATCTTTAAGGTCTTTTCCAACTGAAACCATTCCAGTTCTAACTTCCTTCTGTCCAACTGGGACAAGGACGTATTGTCTGAATTTCAGAGTTAGCCTCTGTGAGGCCAGACAAGACCAAGTCATCTCTGGTATTTGACATGCCCAGGATCCTTAAGCTTATCCCAGCCTCTTCGTCATGTACCACACCAGTGCTCATCCTTGCCTATCACTCCATGTTGATTTCAGGAGGCTCAGGGGACTCAATGCTTTCTCGGAGGCTTTGCTCCAGTAGTGAATTATTTCCCACTGCTGGACAGGGAACAACTGCTCATTTTCCCAGGCATTCCTCTCCAGTGATTTCTTTCGCCATGGTTTCCACAGGTATACTAAAAGGCACTTCAGTACCCAGTCCTTTCTCTTGAAAGCATTTGGATGCTGTAATTCAGTCATTTGCCTAATTGGAGGTAACCCCCAGAGACTCCTGAGCTCTTCAGGTCCTTGACTGTGCTGTGCATTTTCTCTGCCTCTCAAGCTATTTCTGTAGTTATCTTATACACTTCATCTTTGCACTCCTGGCTGGTTGCATCCTCATAGCAGCTCCAGTGCCTGAAGGGGCTACAGGAAACCTAGAGAGGGGCTTTGGACAAGGGCCTGTAGGGCCAGGCCAAGGGGAATGGCTTGAACCTGCCCGAGGGGAGACTGAGCTGAGCTCTTAGGCAGAAGCTCTTCCCTGTGAGGGTGCTGAGGCGCTGGCACAGGGTGCCCAGAGAAGCTGTGGCTGCCCCATCCCTGGCAGTGCTCAAGGCCAGGTTGGACACAGGGGCTTGGAGCAAGCTGCTCCAGTGGAAGGGGTCCCTGCCTGTGGCAGGGGCTGGAGCTTGAGGAGCTTTGAGGTATCTTCCAAACCATTATATGATGCCTTCCTACACTGCTGGAGGAGTGGTTCCTATGAAGGTAAGGTGTTGGTCTTGGCCATTGCAAGACTGTGAACAAGAGGGCACCCTCTCCTTCACCCCATGCCAGCAAAGCTGCCTCTAGCCCTGGTGCAAACTAATTTTTAGATGTTAAGGATGATGACATCAGTGGAAAGAGCTATTTGTGTGAATTTTATTCCTTAATAGGGAATAGTTGTAAACGTTTAATTTGACCTTTTTATGAGTTAGGAGCAGACAAGTAGACAATGTTTTGTATTATCACTTAGAAGTATCCTACCTGCAGTACCTGACTCCCACAAATAATTAGAGAAGAAAGGGGTAATTATCTGAATCTATTGATAACAGCATTTGGCTTAGACAATGCCAGAAGAGAAACCATAATTTATACTTAACGTGTGCTATAAAGTTGACCAAGAAAATGGTAATTTATGTAAATTCCAATATACAGTTTCTAAGGTTCTAGGATACGTGGGATGCACATGTTTGTGACTCTCCTATAGCTTCAGCTCACCAGGCTGACTTTTCAGCTTGAACAAATTATTTCCTTTGGAGAACATCCTCTTCAAAACAGCTTTTACACTTTTAGTAGGGTCAGAAATAATTGCTTGTGATTTGACTGAAACTTTCCATGCATCCCACCATTTATCCCAAGAAGAAGGAAACTCTCACTGGAGTGCTTTGTGAGCATACAGTGACCAGGAAGGCAGGTGGGGTATTGCATGTGGTGCCAAGGTCTTGTGTATCTCTCCCATTTTCCTTTCCTTATTGTGATCTTGGTTTGGGGGCTGGGGTGTTGAGCAGACACTGATGTGCTGCAAAGCACAGTGTTGAGTCACTAGCACAATTAAACACTAGCAGCATCGTCAGAAAGCAGAGGAGTTTCTAATAGGTGGATACCCGATGTGCTCTGGCCCCGGGTACCTCAGAAATGCACATTTCTTCTCTTGAGGGCTGTACATTGATGCCATCTATTATGGGGTGGGCAGACTGGCAGCTACAAAGAAGGAAGTCCTCTGAGAACACAGGTAATGGGGAGGTCTGCGGGGGGCTCAGACCTAATGGAAGGGCTCTGGGGTCCACACACCAGCCATGAGGGGAGCACCACAACATGTGCTTTACTGGATCACTTACATGTGGAAAGCTCAGTGTGTCTCACTGTTTATTCCCTGTTACATCTATTCTCCAATGCAAGGGGAAGTGTTCTGAAAATGAGGTGAAAGCCTGCAAGTGGCCTTCCACAGCAGTTCCTTGGTGTTTCCAGTTGCCTGTGTTTTCAGTTCCTGTTTTCTGCTCACTTCAGCAGGAAACAGGAGCTTTACCTGGATTTATTGTTTGCAGGAGCTGCAGCGACCTATGGCCAAGAGGATGGACTCTATTCCATGGACAGAAACCTACCCAGACCCAGTCCTGCTCCAATTCATTCTTGGAAAAATCTTTCATTTACTTGAAAATTGCATAACCAGGTTGGAAGTTCCCAGTGTGGAGCTGGCTCCTGGCTCTTTCCACGCTGCTGTCTCAAGATCAAGGCCCAGTTTAGGTCTGAGAAGCTGAATTTTTGGTTTAAACAAGAGTTGGAACAGCGTGACCCGTGTTTGAACCCAGCTTGAATTTTAATGTCAATGACAAGGAGAAGAGTTTGTGGGACAGTTTGAAAACTGCTGACCATCAGTAACCTCGGATTTGTACCTGCGTGTGGAATCAATTACAGAATATAACTGTGGCTTCGGTAAAATCCTGCTCCAAATGAGGATTTTGGTCTGGAGAACAAGACCTTGGCCCTTTAAGTGCCGATAGGAAAAGGAACTTCATCTGTTTTTAAACTTATTCTTTAATCTGCCAATTTCCATTCTCATAAAAGTCTTTTCTCCACAGTTATTGAACATTTTTGTAATGTAAAAAATGTAATAACCTTCATCACGTGCGGCCTTCAGCCAGGGCATGCTCGTGAATACAGGATTCCCAATTGAATTTACTAATCTCATGGAAAAAGGACACTTTAGCAAACATTGCAGTCCCAGTTTACACTGCCACGGCAAGGCAGGAACAGCTAATGCCATCAAGTAACAGAATAAATTATACATCCTCTCTCCTGGTTGAGCTGAATCATTGAAATCTGATTTTTCAGCTGAGTCTGATTTTCAGAGAATCATTGAAAGCTTTTTGGGTAAAACTAAAGGAAAACACCAATGAACCTGCCAGCCTCCGCCTGCTGTGGTCGAGGACTTCGCTCTCAGGTTGATGGGACAGAGGCTGATGATTCCTTGGCAGATGGGGCTGGTGTGAGGCAGGGATAGGAGCAGTTCTTTGCAGCTCGATGGGTGCTGTACACACAGGTCTGTGATGCCATTCCCCTGCGCACAGCCGTGCTCCTGCCTGGCTCTTGGGCAGGGGTGAGGTCCTGGCCAAGCAGAGCTCCCATGGTGAAACCATCGTGGAGCATCTCCAAGGGCTGCTCAAGTGCGGAATGCTGTTAACGCCCCTGGAATCGGTTCTGTTCCCAATTCACAACATTCCTTCACAAACTGCAGGCACATTGAGGTGCTCTGCAGAAGGATCGCTACACATAAGCACATGGACATCAGTGTGTGTTTGTATACAGTTATATATACCCTTATATATTGTCAAAATCCGTATTTGCCCCCAGCAGTGATGTGAAGACAGTGCCACTTGGGTATACTGTGATAAAAAGACCTGATTACCTCTGTCTGAATCGTAATAATCGTGGTGGCTTTGAAGTCCAGGTGTCAAACTAGAGTGTTACAGTCCTCTGTGATGTCAGTTCTTTTGTTGTTTTCCTACTGCAGAAATACACAGCTATCTAAAACATGTATAAGCCTGCAGGTGCTCTGCTCCCTGCAGGTCCTGTTGGCAAGTTGCTGGATGTTTGAGGCTGGCTGGGCCATCAATCCATCCCCTGGGGATTGCAGTCTGTCATTAATCTGATATGTTTGCTCCTGTCAAGATTGAAGTTTTTTGATGGACATTCCAGAATCTCTCTTTAAACTCAGAAAGGTCCTCAGAAAAAAGGATTTGGTCCAAGAGGCCATGGTCACTAGTGTGAGGTTGAGGGGGTGTGGGGGTTGTGGGTCTGGAGGTGGCTGGGGTAGAAAAAAGATGAAATCCTGATTCTCAGGAGTGAATGGGCAGCAGAAACAAAGCCAAGTGCAAGGTCCTACACGTGGGTTGGAGCAATCCCAGGCACAGCTACAGGCTGGGCAGAGAAGAGATTCAGAGCAGCCCAAGGAGAAGGACTTGGGGGTGCTGGTCGATGAGAAAATGAACATGAGCTGGCTTCAGTGTGCGCTTGCAGCCCAGAAAGCAACCGTATCCTGGGCTGCATCCAAAGGAGCGTGACCAGCAGGTTGAAGGAGGTGATCCTGCCCCTTTATTCTGCTCTCATGAGATCTCACCTGGAGCATTGTGTGCAGTTCTGGTGTCCTCAACATAAAAAGGACATGGATCTGTTGGAACAAGTCCAGAGGAGGCCATGAGGATGATCAGGGGCTGGAGCACCTCCTGTATGAAGATAGGCTGAGGAAGTTGGGGCTGTTCAGCCTGGTGAAGAGAAGCTGCATGGAGACCTCAGAGCAGCCTTCCAGTATCTGAAGGGGGCCTATAGGGATGCTGGGGATGGACTCTTCATTAGGGACTGTAGTTGTAGGTCAAGGGGTAATGGGTTAAAACTTAAACAGGAGAAGTTTAGATTGGATATAAGGAAGAAGTTCTTTACTGTAAGGGTGGTGAGGCACTGGAATGGGTTGCCCAGGGAAGTTGTGAATGCTCCATCCCTGGCAGTGTTCAAGGCCAGGTTGGACAGAGCCTTTGGTGACCTGGTTTAGTGTGAGGAATCCCTGCCCATGGCAGGGGGGTTGGAACTGAATGATCTTAAGGTTCTTTCCAAACCAAACCATTCTATGATTCCCTTCTCCTTACTGTCTCCTGTATGGGTAGGGGTTGATTTGATTTTTCAAGCTTATATTCCATATGGTCCTAGACATCTGAATTGCCCAGCTTGGGCATTCCACCCTGAGCAGAACCTTTCCAAATCAGAGTTTTAGGCCAGTTTTCACCTAAATCTGGGGTAGTGCTTTGAGCGGCAGTCAAATCTATGCAGGAAGATACTGAAGCAATGAATTTTGGCTACAGTCATCTTACAAAAATCCAAATCAGACATTCACATTTTGTCTGTGTAATAGGAAAGAATTAAGCTCCCCCTGCAAGAGGCTGTTTCTAGATATGAAGTCAGAAAGCAGAACCCAACAGCATCGGCCTCTCCTGATGCTGCTCTAACAGCTCTGTTTTGATGTGGCTGTTTTTCTGCCCATGCACTGAGTAAATTGCACAGAAACCAGAGAGAAATAAATGGGGAGGCATCAGCCTGCTGAAAACAACGTGTCTTCCCTTCACCCTCTACCTGTCTGGCCTCTGGAGCTGACCTTTATTTAACTGGGACAGGGCTGGAAGGATCACTGGGGAGCATCAGGATCCTGTGCCTGTTCCACTATCCACCTGTGAGCAGGCATTTGTCCATAGGGTCCAACTAGACTCCATTGGCATGGCTGCCTGCTCCTGTCAGGGCTCCAACTGGTGCTTCAGGAGAAGGTGAAATAAAGCTCTGGCACATCCAGGAAACTGAGCAGTGCTGCTCACTGAGGTGGCATTTGAGGTGTCAGCTTCAGCTGCTCTGCTCTGGAGGAGATGAGCAGCTGGGTGCTCAGGCAGGGTGCTCCAGCTGCATGCTATGCGGTGGGATGCTCCTGCCGGTGGGATGCTTGTGCAGGTGGGATGCTCGTGCCGGTGTGGATGGAGGCTCCACCTTTCACGGGAGGAGGTCACCTTTTCAAAATCAGCCTGTCTTGTTCTCCCTGCCACGTGTTCCCCTGCAGCTCTCCTGCAGAACAGACTAATTTATGGGTTTTTCTTTTCTCTCCAGAAAAGGTGCTTGAAAAAAATAATCCTTAATGGAAGCCTTTGGGGTGTGTAATCAGGATTTTATAATGATTCATATAAAAAGTGCAAAGAATTTTGGCTGAAGTAAAAGGTAAGGGTTTTTTAATCATCAACATGCTCATTATTCACTTCCCACTCTAAGCCAAGACAAGAAAAACAGCAGCTTTCTGATGAAAAGCTGAGGATCCATCAGGTCCCACTCACTTTTCATGAACTAAGAACTGATGTCAGTGACTGTCAGATTCAAGTGATTTTCTCCATAAATCTCCTCTTTACTTGCAAAAAGGAATCATTGTTCCCTAACACTGCACAAGATTTTTGTTCAGGTTTGCTGTGTATAAAATTTAATGAGAACAGGCACAGAACACATCAAGAGCTGAGCATGTGTCAGTTAGGAAATGTGTGTGTTTGAAAACCTTTTCCTATAATTATCTACATTTCCAGTTACCTGCTTGGGGGTGATGGGGAGAATGGGGCTGGTGTCTGTTGGAAGCAAGAGCTTCCCAAAATGCCAGGAGAAGTGCCCGACTGCTGGAGTCAGGCATGGCTGGGAAAGGCAAAAGGAGAAGGAGCTTGGGTGATGCAAAGTCAAGTGTCCCCAAGGCAGCGGTGCTGGGACTGTTTCCAGTGTGGAGTGTTTCATGTCTGGCTGCTGCTGGCTACATGAACTGTTATACTCTCTCTTGTTGGTTGTCCCCGGCTCTTGTATCCAATGTGTGTTCTGACCCTGTCCTGCAGGGTTCATGGCTGGTTTTCCATCACAGTGTGGAGTACTCAGTTAAGACACCTGGGACAGGCATAGGAAGTGTTCAAGGCCAGGTTGGATGGGGCTTGGAGCAAGCTGCTCTAGTGGAAGGTGTCCCTGCCCATGGAAGGGAGTTGGAACTGGATGAGTTTAAGGTCCCTTCCAGCCCAAACTAGTCTGATTCTTAATGTTCTCTCGTTGTTTATAGGTAGCTGCTGTCACTGTATCAGGTTTTATAAGTATAAAATTCAGCTTTTGTGATGCCGTGATTCATCATCTTAACTTATTTATGAACGTTCTTTTACAACTGTCAGGATTCATTGTCTGACAAGGCAGAAAGCAATCAAAGAGCAAAGACTACAAGCAAAAACACGTGTTGCAATTATTTAATGACATCTGAAGCAATTAGAGTTTCATCTAACTTCTTGTTTCTACAAAACCCTTGTCCTAGAAAATTACTGAGCTGGGGGAGGGAAATTCCCATTTCCTTGAAAGCTGTTCCTCAAAACTCAGAGGCTTGGCCAGCCCTGGAGACAGAGGTGGTGTTGCCTTGCGCACAGGGTAGTAATCTGTCCTTTGCTTGAAGGACCACCTGGAAACACATTGTGATTTGGGAGGCTTTTGCCCTGTTCTTGTACCATGGCAGTCAAGGGCGGGATGAGTGGAATAACGCATTTTCTTCCCCATCTTCAGTCCCTAAAGCAAACTATAAGTGTTTCATCCAGGCTGTGGCTGCCTGGCACACTCCAGCAATTGAGCAGGTACAGTGATAAAATGGATGAAACACGACTGAGGTACAAGTAAAACACCAAATGTGAAACCACGTTCAGCCTATTCAGTACTTGCATTGAAGTGACTCTGAAACGTTTACCATGTTGTGTTTTAAGCTTAGCATTCAGTTAATAAAAAGAGAAAGAGGTCGCGAACATAATTTGTCCTTGGCATTAGGGAACCTGCAGGTTGTCAATAGCATTTTAAATGTTTCTTTCCAATCTATTAAGGTGTTTAATTTCATTTTAACCTTTAAAGGGTTGAGGTTGGTGGTGGCCATCAACGCTAAATTAATATTGCTGCTTTGCAACGCATGAATTGCTATGGCTGAGCTGTAACTGTAGCTCAACAAAACAGGATTGTGATGTTACATCTTTCATGTAGCGCCTCTGGAGCTATGGGTTATGAAGCCCCGTGAAGTCGTCTGCAATTAGAACTGAGTGATCTTCATTAAGGGGCCTGTGACATGCAGCCGGCACCGTTCTTTATTGCTCTGCATCTGTGGAAGTGTGTACATCCAAGCATGGGGAATTGCCCACAACCAGGGTAGGGTGTGAGCACAATGAAGCCCAGAGAGTAAGTAATTGCCACCTCTTTGAGATGCTTTTGTGCAATGATGGTTTATTGATGTTTCTTCCTGATCGCTCTCCATTGAGGACAAGAAAAATCAAATGGGCTACTAAAGGAAATTACCTGAACATTTATTTCCACTTGGGTAAATACTGCAGTGGTGAATGTGTAAGGGATTGGTGCTTCCAAAGGGAAAGCAGTGATGCAGACTGCCAGGATTACAGAGTATAAAGAACCCAAAGCAGATTTTGAAACATAATTGGAAAGGGTGTCAAAAGGGAGAAGCTGGTTAGTGTGTGTTAGCTGTTACTGGGACTGGAGCTCGCACCCCATTAGGAAATTTCCCCGCTCAGATGGGCTGTATCACTGACTGTAAGCACTGTGACTGAGCACTCAGCTTTGCAAAGGGTGATGCAGAATTGGTGTCGTAGGGGACTTATTGTTCTTTAATTCCTAAGGGAAGAGAAAACCTGTTTCTTAGAAAATTCTTCTCCACATTCTGATTTCTTCTGTGTTTCCTTATGCTAATCAAGCTCATGTGATGTGAGGCACGATTATGGAAAGAGAATTAACCGTGTCCTTTGCCTGCAGAAATCACTGTGAACAGGCAGCGCTGTGTGCTGGGTCCAGTCTTGCCAGGGCAGGGAGCCCAGCATCTCTCATTGGAGCAGCATGGGATGGGGTGGGGACACTGCCAGGAGGGAACAACACAGGAATCATCTGCATCCCTTTGGGGTAGGGGCTCTGAATTCTTTGGCATAGATACTCAGAACCTGAGGCTGCACGTAGCTTCGGGAATCATCACATTGACTGATGGTACGTGGCAGAAATCAGCCAAAGAGTCTGTTGTCCAAACAGGCAGAGCCTGCAATGCCTGTGCTGCCTGGCAAAGCTCCTCTAAAATTTAAACCCTGGGAGCTGCAGATAAACCCACTTCTGAGATCACCTCCACTGCAAACAGGTACCCTGCATTTATTCACTTGAAAGGGTGAGAGAAAAATCATTTTCTTGTAACAAGGAGACACGTAAAGGGCGACTAAATGGAAACGCTGAAGGCACTTAAATAATAAAATGAAAATGAAGGTTAAGAAACGTGTCTTGGTGAATTGTGTACTGAGTGACTCAGGTGCGTGCAGTGTGCGTGGCTTCTTGCAGCACAAAAGCATTTTCACTGATTAACATGCTCCAGTGACTTGTTTAAATCCGTTGTTCTTCAGCTTGGCCAGTTCTGTGATCTGCTCAGGAAAGAGGAAATAAATATGCATGTTCTAACAGACAGTGTTGCTGTAGAAGGTGCTGGGCTGCAGTGTGAGGTTGCAGAGTAATTCAGAGATGACTTTAATGGGTGTCTGCTGGCAGCAGCATTTCCTCTGGACACAAACTCCCATGCCTCATTCCCGGCAGGGCTGGGAATTGTGCTGGTTGCCCATGGCAGAGGTGGGTTATGAGCTCCTCTCATGCCCACTGTTGCTCCAGTGATGTCCATGTAACCCATCAGAAGTCTGACCATTCACACTAGTCCTTCCCCAGGTTTGCTGAACCTGATGGAAGCTTCTTACTGATGGTTACAAATACAATTCTTCAAAAGAGAAATCAGGCCTTTAGCATGAAATAAAATGTTTCATAGGGTTTGGATTTATTCTCCTTGGTTCGTTTTCTCCCAAGTATAAGCATGATGTTAAATGAAGTGTTCAAGGCCAGGCTGGATGGGGCTTGGAGCAACCTACTCTAGTGGAAGGTGTCCCTGTCCATGGCAGGGGGCTGGAACTGAATGAGCTTTAAGGTCCCTTCCAACACAAACCAGTGTGGGATCCTATGAGCTGTAGCCATCTCTATATGTGCTATGATGACCACTGCATAGGAACTTCTACAGGAAATCTATTGCATAGGAGCTTTCCAGAGTTTCATGCTTCCTTTAATGTTGTACATTTCAATCCAAACCAAGCAGGGGTACATGTGTCTGGGGTTTAGGGCAATAAGACCTCTGAAAACCAGGACAACTCTTTCAGAACCTATCACAAACTGCTAAGCTCTGATGCCTGGTTCCATCAAGCTCTCAACGCAGTGGGTGGATCATGCAGCGTGTTTTGGGTGTGCTGCACGTGGTGCCTCCTGCACCCTGGTGTATTTGATGGTTGTAGTGAGTGGTGTGGTGCTCCCCTACATGTGCTGTAGGTGCTGACCGTGCTGTACCACTCTGGCACGTGGCACAGCTCCCTGTGACACCTGCATCCCTGACACAGCCCCCATGGGCATCATCCCCATCAGTGCCTGGCAGACACTGAACCACACTCTGGGCTTAAAGATTTTATTGAAGTCTGTTTCCACTGGAAATCTGTCTGAGGTTTGTTTCATTAAGATAATACAAATGGAAATAAGATAAACCTTTACAGCGTGGATCTGAGGGAGAGATGAAGCACATTGTGGTCACTGGGCTGGCAGCAGCTTTGTCATGCAGGGATCTTCAGTCTAGGCACAACAAACACAAATGTTATAACACCAAATACAATTCCTATCAGTGAATAATTCCTTTACTGTTTCTGAAATAGTTTCAGACTGATCCAGGCCCAGAATCCCTGTCTAAGATGCTGGAAAAACTGACCCCTTACCACCAGCTTTGCCTTCAGTGTGTAACCTCTGAGGGCAATGTGAGCAGGGGTGTGTAAATTAGCTCTGTGAAGGAGGGAAAAACTGTGAAACTTGACCTGCCTATTATTTGTTATGAGTAAGGGATGATAATATCAACAAACTGGGGAATTGACTCACCCATAATATTTATTCACTGTGGTGTTATTTCTAAACAACCCACCAGAGCCAGGGGTTAACCCCTGCTTGTCCTCGGCCGAGCACACTAAACCACTTGGACTGCAGGGGTGCTGTGGCTGCTGCTGGGGATAAGATTAAGGAACAAGGAAACCTCCTTGATGTTCTTCAGACAGATCTGCAGAACTGATGGTGTCTGGTTCAACCAACCCCCAGAAGCTCCCTGTGCCCAACAGGCCATGTGCAGAATGTGGGACAGCACACTTGCAGTTAGCTTTTGGTGCATCATTTACTTTTAAATCACTATAAGCAAAATAGTTACAATGCTGGTGTATCACTAAATAATGATAAATGTAAAACTGAAAGCAAAACCCAAGGAAGAGATGGAGACTGACGTTTGATCATGGGGGGAACGTAACGAACACTTTCAAACTCAAATTCCAAGTGACATTTTTAGAATCTGTTTTTACTGGACCCTTAAAAACATTCTTGGGAATGCTGGGAATGTCCCTGAAGGACAAATCCTCACCTCCGACTCAATGCTGTAGTGACGGAGGGATGACCCAGGCCCTTCTCACCAAGAGGCATGTCCACAAGCAACTCCGTGCCTTGCTGAGGCCCAAAAGCACTGTGCTGGGGTGGGTGGCTGGGTGGGTGGTTGAAGAAGCCACATACAATGTGCTGACTCAGCACCTTCCCAGCTCTGAAATGGCATCAGGTTTAGTTCAAACTCTGTGCTCGTTGCTATAGGATCACCACAGAATCCCAGCCTGGTTTCTGTTGGAAGGGACCTCAAAGCTCCTCCAGCTCCAACCCCTGCCACAGGCAGGGACCCCTTCCACTGGAGCAGCTTGCTCCAAGCCCCTGTGTGCAACCTGGCCTTGAGCACTGCCAGGGATGGGGCAGCCACAGCTTCTCTGGGCACCCTGTGCCAGCGCCTCAGCACCCTCACAGGGAAGAGCTTCTGCCTAAGAGCTCAGCTCAGTCTCCCTTCGGGCAGGTTCAAGCCATTCCCCTCGGCCTGGCCCTACAGGCCCTTGTCCCAAGCCCCTCTCCAGCTTTCCTGCAGCCCCTTTAGGCACTGCAGCTGCTCTAAGGTCCCCCCAGAACCTTCTCTGGTAGGACAAACCTACCTGCCTTTGTTCTCTGTGCCCACAGAGCAGCGGGGCTGAATATGTTAAATGGGGCTGTGATGTGCTGTTGGTGCAGGTGAAAATGAATAGCAGATGCCCATTGACAGTGGTAATGTTGATGCATTCACTGTATTGAAAATGTTTCTAAAGTTGCTGAAGAAGCAGAAAAATAATGTATGTTTCTTATTTGAATGAGTTTCACCTTTTTATCTAGAGGCAGCGTAGAGCTGAAGAGTCTCTCAAAATGCCAGGAGCCTGAGCAGCACCAGAAATAGATTCCTGAATCAAATGTAAATGAAGCTTTCTGCTACATTTCTGTAATAATCCATCCAAAGAGGAGCAGAAGCTAAAAACCGTAATAACAATGGGATAAATTATCCAGCCCCACCATTTCCCCAGCACTGCTGTTAGCATAACACGAGATTGATGTTGTACCTATTTTTATTTCTGCTGCTGGAACAGCCTCTGTCACAAAGAGGAGGCACACGGATTCCAGAGCCCGTGTGCTCCGTGCGATCTATGGAGTGCTGCACTAATCTGACCTTTTCAGGAGTTCTCATTTCGATTGCCTGCTCACCCCAGTCCTTTGCAAGAGCCTGGGCTCCTGTTAATGGGGAGAGGAGGAGTGCAGTGGTCAACCCCTCCAAATGCTGCATATTAAAAAGGTCAGCGGAGCGTGGCGATGGCAATGTGAAAATGAGACAACGCAACCCCAGCTACCTCATTGCGGTGACAAAAATTGTAGCAAGAAGAGAAAATGTCACAACATGAACCCATTTCCAGGGGGGCCGGGAGCGTGGGGTGCAAGGAAGCTGTCCTTGGGGCGAGCTGAGGCTGTGTGCCTGCTGCCTGCGCACAGCCTGGGGCAGAGCACGCTGTGGGGGTAATAGTCAGTTATCCGCCACGATCAGGTTATGTCTGTGCAAATTGTGCTGTTAAATGGCCACAGAAACACAGCAAATGTGCGAATTCTGTGTTATTCCGTACTTCCTTTTCTCCTTGTGTTGTGCTATCCTGGGAACCTCCTTCCCGAAGAACAGAGGCAGATGAGTTTAACAGCTTGTCCTTGTCCTGTTTTTCAGCCATAATAAGCAGAAAAGAACTTTGCTTTTAAATGTGGTTTTAGGGGAGAAAAGAACAGATCCAAATGGTTGTAAACCAGGACATTTATGCTGCAAATAAAGCATCGACTTCCAGGGCCAGGCACAGGCACTCAAACTGCCTGCCCCAACAGCACATTGCTTGGGCAGAGCTGGAGGCAGCTCCTCACTGCCCAAAGCCCGTGCACGCAGGACTCCTCAGCCCAGCACCTTTCTTGGCCTGTTTCCTGCTTTCCCCTCTCAGCCTTCAGCAGCTCGTCTTTCCCAGTTAAAGCCTTTGAGAACCAGAATGGCATTTATAAAAATTCGCTTGTAAAATTGGCCGGGCTCATTGTAAGTGCACAAATGCCATTTCATGCGCTTCCAGTGCCATAAAGAAGTACTTTGGTAAGTGTTTATTTTGCCTTGAAATGATAAGTCAGTGTACGATAAACAGATCTGAGGTACCTGACTTGAGGCTTCTGCTTTGCAATCACTTGCCGATGGCTACAAGGAATTGCTATTTCAAAAGATCCAAACCCCAGAATTAACATAAATAAGCTTCAACTGGAAATGGGATTTCTTCCCACCTGAGGCAGGAAGAATTAACTCGCAGGAATTCTATCTGGCAGTAAAAGTGCTTTTCTTTTGCAGCCTCAGAGAAAGAACCAGCATTATAGAGGAGTTAAAAGCAGATGTCCCGGCCGTGTGGGTTTATTACAGCCTAATGGGATTGCACTGCCAGGCTGGGATGGACCCAGAGCTCCTTTCAGAGCACTTGAAGCTTGACTGCTCAGATTTTTGCCCTGGCAATTACAGCTGGCAATCATCCCTGATGGAGATCGTGTCCTGCCACCCTTTGCATGCACAGCTCCTACTGTCACTGGGGAGGTCTGAGTAAGATGGATGGAACATAAAGCCCCAAATTTGGCTTGACTACCGGGCACACTGGGTAGCTCAGTTCATGCTTCTGATGAAGTGCCATATGCAGCAGCCTCTTAAAAAACACCCAAAAAGCCCAGCAACAGAGGATGCTGCTCTGCTTCCAGCTGGGAAGCAAACCTGCACCCTGCACAGGAGCCAAGGGCAGCCCGACAGGGGAGGCAGCAGCATCATTTGGCTGATCTGCTCTGTTCTTACAGGCTGGCTTTGCAAAAGGCAAGATGAAAATCACCAGAAGAGCCTCTAAAAGCATCTCAGCTTTCCAAAGTCGCACTTACCTGACACCGTGATGAGGACCCCAGTGGGCTGACAGCAATGCAAAGCTTGAGAAGTTTGATCCAGGCAGCAGGACGGAGCAGAGACAGGGATTTCCTGGAGGAAAAGCAAGGGGAAATTGTGTTGAGAACTGGAAATGAAGTTGTTTTATTGAGATTTGGAATGTAAAGCGCTCAGAGAAGGTGCAATAAAGATAAAATACATGTTTGTGCACATCCAGCTCCCTGCCAAGCGAGGGCCTGGGAGCAGGCTCCACTGCTATGCTTCCTGAGAGCTGGAGCTGCAGGGGAGAGTGGGAGTGTCCGAGAGTGGGAGTGGGTAACGATGAGTGATTCTGGGTCAATGCAGCTGGAAATAGAGAGCAGCAATTATACTCCAGAGTACAGCTACACAGTGTCCTGCATCATCATTAGCCACAATCGTGCTCGAGTCTCTAATCCCCTTCTCCGTTCAGATGTCATGAAAATTGGATGTGAAATGCTCCTGCTTCTGGCTTTAAACTAGTAAAACTCCAGTGAGGTGATTACAGAAAGCTCAAATCAGATCTGAAACAGCCTTTGCCTGCCATCACTTGTGTGAAAACATCTTGGATGTGACACGTGTCCAGCCTGCTTGGGATGTGGAATACCATGGGTGAAGGGGAGAGGTGCTGGTGAGAGCGGTGCCATAGGATAAGGGGGTGATGTTTGGGGAATAATATTCCCAGTAAGTGCTGGTAAGTGCAGTAATGCTCATCCTTCTTGCTATGCCGGCCTGCATTAAAGCAGTTCAGGTGCTCTTCGATTAAACACACTTACAAGGGCCTATCAGCTCTCTAACACAGCATTGGTAAGTGCTGTAAAATCCCCAAAGCATTCAAATAGTGACTGAAAAGGGAACTTGGCTCATCACCTCCTGACGTCCCTCTCCCCAGAGGCATGCAGGAGGAGCCCTGCCTCACCTGAATCTCTTTGGTCTGTTGAGGGTTTTATGGGACATAACCAACATTTCGGGGTTCGTTTGCAAACGAAGGTTTGGAAAATGTACATCCTAAACATTCCTTGGGCTGCAGTAAGGAGCCCTCCCAGAGAGTCAGACCCAGCCTGGCCAGGTAACAGCATGCATCCTTTTATGAAGTGGTCTTGAGAACACAAACCAGAGAGGTTTGCACCCAGAGATAAAGGTAACTGGATCTCTTATTAGACCCAGACACATGAAGGCAAATGTTTTGTGTTCATAAAGATCGCTGCAAGAAGCAAATCCAACCCTGTCTGTCTGCTTTGGCACCTCTGCCCCGGTGAGCTGCACCCTCTTCCTGCACCCATGCATGGACAGGTACAGAAATACATACATATATACATCTGTGATATGCATTTCTCTCCCTATATATGAATATATAATAGCTACCATCCCTGTCCCATGCAGCACAACCTGCTGCTTCCCTCTGTTTGATGGCAGAGCATATCTCACGTGTTGTGTTCCCAGGATAATAAATACATTTATTTCTTATAGATCCTCTGTTGTCCCGGTGCTCCTCAATCCATTTTCAATTCCATTTTCCAGGCTCAGGGCTAGCGTTAAACAAGTGCTCTTATTTTAGAACCACAATTGCTCTAAATGACTCATCCTTCATTTCCTGCCATAATAATTTTTAATAGGCCTTTTCTCCGCTGTAGATGTTACGTGGCAGGTTTGGTGCTTCTCTCCCTTTTCAAATAAGGCATTTCTCATTGCTGTTTGCATTTTTAACTTAAAAACTCCCTGTCATCAGCCACCACTCAGCTCCCCTGTGAAGGTGCTACAGTTCAAGCAGCTTTAAGCAATAGGAGAGGAGTCAGAAACATTGTAGTGTTCCCCAGGAGGGATGATGTTTGGGACTCCCCTTCCCCCTGGCACAGGAGACACTGAGTTCCCAGAGGAACCGTCTCCCTGACCTTCTGATGAGTAATGATGGGAGATTGGGCCAAGCTCTCCCCAACTCACTTCATTTCAAAGTAAAATTCCTGGTAAGTGTAGTGGCAGTGGGAGATGCTCATCACCTCTGAATCATGGAATGAATCCCAGCCTGGTTTGTGTTGGAAGGATGCTTAAAGCTCATCCAGCTCCAGCCCCTGCCACAGGCAGGGACCCCTTCCACTGGAGCAGCTTGCTCCAAGCCCCTGTGTCCAATCTGGCCTTGAGCACTGCCAGGGATGGGGCAGCCACAGCTTCTCTGGGCACCCTGTGCCAGCGCCTCAGCACCCTCACAGGGAAGAGCTTCTGCCTAAGAGCTCAGCTCAGTCTCCCCTCGGGCAGGTTCAAGCCATTCCCCTTGGCCTGGCCCTACAGGCCCTTGTCCCAAGCCCCTCTCCGGGTTTCTTGTTGGCCCCTTTAGGTAAGAATAAAGGTAAAGGTTGCAGCTGCAGGAGCTCAGGTTTAGGAAAGGATTATCTGAGCTGTAGTGCTTTTACCTTTAATTAACAACAAGAGCTCCTTTAAATGCTGCACTCTGGTGCTGTCTCGTGAAGTCAAGGGTTGCTGTTAGCAGTGACACCATGGGACATGTGAGCTGGCAGCACCACAGCCATGCCTGGCACTGGCAGTGCTGGATGATGACTCTTCTCTGTCCTTCTCTGCACTGGCACAGGGTGCCCAGAGAAGCTGTGGCTGCCCCATCCCTGGCAGTGCTCAAGGCCAGGTTGGACACAGGGGCTTGGAGCAAGCTGCTCCAGTGGAAGGGGTCCCTGCCTGTGGCAGGGGTTGGAGCTGGATGGGCTTTAAGTTCCCTTCAACCCAATCCAGGCTGGGATTATTCTATGATTCTATATTCAACTTCTGCTGATCTGATGCGCCCTCCTCGTGCTCTGAGTGGTCCCCAAAGAGTTGCCTGGGGCAGTGGCCACAGTATTTTGTAGAAACAAATTGTTGCTCTGCTTTCAAAATGCAGGCTGATGACCATGAGTTTTGTATGGGGTGGGCCTGATCCATAGCCAGAAACCAAAATGAGAGAGGAGAGGAGAGGAGAGGCCTCCTAGCCCCTTGAGAAGATGTTAGATCAAGAGTTTCTAAACCATTCCCCTGTTTCTCTGCAGGATGTTAATTATTAGAGCTTGCAACTCAGGAATTCTGTCTCTGCTGTATCCTCCTTTACTCTCAGTGTAGAGCAATGGCAAATTATTCATTTGCTCTAATCACAGTGGGTTGGGATCCTTGGTATGCCAGTGACAATATTAATTGCCTGGCGTGTGGTCTCCTGAAGATCAGACCTTACAAAGAATAATTCCACACCCTGAGTCATTAGGAGAGCAGTGCAATTCATTATCTGTGTGTTATTATTACTAATGACAGAGTAATAGGCTCCATACGAACAATAAATATCTTTTTATAGGCTCTGTGTTCTACTCAGTAGCCCTTTTCCCTTGGCGGTGGAGGTTGGTGGCACCCCCAGCTCAAGCACTCTCCCAATGGGAGCTCCTAGCGTGGATCCTAGAGCAGGTCCTCTGCTGTGGAGCACAGTGCTCCCAGGGATGCCCATCAGTGCTGGGCCACGGGGGGTGGTTTGGCCATCACAAGGTTTTGGCCAGTGGTGTGTGCTTGTGGAGGTAAAGCAGCACAAACCTGGGAGTGGGGGGTTGCCTTCCTGGCGTCCTGTCCCCAACCCAGTTGTCACCTTAGGACACAAGGACCCACTCAGATATGCACGTACTGGCAGGGAGAAAACCCTGCCCAGACTTTGCTTCAGTAGCTGCAGGAGCAAGACCTAGGGAATAAATTCTTTATACAGATACAGATCTCCCTTGAAAACCCGGAGCGTTGCTGGTTGATCATCCCTGGGCATCTCGTTTGCAGCTGATCTCTCTGGAAAGAGTCGGTCATCACTGGCTATGGGAAAGCTCTGCTCTGGAGCCAGGCTGAGAGAGCTGGGCTGGGGCAGCCTGGAGAAGAGAAGGCTCCTGAAGGGGAGACCTCAGAGCAGCTCCAGTGCCTAAAGAGGCTGCAGGAAACCTGAAGAGGGGCTTGGGACAAGGGCCTTTAGGGCCAGGCCAAGGGGAATGGCTTGAACCTGCCCGAGGGGAGACTGAGCTGAGCTCTTAGGCAGAAGCTCTTCCCTGTGAGGGTGCTGAGGCGCTGGCACAGGGTGCCCAGAGAAGCTGTGGCTGCCCCATCCCTGGCAGTGCTCAAGGCCAGGTTGGACACAGGGTCTTGGAGCAGGCTGCTCCAGTGGAAGGGGTCCCTGCCCGTGGCAGGGGCTGGAGCTGGAGGAGCTTTAGGGTCCTTTCCAACCCAAACCAGGCTGGGGTTCTGTGACACTGAACCTCACCACTGCCAGAGTGACCTGAAAATATCAGTGTTAGAAGTGTCTAATGTGGTAAAAACGTCTGCTGACGGTCTATCACCAGGGGTCCCTATCTGTTCCAGGGAAGTGGGACACCCTCTGGGTGCTGGGAGCACTGATGAGCAGACCACTGGATTCAAGCCTCTGTCCCAGTCTCAGCGGGCATCTGCTCTTGGAAAACCAATATTAAGAGATATTTCAGTGCTATACCCTTTTATTTCCAGTCACAGGTGTGCCAAGGCCAATCTGGTGGTACAGTGGAATACAAAATGAGGTATTAATGACAGGGAAATCTGTGCCTTGAATATATCCCAAAGCAAGTTTGACATTATTGAGGCAGGGTCATTACCATCAACTCTATTAGCAAGACCTGGAAAATAGATATTTTAACTTTAATTGAATTTCATATAAGTTGCAACCTGGCCTTTAACAGGGAGGCTTCATTTTAATTCATCACAGGCTCAGGCATTTGCTGTAGGCTGTTGGATTTAGTCTCCAAAGCTGCTGAAGTCATTTTACCCCATTGAAGATAGAACCTGTAACTAGAAAATGAATGTGGTTTGCTTTGGTGTCTCCTAATTTAGATGTAACAGTGCCCAGCAGGGACCACACGTCTGACATTTCTTGCCTAAAGTTGTTCACATTGTCTCACACAAAGGTGGGTAAATTGGCTGTTGGACACTAAGCAGAAGTGATGTCCTGGTGCCAGTCCATGAGCTGTGCTCTCAGAGCACATTACTGGAGAAAACAGATCAGAGAAAACAGTAGTAAAGACACAATAATGCCTCTGTACAAGGGTATCCAGTCAGCATCCCACATGCCACAGACCTGTTTATTAACTGGAAGCTAGAAGAGGAGCATCCCTCCCTCTGGCCAGCGGTATCCTGCTCCTGGATTTGGGATGAATCCTCACCATGCATCAGCACCAGCTTTCACTCAGCCCCTGGCTGGGTCTGGCTCCTCTATGGCAAGTCAACAGGAACATTCCATGTCCTAACAAACCAGAGAAGAAACTGGTGCAAACTGAACTCAAACCAAAGCAGGAGAAACGCCTGATGCAAACTGCGTTCACACTGGTCATAGCAGCCACTGCATTTTTAATAAACAAATTATGCCATAGCAAAGCAAGTTAACATCTCAAACGCAGTGGAACTGTTTTTAACTCGTTTGTTTAGAAGACAAGTATCTCCTTCATATCACATTACATTGTTGAATTATTTATTTACAGACCCAAATACCTGTGTTATTTGTCCTCGCTGCTATTACAAACACCAAATTAATGTTCATTTATTTCTCTACTTATGTTGTGGAGATTGTATTATGACTCTATCAATTGGCTTTTTTTCCTCCAAGAAACTTATTTCAATCCAATTTCTTATGTCATGTTACAGATAAATGAAAGCAAAGGCCCCCCATATTGTATGTGAAATCTGTAATACCGTGGCTCTAGAGTAATGCCTTAAACAATCAAGCTAAATATGTCAAGGGACTTTTTAATACACTGCACTGATGAAGCAAGAGTATTAAATTTATTCAAGCGTGAAGAAGGCTTTGATTATCACACACCTCAGCTGCGCTGGCGTGTGCTGACCAGGAGGGGAAAAAAAATAAGGGAAAATGAAATGTGATTAGTTCCTGATGGGTTGAAATTCCTTTAATACGCGGAACACGGGGGGAATTCACATTAACAGCTTCCACCGAGAATATGGCTTTTTCATACCTACTGCACACCACAATGAATCAGTGTCCCCGAAGGGTGATAACAGTCTTATCGATACCTGAATGGGAGCAGATGGGGTGGCTCAATCATTGCTGCTTTTTCATTTGCTGCCTTCAGTGGGTCTTGTGCGCACCTCTGCAGCCGGTAAATAACCATTCCCTGCTGCACTCTCCAAAGCAGGAGTGATGCTTTTGTCAGCAGATTTGGTTGTGCAGATTGGGAAAACTGATTAAGTTACAACTTATTTTGGACCTGGAGTTGAACAAAAACCTATTTGTAAGGCCTTAGTGAAAAAAAAAAAAGGTAAAAAAAAAAGCTGTAAAGCTTTTGGGTGAGACAATGCCAATCTCAGAAGTGGTTGTCAGTAGATGGAGAAATTATGAGCAAGTTTAACAGGCTAACAATGAATCAGGTGGCTTTGGCAGCACCGCAGGGTTATTTGCCTGTTTAAGGCAGGGCTGCATTCGTGTGTCTGAAGTATGTGTAAGAGAGGGTCCAGCACCCACGTGCACAGTGCACACGGTTACAACCGAATTATTACAACTCCCTGTTTTGGTTCCCCGCTGCCTCCGCAGGGATTTCACACGAGCTCCTCAGCACCTGCCAGGGAGGAGGCACAGAAATGTTAATAGAATTCATGGAGAAGTGTGAGAGCCAGTTTCAACTGTTCAGCATTGGCAATTTGTGTGCATCACTTGTGGGAGTAGAAGTGCTTTGATTGCACTGGAGATGGGGTGCCAGAAGTGAGGATAAGATCTGCATTGGGAGGCACAGTGCCAAGGTCCAGGGGCACCACAGCTGCTTGGATGCTCCTTCTTCACCTGTGTGTGGCCAAGAGCATCCCTGACCATGGGGACCTAGGGCTGCCCATGCAGAGCACACCACCCCAGCAGCAGCTGGGAAAGGCACCCAAAATCCAATAGAAGCATAGAATCATGGAATTGCTTGGATTGGAATCTCATCCAGATCCACCCTTGCCACAGGTAGGAACACCTTCCGCTAGAGCAGGTTGCTCCAAGCTTCATTCAACCTGGCTTTGAACACTGGCCAGGGATGGGATGGGATTTGTGCAGCCCCTGCCTGAGAATCCTTCCCCAAGGCTTTCCACTGGGGTGTGCTGGGATAGTGGTGCATGGGCCCAGGAGAGGTATGGGGCAGTGAATTGAGGTCCCAGCTGTGAGAGTGCCCAAGGCTTGCTATCTGCGATGGAGCCCCTGGTGAAAGGGCATTACCAAGGGATTTAGTGCTCTAGGAAGTCCCCACGGTCAGTACAGTAACAGGTTTGTTGCCTTGCATTGGAACGTGAAAGTTTAGCTGGATGGGTGACAGGTTTTATGCAAATCATGCATCAGTGAGCTGGCTGCTTCCGCTGGATCCCACGTATGACAGATGAGAGCTGGAGAACCTGGGGATTTTAGCAGGGCTGTGCTGAGGATGATAAATGCAGTCTTCAGCCAGCACATTCAAGCCTCTATTCTTTTTTTTTTTAGAGGGACATGCATATGGTTAAAAGCACATGGAACCTGAATGATACTTGCCTGCACCGATGGTTGATACATACAGCATAAATACTGATGCAGCATACACAGCTTCTGGTACACAAGCAGTATTACATTTGCCTTTAACATCTGGGCTGCAGATCAAAGGCCAAGGGAGGTTTTGTTTTCTTTCTCTTTCAGATGAGTGCTCCAGAGCTATTATTTCACTTACATCTTGCTGTTGACTGCACAGACACCAGATCCCCCTGCTCCAGGGGACCAGCCCATGACAACGGTGTCGTGGTTTTAGGCAGCGGGGTGATAAAGTCATGGCTCAAGCTGCTCTTAGCAGCACTTGAGGCATGAGAACTTTGGAGGGGCTGGGCTCTCCTCAGCAACAGTCTCCTCTGAACAAGCAAGAGATGCTTTATCTCCCCATTTCTTCAGTAGGTTACAGGAACTGTGAGACTAGAGTTGGAAAAACACAGCACCCCCCATGGCAAGCTGAAATGGAAGAACATGAAATAAATCCCGGGTATTGGAAGGAAACTGGGAAAAGACAAAGCCTGCTGAGCATAAGACAGAAAAATGGCAAAACAGAGAAAATGAACAACCCTTGGGAGTGAGGCTGTTATGACAGACTCAGAGGACTCCGTGCTTTCCAAGCTGAGTGCTGGCTGAAAGAGGCCTGGAGCTGCAAGCAAATAAATGTTCTCCTATAATTTGGTTTCTCCTGTGTTCATGGAAACAAAAATTGCATTCAAAAATACCTGACTTCAGTATCAATTTTTATTCCCAGTGGAAGCACAGGCAGGGCTGTCAGCTTCGGCCTGAGAGGGCTCATTATTTAGTGGTCTGTGAGACGTTTCACAGCCTGTTCCCTCATTTACCACATCACTCTGATGCCGGATACCAGGTGGAAACCGGACTCTCGGAATTTCAGGGCTCTTCAGGAGGGCCTTCCTCTTTTTCAAATATTTCCTAAGACTTTTTGATCCTCAGTGACATTTTGAAGATAAAGGCAGATGCAAACCACTAGCACAGGAATACCCACACCGGCTCCCACCGAGCCCCTCTGCCTTGGGACCTGCAGAGGAGCACCAGGGCAGAGCCAGCTGTGCTGCCAGAAACTCACCATGCACCTGCAGCATGCGGGTTCGAGGTCCCCTAGACCACAGCTTGTGTCTTCTTACCAAACACATCTAATTGCTTTCCTCCAGATGGTTTAATTGCTCTTGGTGATCCCACAGCCTGCTGGCATCCACCATGATCGGTGGTTTTGAGTTCTCCTGTTTGCCCCTGATCACGTTGCACTCCCTCCTGCTGATGTTCAAGTGAAACAGAAATCATTGAATCATAGGATCTCACCATGGTTTGGGTTGAAGGGAGCTTAAATCTCACTCAGCTCCAACCCCTGCCACAGGCAGGGACCCCTTCCACTGGAGCAGCTTGCTCCAAGCCCCTGTGTCCAACCTGGCCTTGAGCACTGCCAGGGATGGGGCAGCCACAGCTTCTCTGGGCACCCTGTGCCAGTGCCTCAGCACCCTCACAGGGAAATGGATCATAAATATATTTTTAATAAATAAATAAATGGATATATTTAAAACCTGTTCTGATTTAATTCAGGTTTTTTCAGACTTAGTCTTCAGCTTCAGTTTCATTACAACACCAGAGGAGGCAATGATAGTTCTGAAGAGATGGTTTTCGGTGTTTGATGCTCTGAGAACATTTCAAATACTTTTGAAGAAAACCTTTGCAGGTCATTACATAAAGCTGGGTGGCCGTGGTACTTAAAACAGGTGGACCTCTGGCCAAGGAGGACACGACTGCTTCAGTACACAGAGTCTGGGTGGAGGGGTTGCACGTTGTCAGGTCCTCTCCCCTTGGGCAGAGGTAAAGGAGATTGTGTGACTGAAGGAACAACTGATGAGAAGAGGATCAGAAGGAAACAGCCCCAAAGGAGAGGCTCAGATCATGGTGCTGTTCCCTGTCTGAGTGATTTTTAGATAGGTGGTAGGACAGCAGCATGAATCTCCTGATTCATGAGAGCCAAACCTCCGTGATATTTCCTCCCTGTGCAGTGGTAATTAAAGCTGGATGAGACTGGGATGGCTGTTTGGGAAAACCTTCCAGTGCTTGGGAAGGGCTCACCCAGGTGGGCGCAGGAGCATGGGTGGCATCAGCTCTTCTCGAGTCCCTTTGGAATCAATATTAATAGCAACATGCAAGCAGGCGCTGGATCTTGTGTCATCTGCAAGGAACCCAGTTAATATTTCAGCAGGATTCCGACAGCAGCAAGAGATGAAACACACGACAAACGCAGAGTCTCATGGAATAATATTTGCTGATTGAGAGGCATGTGGCTTTTTTTAAAGAATATGGGGGACATCATTTGGGACTTGTTCTTGTGAAGAGAGAAGCCTCCTGACAGATTTCAAATCTTTGGCACAGCTTCATAACTTTATCAAAGACAAGCGTCAAAGCGAGAACTTTGTTCTGGAATAAAAAGGCAGAAAAAGAATCAATAGGAAGTGCAACAAAACAGAAGATCAGGATAATCGTGTTGTACCATCAAAAAGGTGCAGCTTTCGTGCCTTTTGTGAAGTTTTCGTCATGACAGTTTGGTCTTGATAGCACAGTGAAAATAACTTGCTTGTCTCGTGATTGACAGGAAATTTAAATGCTACCAAGCAAATGCCAGGAGGAAAAAAAATCTTAGCTCACATATTGCACACCTTAATGCAACGTTGGATCCAACCACTTTCCCTGTGAGTTAACGGGTAATTGGACCCATATGGCACCAAAAAAGTGCAAATTTGGGTTTTCAGCATGAGGAGAAGTTACCTGGGAAACTGTCTCCATTTAGGTGCTTATCAATATTCAGTGCTATTGCCAAGACGAGATAAAGGAATAAGAAGGAAACTTGAGAGCTTCAGATAAAATAGGCCAATAAATGCATCAAGGGAGAATCTAAGTCTGCAGCAGCTTCTCCTGATCTTGAACTTCAATCCTGACCATCATAACAGAAATAAATATCAGCTGTGTTTCTGTAATAGCAGCACTGAGTGGTCCCTGTGTGAACATTGTTAATACTGCTGGCTTTTTTAGTGTTTGGTGGTTTTTTTCTCTCTACATGTTTCATTAACGACTTTGTATTTTTGTCCGCTCCCTTTTTTCTTTATCTTTATCTTTATTTTTATAACCCCCTTCCCATCAGTTTACTTCTGGATGAGTTATCAGTGAAGGAGCAGGTACATCCTGGATGTCTTGGCTGTCTGCTGTGTGGCAGAGGGTCTTCAATCCCTATGGGAATGCAGCACAAGGCTGGCTTTAAAGCAAGAGGTAATGTTGCTGTTGTGATCAGAACAAGGTAGGGTCATCCATAATCCTTGGTTTGCTTAACCCAGAGGAAAGAGGAATGGAACAATGCCAAAGTCACAGCAACTGTTGGCTAGTTACCAACATTGAGCTTGGTACTGACTCCTGTGTCATGCCTGCGAGTGACAGCACATTGCAATGGGCAAGGTGCACTTATCCCGATTCCCTACAAACACTGCCATGCTGTAGGGAAGTAGAGCCAGACGCTGCTTCCCAGCTGCAGGAGTGGCCAAAGCAGCCTTTGAGGCTGGGCTGTGCACCGGTTCCAAGTTAATGATGGGCATTGCCAGGACCCACCATTCGAGGCTGACTTTTAAACAAGGGGAAAACAATTATTTTCCGTGTGTGTGTTTTGATGTGCTGCTTGTGTGTGCTGGCACAAGCCTCTCGTTAGTGGCAGACTGTCTGGGACTAAAGCGTGGCCAAAACCACTTCCTTTCTGTCCACTTGATCTGCGAAATAATAAAAAACTTTAATCATGGAAAAGGAAGGGCCAGCAGCCCGCTTGTGTGATACAGACTACTCCTGTTTATTAGGCCTGAGGCTGACACTGGCTCTTGTTAAGAAATGCTGGTTTATTGCAGCGGCCCGGGAGATGAGATAACAGTGAAATACCAGACACCTGCACAAACACAGAGCGGGTGACAAATTGAAGTGATAAGGTCTTTGGAGCGGGTTCCTGCTGAGGTGGTTGAGGTGTGACCCTGAGTCATATTTGTTGGAGAAGTTGAGGCAAATTGCACTATAATCAATTAAAACTGGTGCCCCGGGACTGGGCAGAGCTGTCCAAAAGCAAAATATCACAGATGAGCATTTCCTTTACTTTGTCAAGGTTCTGTGGCTTTGCAAACAGATGATGTGGCTGCAGAAAACAAACCACTGTGGGCACCACGGAGGGGACGGCCCTGAGACAGCCCTTGTGTGGATTAGCCTTACATGAGGACTGGATCATGATTCCAGGATTTCCTCCCCATGGGGACACTCCTGCAGCGGGCACCACCTCCCATATACGGTGGAGATTTTGGCTTGGCTGTTGATCTTCCCATCAACCCCCATCCCAGTGCTGGGGGACACCCTGTCCTCAGCCAGGTGGCAGTGACCAGACCCATTGGACAGCCACCATCATGGGGACTCCCATCAGCCCCTCTCCTCTGGCTGAGGAGCACCTCACCTGAAGGTCTGTGCACCAAACCCACTCCTGCCTGGACTGAAACCCCTGCAGTGGTGTCTGTATGGAGCTGGCATGGGTGCTAGGCTGCGCTCTGGACGTGCACCCAGTGGGCGCTCACCCGCAGATGGTGGCCATGTGGGCACTCAAATAACATCTTTTCTCCTCTCTCATCAAGTGAACTGTGACCTGTGGGTACAGTGAGTTGGGTACTTCAGTTAATGCTCCCATTCTGCCCACACAGAACCAGCAATGAAGCCTCCCCTTCCCTGGCACTGCACTTATTTCTCTATTGCCTTTTATTCAGCAGTTCTGTGGCGTGCCTCAAGTACTGCAGCCGCCAATTCTGCTGAGCTCCTCAGGACTGCCTGATGGCTTTCTTGCAAAGCCTTTCATTATACCTGTCATCTGAACTTTAAACACTTGGCAACGCGCTGAGATAGCGCTCGAAAAACACAGGAATTATTTTTACACACGCCACCTGCGAGAGAACATTTGGGAATGCCAAACTGAATGAAGCTGCGGCATCCCACATGGAAAGGGGAGTATATGGGATGTCCTCCACAAATAACCTCTTCCCTTGGTTTCTTAAAGAGCCCCAACTACAAGTGTTTCACACACACGCACTGTTTGGGAGGTTTTGTTGTTCACACAGCTGCTGTGTGCCAGGAGCTGTTGATGTGGGGAAATGCTGTCTCAGTGCTCTGCAGGCTCAGGCACTATTTTAGATAGAATCCCAACACAGAATATCATTTCTCATTCTCATTTATCTCACGAAATGATTTTAGGGCTGACTGAGCTCTTCCCAGAGAGTGCTGCTACTGTAGAACGGGGCTAATTATGAGATTTTGGATAGAAAAACTATTCGAACACTTCAGAAGACCAACTTTGAGTGTGCACATGATTTGATGGGGAATTTTCTTCCCTTCACAGATCCCCATATTACTCAAGGGTGACTCCTTCAGAAATCCCTTCCACCAGAACGGGGAAGAAGGAAAACCCTGCTGGGGTGGGTGTAGCCCTTCCAAAAAGGATTGATTAAGCTCCTGTACTAATGGTAAGGATAGGGTTTTAACCAGCACTGTGATTCTCCTTGCTTTGCACCATTCAGAAAAGCCCATTTCCTTTGACACATGCCACTTACATTTCTCTTTGCAGCCCCAAGTCCTGTGAAGTGCTGCCGGATGCGAGGTGCTGTTTATGCCTCAGCTAATTCCAAGGATCTGGGTGTTTCAAAGCTTTCAGTTGATTATTTTCTGTGTGTGAGTTGCATTTGAAAGTCAAATGATCTTCTCAGAGGAAAATTCTGTTGTCGTTGAAATTGGGTTCGTTTGAAAACATCAAATAAAGTTCAATGAAATTTTGTTTTTCAAACACTGAAATCAAATATTTCAGTGGAGTTGACACATTTCATGGCAACAGTTTTAAGGGAATGTTTTTGATGTTCAGTTTCCGCAGAGCCTGGCCAAGTGAAGTCATTAGTGTGCACACTTAAAGAAATTAAAACTTCTGAAGATGAACATTATGACAAGATTTCAATTTCATTACAGAAAAATATCCTTATTACTGCAAAATGGCTTTAAAATATTAGAATTTTTGTTTCATTTAATTCAGATTTGAAGATGGAAAATTCAGTCCTTGAAACAGCAAATACAGATCCTGCAGTTATGATGGGAATTATCATTGAAGTCTCAACCAAATTTTGCTTTAAAATCAGCTATAATTACAGTCAAACATGGGTGATTCCAAACAAGTCATGCTCAAATAATTTACTGTAAGTTGCAATATTGCTAAACTCTTTATGCTGATGATAAACACCAATGGGGATGCAAGGGGAAGCAGGGAAACCATGTTCTTCAGATTTGAATAAATGCTTGTAAGGAAGACTTTTTCTATTTTGAGTCCTAGAGCCCCAGCCTGGTTTGTGTTGGAAGGGACCCTAAAGCTCACCCAGTTCCAGCCCCTGCCATGGGCAGGGACACCTTCCATTACTCACTGCTGGAATTGAAAAGGATGGCGAGACAGTGCGGGATGGATGAGGTCCTTTGCTCAGTTTGTGCACGTTGATCCATAAGCCAACCCCTCCTCCCTGTTGCTCGCACCTCTCCGGCTCCCTGGTGTGCTGGGAAAGGAAATTCAGGTTCCCAGTGCCAAGCTCCCTGCACTGCAGCCACCAGCGTGATTTAAACGAGGGTTTCCAAGAGCTTCCATAGCAGGAAGGGGCATTCCCCGAGCTGAAGCGACTGCGTCGGCAGTGCCGGGAGTCAGTCCAGTGCTGCTCGGGGGCTCTGCTGACCCACTGTAAACCCCATCCCTTGCGCAGGCAAACACCGGGCAGCGCTGGGGCCGGCCCCGCTCAGCAGCATCCCCTGCTCTGCTCAGGTGAAGGGACTCTCCCCAAGCCTCGGACTGTGAGCAAAGTCCTGTGTCCGCCTCAGGAGAGCCCGTCCGGCAGCACAGCAGCGGCAGCCCAGAGCACAAGTCAGGCACAGGCAGGGAAATCGTTGCAGCAGCCTGGTTGCACACAGACACTTTGATCCCACCTTCCGAACCTTGCCGCTGCTCGAATAATAAAGAACTACTTAAAACTATTGTGCCTAATACCCTTAAATAGAGGTTATTGGTGTAAGCAATGGGCTGTGCTGGTATACGGGGCTTATTGTAAAGATGGGTAGCAAAATCTCCACCAAGAGTTTGCTTACGAAGGGACTGACTCTTCTAAATGAAGCAGCAGACAGCGTTTGTTAATGCGCGATGCTTTTAAAGCAGTTTTTGTTTGAAACGACAGTAAACAGCTTCTCCGGGGTTTTTTCTTCTACTGGAAATGTTGATAATTTTTCCTTTTTTCTTCTTTGAGCCCCACTTTCCCCGCAGGGGGAACGTCGTCTTCTAAAATGTGAGCTGTGTTCCTGTTAAACGCATTTACCTGCACGTGAAAATGCTCCTCTGCATTGCTGTGTTGCTGTGCTACAATCAAGGCAAGGCTGTAATCTCCCAAACACTATAACTGGCAACTTTAAACCCCGTTTCCTATGTTTTAATGCACATCCGGCTGTGCCCAGTCCAACCAGTAACGCATCCGTACAATGGGTTGCTGCAGGTGCTGGGGCACAGCGTGGGGCAGGGGTTGGAGATGTGCCATGGAGGGTGATAGAGGGTGAGAGCACCACAGGGGCTGCGGCTCCCCATGGCCTGTGAGGAGCTGCACCAGTGCCGGTCCCAGCTTCTCGGAGTCGGGCTGACACTGGGAATTGATCCCCGCTTTCTGTGAGGCCCTGGTGCCATTATGTACCTTCCTAACTTAATTAATGGCTTGAACTTCGAGTGCTCAGAACCTCATCGATTCGGGGAAATGTGCCCTCTGTGTTTACAGAATACAAATCACACCCGGCAGCTCTGCAACCTGGGAGCACACCTTGTGCTGTGTAAGGAGAGGGACTGACATGAACACATCTGGGCTTAGTGGTGGAAAAGAGCAGGGTCTTGGCCTGCAGGAGTGGGGTCTGACCTTTCTCACATGGCTGCTGCATTTGGACAGGTCTGTACCCCTGCAGCGAGCAGGACTGGAGGTGCTGCAGGACCAGACCTCGACAAATCCATTTACTGCTTCCCATGCCCGGCCTTTTTGGAGATAATAATGATTGTAAAACACATAAAGGAAAAAAGTGTCCTGAAAATCATTCACAAAACAATTTTTGTCCTCCTTTGACAGGTACTTTTCTTGCTACAGCTCCTGTTGTCTCCAGCACTCGCTGTACCTGCAGGTGTGAGTTTCCCTATCACATCTTCCCTTACAGACAGGCACTCCAACCTGCCCATCCCTCACCCCAGGGCCTTGCACCTGCAAAGAGAAAAAGAGCCCCAGTTCCTGTTCCAATATAGAGCAATGTTTTCCACTGAAATGTACATGTCTGTGCAGAGGACCATGTCCATGGGGCTGGAGAAGGCTGCCCCAGCTCCCTGCACCCCAGACCCCTCCTCCACCAGCAGGAATTTCCTCCCCTATCAAATATTGACTCAGGCAGCTGAATGCAAAGGGGCTGGAGATGCCACCACACCACAGCCTGCCTTGGCCTCGTGGTCCTTCAGTTCCCCCCACGCACTGCACACACGTTGCCACCTCTCCAGATAGCAGGGCAGCTCACAGGGACCGGTCCCAGGTGGGAGGTGTCACCCTGGGGAGATGCTCTGGCTTCAGGCGGGATGCTCTGAGTGGGGCCAAAGGCAGCACCATGGTGTCTGCTCCTCAGCCCCAGCTCTGCCAGCTTGCCGCTGCTGGTCCTTACCTTGTCTTTTGTTTTTAGTGGGCAGCTGCCAAGGAAAACAGTTTTTTAAATGCCTTGTGTAGTGCCTCTTGGCTTTGTTATTATCATTATTATTTACTGGCTTTCAGTGCTCTGCCTGCATTTTACCCCTTGGAGACTCCTGTCCGGAACACTGATGCCTTGCATAAGCAGAAAGAGCTCTGACCTTATGAAATGTCTGCAGTGCCCTATTTATAGCATGGTATCATGACCCTTTCAGCGTTCTATAGTTTAAATTGTCATAGCTTAAATGTATGGGGTTTAATTTAGGCTGAATCACCTCTGGTTTTGAGGACAAAATGAGTTTGTTCCATTGAGCAGTTTCCCAAGTTTTGGCAAGATGCTGTTCACATGGATGTGAGATTTGAGGTTTTCTTTGCTCTGTAGGTGCCCAGTCAGTTATGGGGGACCCTGCACCAGCTGGGAGGGCACAGGGGGATGCGCTGTGCTCCTCTTCCTTCCACAGTCCCTTTGGGGGGAATGAGCACCCCAATGGCAGATTATGGGGTTCTGGTGGTGACAGGATTGGGGCAACCATTCCCAGAGAGTGTGAGCCCTGAATGGCCAACATTCATCTTTACCAACAGACATACTCCAGGCTTATGTGATGAGCTCCTCCACTCTGTATAGGTTTTTCCTTGATAAATCATGAGACTGACAAGCAATTACCTGGTTTTCAGTATAACCAGTAGTTAAAATAATGTGGTCAAACCAAGCATTTCTTAGGTCAGCAGGTGCCTGATGCAATTTGCACCCATTGGCAGGCTTGCCTTCATTTTTCCTGATAATATTCTGCCTTTTTACATTATTCAGAAGATCCTTTCTGCCACCTAAGGTGGTGCCTTCATGGCTGGGACAGAGCACAAGGCAGGCGGGCAGGGCTCACGATCTCCAGGGCTCAGGTTAGGGTACCACTGGTCCTCCATGCCCTGATGGATCTATAAACTGCTTGTTTCCTTCACACACCTGAGGCTTATGTCAAGAGATAATTCTTCCCTTATCCTTTAAATCCTTGTACCTACAGAAAGTGACAGCTGCTGATGGAATGACACTTCGAGCCAACCAGCACTGGCTGCAGGCTGTCAGCTGGGATAACTGGAGGCCTTGGAAGGTTTCATTTCAATTTGAAATGATTTTATGTGGGAAAACCATGAGGGATAGGGTTATAACAGCAGCTGACAAACATGACTGCAACACTTCATGTCTGCTTCCAGTTAACTAACTCTTTGCCTTTCTTCCCTTTAATGTCACATACACTTTTGGAGGCATGTTTCGGGTTGGATCTTTAAACTTCCTGGGAAGTGGTGCTCCCAATCCAGAGCAGCGAGTACAGGGAGGGGGTCAGCAGCTGACACTGCTGTCTGCAAACTGTAATTCACTGCCTTGATCTAATCTTTGAGAAGATGGGTCAGCATGATTGCACTTGACATCAGTATTCCCTTTGTTGTCAAATACAGCCAGAGTACGGGGTGGTTTGAGTTGTCAGAAGGATAGCAATGCATTAGGCTTGTCAACCTCACCAAGAATCCTCTAGTTTCCAAAGCTTAATACAGCAGCCTTTTACAATGTCTCATTCAGACATGGTCCAACGTGGAGCTGTTGGAGCGAGTGCAGAGGAGGCCATGGAGATGCTGCGAGGGCTGGAGCAGCTCTGCTCTGGAGCCAGGCTGAGAGAGCTGGGCTGGGGCAGCCTGGAGAAGAGAAGGCTCCTGAAGGGGAGACCTCAGAGCAGCTCCAGTGCATAAAGGGGCTGCAGGAAAGCTGGAGAGGGGCTTGGGACAAGGGATGTAGGGACAGGCCAAGGGGAATGGCTTGAACCTGCCTGAGGGGAGACTGAGCTGAGCTCTTAGGCAGAAATGGGGGAGAGCTGGAGCGCAGCATGCTGGCTGCTGCCCGTTTTCCAAAGGTCCTGCCTGTTCCCCCCTGCCTGCAGCCACCAGGAAGGGTGAGGGAAGATCTCTGACCCCTGGGACCTTTCCACAAGGAAGTGACAGCCTCGACCCTGTGAAAGTCGCCATCCTCCACCGGTGCTGCCGTGGAAAGGGTTGGCCTGGTCTTGCTTGTTTTGTTTGAAAGTTTGGTGCAGCCGCCAAGGTACGTCCCAGATGGAGCACGGGCGATTTGTGCTCTCTCACAGCAAGCTGCTGTTTCCATGTCTAGTTAGGAGAAGTCTGCAGATGTTGGGGCATCTATCTGCCTTCTCCATTTTTCCAAGAGAAAGACTTTGATTATGTATAATCTGAGTGCAGGAGGGTTTGGAAATGAGCAGTGTTTGAGCCTTTGCCACACTTCTATCGCTTAGAGCACCCATCCCTTTATTTTCCCCTTGTGATTCTTTAGCTACCGTGACTTTAATTGTGATTGGAAAACAATTGAGCCTGTGATTGAGGCTGTTCTCCTGTAGCAGCATCGCCAGTACTGCTCTGACAGATTGCTCTCTCCTTTCATTACTGAGCAACTTTAAGCGTAAAAAGAAGTTACAAGTGAATTATGTTTGTGTTGAGAGACTTCCCTGCACACGAGTGAATAGATGTATGACAGACAAACCTGCTCTTGCACACAGCCAGAGCACTGTCTCCTCTGTGATTGCTTTTCAAGGAATGAAAGCAGGGATCTGCTCTCCAGAGCTAAGCACAGTGTTTTCCATCAATCTGCCCATTAGGACTCTTGTGTTTGCAAACCCACCAGACAACATCTCCCTGTTGGAAAGGACTGCAGTGTGAAGAAGACGAATAAAGAGCAAAATACATAGAAAAGCATTGCAGGAGACAGCCTTGTGGTGGTTCCATCCCTGGGGAGAAAGGTGGATGTGAGAGCTGTGAGCTGGAGTGGAGGATGAGCATCTCCCTTGCTAGAGAAGGGCTCTGGCTCCCTGTTTGTGCTGGGGACCCAGGGAGAAGGGTTCCCCTCTAGGGTGAATTAACTTTCCTAATGAGAAATAGCTGTGAAAAGACATTGGGTAAACCTGTTATCAGTATCTCAACCCATGTGCATTATAGAGGAGCCTATTTAATGTCCCACTAAAGCCCTGGTATGAGATTCAAGGCAGGCTCTATGCTGCTACAGCCTTCTTACCTTTGGGAGGGATGCTTCTCGCAGGCAGCATCAAACAATAACCAATAGAAATCAATGCTAGAACTCCTCATTCAAATCCTGTCTTTCACCACTGTGTTATTTGCTTCTCTTTGTGCTCATCACATTTCCAAACAGCCCCCAGTCAGCGCTGAGAGGGTGACCGGGGGTCTGCAGCTGGTGAGTGTGGGAACATGTTCCGAGGTGCCTCCTCTCATCGTACTTCAATTCATGCAGATTCTGTGGTTTGATGCATGCTACAGGGAGCATGAGGCACCCTCTCGAGGTGTATTTTGTACACCCTATTTCAATCCTGCAGGTCCATCCTGTTTTGTCTATATCAAACCAACAGTACTTGGGCTTCTATACATCACCTGTGCAGGAAGCTCTCTTTTAAAGTGGGTGTTTAAAAAGAATGGTGATTTTGGAACAAGATCCCATAGTCTTTTCTGTTTCCTCAGATAGCACTGGCATTAAATTATCACAAACCCATTTGAAAACACGGGGATCCAGCTCTGCATGCTGCAGAGAGGGCTATTTGCTATTTTAACTAATGATGGATGGGCACAGCAATCTCATCTCCAGAGGGGACAAATAGGTAAAGTGTTAATTTACTACAGAGCAAAATAACACTTTCCATCAGGTGACAAGGCAGGAGACTGCATGTGTGTGAATCTGACTTTCTAAAAGCATATTTATTTGGTGATAACAGTGTTGGAAAGGGAGAGGTGTCCAGTGGAGGACTTTCCGCTGGAGAAGTCTTGTGTTATCCCTCTGGTTGCCAATGCAGGATGTAGATTATGGGCTGCTTTTAATAATGAGATGCATATTTGTTCCTTGTCCTTAATTTGGTGAAAAATCTTTGTATTCCTATAGGGCTCATCATTCATGACCTTGAACTTAGCTGCTCTATGGCTGTGCATTGCAAAGAGGGTAGAACAGAAGTCTGTGCAGGGCGAATCCATCCAAAGGCAGTGCAATGCTACTGCTTGTTGCTTTGTAGCACAAATAACCCTCCGAATAGAAATAATTAATAATGATTATTTGTCATGCTGAGAGTGAGAGGCCTCAGGAGGGCCTGCTGGAAAAGGAGTCTGCGCAGCTCCTCGGAGTGTCTCATTACTCAAGGTAGCATCTGCAAGAGGCTGATTCACACATAGGTGATGGATCTGTGCTTGGACAATCTTTCCAGGCTCTGCCTCAGCCCAGCATCAGAGACTAAGTCCCAGCAAACACCCAAAGGGCTGAAAATGGGATCTTGGCTCCTGTGGGGACCCTCCCAAACCCTTCCTACCTGGTGTGACTGAAGCGTGGGGTGGACACTGCCTCAGCAGCCCTGCAGCTACTGCACTGTGGATCGGAAGGAATTGTTTTAAAGCACTGTAACTCGCCTTTTAGCTCCTGTTTTTAGACTCTGCACAAATGCAATTGAAATGGTAACGTTAGGAATTTAACTACAGCAGAGAAACAGCACGACATTATCAAATTATAAATAAAGATCAAGTATTTTGTTTCAACCTTTATAGTGAAAATTATTTTCTTATTAAAAAGAATCCAAAAGCTATTACTACTTTTCCTGGTTTTTAAGGAAGTAATGATCAGTAAACTCCAGCAATTATTCACATGCATTATGAAATGTCACTGTTAAACCACTGCATGCTATGAAGGGGAAGATACATCAATCCGTGGAGGAAACTTCGGGCTGATTTCATACTCACTGAATTCTCCTTCTTCAATGTGATGCGTGAATAATTTTATGCCCAGCATTTCAAGTACAGGTAGAATTTTCTTGATATCTATTTGAATATGAGTTTAATTGAAATGCTTCTTATACCATCTTGTGTGTTAATCCAACCAGCAAACCCCTTTACGTGCTCCAAAGTGATGCAAAATTACCTCCCATATCCCATTTTGAACATGATGCATACTGACACTGAGGAATTTGTATTGCTCTTACCAGTTCAGTACCTCAGGGTCTGCCATCATCTTCATCCCCAATAACAATTACGCCAGCAAAGGCGGCTTTAATAAGACGGCACTCTTTAAAACCGAGGAACAAGGTCACATATCCAAGGTACAACTGTCCTGATCCTTTGAGGGGGAGGCAGAAAGATGCCTTCAAAGTGTTCTGTCAAGTGCTTTATTACTTCAGGTAGTACCTAAGGGATAAGCATGGTGGCAACATGTTTGATTGTGTTTGTTTCCTACTTAACCTTTTGTTATCACTACTCAGAATTTGTCCTATTGAACCTCATGTTAGGAGGAAAGCAAAAATGCAACAAAATGTGATCAGTCTGAAATGTGAGAAATTAAGGCAAAATCCTATCTTTCTAATGATAAAAATACACTCTATATTTTACTTCTCATTTCTACCTTTGTGCTATTTCAAGCCCATCTGCGCAACAGGATGCAAAGTGCTCCCACCCCGCATGGGCACCAGGTCAAAGCCAGGCAGCTGTGGAGGAGCCGGGAGCTTCCCAGGGTCCCTGATGGGGATTTTACACTGCTCAAGAAGAAGGGTTTCCAAGGTGTGCAGGCTTCATCAGGAGAGTGACAAAATATCCCCCTGAACCAAGGTGGGTTTAACGAACAAATACTCCATGGTCTGTGTGGGTTTGGTCTGTTTGCTGGGAAGAGGTGATTCGGAGATGGAGGAAGCACTGAGGAAGCTGGCTGGATTGGGAGTCTCTGGGATGTCTGGATGGAAGCAAAAGCAGAGGAGTCTGGAGCTGCTGTTTTCCGAAGTCACTAATGGGTCTGAAACAATGGCCCAAGGGACCACAGGTACCAAATCACAAGTGTCTTCTGCCAGGGACACTGCAGTAGCACAGGGAGCTTCAGTCTGAGGGACATCATCTGGAAACCTCCTGGTGCTGGTACAGCTCTGGCAATGCTAATAGCCCTGGGCAGAAGAGCAGTTTTCCAAGTCATACAGGGACTGTTTGGATCAGGCCTCGTTTGTCAGTTAAGGAGACCTTTATAACCCCATCAGAAATTGGTGTGAGCTTAGACCCAAGTGATCAGAGCCTGCAAGTTGTTATTGGCAATAGCAAATGCTATTAGAATGAAGTTTGGGCTTCATCAGGTAAACACATCATTAAAAATCTGAAAGCTGTTCTGATCCAGCTGATAAAACCAGCCTGAACTCCTCCAAAAGATTACACACTGTTTGGTGGGATCCAGAAGGAACGTTACAGTGTCCAGAAATACATCAGCCAAAGAAACTTCAGCTGGCCTACAGGGAAGCTGCAGATGTTTGTGTGAAAAACAAATGGAATCAAGGGAAAGTGAACAGCAACGAATATGCACAAGGCATAGAAATCCAGAGTAATATTAAGGGAAACAAAGGACAGAGGAGAAATCAGTGCCCAGCAGGAGTCAGGGCAGTAAAAATGGCTATTCTAATGAATAAAAATAACTCCAGTTATGGGATTAGTGCATTTGGAGGTGGAAATGGAAACCTCCTCATGTATAAAAGGCAGGAGAACCCAATAACTGTGGCAGGGTTACACCTGGGAGAAAGCCATAGCGTAGGAAGATAAAGCACTTCTCATTCCCATATTAACTCAGGACACACATTAGAAAGATGCTGCTGAGCCTGGTCTTCAGAAGCCAAAACCTTTAAATAAACCAGAATATTACAAGAGATCTGGCCATGAGGGTCTCTGGTGCTCCCTTGGGGTGGGAACATCCTGGGTGGTGCTGGGCTGCCAGTGGGGCTGGGAAGAACAATGGAGAATAAAGCTGATAAGGGGCTCAATTAATAAATGGAGGAAAGGTAATACAAATAATGGCAATTAAGTGAGGGGCTGGTAATAGATCCTGTCAAGCCAGTTTGACATCTCCTTTTAATGACTTTATGAGTTTGGCTGATAAAGGTAATAGTGCTGCTGTAATGGATGTCCGTACAGCATCTGGATTGGTACCACCTCACATTTTAATTAAGAAAGCAGAATACTATGAAGTGCACATAATAAACAGGCAGTGCATTATCAAGGAGCTCCCTGGCTGTTCTCTGTGTGTACCTGCGTGCTTTCCAAATGAGGGGCTCTAATTCCACATGCTGTGCCTTGTTTGGTACAACAGGTCACATCAGCTGCTGCAGATGGTCCTCCCTGGCCTGCAGATCTCCATGGCACAGAGCTTGGGAAATGGTTTCCAACTTCAGATAGCTGGGGAAAGGATTTAGAGAGGACTGTGCTCTTCCTATCCCAGATATCATTATGGTACTCATGTGACATCATTGTGCTCAATGTGACAATATTACTGTCATATCATATTGTTTCTTTCTCTTTTCCCAAAGTGTGTCCCCTCCACTTCTCGTTGTTTAAACTGCATTATGCCCAGTCCAGTGGGGTTGGTGATGTATGCTACCTGTTAATTTTAACAGCAGAGCATCCACTTTTTCATTCTTCCAGTTTTTTCTTTGCAGATCTTTCTGTGACAGTCACACAAACTGGACCATGAGATGGTTTTCCCTGGCGGTGTCCAAGGCTGGGTTGGACAGAGCCTTGGGTGGCATGGTTTAGTGTGAGGTGTCCCTGCCCATGACAGGGGGGTTGGAACTGGATGATCTTGGGATTCTTTCCAAACCTGACTATTCTATGGTTCTATGATTCTATGGTGTTGGGGAAGTAATGGGACCCTGGAAGGAGGCTGGTAGACCAGAGGATGCGAATACTGCACTGTGGGAACTTTTCCTGCCTCCAGCATGATTTCTCCATGTTTTCTTCCATCTCAGTGATTTACCACCTGTCTTGACACCAGCGAGCACCATTTTTTGTCCAGACTCCTGCAGTCTGGGGTCTTCAGCACTCAGCATCTCAGTCCTCTCATGGACATTTTTGATTTGCCCTTTGGTCAGGAGCCAAGAATTTCCTTCTCCTTCTGCCAGCTCACAGCACCATCAATGGGGACATCAGAAAGATGGTGAGAATACTGGTGTTGGTTCAGGTACCGGTGCTGGAGGCTTGGTAAGGGTAGCTGCCCCCAGCACAGCTCTGGGATCACTGCTGGGCACAGCAACACGTACCTGAGAACCCCCCATGTCCCCAGGTTGGCTATAGCAATGACTGCAGCATTCAATTTGCTTTAGAGGTGAGAGGTAGAAACGAGTGCTGAAGAGGGACAGGCTCTGCTGGTTGCTGAGACCTGCAGCTAAAAGCTGTTGTTTTCTTTTCCTTGAGAGAAAAACCCAGCCTGGAATACAAAAAGCAAACAGCAGAGAGGAATGTGTGAGGCACGATGGAGAGGCTGATTTCTGTGTTTTCTTCTGTTTTGTTTTAGGCAGTGACCCTTATCGCACAACATTACACGAACCATGAAAGGTATTGAATGCAGGCAGCTCTTACACAGTTATTTTGATATTGTACAATATCTTTAATAACATATTCGTTTAGAACTTGATTGATGTGAAGTTATTTCTTCTTCTGGCTGGATGTTTTCAGATGAGGAGTATGAATCTGAATCTATTATTATGGCAATCCATTAGACATACCCCAGCCTTCTGCTTCTCCATTTCTTTAATATATATACACATACATATATAAAACGCCCATATAGCTTTGCACAGCAATACTGATGTCAATGCTCAGTACCTGAGCAGCCCGGCAGTCTTCAAGGGAAATGCACAAACAGCAAATTTCATGGCAGAAGTAACTCTTCTGTCCCCATCTGATGTGATATGTCACATCGACAGGCATATATGGGAAGTCTTCTGACTATGTAGGAAGCCTTCATTACAACTGCAGCACATGAGACTGCAATAAAATAGAAGTGCTGTCACTTAACATGGTGCTACCAAAGGTGGTCACGAAAGCAGGAAGTGCATTGCTGTAAAAGGCATTAAATACCGGCCACTTTTCACCCAAAACCACCTACAGTATTTTGCTGCAGTAAAAGCAATCAGGCTTGGATGTCTAGAAGACGAATAGTAATTCTGCCTGTGCTCGAGTGTCCAGCTCAGAGCTCCTGCTGATTTGAGGGGAACTTCTGGAAAGTTGAAGTCATTTCAAGCTCGGCATCCAAAAGCTGGAATACCCCAAACCACAGCTTCTCTGCTTAAATGCTGTCCTGAGGGACTGTGACAAAGCTGAAGCACAGTGTGAAGGTCTCATTTTCTGAGTGACAGCATAAATCATAACTGGAGGCAGTTGCTTAATTAAAGCTGTGCAAATAAGTGACTTTTCAACGTTCTGGCAGTTCCAAGAAACCCAGAAGTCATTTCAGGTCAAATGAAATGGTTCATTTAACCCTTGTGATACCCTTTTATATATTTTACTGCAGTTTTAAGCATTCTTTAAGCATTTATTTCTGAAAGCAGCAGATGCATTGAAAGGCATTTCTTAAATAAAATAATGAAACCATCAGATGAAGTTATTTAAAACCAGAGAACGCACATTCCATTGGTGACTGAAGATTCACTTCTGAGGTTTTGGTTTAACTTTGTCATCTCCTAATGCAAAAACTCAGAAAAGCTGGAGCAAGTTTCTGACCATTTCATTGTCACCAATAGTTTTTTCTCTGCCAAACCCTCCAGAATTCCCATTTCCAGGTACGAGTGTGTGGGGCAGGATGGGGAGTGAGGCTGAGAGTCGAGGTGAACCATGGCCCCTAACACACACTTGCAAAAGAGGGGGTCAGGAAGACTCTTCCTGGGCAAATACATAATGAGAATAAGTTGATTTTTTGGAATGAAAATGGGGGGGTGGGGGGGGCTTCTGCTTGAAATACTGAAAGTAATTACAAAAAGGATTGACAACAAATCTTGGAATCCCTTAAGGTGTCAGTGATGCAGTTGGCTCTGTCTGCATCCACTCATCGCCCTTCCATCACTGGCAGAAACTGGCTACAACCAGAAGTGGGGTTTGACCTCCCCAGTAAGGGCTTGATCATGACGAAACACTGGGATAGAACACACTCTGTGCATTTGGAACTGACTGGAACCTCATGGCCCCTGCTGCAGAGGGGGCTGGATGTGGGCTGAGGTCCCCAGGGCTCCTCACAGGAGGCCCCTTGCCCAGTCAGTGAGATGAGGACACCTGGGTTGGGGCTGAGCCCCTCCGGTGTGTCCCATCCTCCGGGGTCCAGCCTGGCTTTTCAAACCTCTTCTTCCCACGTCAGTGCATTTCTGCTGGTGTCAACTATGACTGCGCAGTGAAGGATAAAGTGGAAAGAGGCAGATTGTCATCTAAAAATGAACAGATGGGGAACCTATATTTAGAAAACAAACAAATAAAAAAGGGGAGGGAGGGAGGTGCTTGCACAGAAAGGAGAGACTTTTGTGCTGTGTAGCTGAGCAGCACTTATTATTCCTGGGCAAACACAGTGGCCAGCTAATGTCAATTGCCTACATGAGAGAAAATATGATTTTGAGCTAAATGGTAAATCCCACATATCCCAGAGACAGGGATAACACCTCGAAGAGGGAAAGGGGAAAAGCCTCACGTGTGGCCCCCATAAATGGCTTGTGATGGAGCTGTTGGTTTAGAGTGGCCACATTCCCAGGCTCAGCCGAAGCTTTTACTGCCTCTCAGCTTCCCAATGCGCTGGAGGAGGCAGGAGGGGCTCCCAAATAACACACTATTCATTTCTTCCTGCTATGGCAGCTTGATGCTCAGTGATCTATCAATCTCCTATTACAGAGCACTATTATACCCTACCCAGGCAGGCTTCCCCTCAGCAGTTATTTAGACGGACCTCTGTCCTCTGCTTCTCATCAAAAGCCTTAGGAGAAGCTGCAGCGCTATATTTAGCGCCAGCCCGCCTCCCAGCACCATCTTCACACATGAAAGCACAGTGTGATTTGAAGGAAAGTGTTTTCATTTTAAACAGTTTCAGATTCAGAGTTACCAAAATGTGGCATCATTTTACACTGTGAGAGCAGCCCCGCGCCTGCTGCTCCTCAGAGTGGCTCCGTAGATGGGATTTCACCTCCTTTGGACACATTAAAAGTGAGGGGCTGGTAGCCAGCCTCTTGACACGCAACTGCTGCTACACTGAAAAGTGATGAGAGGGGAGAAGAAACAGATTTAGAAAACCAGGAAGTGCTCCAATTGTGGCGAGTTAGGGATTGCACATCCTGTTTGTGCTAACTGTGGGGTTAGTTCCTATCTTTCAGATCAGAGAGGTTATATGGTGGACCTCACCTCCAAGAAACGGTGCTCCATCAGAGCAGCCAACACGTTTCCACTGACTTTTAAATAACTCTGTGCATTTTACAAGAATTATACAGGTTGCTATAAGTAGATGGCAAACCTTTGGAGCATCAAGGGCTTTACACTTCTTTTTTCCTCCAGAAATCAGTGATTTCATGGTCAATTTTTATTTCCCCATCTCAGTCTCCCTTCTCTGGGAGATTTAACCTCTGGGATGAGGGGTCAGCCGCAAAGTGACCCTTCTCGTAGGCTTTTGTTGCATGGGCACGGGGATAGGATTTAAGGTAAATCTGTTTTGTGTGTTCCAAGAACCACAGCCTGTTCCAACAAGGCAGCGTCTCCAAAGGTTATTTATGGCATCCTCCATAGAAATATGCACATGGGATACAGGCAGGAATATCACTTTTAATATTCTTACCACAAGCGCTTGTGCCATTCATCATTCACAGTCATTCCTTTAGGTGCGATGTCAAGTTGGATGTAGTAAAGATACATGAATTTGCAATTGGGTCTCAGTGCCATGATGTGAATGTGTCACAAATGAAAACAGTAAAAAATTGTTTGTGTGTTAGCTGTTGAAGTACATACATTCAACATACGTGATTCCAGAAAATGGCAGCTGTATGTAGTGGGTACTGATGTGTTTTAGAAATACAGACATTTTCTCAAGTTTTATTTACCTTTATACTAAGAAATCCCATTTCTGTCCATTATTGTAGATTCAGGTTTCACCTTTTTGTCTGTTTCCTGGCTGAACATTTGATTTTTGTAAGTAATGGCTGGCAGGGACAGGCCAAGGGGAATGGCTTGAACCTGCCCGAGGGGAGACTGAGCTGAGCTCTTAGGCAGAAGCTCTTCCCTGTGAGGGTGCTGAGGCGCTGGCACAGGGTGCCCAGAGAAGCTGTGGCTGCCCCATCCCTGGCAGTGCTCAAGGCCAGGTTGGACACAGGGGCTTGGAGCAAGCTGCTCCAGTGGAAGGGGTCCCTGCCCGTGGCAGGGGTTGGAGCTGGAGGAGCTTTGAGGTCCCTTCCAGTCCAAACCAGGCCGGAATTCTGTGTTTCTATGAATTTATCTATGACTGTGAAGAGCAAGACAGACAATCTTGTTTAGTTTCAGTGCCAAAACTACTCAATAACACAGCCACACTACTACACTCAAGGCACCTCACTTGCCTTTGGCCAAGATCTCTGATGAAATCTCAGTCTTCCTGCAGGTACATTTCTGGTGTTAGCCTTCTGTAGTTATCCAGCATTTCACTGCAACAAGAGCCATCAGCAAGCTGACAAAGGTGTGAATATAACACCTGCAATTATACCTGTGTGCCAGGAAAATGGACACAGCTGACAGTGGCTCCCTGCTGTTGTGGTATTGGGTTTTATTCTCCTGTCCTGGCTGAAGCCTTGATCCCGGACATCATCCCTCTCCTGTCTCACCTCTTTGTAGACAGGAGCTGTCACTGACAGGAGCATTACCAGGCTTTGGAGCAGATGGCTGCAGGAATGCTGCTCATGGCAATCAGGCCAATTTCAATCCATCAGTACAAGCTGCTTCACTCTAAACCTCTTTAGATCCCCTCAAGGAATCAACTTCCAACTCTTAGCACTTTTTTCCCAAGATGCCTCCATTTCCCATATTCCCACAAGCTCCCTTTGTGGTTTGCCCAGCACATCCCTGCCTGTGCCCCACTCCCAGGGTCCTGGGTTGCTGAAGGACCCCTGGCTGACAGAGTGGCCTTGGGACTGCTGTCAGTGTCTCTTCCACCCAGCAGGACTTGGTGTTCATTAGAAACTGCTGCTCTGTCTGCTTCCAGAATTACCAGTGCTACAGAACCTTCTGCCTTGTATGAACTCCAGGCAACCGACAGATTTGTCACCAAACTGAGCACCTCACAGGACACTCGATGCTAAATGGCTGTTTGTAGTGGCCTCTCCAGAGTCTGCTGCTACTGCATCATCACAGCTTTTGCCTTTGGTCCCTCATATTTCATGCTCAAAGCCATTACACAAACAGGTAATGCTCCTGCTTTGCCTGGGGTTACATTAAATCATGGGCTTCAAAGACACCTGGTGAGTGATGAACAGGAGATGGGTTGGGAGGTGGCTGCTCTCTCTGGGTGCAGTGATGTTATGGATGCACAGAGCAGTGACCCTGCTTTCTGTGGGATCAATATCCACCAACCGAGCTGTGCCGTATGCACACACTCTATTTTTTGTGCCATTTTTAGTTCTTCCCTTTTCCCCGCTGATCCAGGCTCATGCAGGAGGATATTAAAGAAAGAAATTATGTTTATTTGCCCTTGCAGTGTCCAAACATGACAGCCTAAACCCCCAGACTTTCCCAGTTCTTGTCTTTTACATGATCTAAAAATGGAATGCTCAGTGATAGGCAGAAAAAATGGACCACAGAGGGAGAAGAGAACCTCAGATTTTGTGCAGTGCGTGTCCTGGTTATATGTTCACATTGCAAGCAGCAGCATTTGATCACAAACTCATTTTTGAAAGTATATATTCACGCCCCATATATTAGTTTTAACTTTAACCTGTTGAATCTATATCAGACTAGTTTGATTAAATTAAGGGGTGAACAAAGAGGGCATAATATGAAAGCCATCTTCAAGGGGTGTGTGAGTTAACCTAAAGCATGTCCCGTTCTAACTTATAACTTCATTTAGCTCCGAGACATGTAACATCAATTTGACCTCAATTAAACCCACTTACTCCTATTACACTTCACCTCTGCGTTTGGCTTTGTTTTACAATGCCAGCTGAAAGATTATAAAGAATAATTCCAATTATACTCTGTGTGTGCTGATGGATTAAAGATGACACATGGCCTGGTGGAAGATGTTTGGAGGAAAAGGGCCAGGGATGGGGAATCTGGAAAACCTCTCTCCAGCGCTAAGCACCGTTCCTGTGCCAAGCGAAGGAGCCCGGGTGTGCTGCTCTGACTTTCAATGAGGGAGCGACTGCTGCAAACTCAAATGCAGGCTCAGAGACAAAGTCAGAACATTCATCACGGTGGTAAACATCTGCCAAACCTCACGTCTTGGTTGCAGGAGCCGATCTGTGCTGGGTGGGCACGTACCCCGTGTGCTTGTTCAAACCAGCACCGAAACCCAGCAGTGATGTTATTATGAGCTCTCTGGGGCTATGCTGCTTCAATGTATTTTCATTGCAATATGTTGCAGCACTTCTCATTCCAGTATTAACTCAGGACATTAGAAAGATGCTGCTGAGCCTGGGCTTTAAAAGCCAAAACCTCCAAATAAATCAAAGTATTTTAAAAGACCTTAAAGAGTTTCAGTCTCTGCCTACCAAAACCCTGTGACTAGGTGCAGTGTCTGTTAGCAGCAGCAGATGCACAGCACACAGGCCACGCTACTTATGTTTTAAACAGATTTTCTACACAAAACTATTTTACTACTAATGGTATATTTTTACACTGTTTTCCTCATTAGGTCTTCTGAAATAGCATAACTCTCCTAGCTATAGAGACATCTTTATATCAGAAGCAAATGTAAATGGCTTTCAGAAAGTCATCCCAGAGCAGGTTCTTCAGCCAGGTAAAGCAGCCCAGAGTCATCCTGATTTACGCTGTCTCTAATCCTCGCCCACAATATTTAACGGCTTTCATGACATATTTAATCATCCTGTTGAAGGCTTCCTCCTGGGACGGGTTCCCAGGCAGCCAGCACCGACTCTGCCGCCTTAAGAATGTCAAACGCTCGCAGTGATTTTTGCATCGGGTGATCCCAAAGACATGCTCGACGCAGGGACAGTCTCAGTCTCCTCCCCTCCGGCGGGGGAATCGCTCTGCTGGGAAAGCATCATTCACTGCAAGTTTGTCAGGAGACAGTGAAGGATACAGGGAGATGCAGACAGAGCCAGAGGTTAATTATCCAAGCGTGAGTCTGGCCAGGACAGCGAGATTAACCTCCCACTGCACTGCAGGGAGGGTGCCGCAGATCCTTAATACTGGAACTCACCCAAGCTCCTGTGTCACCTCTTGGCTAAAGAGGGTCACTCACGTCTTTACGGGTTGGACTCTGTCCGAGGGTGCCCCACGCAGTGTGCTAAACGTGTGTTGATGTTTATCCTCCTCCTTTTCCAGCTGCACCCTCCTACATTGGCTTGGACTAAATAAGAAGCTTTATTTTCCTTCAGATATGAGCCAATTAAAAGGAGAAATGTTGTTCCGCGCTGCAGCACATGTGCAAGTCCAAGCGGTGCTGCGTGTTAAAGGCTGCAACAGACTCCTCTTGATGATGATCTTTCTGACTGTTGAGGGGAAACACCCAAATGCTCTGAGGCAAAGCACTGGCTGTGTTTCTGATAACAACCCTGTTCCAAAGCTGTGAACCAAGGGATGTGGTTTTCTTTCAATATACATGAACTGAGGGATCTCATGTAAAAGTAGTCATTTTCCTGGCTTGTTTCAGATAACGCCAGTTTTCTATGGAATGTTCCAGCATCCCAAGGAGTCTCTTTAGGAACTGAAATGTAATTTGGTGCCTGGAACATCCTCATATTTTATTTAAACAACAAAATGCATCTTAATTTTTGATAGGAGCAAAAGCCAGAACACAGGAAGAAACTGTGATGTTTTTCAGCCTTGGGGGTAGGGTGTTGATGGGGTTCAGTTGTGTGGGACCTTGTGACTGAGCACAAAACCCTCCTCTCACAGTGTTCAGGTAGGAGCAACTGTCCACAGTGCCCATTCACCAGCGTTACCGTGGTCAGCCCTGAGGCACAAACGACCACACACACTTGTCCTTGTCCTTTGAGATCCCTTGAACAGGCCACCACTAAATGGTTTGAGTCTGAAACTACTGTTGGTTCAATTAGTTCATGTAGTTGGGAGCAGAAGGGTAAAATCCCAGCTAAGCTGGGGTCTGGCAGCGCATGTATGTCTGGATGGAGCCCCTACAGTCGGGCTACCATGACATTACAGGTTAGCAACACAGAGATAAATTCTGCCAAACGACTCACTGTCCTGCACCTGTAGCAGTTTAACATTTAAAACGTGGGGAAACAACACGTGGCATCAGCCATGGAGCCTGGTCAGGGGAACCCAACCAGCCTCTGTCCCTGCTCAGAAGCAAAATGATGTTGAACAGAGCAAACGGGTATTGCTTCCAGAGAGGAAACGCTGAAAGGATCAGAATCAGGATCAGGATCAGAATCAGGATCAGAATCAGAATCAGGACCAGAATCAGAGCTGTACAGTAGAGATCAATTGAAATATGCTTATTTTCTTCCATGCATCTGTGAGTTCTGTCTCTGTGTACAGACATAAACATGTATTTACTACACTGAAGAAACTCATAAATATTCCTTAAATGCAAGAAGCAATTAGATATGAAATCAACGGAAAGTTATTAGTGGTACTGGGCAATGTTTACAGGTGCTGTTCTAAACTGCTCTGCTGTATCAATATATAAGATATTGATATTTAGAAGCTGTGCTGCCATCCAGCGAGACCTGGACAGGCTGGAGAGTTGGGCGGGGAATAACTTGATGAAATATAACAAGGGAAAGTGTAGAGTCCTGCATCTGGGCAGGAACAACCCCAGGTTCCAGTATAGGCTGGGGAACAACCTCTTAGAAAGCAGTGTAGGGGAGAGGGAACTGGGGGTCCCAGTGGACGACAGGGTGACCATGAGCCGACACTGTGCCCTTGTGGCCAAGAAGGCCAATGGCATCCTGGGTTGTATTAGAAGGGGGGTGGTTAGTAGGTCGAGAGAGGTTCTCCTTCCCCTCTACTCGGCCCTGGTGAGACCCCATCTGGAATATTGTGTCCAGTTCTGGGCCCCTCAGTTTAAGAAGGACAGGGACCTGCTGGAGAGAGTCCAGCGCAGGGCAACTAAGATGATTAAGGGAGTGGAGCATCTCCCTTATGAGGAAAGACTGAGGGAGCTGGGTCTCTATAGTTTGGAGAAGAGGAGACTGAGGGGTGACCTTATTAGTGTATATAAATATATAAAGGGGGAGTGTCCCGAGGATGGAGCCAGGCTCTTCTCAGTGGCAAACAATGAAAGGACAAGGGGCAATGGGTACAAACTGGAACACAAGAGGTTCCACTTAAACTTGAGAAGAAACTTCTTCTCAGTGAGGGTGACAGAACACTGGAACAGGCTGCCCAGGGAGGTTGTGGAGTCTCCTTCTCTGGAGACATTCAAAACTCGCCTGGACACGTTCCTGTGTAACCTTATCTAGGTGTTCCTGCTCCGGCAGGGGGATTGGACTAGATGATCTTTTGAGGTCCCTTCCAATCTCTAACATACTGTGATACTGTGATACTGTGATAATAGAAAATGTCCATGTGGACAACAGCCCAGCTGCAGTATTCAACTGAGGACTGTAGTTTAACTTCACCCCAGCTTCACTGAAGAGGGCTAATATGCCTTTAATTACTAAAGTGGATTCTGTGTTTAAAGTTACTTCGCCATCATCACAATGCTGTTTCATGTGGTACTTTGCCAGGTTTATACAAGAAAATGACCTGCACAAACTCACACTACTCTAAAGAGAAGCTCCACTAAAAGATTTCTGAAGTTCAGACTCTGTCCTGTGTGAGGCAGCTCTTGGGAAGACACAAGTTCAGTCAAGGACATGTTCTTGTGTGTTAACATCTCTCATTTTCCCCATTCTCATCCTCTCCTCATGTTCTCTCTGATCTTTTTCCGACTCTTCTGCCTCTGCCTTTTGGGAAGGGCCAATTTAGCTCAGTAACATCCTTGTAAAGTGAGGGAGAGGGAAAATGAAAAGGCCGGTAGTAAAGATGGAGTTCTTCACATTCAACACATAATGACGGTACTTAAGATGTAGTCAGACAATGAGCAGCACCTTCATTACTGTGTTATTGCTTCCTACAGCAAAGTTACCCCACTACAGGCAAATAAATCCCAGAATCCCGTTGCATAATGATTGTGATTTTTCTTGCAGGAATATCACCAAAATACCCTAAAAAGCTATGAAAAATTTTGGCCAAAACTGCAAATAAAGAAACTCTACACCTGAGACTGACTTACTCTCCTTGGAAATACCAAGAGATCTCAAAGGCTTTTGCTCAGCACTCGAGTGCCTGTCACAGACACGGAGCTGGAGCAGTGGTTTAAGGATTGAGTGTTTCTCTTTGATCCATTCCAATTCACCCCCATCTCTTCAGTTTCTTGCTCATTTTTAATTTCGATGTGCTCTTGACAGAGGTGTTAAAAATGTCACAGAAATAAATTGTCACTGATACATTTTTAAATTTATGTTTGCTTTAGAAGAGCTCTTGGCAGGCCCTGGGATGCTCTAATGCTCATCTCTATCCTGACATCAATCAGGGATCACAGGGAGGAGATGGGACCTTTTGCGTCATCGGGAAATAGCTCAGCTCCACTCTCACAGGGAAAACTGTTCCCATTGGCCGGGAATGTCCAGGTTTTCACAAGTCTCCACTAGGATATCAATAGGCACTTGTGAAAACCGGGATTTTTGGCACCTTTACATGGCGCTTCCATCTTTGGCTGGTGGTAGGGCTTCTTCCCAGCAGACAGCAGTGCAAGGGCATGCACGGAACTGCTCTGGAGCAGAGCCCTGCTCAGCCCATGGCTGCAGCTCAGGAGGAAGCTCCAGCCTGCCCTGTGCTTCCCAATGCAATTTACTGCCTTGAATTTGCTCACTCACCTTCTGGACAAATCCTGTAACTACGCCAGGGCCCTGCAATGCCTTTCAAGGTTTTTTTTCATAGTTAAGTGCTAGGAAACCAAGTCAGATGTTGTGTATGTGATTTATCCACAAGCACAAGAGCTTTATAGGTCAGGTGTGGGTGCCAATGGGAATTGCTAGTGCAGTTTACCCCTGGACTCAGACATCTCCACCTTGGCAGTGAGGGATGGGGACTGACCACAGGCATGAGCATCTCTTTCCCTGGGGAATCTGGACAGCCACTGCCTCCATCCCTGCAGGATCTGCTGCCCAAAGCACTGCACAGCACTGGGAAACCAAAATCATTTCTTGCCCCTCCTCTGCTGACTTTACCTCACTTCCCAGTCACTAATCTTCCATGATACTGCAAATGCTTGCAAATCCCAAAGCCAATTTGATATTAAAAAAACATGTTAAGAGTGAGAAGGAAGCAGATACAAAAGCACAGCACAGGAAGGACGATATTTATGCTATGATGGATGAAATGAAGCTCCCATTTTCATTGGAAATGGTTGGACATATGGACTATAATTGGGGAACTTTCAAGCAGAGATTTCAGCTATATCACACCACAGCACTTAGTGGAGGTGCAATGCCGGACAAATGACAAACAGCATTGCTTCTCACAACTGCA